>NC_136946.1:13981783-13986783 GCF_949987615.1 Pollachius pollachius | reverse complement strand
GCATATGCATTAGAGCGCACACACACATACACACACAGACACAAACACACACACACACACACACACACACACACACATAGGCACACACACACACACATACATGTGAGCGCACACACAAATGCACACACAAATTATTAGGTGTCAGACAGGAAAAGACACATACGCCATTATACATGTGTGCATGTACACGCACATGCACACACACAGCCATAAATGCACACTCACAAGCACTCTTTATACATAATACATATATACCACCATAAAAAAAATACATCGAAATGCAATACAGTGAGATGCACAGATTGCTGAATTGAATACAAGCATTCTCAATCATCTCCGGTCTCCCATTGTCGCCTTGTATTTCCTCTCCTGTTTCCAGAAGGCTGGTGTTCTACCATGTTCTGGCCACTGGGGGCGCTGCAAGCCTTGTAGAGAGTAACAGCTCTCCAAGCTGGTGTTCTACCACTGCTGCTGTTGCGAAGGAGTAGCGCGGGCCGACCTGACAGCCAGCAGACGCAGATGAGATGTCACCTTCTAAATCATCCACTTTGACGTTTTATTTTCTTTGCTCTTTTTTGTCCGCCGATTGCGAATATTAAAGAACAATTGGTTCCACATGGGACAATGTGCGCTGTGAACATATATGCCGTTGTACACATAGGCCGATGGATAATGCAGAAAAAGAAGTGGTGAGGAGTAATAAAAAAAATATGTTAGAGCCAACAAATGAATGCTGTCGAGCTGCCCGAACAATCAATCAATTCATTAGTGGTTCGGTATATAATATAAAAACAGTATCTTACTGACAAAAAGGCAATAATACATCCCAGCCTTCAGACAGTTTACGATGTAGCAAGCCATATAACTAAGTTTCCTAGAGAACAAACACACCAACATACAAATGTGTTTTATACATGGACAAACATTAGACTACTCTTTGTTGTAGAAAATTCGAGGAAAAGTATTCCAACCTAAAATATAAAATAAAGATCAAACTGAAAGGGGCGACATTCTTGTGGAGTAGCCCACAAGTCCTCCCTGTTTATAGGTCACGACCCTCTCAGTGTCCTCCCACCTTAGAAACTGGGAAACCCACACAGCCCCCTGATGTGGACCACAACATACAGAGACATGGATAAACAATTAAGATAGAGACGAAGAAGATTCTAATTATGAGGAAATCAGAAACCTAACGAATTAAACAATCACAATCGCTGTTGCACATTTTGAAAAATCAGTAAAGGCTGTTCAGACAATGCAAACCGTCACGGCTGTCAGCTCACCTCCGTGTAAATGCAAACACGGGTAGTGCACACTTTCATGCACTGCAACATATTTCATTCAAATGCTGAACAAACAGAATCAGAATCTATTCATCGTTCACCGCCGTCAACCCACCGACTTTGTATGATTGTGTGTGTGTCTATGTGTCTGTCAGTGTGAACTCTGAGGTATGTGTGTGTATGCGTGCACATGTGTGTGTGTGTGTGCGTGCCTGTTTGTGCATGTTAATACGTGACCCTGTCTGTCTGAATATCTATGTGTGCCTGGCCCCTGCCAATTGTGATCGTCAGGTTTAGGGGACCATACCCCCCCTCCTACACACACACACACACACACACACACACACACACACACACACACACACACACACACACACACACACACACACACACACACACACACACACAAACACACACATACATACACACGCAGGCTGACACACCTTGTCCAGCCTCTATGGTCATGCCAGTGGTGTTTGAGAGGGTGACCTTTTCTCTAGGCTAATCCACACCAAAAAGCCCTAATTACTGCTGCCGTTCCAGCCGCCTCCCCCGGCCCAATAATCAATACCCTCCGATCAGCCTGAAGATCAGTCCGTCAGACACCAGGGCTCTAGGTGTGACTGGCTTCTGCATGTGTGTGTGTGCGTGCATGCAGGCATTTGTGTGTGTTTGTATGTGACTGTGTGTTTGTGTGTGTTTGTGAGTGTGTATGTGTGTGTGCGCGCCTGTCTGTGTGTGTTCACACATTGCTGTTATGTTTGCAAGTGCGTGTGCATTCAGACAAGGGTGTGGCAGAGAGTGAGGGGGGGCTATGAAAGGCGGAAAGGGGGAGAACATGTGCTTGACCAACGGAAAGAGGCTAGAGGTAGCGACGAGAACATGAGCAGTCTAATCCTGGAAGCTTCCAGAAACCTCTTTATGCCACACTTATTTTATTTATAATCTGCTAAGGTGATGAAACACAAGGGGGCGAGGATTGCCAGAGAGGAAAGCTGAGACACGCCCGCACACAGAACGCAACACACACTACAGCCGTTCTCATCCCTCCTGAATGTTGTGACACCAGTTGACCTTATTGAGCTGCCATTGTATAAAGAGTCCCTGATTAGAATATCTTCCCCCTAACCTTTTCTGGAGTGACACGCAGCTCTGAAAGCCACCAAATAAGCCATCGGTTTATGCAGACAGCCAAGCGTATTCTGACGTTATTTCATTACATGTTGGCATTTCCCCCTGAAACGCCGCGATTGGGTTTCGGCAAAATGTCTCATTTTACACAACGGAAGTCGGTTTCCTTTTGACTTCAACTCTTATTTTGAAAGTGTGGTGATGTAATACTATCTGAGAGGCTGACAGTGTGAAAGGCACGATGCCTTAAGGCGCTAACTGTGTCTTCTATACAGTCTGTAGCACAGGCTAGACATGTAAAAACCAAACAGCCCCCAGGACGCTGGTAACAACTTAGACAGCTCAGACACCATTCTCAATCTGAAAGGCCCTTTAATTTTAGAAGCAGCTGCCTGTGCAGAGACAATCTTCGTCTCTCTCTCTCTCTCTCTCTCTCTCTCTCTCTTTCTTTCTTTGTGTCTCGCTCTCGCTCGTTTGTTAGCAACAAACACCAAGCCGCTTTGAGGCTAATGTTGTGCGTATGCATGGGTGTGTTTGTGTCTGTCTGTGTCTGTGTGTTTGGGTGTGTGTCCGGGTGAGTGTTTGTGTGTGTGTGTGTGTGTGTGTGCGTTTGTGTATTCATGTCAATATGTGTGTTTGTGTCTGTGTGTGTGTGCATGCGAGCATGTGTGTTTGTGTGTGTGTGTATGGGTAGATGTGTTTGTGATTGTGTATGTGTGCGCGCGTATGTGTGTGTGGGTGTTGATGTGTGAATGCGTGTCTGTGGGCATTTGTGTGTGTGTGTTGGCGCTTGTGTGTGGATGTGTGTGTGCACGTGAATATTGTGTGTGCGTCTGAACGTATGTGTGTGTGTGTGTGTGTGTGTGAATATTGTGTGTGTGCGTGTACGTATGTGTGTGTGTGGGTGTGTGTACCTGTGTGTGTGTGTGTGTGTGTGTGTGTGTGTGTGTGTGTGTGTGTGTGTGTGTGTGTGTGTGTGTTAGGTGCAGCTGCCTACATCTCTCACACTGCTGTCCTCAGGCGCTCACCACAGAGTCAGTGGGGTCGGCTGATCATGTGAGAGCGATGATACCCCGGTCTATATATACACAGATATATATTTATACATGTACACCTCGAGGGATGAGGATAATGTGTAACCTGCCGTTACTACGGCAACGTACCCTAAACACTGGTAAACCAGCTGCAGGTGTCAAGTTAAAGCGCCACAGAGTAACGTATCAGACGCAGAGCCATGCCATTTGAACGCCCGTGTTTGTATCTGTGTATGTGTGTGTATGTGCGTGTGTGTGTGTGTTTGTATGGATTGGAATGTATTTTTACGATGGGCCCAATGAGACAGAACTAAACAAAGTTTGATTAAGACGCAAGTTTTTAGCAGCCAATCCAGGGTAAATAGAGAATGAACAGTAAGATCTAATTACAAAAATCCCTGGGATAGAGTTGTGTAACTTCAAACCCGAATGTTTTGACAAGAACATGCAAAAAAGAATGAACACACACACCGACTGCACATGGTGACCTGTAGACATTCAACACACAAAGACAAATTCAACCAAAATCTATAAATATCATCAAAGCACCAAAAAACGTACAAGAAAATCAACGCCAGGCTTTTGTTCTCAATGTGTAACAGTTTAATTCGCTCATTACCATTACGCCCAAACCCTGCTTGAGGCAGCAGAACCTGCGCTGAGTAATCACACAGCTTATGGAACGGGCTTCAAGATGTTGATACCTCAACCTGCCTCCTTCTACGGTGACCACCGCTCCCCACCGGGACGCCGTCTGTGGTGGGGAACACTTGACCACAGGGGTATCCAGTGGTAGACTGGAGATGACGGAGCGGTCTGGCCTGGCGGGACTCGCATGGTGACTGACAAATGGATGGATGAATTGTGAAACCAGTTGGTGTAATTTACGAATGCTCTGATATCATTTACAAACACTCTGGAAAGAAAACAATATTAATATCAATGTCAACGCAGGACATTATCGCCAGAATATACTCAAGTCGCTAACATTAACAAGAAAACTTAATCCAAGCAATATTTCTCCCCACATACATTAAATAAGGTTATAAATAACGTTTAAATATCTATGTATATATTTATAATATAGTAATAGAAATATAGTTAATAATCCAATTCATGGATGGATAATCAATGTATCCACTGTGTGTCATGTGTGTGTGTGTGTGTGTGTGTGTGTGTGTGTGTGTGTGTGTGTGTGTGTGTGTGTGTGTGTGTGTGTGTGTGTGTGTGTGTGTGCGCGTGCGTGTGCGTGTGTGTGTGCGTATGCATGTGCGTGTGTATCTGCGTGTGTGTGTGCGTGCGTGCGTGCATGTGTGGGTGTGGGTGTCCATGTGTGTGTGTGTGTGTGTGTGTGTGTGTGTGTGTGTGTGTGTGTGTGTGCCTGTGCATGTGAGTGCATGTGTGATGGCGAGCTGAAGACGTGCAGGCCCAGGGAGAGTTGTCCCAGTCAGCAGGAGACGCTGAGTGAAGGCCCGCTGTAATGTTTGGTTAAAGGGGTGAAGGAGAGGCCGGACGGGGGAGGGAGGGAGGGAGGGAGGGAGGGAGGGAGGGA
>NC_136946.1:13916783-13976783 GCF_949987615.1 Pollachius pollachius | reverse complement strand
GAAGCCTGGTGATTAAGTATGCGTGTGTGTAAGGGTGCGTGTGTGTGTGTGTGCACGTGCTACCGTGACACCATGAGTTAACCATCAAAGAGAATGCGAGCCTCCGTTTGTGACAGTCAGCCCACAAATGTCTCGCTAATCCCGGCAGTTTGTAATTCCAATAGTCCCCTGTCACAACGCACGTGCGCACAATGTCTCTCCGTACGCTGAGACGGCGGCTGACAGGTCTGAGCGACGCTGTGTGTTCTCAGGTGAAAACAGTGTCAGGTGAGCCCCAACAAACCCTGTGATCGCTTCCATTCCACCCAGGAACCCCAGCACCCCCCCTCCACCCAGCCACCCCTTCAGGCCGGTCTCAGGCCTCTCCCCTGACACCGAGCCTTTTATTGTCAGGTGCTGAAACCGCAGTTTAGCTTTGGGCACCGCGTATGCTTCAGCCTGAGCGTGTGTGTGCGTGTGTGTATTTATGTGTGTGTGTGTGTGTGTGTGTGTGTGTGTGTGAGAAGGCATTGTGCAATGTGGATGTTCTCCGATGCGCTTACGTACGGTTGTGGCCTCCGGGCCGTCTTTCCACACGTCCCCCACCCCACCTGTGCAGTCATACACACCAGGCGGGGGGGATGGGGGGGGGGGGGATCAAAGACTTGAGATGTGAAGTGTTGATATGGAGCTCTTGCCAGGACTGTAACCTGCCTGTTAACAGAAGGTGTCAGTGGTGGTCTGTTCTGGTCCCAGAGTACAGCTGATCCTGCGCTGTGGTCTGGGTGGACCTGGATACTTTATGTGTCTCTCTCTCTCTCTCTCTCTCTCTCTCTCTCTCTCTCTCTCTCTCTCCCCCTCTCTCCCTCTATTCCTCCCTCAAGAGTACATTTTTCAACCTGAGTGAGATTGTAGGTTAGAATCTGCCGAAATAAATGTGAAGCTTCCTAAGAAACAGTTCATTATTGTTTTTTCACTAACCAATGATCATGGTTGTGCAGTTGTTAAGTTATCAAGTTGCTCAAATTGAGATATTGCATTTTTGTTCCCTATATTCCAACAATTCCCTCTGATTCTATTATTTATAAATGAACTACTCCACTGTGAAAACAAGCAACGATTAAGGTTCAGTTCCAGGGTGATCAATTTCCGTATGGTTAATCAGCTTTAGAAATCAAACAGGGACCAAGCTGATCTCGGAAGACATTTATCAAAACAGACACTTCAACCGCCAATAAAAATGTGCAAAGAGTGCCTGAACACTTTGGCTACTTCTGCTTCTTCCCTTTAACCAGGTTTTCACCAAGCTAAAGTCTACGCTCACGTTCAACGGACTGGTTCAGTCAGGGGCCCACCTCCTGCTGTCCCACTAGGCCCTCGGGTGATAACACACTTTAGGGGGAGTCACCCTTCAGTCACAACATCATTCAGGTTGTGGCCATTCGATGGAAGAAAAATGTGTTTCAAGGAACATGCACCAGATCGACTAAAATGAGAGAGGCGTGTTGATAACGGAGAAAGGACCCTTGATAAAGAGAGGCTTTAATTAACCGACTTTAATATGGTCCTCTGCTCTGTGAAAGACCAGATAGTAACAATCTGGAGGGCCCTATGGTTTGAGTTCATACTGTGCTGAGATTCTCTTTAACAGCCCTCTGTATGACATCGAAAACATAGAGGGTTATAAATTGATCATCTCCTTATCATCATTTCAATATGGCCTAGTTTCCTGCCGTCCCCTCCAAGTCCCCCCGTCCAGAGTGGTCCATAGTGTTGGTATCTGTGTGTGAGAGCGCCGGGGCTTTTGTGCGCGTGCACATATGTGGGGAGGCTGGATGAGCGCCCTGTCTGTCAGGTGGTGGCACTCACATTAGTCACGTAAAAACAAAGCATTCTGGGGGAGTGCTGATGGCCGACACAAAGAGTGGTCGGACTCCACTCCACGCAAGACACCCGATCCCCTGTGCGTGTGTGTGTGTGTGTGTGTGTGTGTGTGTGTGTGTGTGTGTGTGTGTGTGTGTGTGTGCCTCAATGTGTGTGTGTGTGTGCATGTGTGTGTCTGTAGTCCTTGGTGTGTGTGTGTGTGTGTGTGTGTGAAGTCTTGTGTGTTTGTGTTTGTGTGTCTGTCAGCGTTGGTGTTTATGTGTGTGTGTGTGTGTTTATGTGTGTGTGCGTGTGCTTCTGTAGTCCTTGGTGTGTGTGTGTGTGTGTGTGTGTGTGTGAGTGTGTGTGTGTGCGTGCATGCGTGCGTGCGTGCATGCGTGCGTGTGTGTGCGTAGTGTTGCATGTGTGTTTGTGTGTGTGTCAGCGTTGGTGTTTACGTGTGTGTGCCGCTTGTGGTAGGGGGCATTCTTCAAGACGTAAGGGCGCCTCATTGGCTGCCGGGCTGGGGTCAACCCGGGGTCGGGCCACGTTTGATGGATGGACCGGTCTGTCTGTGTACCCCTGCCTAGCGCTCTCCCCTCGCTCTCTCTCTCTCTCTCTCTCTCTCTCTCTCTCTCTCTCTCTCTCTCTCTCTCTCTCTCTCTCTCTCTCTTTGTATCTCTCTCCCTCTGTTTCCCTCTATCTCTCTGGGCTGCGTATTGTGGGCTCCTTTATTTGCTTCATCTAGCCAGGAGAAGAAGAACCACTTCAATGCCACCAACCCCTCCCCCCCCCTCCCCCCCCCAAACAAACACACACACACACACACACACACACAAAAAAAGACCTCCCCGGGAAGGACTTCAAGGACGCCCATTCAAGGTAAGTTAACCCCTTCCCCCCCACACCCTCCCCCCCTGTCCCAGCCTCTATGGCGGCCTGCCGAGCATTGCTCCTACCTCAAACTATTTCTTCTATCTCTGATGTTGATCTCATTTGGTTTTCCTCTCTCAACGCGGCCCAAAAGCACAGGGTTAGGGACAGTCTGGATCGGAAACCTGGTTGGCTTGAGCTCCAACGGTAGCCTGTTCCAAAAAAGAAAGAGTTGGCAAAGCGAGCAGCCTATGCAATCGGCTTGACTGTCCCTTCCAGCCCGTGACTCTCTCTCTCTCTCTCTCTCTCTCTGTCTCTCTCTCTCTCTCTCTTCTTCTTCTTCTTCTTCTTCTTCTTCTTCGCTGTCAATCCCTCTGGCGGCCGGGCCCCTTTTATTGGCATTCAGAGACACACATCTGTCGATGAAGGTATTCATTTTGGCTGCCAATCTGAACAGGGGAGGTGGGGGGAGGGAGGTTGAAGGTAGTCATTGAGGGTAGATGTGCCAATACTTCGACTGATGTGAGGAGTGACTTCTCTCTCGCTCTCTCTCTCTCACTCTGTTTCAATCTCTCTCTCTCTCTCTCTCTCTCTCTCTCTCTCTCTCTCTCTCTCTCTCTCTCTCTCTCACTGTCTTTGACCGCTGTCTGTCTCGTCCTGCCTCGGGAAGATTCCCCCAAACACCGACTTCTTCATGTCGACTGTGGGAGACATTTTTAAAATTACAAACTGGTTTGCTCAGTTTTAGAGTTTGGGATTTTTTTTTTATTGTTTTTTTTCTATACCTCTACCAAACACTGTAGGCAACTGGTTACTTTACTCTCTTCCCCTTCCAAGTTTCGCTTTCGTTCTTTTTTTTTTCTTATCCGTCTGCTCTTCTGTTCCGCTCTCAACCCTGTCTCATTAGGTTTTGAAAGGATCTTTCCGGGGAAAACGGCAACAAGCAACTCTTCCGCACTGCCTGCGTTTCGCAAACAAGAACAGGTAGTGAGGGTTCTTACAGGGAAAGAGCAGGCGGGCCCCCGCAGTACAAGCAAACAGAGATGTACACGTAAACAGATAGGTACACACGCAAACTGATATGCACACTGTGGCGGTTCGGGTTTTGGCTTGCTAGCGCACACACTCCCCGGCGTTTCCCCAGAGCAATCGTTTGATTAATGTCAGAGGCAGACGTAGGACTTCTCAATTACGATGGTGAAATGATGCTCAACCGCAGATGCTGCGGTCAATAGCTTTTTGATAGCAATGCAAATGCCACAGGATATTTACCAGAGGTTGGTGTAATGTCGTCCTACAATTCATGATCGAGTATCCAGGCTCTTTTTGGTTTATTGTGTATTTCCATTGTCTCTGCGGTCTGTTCTGTTTTGACAACACCCACCGCTTTCTCCCCCCGGTTCCTTGTGATTATTTGATCATCGCTTCATGGTGGCTTCCTCCATCTCTTTCCTGCTGCACTCATTCTGGTCGTTACAACAGCAGACACGGAGGAACTTCTGAGGCAAGGACACTGCGGGGGTCAAATTCTCTCCCTTTCTCCCGTACTCCCTGCGTTACTCTCTCCTATCTCTTTCGTTAAATGTCAAAATATTCTACATTTGGTATGCAAATGATGCCATGTGGTTCTCATGCTGTTGTGAGCAGGATGTATGAAAATCATGTTTTATATTGATTGCGAACATGCACCAAAGCCTCCAAAATAAATTTTCCATTACTTTGGGGATTGCAAAAGAGAAATATATTCTCCCTGTCTGTCTTGCATATCTGTGTCTGCATAAACGTGTCTTGCATATCTGTGTGTGTGTGTGTGTGTGTGTGTGTGTGTGTGTGTGTGTGTGTGTGTGTGTGTGTGTGTGTGTGTGTGTGTGTCTGTGTGTGTGTGTGTGTGCGTGCGTTTGTGTGTGCTTGCATGCGTTTGTGTGTGTTGATATAAATACCTGTGTCCCTGGTGTCTGGTGTCACAGATAGTCAAATATCAGCTCTGCTTTTTGCATTTTTTAGGCAACAAACATGTAACAACAAAAGGCATTCACCTTGTAATCCATGCTAACTTTCTCTCTCTTTCCCTGTGTCTTTAGGGCTATTTTCCTGTTTTTCTGTCTTTCTCTCTGTGTATGTATCTGTCTCTTTCTCTCTCCCTTATACTGCCTATATTCTACTCCCTCTCTCACATAACCGTCAAACTGGCCTCTTTAGTGGGTATGTCTGTCAATGTTGGCTTCTTTGGTTGCCCTTAATACTATTTAGCTCAATCATGTTAAGCCATACTTGTCCAATGGTCAAAGTAAATATGTTGTATTATGTTGTCAAAACATAAATGAGCAATTATACAAATGTATTTCTGTTCAATTTAACAGATTTTTGTTTGTCTTGCCACACTGAATCGATGTAAAGAAATGATTATTCATAGTGACCAATTAGATATCAGTGGAAGATATTAGCACAATTTTAATGAAAATATTATAAATATTTGTGCACAAAGTGGAAAAAATAGCTTCCATTCCGTTTTTATCAAATATCTCATATTTATCTGATTGTTTATATGGGTGTTTTATATTCTATAGTCTACTAAATAGTAGCCTATTTAACTAATAATAAGAATGATACTTTTTGTATTTATCAGGAACATTTCTTTAAGTGCAATCTATTTTGATGAACTTTGTCGCTATCGCAAAAAACGAGTAACACAGCCCATGCATGCTCTTATTTCTGTGTGTCAAAATATTTTAATATTTTTTTCTTTCTACCTCTTCTAAAAGGTCGAAAGTTATTATTATAGTTATTGACGGAACTTTTTGAGGCATTCTTTAAGGGATTTAATATTGAAAGCGATTCTTCAGAAAGTGTCTAACAAAACCATGGAATTGTTCTACCTGTTTTCCCGCACTTTAATCAACGGCCTTTTGAAGGACAGGTGATGACAGCTCGTCTTGTAAATACTCATAAACTATTCTCATAAAAGTTTGAAAGATGAATACATAGCAATTTACGATCACGGTGCTTATCTGCCTATACTATTCTACCCGATCGCAGTGCCTTTATCCGATCTGTCTGTTTTCTCATAAATCAGGCAATGCACAAAATTGCAAGAAGCGATCAGAATTGAACCCACCTTTCTAATATTCTGAGGCCCTTTTAGTCAGCGCCATAAAGGCCAAATACAACCCGTACCATCCACAGTGGTATTTTGCAAAAAACAGACCGTTCGAGCGAGACGTTCTCGTTGTGTGTCTAGTTGTGTGCCGATGTTGTGGTTTGTAAACTGTTGTTTAGGTTCTCGGTTGCTGTGACACCTAACTGATCGGTGACCGATGCTTGAACCCGGGGTCTCTTTTGAGGGTCAGCTGCTTCTCTAATCCAATCAGCGCCGTCCCTGGTGCAGGGGTCTGTGGGGCTGAGGGGTGCAGTCTTTGGATTCCAACTTCCTACGCTTTTCAACAATTATATAGGCCTATGTTGTCTTTAATCACAATAAACCATGATGTACCGGAATACAAGTCCGAATATAGAAACCAACAGGAACATTGTTTTTTATAATACCATTATTGTTTGTTATTAAACGAATACAAATTCATCAGACAATAACATTGCAAGAGGCCTTTACTAGGCTTTATTAGGACTATATTATCTAATATTATATTAGATAATATTAGATAATATTAGATTACATTATACAATATTCATCATTAAGGTTTGTGCATCGTACATATTGCGTATAGGCCTGTTAATGAAAGCAGCGACCTGAATTTATGGCCAATTTCCCTAAATGTATTCCACCTGTGTAAATACTTTTTTTTTTCAGACAAATGGACCTATTTTCATGAGTTACTTTTATAAAATATAGGATATTGCTTATTTTAACAAAGCTTAATATCAAGGAATTGTATCCTAGTGTATATGTATTTTAAAATGTGCCTCGAAAGGACAGAAATATTTTGTTTCCGAATGAAAAAAGAATTAACTTCTAAATAGCTCTGCACACATAATTGTGCACGTCCCGCCAATAAGCCGGGAGCAGTGCGTATAAAGGCCTTTCTACAAATGATTATTTATGGGAAAGTGAACGTTAAAATATAATATGCAAGTTTATGTGAAATGTGGTTCGGGGAAATAAATTATGCCAATATATACAGTTATATTTGTGTAGCATTTTGTTTGAAATAGGCTTAATCTCCATTGGATTCGCTTAAAATGCAAACCTTGTTAGCCGGTTGGTTTTATGTAGCCTACGACACAAAAAAAGTGTCACAAATAAATATTCACTGCAAATTCCTTAAAGTGAACATATCTTAGTCTGTATGCAGATGTTCCAACGTCCGCATATTTTTTAACAGTTTTTAGTGCAGATGTTGAATGCCCAATATCTTCATGGTCGTATTTACGTTAGATCTCCTTGGCAGATATGGGCACGCGTGCGTATTTTTCATGTTTCTTTTTTATATGTCAAGTTCAAATAATTCAGGGTTGAAAAAGAATGATCAAGACAATTTCGTGGTATTCACATATCACTAATGAATAAGCAAGTATCGGCCTTCCTAATAATATAACACTGGCGTCACTCTTAAAGGCCTGCTTCTCTGCTTCCTTGCCCTTGAATGGGAAGGAGAGGCTCCACGTCCGCGGTGGGCCTCCTGCACCAGACATGAGGCTCCCAGCCCGGCCAGGTGGATTCAAGGTAAAGGTAAACGTCAGTCATTAATCATGGTACGATTTCAGCCCTGCATTCCCTCTCTGGCAAGGACGACTTAACCCCCCTGGAAACAGGAACCAATACTTTGCAGTTAAGAAGGGGTAAAAACAAGAAAAAACATCGGATCATTCGCTCTTAATTTGTCGGTTATCTGGGCTTCTTTGAACAGTTGTGTGAATATCTTGAATCAATTTGCGTCCTACTCTTGTATAGCTCTCAGCGAATTTCTCCATGTGTGGTTGTGTCTGGGGTAGTGTAGGTCATACCTGACAGTTGGAGTTTGAGCTACAGATGAAAACATACATTAGCAAATGTGTGCCAGATAGTACCAACTTACAGTGTTTTCATCAGGTGCGCATGACCGCACGTACACGCAACTTAGCTGAGTCGACACTGACAGAGCTACCAGCCCCTTGTCAATAGCATAACCTCGATTTTTAATCGATACGGTTTATTTTTGTCCCCTCTGTAAGTCAGGAGTTCGATAAGGTTGTCATCACAAATGACGCTGACGTCTGCGCTCACATATCCTCCGTGGATAAACATGCCTTTATTATGCCAATACTGCTGTGCCCAAGGGACGGGAGCGCGCCCGTCTGCATACATTGAAAGGTTCCAAGGCGCGCAAAGGGCAACGTTGAGAAATTAACAAGTCTGCTTTAAACACGTATATCATCAAGCGAAGAAGGGAATACAGGGTCAACCCGTTGACCAAAGGAAAAACAAATACGTTACAATAGTCTCAACAGCACCCTTTTTACGCATAACGCATCTTCAAGCATTCCATAAACTATCTTCATTGAAGTGGACCTCGCCAAAAAAAAGATACCAAACATTTTCTTAGAAGTAAAATCACTTTAATGCACATGGTTTGACCCGTAAACCTTGCCCCGACAATACGAAAGAAAAGTAAATGAGACGTGTAACATACCCTAAACTGATAAAACTCAGCGTCCAGAGTCCCATTCAAAAGCGGTGTACGCATCATGCAAATGTCGCACGTGATCAATCCAGATTGGTATTCGCGACATACAGATAGATCAGACACTACGGGGTGACAGATTGTTAACACTCAATAAGAACATAGAACAGCAAAACAATATAGGCCTGCACGAGGTCTCGTCTCTTTGATTGTGATCATGACATCAAGTGCAATCACTTTGTCTTTGATTTACAACTTTGGCACACATGAGGTATTTGTTTCCTTTGTACATAATATAGTGGAACATTCAAAGACTACGGATACGTTGGCACATTCACAGTATTTCAGAAATAAATCTCAAAATGGGCGGCCAAACCCAAGTTTGGTCATCTCTAATCTAAATGCTTTGGTTTTCCAGACACTGAAAGAAGTCAAACAAGACTTCTTTTTGAAGAAGTCAAACAACAGAACAGTCGACATTATTGTCAGTGTGACTGTGTCCATGTGCATGAATTCAACCGTATTTGAACTAGTCGCACATTTCCAAATGTCCTCCATCACACCTTGGATACGCGACTTTGGTAGTCCTGCTTGAAAACACACGTGTATGCTGGCTTGAACTGTTCAGTTGGACACGTAAGGATCCGTCCCAGCGGAGGGCGTAGGGGATGGAGTGGACGGTGCCGAGAGAGACTTCTCAGATGATACGTCGTCTGTTTTGTCCTGACTGTCTCCCGGGTTGGTGGGAGGAGCTTTAGCCGGCAACAGTCCTTCCTTCTCACGCTTCTTCTGTTTCATCCTGCGGTTCTGGAACCATATTTTCACCTGCGTCTCGTTCAGCTGCAGCGCGGCCGCAATCTCCACGCGCCTCGCCCGGGTCAGGTACTTGTTGAAGTGGAACTCTTTCTCCAGCTCCGTCAGCTGCTTCGTGGTGAAGTTGGTCCGGACGGTGTTCGGTTGTCCGCCATAGCCGTACTCGCCAGACCTACCTGCAGATGAAATTGCAACCGTCAATGAACGAGCTAAATGACTAGTGTGTGTGTGTGTGTGTGTGTGTGTGTGTGTGTGTGTGTGTGTGTGTGTGTGTGTGTGTGTGTATGTGTATGTGTGTGTGTGTGTGTGTGTGTGTGTGTGTGTGTGTGTGTGTGTGTGTGTGTGTGTGTGTGTGTGTTGGGGCGGGGGGGAGGGGTAACACTTTCATAACTTTTCACACTATGATCACATTCAGAGTGCAGAGCCACTTGTTGGCACCACGAGCAGCAGCAATTGTTCCACTTTTACGCAGAAGTTGGTGTTGTTGTTGGTGGTGCACATCGGAATTTATTTCTCAAAACACTTCTACCGTGGCCCCGTTAGTTGCTGTTACTGTTGCTCATGCAAATGTGAAAGTAAGTGGAAGTAAGTAGTAGATTACTTTATACTCGCGCGATAGTTTGTTTTGCAAAAAACAATAGACTGGTCACCTGAGATTTAGGGGTTTGATTTATGTCCTCTCAGCCCTTGAAAGTTTGGATGCAGTACATCACGTGATCCCAGTATGTTGGTCTACTTTGCCAGACTAAAATAGTTCCAGACAATTACCCCCCGGATGTAATTGTTACTAATAACACCCTAATGTGCAGCTTCACACTGGACGGTGGACAGTGGACAGTGGGCTATACATTCACTCTAAAAGTTCCATACGATTGTAATCCGGCATCTTAACAAACGTCATCTTTATGCCAATCGTTGATATCGATAAAGGCTACCTCACTCTCAGTAACCATAGGACCACCCATGTCGTATTTACGCACGCACCTGTTTTAGGAGGATTCCGTTTGACTTTCATCCAGTCGAACGTCTGCGCGGATGACGCGCCTTCGGACAGGGGCGAGCAGCATGCCTCAAGGTGACCCGCGTGCAGCGGCGATAGAGAGCTCGAACACCCGGCGAAGTGGTTTAGGCTGCCCTGCTCGTGCCCGCCGCCGTAGGTGGCTTGGGCGTATTGAAGTTGGCCCAAGCTTGCAGCCCCGTAACCTTGACGATGCTGAGACACCATGGAGGCGGAGATATTCCCAGAGTACATCAAGGGGCCGCACGAAGAGAACCCTGTTGCTGACTCCACTTCCTGGTTGAGCGTGTAATGGTTATAGGTTGCGCAGAAGTTTTGGGGCCCATAGCTACACGCCGGATGGGCCCCATAAGCCAAACCAAGAGACCCCGGATTCGACTGGTATGACCCGGCTTGGTGGGAAGCGTTGTCTGGGGAAGCCCTGTTTGACGTGAAGCGGTCATCCGCCCCGCAGTTGTTCAGGGCAACAGCACAGGACTGAAAAGTTGTAATCCCATGGTCAGCGTGGAATGCCCTGACCGAGCACGAGCCGCCCTCTCCGCTCATCACTGAGTAATCTAAGAAGCTGCTCATTGTCGCATTGTTTTAATCGGACTGAGGGACGGTGCGCGAGGAGACAGGTGGTGACGAATCTCCCTTTTTACCCTGAGTGACCGTGCCAACGTTTACCTATGGGAAACTCTTTCCCGATCACAAAAAAGGGAGGGGGCGCATGTGCCGATATCAATAAACGCTTGCTGTCACGTGGCCCGGGGTCAGCCAGTCAGGTACTTGTCCCGTTCCCCTTTCGCGGTGACAGATTGGTGTTTGAGAGGGTATTTAAATTCCAAGCGCTCGTCGATCAAGGTGACGCGCGTCTGCACTAATGTATTGGCTGGGCAAACAATGAGCCGGGAGGCAGACGGCAGTGGGCAGCCCCAGGGTCGCACGGAGAGCAGGGAACGGAAAAGGTTGCATCTTAGAGGTTTTTCTTGTGAATACCATCACACTGAAACAAGGTATGGCATTTTGGAATATGCTCGTGTGTGTGTGTGTGTGTGTGTGTGTGTGTGTGTGTGGGTGGGTGGGTGGGTGGGTGGATGGGTGTGTGTGTGTGTGAGAGAGAGAGAGAGAGAGAGAGAGAGAGAGAGAGAGAGAGAGAGAGAGAGAGAGAGAAAGAGAGAGAGGGAGAAAGAGAGCGTGCGTGGTTGTATGTTGATGTGCTTGAGCGTGCCCTCGGTGCGTGCAGCCTATTTTCTTTGTAAGCGCGTCGAACGGTCTCTTTTTGAGGAGGCGCATCCATTTGGAAGGCGTGGAGTGCAATTGTCACGTGGTTGTGATCCTGTTTAATGTGACCGATGTATTTTCCCGAGTTTCCACAGTAGTGTTGCGGTGGAGGATTACGATGCGGATTGATTAGACAGAATTTATATTTTAATAAATGACAGTTAGTGATAGCCTGCTCTTTGTTTTCCCACGCAGGTCATGGTGAAAATGCTCTATTGCTGTTTCATCTTGAGGGAACGTCACTAATGGCATTACGACACGCTATATTGTGCGGTTGTTTCCTGGCATAGGGTCACGAGGTCATATGTCTACCATAGACAGCCACGCCAAGACATTTTAATTATGGATGTACACTCATCAGGTGATTTGATTTGATAGCGAGCCCTGTCGCTGGAGTCAAGGCAATACCCGAGGCGGGAACGTGGGTTGCTGCTTGTCTTATTAAGATTATTTACCAAATACACCATGATGAGAAATTGGTTTTAATGAAAAGAACTCCTGAAAAGACTTAAGGCAGGCCAATGTGTGCGTAGGAGGCTGTTGTAGAAAAACGATGTAGTCGCACAGCCGATGAACAGCACTCCAATCATCACACAGGGGAAGGCAAAAAAGGAAAAAAAGAGAGGGAGGGAGGGCAGAGAAAGGGTTGTCGGATAATGGATCTGCGCCCCCACTGGACGTTTAGCCAAAAATACACGGCACATGCCGTAACGAACCCATATTCAGTCCGATTTTAAAGAGCAGATCTGAAATAAGGATTTTTTTTCAAATCTCCTAAAGACCAATGGAAAATGTATTAGGGCTTACACCCTATACCGTGTGCATAATAAGATTGTAAGTAGACTTACATTAGACTAAATGTATAGCATGTGCTATATTTTTGGTTTCCTGCGGGTTGCATTAACCCTAACCCTAACTAAGAAAAGCAGTAGTGCAATGGTTGTACAGAGTAAAGTTTGCTTTGGAAGGTAGGAGCATGACATTAGCCGAATATAGCAACAGCCTACCTGGTGAAGTGAAAGAGTAAATCTTTAAAAAAAAAAAAAAATGTTACGTATTATTATTTTATTTAATTTATTAAACAGATAAGTATTTCCCATAGATAGGCCCGTTATAACTGGACCCCTATATCGGTCTCCCTCTCCCCATCCCCCCTCCTCTCGCCAGCTGCCTCTGTTCCCGAAAAGGAGTGCGTGGGCGCATGAATCCCTGGCTTCTCCAAACTTTGTGCAACCCTACTGCAGACCTCGGAGCTCCCAGCCCTTTGTGTGAGCACATGCTCAGAGAAAAGGCGCGCTCTCTCGGAATGATTTTGTTACTGGTCCTTAGTTCGTTTCAGTCATTATTGGTTCGAAAATTCTGTAGGGATAGTACTAAAGGAATACGCACGTGCACGCACGCACACGCCCACGTACACAAACACACAGACACACACACACACACACACACACACACACACACACACACACACACACACACACACACACACACACACACACACTAACCCATGTTCGACTCAAACATATGTTCAAACAGTCAATGGTTGCTGCTTATTGTTTCCAGAATATTCGATAAACCAGATACTGGACGCTGATAAACATACTCACAAGGATATGGACTTAATATATGTAGATTAGTATATGAATCGATCACAGTGGGATTGCAACTGGTGGTTGTTAGCTTTTTGCACGCGCGCGCACACACACACACGCACACGCATACGCACACACACACGCATACACACACACACACACACATACACACACACGCACACTTTATGCCAAGTCACAAAATTTCCATTAATCAAAACATTTAGTACATTTCAGAAATAGTCCCACATTACGCTCTTTACCTCCATTGCAGACCCAGCAGGGAAACTTGCTATTTTATTTGCATTATCACACTCTATAAAAATACCCAATATACCTAGGCTATACAATTTCCACCAGATAATGTATTATTTTTTGATGAAATTTTACAAGGTAAAATAAATTGGCCTCCTATGCAATCTGTTTTGAATCACCCCGCTATTAACAACTGAGGAGGGATGCAGTCTTAGCTTGGGTGGGCCGCTACTGCTACCACTACTCTCGCCGCGCGATGCGTGTTTAAACAAGCTATAAAAATGAATTATTGCCAAACGTACGCCAAGCCTCTCTTCCTTTTTCTACTGGCTATGGGAGAAGCATATGAAAATGTAAGAGGGTTTTTATTTGTGCACATTGCGTCACAATTGCTCTCTGTCCGTCTCATTCATGCCACGGCTTGATTTATGAGCTCGCGAAGGCAAACACCCGCGCTGTGTTCGCCGGCGCGTGCACCCAGTGCTAAGGAGATGTGCTCCATGAGCTTTCTTGCTAGCTAAGTGGTTATAGCCTACTTACTCGTTATAGCCTACTCGACAGAGTTTGGATGTTTTAAATGAATGCTTTGAAAGTAGTTGCTGTGGGTTTGCTTGGCCAATACTATTTTGTTTATAGTTTTTATTTTGTTTATAGCCCTAAAAATGCTATAGGCCTACTGTTCTTGGTAACATAATACAGCACTTACCCTGGATTAAGTGTTGGTGTTGGATTTAAACACCAGTGCAGTCAATTTAATTCAACATAAATATACCACATTAATTTGTTAATTAAATTAAGAGGATAAGATTAGGCCTCTTTATAATGGCCTATTTGCAAGTAAAAGTTTTCAAAATTTCAAAGTAGTTTTCTAGAAAGGTCTGTTCGAACTACACAGTATTTTCTTGGTTTTTGAAAATTATATCAAAATGTATATTTGTACTGACCAAGTATATACAAAAGCATACAAGCGAATTCTACTATTTTTTAATCGTTAAACCGTAAGCCGTAAATAATTATCTCCGTATTGTTGTATACGTATAGCCATTTTGCATGAGGTCATTGGGTGCTAGTCAATCACATTAACATATTAATACTTTTTAAAAAGATCTTTAAACAGAACAAGTATGACTGCGCAAGAAAAAAGAGACACACGAAAAGGTATTTGTAGCAAGTTAATTGTATTCTAAAAAAAATATCGAAGACATTGGAGCTATACAAAAATAAAAGTTACCAGGTTCCATTTGCCTAATATTTTCATATATTTCCCATACACTCAGAAATTCTATTTAAGGAGAACAATTTGTTATGGTAACTATATGAACGGTTGTTGTTTTTAATGTTAAATTATAAACTTTCTTCCTTACCTTGGTTTAATCTCCTTGTTTAATATAATTAATAACTGTCCCGGATATACAGAACCAGAAACAGAACTAACATTATAGTTAATACCATCACTGCCTGGCTGCACCGTCCCTGAAGAAACACGTTTTTGATTGAATTCCCTTAATAGTTTAGATGCTGCAAGTCGATCGTAGTAAGAGACTCCGAGAAAAAATAAAAGCTGTCCGTAGATATGTCCACTGGACTGTCCAGTGATTCTGACAAGTCTGGCGAGGCTGCATCGGAGAGCTGAAGGCAAGAATCCGAAGAGAATGCTTGGAAATCGTGTATAGAAAGATCCAGGCTTGTGGGACAGTCACCATTGTCCGGGCCAGATGCAGAGCCGGGGCCTATTGTTGACATGCAGCCTGGAACAGTGGGAGACGGGTTGGAGAAATGTTTCAGATTTTTGTCATTGCTGTTCAGTGGCGAAACTGTAAAGCCCGCAACCTCGCTATTGTGCGGGCCTACATTCTGGAGCTGCTGCGTTGAACCGAGCGGGTTGAGCTGAAAGGAGCAGGTATCTCTCTCCAGCAGGGCTCCGTTCCCAGGGTTGCAACTCTTCTCGTACATTGATCCCTCGTCGTCCTCATCGCTGTGGATGCCGTCCTCGGAGCCGGGCGCTTTCCCCTCTCCGTTGTGGTTCTCTTTGCTGTGGTTCTGACGCTTGTGCTTCATGCGTCGGTTCTGGAACCACACTTTCACCTGCCTCTCGGTGAGGTCCAGCAGGGCAGCTATCTCGACTCGCCTCGGTCTGCAGAGATACTTGTTGAAGTGGAATTCCTTCTCGAGCTCCAGCAGCTGTGTGTTAGTATAGGCTGTCCTCAGTCGTCGGGAGCCCCCTCCTCCGCCACCACCACTCTCCAGAATCTCAGGCGAGCCTATAATAACAACAGCAGCACCATAAATTAGTGGGATATTAAAGCAAAGTAAAGCACGCAGTTAGGGCTATAAAACACAGTCGGTAAAAACTACTGGAGGCTAGTCCACAACGCATTGGTCACTGCAGCAAAATGGCCGCTGGCTCCACAAACACACAAGCATACATTTGCACAGATTATGTGGTGTTATATTTGAGAGCGCTCCACGTTGGATTCCACATTTTACGCGCAAAGAGATAAACAAAAACGTAAAACAATTAAAAGCTGTGCTTTAAAGACAATGGCGCCTAGTAGTAGAGTGGGGATCTAATGAATTCTCCAGCTGCCCTTCTCGGCAAAAGCACTCCATCACTCTTCATTACTGTCACATATCAAAACTCTGGCAATGCTAGGCGGTGAGGGCCAGCGTTGAAATCAAATAAATCATCGTACAGTAGCTTACACTGCTTCACCCATAGGATTGTTTCCATTATTGAACAGCTAAGTTATATACAACTAGGTTTGTCACAACCCAAGGAGTTCCCTTAGCTTATGCCTTTCTGGGGTTGGGCCTTTTACTCTGGGGCTCCAACTTAGCAATAAATAGTTAATGAACAGCACACTTGACCACCCTGTTCTTTACCAATTATATTCCTAATTTGTTGTAATTCAAAAATCACCCACCTTTTGGAGAGAAGCACATAGGTCCATTCGAGATTGTGGTGGCGGTGGAAGTTGGCATGTGGTTCTTCTTGGAGGCTTTCTTCTCCCGCATCCATGGGTACTCCGGGGGTAAGGAGGCTGTGGGCAGTGGACTGCATCCATCGGGGCTATGCCTAGGCCGGCTGTGCCGCGGATGGCTGCCCGGGTTGAGGCTGGGAATGGTCTGCTCAAAAGGAGGAGGAATAAGTGTCGGGCGTGAAAGCGTCGAGCTCTTGATTGATGAACTTTGAAATGAATCACCGACAGGGGGGAAAGATGTCAGGCACTCAGCAAGCGACGGCTGACTATTGATAAAACCGCTCTCTCGCTCGTATTCGTAATTCATCTCCGCTCCCTGAGAGCCGAGGAAAGTTTGCACGAGTATTTTTATAAATGTGGCGGCTCAGTGAGAAAGAGAGAGAAAAAAACATTTAAAAAAATCTCCTCGTGTCCTTTTTTCCTATTTCAATGATTACGGCCGTGTGGGGACCGAGCTGCTATTAAACTATTGAATTCATGGAGACAAGGTTGAAATTGGACCGAATTGCCTGTCACATGATTACTTCTGCCCAATGACAATTTAGTGTTTAATCAAAAGAAGCCACTGTCTGCCTGATTGATCCAAAAACACTCTGGTGAAGACCGCCTCGCTCTGTGGGGACGACTGTTTTTATTTACATCTTTGTCCGGTTAGTTTATCCTCCTCTCGCTTCCCCAGTCCACTCCACTAATCTACCAAATGTTTTAAGAATGGCTGACGCTCGGTATTACTGGGAAGTAGCTTGCGGGGTGCGCGGGCTCGTGCACTCCTCTTTCTCTTATTGTTAGAGAATGTCAGTCGAGAACGCCCCCACCACACACAAATCACACCAGTAGCTTTGCCTCATGCTAAGCCTGCGGTCATTAGCCAATCTAGCTATTCATACAGGCAAGTCAAACTGAAAGCCATGAAATAATCTACCAACAAACGTACAGTAAGAATCTCTGACTCGGTGTTAAAGTGCCCATAGTAAATCTCACTATTCATCTGAGGTCCTGTGCCTAAATATAGGTCAAACAAACTGCATAGCTTAGGCCTACACACCGAATTACATATTTCTCTCTTATGACTGACATGTGAGATGTGTTTGGTCCCGATATATCCATTGACTATAAGAAAGGTCAATAACATTTCATCCAAATATCTAGCAGCAACACGTGAGAGATGCTAGCTACTGATATTGTCTGTAGCATATCACCCACAAAGGGTGTATTCAAGCAGCACAGTGTGTGAATATACAACCAAATACTGTAAGAACCATGCATGTAGTAATACATGCAGTAATAACACAAAGTGCAGTGTAAATAACACAAAATGACACAATAACACAAATGGAAGTCCGCTACCATTTTCTCTTAATATTATACATCTGCAGTCGCATAGGCATCTTTACATGACAATTGAGTGCTCTGACCCAGGATAGATCAGGAAAAGGTGTTGGATGCACTAGCAATAGGTACGATTCGTATCGTTCTGAGGTATATTTGTTATTTTGACCTGAAACAACAATTTTGAAACAGTATTTTACTTCAATAAGATGTAAAGCTGATGGAGATTGTCTTTAACTATAAATCCACCCCGCCGTGTTTATGCTGTGTAATGGCTGCCACTGAATACTCTGGGAAAGCCACATTTTAGGATGTTTTTTCATCAAGTCTTTTTTCTCCCAAAAACTGAAATAGTGAGTGGGAAAGGGGAAAGAAGAGAAGAGGTAGGTCTCGTTCTGTTTATTGCTTATATACCAAACAAAGAGTCCTGGAAGCCTGCACGCGATCAATCTTACTCGCCAAAAGGTCTGACAGCTCGGTGCCCTCAGAACACATTTAAGGCTTCTAACTCTCTCTCGGATCAAATGCAGCCAGGAAGTAGCGAGAAACACTGGTCACTCAGATTGGAACCAGTCTCTGTTCTCAGTAATAGGCGGCGTATAGCTGGAGGGACATCTTTAAATATGTTTATAAAAATAATCGAACAACCTGGCGCAAGGATTACCTTGTGACGAGCCACAATGCGCGCACGGTAGGTGGAGCAGTAACGGTGCTTTCCATTGTCAATGTATTCAGGGAATTCGTTGCTATTCGTTCTATTTTATTTTAGGTTTACTCCAATGATGGTGACTTTAGGGCTGCTGTTGCTTTATCTTTGGGTTGAGATAAAGCAGCGTTGGGAATTCAAGCCTTTGTGTGCAGGGAGAGGGAGTGGGTGGAGGCATTCTGTGGATACATGGTCGGCCTACACAGTTTTCCTAACAGCGTCTTGGACAATAATAAGTGAATGGGAATTTGATCAAATAAAAAAATAAAAAATGGACATAATTGTATTTGTGCTTGTAACATATTTGTTGGACGTCGCTGTTGTGTTGTATCGGAGTGCTTAACAGCGTGTGAGTGCATGCTGGATCCAGATTTGGTCATATACATCATCTCTTTTCACAGGCACACCATGGTTCAATTGTTCTAGGTTCCCCTGCTAACCATATGTTGGGGGCAGTAATGTTCATGCCCTCCAATATCAATCATTTTCAATGGAGGAACAGTTGCTACATTAAATGATGAGCAAGTCTGAGTAGATTATGTAATAACACGTTTAAAACATAATTCAAACACCCACATAATTAAAGGACGAAAGAAGCCAGCCTATGCCATTTGGAAATAATAAGCTGTGTAATTTAGTAGCACCACAACAGAATGACAATTCTGAACAAAAATAAATGTTCTGGTACACAGGCTGGTTCGCTACATTTGAGAAATGATGTAGGACTACAGTCGCCCATTGCTTATGTCGCCTATAGTTGATTGAATTAGCATTGCCCTAAAATATGTTCACTTTGAATGATGGTTCGTTTCTGAAAACTTTGCTGGAAGAGTCTTGATGCATTTCAAATGAAATGCAGTTTTCAGCATTATCGTTGGAATTGACCAAATAATGAAGTAAGGGGTCATAGTATTGAAGTGGGGTCTTTGTAGCGCGTCAGGCTTTTCTTAAAGGGATCTCTAAATTTCTTATTTTTTGTGCTATTTCTCATTATGCTTCTCTTATTCTTGCAGATATTCAAGAAGGTCCTGCGAAGTGTTGTGACTGTGACCACGCAGTTAAGAATCCGGAGTGAATGCTACGTGAGCGTTTTCAGGGGCTTAAGAATAGGCCTAGTTAACATTGCCAGCCTTTTCTGTGGATGTAAAAAAACATTTTGTCAATTCATTTCAACCAAATAAAAAAACGTTTTCTTGATAGACACGTGTACATTCGTGTCCTCATTTGAAAGATGCCATTTAAATTGTGTTGTTTTAGCTTTGGATGCTAAACCTCATATCAATACCTAAAGCTTGGCATGAGCTACTTTTGTGAGTCTCTATATTGTTCTCTAAAATATTAAATTATTTTCGATATTTTGACATATTCTAATGCTTGCATAATTTTTTTATTTCGATGTTTTACACTGTCGGCCATTTAAGTAAACGTTTGCAACGTATCACATTAAGACTGAAGATAATCTATATATATTTCTTAATTCATTTATTTATTTATTCAAACTGGAGCAGCATGGAATGTTTGAAATAAAAAAGAGGATATTTATTTCTCTCTGTTCAATAAAAGAAATTGTTCATGTGTAACGCTTCCCACCCTTATTGCATGATTGATTGATTTTACATTCTTAGAGAAAAATAAAAACTCCTGCAAGAAACCAAAAAAACGCCTACGCACACACTCATGCACGCGCACAAACACACACACACACACACACACACACACACACACACACACACACACACACACACACAAAGAACCATAGCAGCGACCATAAAGTAGTCTGGTGCTGAGTAACTGATGGAAACTACAGGTAGGTCTATGAATTGGGACGGATCGCTATACGCTCAATTACATCCTCCAAATAATACTAAACTATTCTATTTTTCAAATAAAAAAATAAATAACATAAGAAGGTCAATATGAACAAAACAAGCGGGGAGGGGGTGGGGTCATGTGTAAGCTCAAGACCCTCCTTCTGAAAATGTATCATTCCACGTGAACCCGGCTCGTGGTTCCCTATAATCCTTCCACACGTGCAACAAAATGCAAAACACAATTTCTTCAAATGCGGATAAATAAAAACAACGGACAGATTCACATTAAAAATGAATAGCATAAAAATATGTTCATAATACCCTGTTTGATTGTTGGCTTTAAAACAACAACGGCAAAAGATTAAATAGGCGTATGCATATAATGTTGCGCACCCCCTCATCCCATCCCCCCTCCCCCCCACTGCACAAATAATGCTTTTGTGGAACAATGACACAAGTAAATAGAGACGAATTCAAGCAAGCGTGATTATTTTTCCTAAGCTATTTCACACAAAAAACTATAGAAAAAACTAAAAGCAGAGAGAAAGAGACAAGGAGGTCGTTGAGAAAGAAATACATAATTTGTCTGGAAGTATAAGACAATGGGGCGGGCTGCGCCACACCGCTACAGATGCGTCAGTTTGGGCGCTTCCTGAATTCTTCCCTGAGAATAGTGCGGCGTAAGGTCTGTGTATGTCGGGTTCGGATCACACACTCCGTGGTGGTGACTGTTGGTGCCCATTGTGATTGCTCCGTTATAGTCCATGTTTGCGGACGGCGGGTGCGAGAGATGCGTCAGACCGAACACGGAGGGCCCAGAGTTGGCTATTGAATCGATGTAGCCTCCGCCAACATACACAGGGCTGCTCTGCATGTGCGTCCCGTAGTTGCCATTGCCTTGGAGAGGGTGCGCGTCATACTCGGGCGTGGCCGAGTCCGTCCCAGCATACCTCTTCTGGGAGGGCGGGCAGTTGTTCAGAGAGCTGTTCAACGGAGGGGGATATGACGTCGCAATACCGTATGCATTTTGGTGTGGTTTGTTGTACGACGTCGGCGACTGGGATTCATAAGGAACACTGTTGACAAGAGAATGCATAGAGTTGAGGTATCCTCCTCCTCCGCCATTAGCGGAACCTGGCCCCCCGGGGCTGCGCGGGGACTGGCCGCCAGGGGAGGGCATCATCCCCACCCCCTTCTGATCCTTCTTGTATTTCATCCGACGGTTCTGGAACCAAATTTTAATTTGTCTCTCGGTGAGGCTCAGCAAGTTGGCCATCTCCACCCTCCGCGGCCGGCAGAGATAGCGGTTGAAGTGGAACTCCTTCTCGAGCTCCACCAGCTGGGCGCTCGTGTAAGCTGTCCGCGCCCTCTTCGACGCCGCCGACCCCGGTGGACTCTTGTCTCCGGGGCAACTCTCTACTGTTAGGGCGGGAAAGTGAGGGGATGTTAGTCAATAATACATTACACCCCTGCACACTTGCGCGCACGCGCACATACACCACACACCCCGTGCGCCCCCCCCCCCCCTCCCCCCCCCACACACACACACACAATCACACAATCAAACACAAGCAGTGAGGAATATAAAGTCAGGAGGGTATTAACCGTGAGGTTTACAGAGAAATGAATCATATACTTTGAAGATAAATTCGCTGGGCCTGATTGCTCAAACAGAACCTGAATCATCTGATTGTGTGTGTGTGTGTGTGTATGTGTGTGTGTGTGTGTGTGTGTGTGTGTGTGTGTGTGTGTTGTGTGTGTGCATGCATGCCTGTGCTTGCACATTAGTACCATCATGAGGTTTTGATAAATCCTCTTCCTGCTGTTAAATACCGCGGTTATCTACAGGGTTCCACTAAGCCAATTAACATTTAAAATATAATCCGCGTGGAAGGGCCTTTTTCACGTTCAAACTAATCACACATCACAAAGATGCACCCGACACCGCCACGAGTTGTAGCCTATAAAATTCGTTCCGAAAAAACATGACCTCAAAAAAGCCACTTGGAAGCCATTTGACCCCCATCTCTCCCTGTAGCCCATGGTGGAAGCGCGTGTAATGGGAACACATACGTTATGTATTCCTCAGGGTACATAAAGTTAGCTCCCATTGCTCGTAACCGACAAGCCTCACCTTCCAAGAGGCTGGAATCTGGCTGCAAGAGCAGAGAGGTGTATGGCAGACTGCCAAGCTCTAATACATTTTTACCGGCCGCTGTTCAAAATAAAGGCACCATGATATTGTATAACTTGTCTGCGTTAAAAACATATATTAATAAAAAAAAAAGGAGGGCTAAGTGAATCTAGAGAAGGTGGGCTGGGGGCTAATGCGGTTTCCATTCAGCACAATTACCAATATTATTAATTCAATGAATACCAATTAATCGCCGATATATTTTGTATTGCTTAACTGCGTAATGAAGTCAGACGTTAGATGCTGTATCATGAAGACGGATTGGACAACATTATTAGGGTAAAAGGAATTTCATTTCTTGCTCTTGTAATATCCTGACAATGTAGGTTAATATCTGGGAAAAGTTACAACGATCTCCTTGCTGTGATGACGTCATACCGTTTGAAATACAAATCTGCTCCGTTATAAGCTAATAAAAATCCCCACACGCCCCCCCCACCCCTCACTCCACAGCCACGCGATAACAGTGAAGGGGTCGTGGGAATCTATCTGCGAACTGAAGGCTCCATGTGTAAACAAGTGCCTACCGCCCCACTCAGCAAGATCTTTACAAATGAAAATAACGCGACAACTGTTTTGTTTGTTTATTGACACGCAGGGAAGAAGGGAGGGGGGCTGCATAATGTTGTGTGCTTACTGTAAGAGCGGGTCAAGTACAGGACAGAGGGAGAGGGAACGGGAGAGTGATTTGCTACAGATCATTCCGCCCATTATAATTCACTAGTACTGAATCGTATCAATAGTTTGCATGCCGAACGTGTGTGTGCGTTCGTACGTGGGTATGCATGCATGTGTATCTGCAATTACTACACTTTTTTTTTTCACTGTGTAGAGTGTGTGTTTTTGTGTATTTTTGTGTGTGGGTGGGAGTGTGTGTGTGTGTTTGTGTGTGAGAGTGTGTGTGTGTGTGTGTGTGTGTGTGTGTGTGTGTGTGTGTGTGTGTGTGTGTGTGTGTGTGTGTGTGTGTGTGTGTGTGTGTGAGTGATTTTGCGTGTAAGTGCGTGCGCTTGGGCGTGGGGGCCTGCACGCGTGTTTCTGTGGGTGTCATAGACCAGGTGTGGGGCCTACCTGAACTGGTACTACTGGTGGGTTTCTGCTTGGTGTTCTGGCGGGATTCCTTCATCCAGGGAAAGATTTGCTTGCTGCGTGCCGATGACGTCGGCGAGCCATTCTTTACACAAGCCGGCTGGTTGGACCCGTTGCTCGTGTTTTGGGCGACAGCGTCGGGAGATTGTGGAGGAGGAGGGGGAGGAGGAGGCCCTGACACCGACACCTGTGCTTGATTGCTTTCGGGATGTACCGTGGACTGTGCCGCCTGAATGGCGGAGGTTCTGTCACAGCTCTCCGCCATCTCCCCCTGCTTCTGCAAGGCCACGGAGCCGTCGGGAGACTGCAGGGAGCATGCAGGTCGATGGTACTCACTTTCCACATGAGAAGCCCGGGGATATTGGACTTGATTGGCATCATAACTGAAGCCATTTGCGCTTTGATACGGGTAGCCAGTGTAAATTGCGGAGCTGTCGTAGTAGGTTGCCTTTTGCATCTCGCCGTTTCCCAATATTTATTTCAGAAACTGACAGGGTCTTGACACCCTTGTAGAATAACATTGGCACCCTCTGATCACGTGACGCCTCTCCGCCAATGGCCTCCTCGGGTGAACCTAGGGTTACAAGAAGCACTGTGAGGGGAAGAAATGGTGGCGATCCATCTTACTTTTCAATACAGGCATGACACGGGAGACTATGGAGGCAAGATAGGGCCAACAGCCCTGTAGAATATTACCGTTTACCTTATGGCTTAAGGAGGGCACAAAGGCATGTACTAACCGTGCATTACCATCTGTGCATTACACCGTTTTCACATTTTCTATTTTTTTTAACCAATTGAATCTTATAACAACTTTGCAACATCATTTTGGTACAATGTTATCCAAATGCGAACACAGTTTTATCAATCGCTGGATAACCGTAGATAATAATGTTAAAGAACATCCATGGATATAATGCATACATAATTTAGTCCAAATGGATAAGCTGTATAGTGCTTTTAACGATGCAGCCTATTATTTGATCTCAATCCACTTTCAAAGTGTCTTTACACCTCACATGCAATTTACACACGGTTCATTATTATTTGTAACTACAAACCAAACGTCCTATCGTGACAAAAAAAAACAGTGAGCTCTGGTTGCACGGCCACCTGGCGCGAAGCATAAACATTCGCAAAAGTATTTTTTTGTTCTTTGCAAGATAAGTGAACGCGCCGCAACGAAACCTGAAAAACCGGGCTGCACCGGTGCGTCTCCGCGGCCACGGTGAACTTTTCCTTGCAGGCTCGTAACAATGGCTTCAATCAGTGGCGTTTGCCGGTGGCAGTGGCCAGTCTCAGTGATATATGGGGGTCACCGTACCGAGACAACTCACGAGGAAAGAGCGGCCCAGTTACCAGTCCAGTCAGGATTTGTGTTCAAACAGAGAAACTATATGCCCGACTAATCTACACGTGAAGGACCCAAATAAGTAAATATATATATATTCCTAATGTCCATATATGCTGTTATTTTATTGACGATAAAACCGTTAATCTTGATCGACATAACACAAGATTCTTTCTTTGAAAGCAGGATATTCCGCTAGGCCTGTTTGAATAAGATGATTCCCATTATCTCCTCCGGCAAGGTACAGGGTATAAATAACGAATAGATCTAAAATATTAAACTAATAATAAATAATAAACCATAATAACGGCTTGTTTCTAGTTATAGACATTTAAATATAATCCAACTAATACAACACTGGGGAACCTACTAAACATAGGCTTCTACTAATGTTAGTAATACTAAGAATACTACTGAGAATAATAATAACAATAATAAAATTAACATTGCATATATTTAATGCCCATAGTCTATGATTTATGACAAGTCAAAGAGGCCTTTATTTGTCAGATGTAAACCGTGAACATGCTAGATTATTATCAAATATATCTGAAATACAAAACTGCTATCATATAATCAAGTAAGTAAACAAGTTAAAATAAGACCAAATAGCCCTTATCTCCAACAAATACAAAGATATACAACTCGTTGTGGTTAAGGTAAGGTAAGCTTGTCCGACCCCAAAATACTCCGTGGGCATTACATTAACAAATTACATTATTATGCAACGACGACTGCTCATTTAGTATGCCTACTCGATTTCAAAGATAGTATCTAATTATATATTTAAAAGGTAAAAGTGGCATGGCAAGTCGTGAACAACATGTTCGCAGTAAAACTTCAATTACAACCGACAAATCTGTAAAAAATCAAACCCATATTCTGCCGTGGCCAAGGTGGGCTAATCCGTTGTGTGCAAATTGGACGCATGACTAAATCGGCTCCACAAAGGATCATCGGGAATAGACACCGGGAATATTCATATGTAACAAAATAAATCTTTCCTTAAAAAACAAAAGCAACACAAAAGACAGACGAGCTCTCTGTGCACTCCACGGTCCACGCGAGAGAAATCTGCTTGCCTGACTGTGTGAACTCTTCCTGAACCGAGATGTAAGTCATACGGTGATAAATCACCGCAAGACACACAAACTCTGCCATTTACAACCGAGGGAGCCTATTCCTGGCCTGCTTACCTTATCCTCTGACGACGAATGCAGAGCACGCCGCAATAATTTCTCATTCAGCGACCAAATCGATCAAAGCAGTAATCCAGATAAAAGTTTAGGTAAATGCAGCTGGGGTTGAACAGCAACAGACTGCGACCCATAGACCATGCATTGGCGACCACAACACAAAAAAGGCAGGGAACCAGGAGGACTCCTCGTGCAGGAGAAACAAAATCCTTTCACCTTTTCCTTTTTTTCTTTCTCTCTCCTTCTCCTGTTTGACGTGGATGGGTAAACTGAGATTACGAAAGCAGGCGTGAGCACTCGGGTCACGACGATAAGCGCTATCTGCCCTGACGATTGAACTTATCACATGCTGCTCGAGCTATACCCGGGCTTCATACACATATTTAACGTAGCCAGGGCTAGGCTGGACTATGTCGTCGTTCACAAGTCCACCATGCACACTCACAGTGAACTCCCCCGAACCATAGCGTCACCGTAGACAAGAACAATTATGCAAATTAAGCAGCGCTATGTTCAAATCAAGTGACTGCCTCTCCACACCCACTAAATCAGTTAGTGTATATGGAAAAAAAAAACAATGCACGCGAGCCCACTGCAAATATGTGTTTTCTTTGCATTAAATGCTCTGCGAGGAAATATTAGGGCATGCCTGTGTATAGTGCAGCGTGGAGCAACCGCTGACAAGGGTTTCCCAGGGATTACACAGAGCTTCTATTCACCGATTAATCATTAACCAAGCCCTCCAAGACACTGCTCTATCCTTCTTTTCATACACAAAACGGGCTTTAATGGACACGGTCGCTTCTAGTTTTTTAAGGGGGGATATTTTAATCGGATTGCCAACAAAAAAAACCTAGGCGTCATCCAGGAAAGGAACAAGTTGAATGGAATTTGTTTTATTTCCTGATTCAAAACGACGACTGCTACCAGAAGCTTGGCGATACAAATCTAAGGTTTCATAAGGCGGACGGAGGAGCACGCGCGGAGAGGTATCAGAGGGAGAGAGGGGAGCCGACAGCCGGGGAATCCCTCTGCATGTTAATGGTGTCTTTTGTAGACCAAAGGGAAAAAAACAAGATTTATGTCCTCTCGCTTCTTCAGGCTGTAAACACGTCAGTAGCTCCTTCTGGTTTTGGGACGGAGACACAACGACACAATTAAAAAGTAGAGCACACCGGCGTGGGAGGGCGAGTGGGACAAAAAAAATCACGCATTAGGTTTTTTTTAGCCAACGTGGCTTTTCCTAACAGGAGTACGGGGGCATTTGTATAATTATTTACTCCGTTGTCTTTTGGTGAAATGCTGATTCGTGTTTCTCTTTGAAGTCACTATAGCTTAAGGGTTAAATGTCAAAGGAGTAAGTGGGTTGCATTGCCGGGGCTGAATAATAAGACACAAACATTTTACCCTTATTCTGAAAATGTGAGTAAAAAAAAAGGGGTTGCTTGAGTTGGAAATAGCCAACTATATTTGGGGGAAGACCATGTGAGCGTCCGAGAAAGTATCTTCCGAGGAGTAAGGCGCCCGCTCTAAGAGGTACGATTCCCTTCGTCATTTTTATAGTGATGAATGGCGCGACAAAGACAAGTGGACGAGAAGGGATTATTGCTATCAGCCTCCTCGCGGTTCTTCCGCTGCAGCGGGGAGGAGATGTGCTGAGGCCGCGCGCCTCTCCCTGTGAGCGCCTTGGCGGGCGCGCGTGCTGCGTTATTATAAATTGAATAAGGATATTATCACCGAGCGTTCATAGCTTAAAATCGATACAGATATGGAGCTGGGCGTGTGGACTTACCGGCGGCTAAGCAGGCTCTCTGGACGATCGTACCAAGGCCTTCTGCGTTCACCTCGACAGCGGTCTGAAACAAAGAGTCAGAGCACTTAGACTAACACTCACACGCACAAACACTGAACAGTTTATACTGCGATAATATGTGTGATATTATTAATTTAATTTCGGTTTTAAATTCATGCTTCGTATGTCTAGCCATAAGCTTCAACGCCGCTTGGGCCTGTACCTACATCCAGCAAATCAAATATATAGGTCAACTAATGCACTGTTTATATATGGAGTTTATTTACACATAAGTGTTGCGATAATTCGAACAAAATACGCTACAGCAATTAATTAGCCCGGGGATTATATTATTTATATTTTGGTTGCTTAAATAGTCAATAATGTCTGTTATCAGTGCAACTAAGATAACGAAAAAATGTGTCTGAATCACAAGTCTCTTTAGTAAGGGCCAGCTCGTTTATAGCGCCACACACGCGTTGTTTAGTCTACTAACACAACAACAACAACCTGAATCACATATAGCTTCGCACTGAACACAACTCACAACACAACTTGTGCTTATTTTTTATGAGTACCTTTTAAATGTATATATTTTTTTTGTTTCGTGTATTTCCTATACCACTATGCTGAGAAATTGATCGAATAGTCATTAGCTGTCGCGCGGCGGCTTCCCTGAGTCCCCGCGCCCATAAATCACAAGCGGGCGTCGTGACCTCAGCGCGGCCGCGCGGTCCTCGATGGCACTCCGTCTTCCATTATATACTCGTTTCCCTCGTGGAGCGACACAATCCTACTGCTTTCCCTTACTTTTTAAACCGGCTCGTGTTTGATTTATCATTTACTCCACTAATCCATGTAAAGAGACAAGATTATTGCACAATTGTAGGAAGGACTTTAAGGCCTTGGTGCGGTACATTGTAGGACTGGCGTTCCAATGAATGCTTTGCCCGAGTCTGTTTTCAAAAACAATGTAGGGTAATTTATTGGTCTTCAATTATATATTGCAAATATATATTTACAATAATTGCGCTCCTTGTGAATGCAAGTACAAGGCATTTGCAATCCTGATCACAATAAATAAGCTGTACATTTTTGAGAGCTGTTTATAATTGATTTGAAAAGCTTGCTACGTTAAGGTGCATTTGTTAAATCCTCGATACCTGCAGATATCCTGATATTAATAGCCTCCTATTACGGCTCCTCTTGCACCCAGGCGAGGAGCCGCTTCTCTTTTCAACTGACCCCAACCTCGAGCGGCCATAACTCACGACAATAATGAACAATCGGCGGAAATACCTCAAAATAAAATCCATCCTCCCAACGAATGGACTCGGATTTTGTCCCCGTGGAAAAAACATATCCGTCGGTGAAAGCCGTAAAATACCATCCACAAAAACCGCGATTCTTCCTACACCTCCCTTTCAACGTATCTCCCTATTTCTCTCGATTAAAACAAAGCCCAGACCCCCCTCGCGGAAAGTGGGGGTAACTCGCACATAATCAGCATCATATGCCCGCATCGGGACAACGCTTTTCCTCCCCGTACCATAACACGGAACATTATTATGCGTCCGCTCACGTGACGCAACGTCAACTTAAATCCGTTTTATTTGAGTCCGTGAATCATTAATGGAGGCAGTCGTTGCCCCCGAGGAGAAACGGATCCGTTTGGACGGAGAAAAAAGAGGGTTACATGACATTACAATGTATCTGGCAAGAGGAGCGGGTCTCTCGCAGAGCAGCAGCAGCTTTTTCCACATGTCGCCCCATTCAGAGGAGTGGGTGTTCTGTCGCTTTTAAAGTGCCATATATTTACTGGCCATTAGCGGTAAGTGAGCTTAGTGTGCTATACCTGCTATATTATCTGCAGTTTAAACGCAGTCGCAGCGACTGCTTTTGCAGTAGTAGTAGTAGTAGTAGTAGTAGTAGTAGTAGTACGTTTGCGCTTCGAGGTGAGACAATTCGTACTGAAGAAGATGGAGAGGATTGTAGCTTCCAAAACATCCCTTTAGGGTGCCCTAATTAGGGTATTACAACATCTCCTCTTTAGGAAATCAAGGACCTACAGTGAAAAGCCTGAAGCAAGTACTCAATGCTTCCCCCCCCGTTCTTTACTCCTGCGTTATGTCATAACGCCCTGTGTGTGTCTCAGTTACCGCCGTGCGTGATGCGGACCCATTATAACTCACAGCACACAATAGCATTACCTGTTGGGTCTTCTGAGAAGACGCGTGCGCCGCGGTGGTCCTAAGTGGTACATGTACCTATAGCCTCTGTCAGTCAGCGGTGGGCTGAGAGTGTAGCTCTAAATACGTGACCACCAAACATGAGTCCGTGACCCCACGTAGTATAACAGGGATCACCATTCCGCCTACATTGACCTGCGTGATTCCTATGAACATCTTAGTGATGTAGTAGTACAGACGGTGCAAAGGGGGATGGCGGTCCGGTGCCAAGAGTATAGGCTATACGATATCTAAAATGGGGCTATTAATGGGATCATATCTTGTATGGTATTTTTTATCGGCCAATAACCTGCCAACCATATCTATATGAGTCTGCCCTAACTATGGATATGTTTTGTTGAATTTTTTGCATCATTGGTTATTTGACCTCTTGGATAAATGTTTTGACCTATATAGCTTCTTGAGATATTGCCAAAAAGTATTGACCAGAAGACGTCTCTCTCTCTCTCTCTCGCTCTCTCGCTCTCTCTCTCTCTCTCTCTCTCTCTCTCTCTCTGCAAGGTTTGGCGCTTATTTCCCGTCAACATGGAGTTGCAGGCGTGGAAAAGACCAGCCACAACTATTAATCATTCTGGGCGGACATGAACATCGCCCCACTCCCACACCAGCCTTTGTTTTCTCAAACTACAAGTTGAGCAGTAAACTTTTAAAGGCACGGGCTGGAGAAGAGCATATCTTTCAATACATCTTCACAATGCAAATATAACGGCCGAGAGCACCGAACGCGTAATAGATAGTTTACGCGTAATACAATTTAGATAGTTTACGCGGTGCTTGATTGTGTTATGGAGCATGCTGTTTGGATGTCGTTGTTACGGTTGTACTTTCTTGTTCTTTTATTGTATTTGTGTACTTTTTTTCTAATCGCGGTCCATGTGTTTATCCAGGATCGTCAACTAAACAGGAAAGTTGGAGAATGCTGGAGGCGCTGGAGAATGTTTGGCGGACGTAACGCAGGACAGAAAGCAGACCCTATACTCCCACGCAGCCTTTCGCCACCGCACCTGAACTTTTCCCTGACCCGGGGAGAGACAACCAAAGTGTGAAGTTTAAAATCCAGAAGTCGTGGAAAAGAAGGCACATAGTCTATCAAGGACATTTGTTTTACAGACAATCAATCTTATTCCTAAGAACGTATACACTACCTTATAAGACCCATAAGACCTGGACCCTAACTGTGGTTCAATTCGTAGGCAAATATAATTTGAACGTATTGTTTTGAACGTTTATAACACTGCTCCGTTGTTTGAAAAGAGGTAGATATGCAATCGCAAATGCATATTTGCTGACAACTAAAGGGAACTAAAGGCGCAAACCACTTGTCACCATTCTCTCTTTGGATGGCGGCCAGAGAGCGCTACATATCTCCCCACAATGTTGACATCCGGAGGTCTAACGAGTAGGCTTAGGTTACCGATAAACTCCACAAAAGATAAATGCTACTCGAAGGTTTACAACCGCCAACATCAAGGCTAATGTGAAATTCAACAGTTTATCTAGTGCCCTTCTGGTTCACTGTTTAATGGCAGAAGGAGAGTTTGAAGGCGTTTCAATGTTTGTACTGTGAGTCGTTCATGTGGATTGTTTAACTAGTTTCAATAAAGAGTTAATATTTGTTTGTGTTGTTTGTGTTGTATTAGCTTTTTGTATTTTTTCTATTTCAAACTACAGAAACTATAAGACCACTAGAATTTCAGGTACTAACATATGATGCTAATAACAGGCTCCGCTTTAATATTAGGGCTCATGATAATAGTAATAATAATAGCATATCATAAAGACAATAATCATACCAATAATATATTAATAAATAATAAAAGTAATGACAATTTTAATGCCAATATCACCAATAATCCGTATATGATAAAGACGTTGGAATGTTAATCCCCCAAATTGTCAGTCTTCTGTCCCTTATGTGGTCAAGCCTTTTAGATCTTTCATGGTACTTCAAAATAACAGTTAACTGTACTTTTAAAGTTTTAACACTAAGTTACACATAAATCAAATGAATAAAGATTAGGCCTACTAATGAGGTGAAACAGCCTCACATTAGTGAGGCATAAGCTATATTTGTTTAAATTCGGCCTATGTTGTTCAACAAGTTGCCATGTGATTTAGCTTTTGTAATCGAATTTATCAGCTTGTTTGTCACACAGTGGATTCTTATTGGATGATATCCTACATTTAGGGCCTCATATTTATAAGACCAATGTTCATATTTTGAAGCCCCCGTTTAGATTTTTGTGTCTTGGTATTTGGCATTATCATTGAGCACAGGAGCAGGCTATAAACAGTTTATGCTACAGCTAACAAGACAATAATATACATATTCAATTATGTAAAATCAGGCAGACACTAGCTAAGCACCCAAAACATCTATTACTAAACGTCTTGTTTGTCCCTTTTTTTCATGATGATAACATAAATGGTTAGTCGCCCGGAAGAAATGAATGGACGTGCGATGATCATAACACACGGCACCAAAAGACTATCGTTTTGTTTTGGTTTGCATTTTGTTTTGCTTTGTACATGCAACTAATTAGTTAGGCCTACTCTTACGTGCAGGTTAGCCGAAACTACATCATTTTAAAGTCCCAAAGGAATTGCTGAGAATCTGAAATATACTCACACAGAGTCACGAAGGCTTCTTCAACAGAACGAAGGAATAACCGAGAGCTTATCACCAGAACTGTATCTCGCACACTGCCGAGGATCACTTCAAATGGAATTACGGCCGAATTTCATATCTATTTCTGACCCGAGGGCATTCATTATTCATCGAGTCACGTGGATGAGCGAATTAAATTTTTAGAACCCTGGAAGTGACCTCCATTGTGGTATAAAATGAGTGGAAATCTTGAATTTAACTTGTTCGACATCTTGATAGGTTGCGTAAAATGGGTGCCAATCAGGTCAACCGCAATTTTTTTGCACATCCCTACAACTATGTCTGTGCGTAAAGTATGCCCTGAATGATTTTGACAATAGAAGATGATAAGTTAGTGGCCATTATATGACGATTTCATATAATGACTAAAGAATAAATGCAAATGACGCAGCAATGGGACTCTCACGCCAAGAACGGTTGTTTATGGCCCATAGGATTTTTCAATTAGGCCTCGTGCAAGGTGATCGGCAATGTATTTCCTAAAGATACATTAGCTAAAAAGAGGGCTGAAATGCATTTTGTTTGTACATATGTATCCTGGCCATCAGGTAAACTATTTCCGTAACACTGCTGTATAGAAATGTGCAGGAAAATGAATACGTTTAGAAATACAAGTCAGACATTAAGGTCTACACATTTTTTCAGGGCATTGTTTGATGAAGAAAACACGAAATGAAGAAAGCCAAAGTGGTATTGCACTGATGTATGATATGAACATTGTGCGTGTCTTAAGGTCAGGGGTCAGGAGAAGGGCTACGCGCCGCTGATTGGTCAGGGACGGTTGTGTCCTCTGGTTGAACTTCCTATTGTTTGGATGTAGCAGGTAGCAAACAACAGTTAAACATTAGTTCACTTATGTTCGCTATGGAATTAGTGTCCAAAAAAGACTGTTTGCTGGATCACTATAAACCCTTTCGATGTTTAGACCTAACGCGAGTAGTGGAGAATTAGCACCTCAAGCTGTTTCTGCAATAAGAACAAACAAATTATTCTACAACAACTACTATTCAATAATTTATTCGATGAAAACGTCTATAAACTTTGTTAGGGATACTTATAATAACGTGTTGACAGATATTGCTACAAAGTCAGTTGACAGAAAAAGACAACAATCGGGAATGGAACAAATGAGTGTGGCCTCTTATGAGACAAATCGTCCGTGCTATATTTTAAGAACAGAGGAGGGTAACTCTTCTTCATGTTTGAAATGAAATAGACACCGTTTAAAGTAGCAAATAATATCAATTGGTTTTTTTTAATACCCTTACAAAAAATCACAAACTGACTACTCAAAACAACGAAGGTGATAAAACGGACGGACGATGCCCTAATACTAAATAAAAAACAAAACGAAAAAATATATTATCCTATGCAATTGGCCCGTTTATAATTATTCAGCATTTTGATGTGCGCCATTTCTATATGCAGATTTTTCAAGCCATATCATTCAGTGAAGAATATATTTATTTCACAAGAACAGCTATTTAGCCTACATTACAACGACAATTATTTCGACAGAACATACAGATATTCACAGTTTAGAACACAGCACGACATGTGGTACACTATCACGACTTAACTAGAACGACAAACATAATTCTAAAGACAAAATGTTATTTTCATTGTGCCTTCTTAGTGATTTGTCTATATACATCAGATGCAAAAGTCACCTGGGCTACATTCAACAGTAAACCAACACACTCTGTCTCTCTCTCTCTCTCTCTCTCTCTCTCTGATACACACACACACACACACACACACACACACACACACACACACACACACACACACACACACACACACACACACACACACATACACACAGACAGACAGACAGACAGACAGACAGACAGACGCACAGACACACAGACAGACACACACACACACACACACACTATCTATCTTTCACTCTCACTCACACTCTCTCTTACACACACAGAAAAAAAACTACAATGTTACTCTGCATGACCTAGAGATTTGCTATATATCTTTCAAGTATATTAGACTTTTCCATGAGCAATACAAAAAATGATAATACTGATAAAAAATGACTTACGTTTGCCTCACTTCATTTAACCTGTATAATAACCCAAGTCCTTGCTTTGAACGTGCGTTCCACTTTTTTGTATCATAAAATTAAACAAATACATGTACACTTCAGTTGCCGTCTTGGGTGATTAGAGGTGAATTTCAAGCTTATATGACGAGGACAAACGAGGAGCAGAGGTGGTTTTCAAGGAACGATGGACTTGTAAAACCCAATGGCAGAAGTTTGGGAAAAGAGGGGGGGGGGGATTACAACATGTGTAACACACCGGAAAGTCGGTCCACAAAAATTTCCACTTTTGTAATTTGCATTCTCAGTCTGTGTTGTGGTGTGGGTTTGCTGCGGTTCACGCACTATAGACTGGCGGCGCACGGTGTAGGCACGAGCTGTTGGCCTGTTTTGATCTGCTGCTGCTGGGCTCCAGAGACTGAAGTCGAGGCTGTGTTGGAGGAGCGGATCTTTGTGTTGGGCAGCTTGTGGTCCTTCTTCCACTTCATTCGCCGGTTCTGGAACCAAATCTTCACCTGGCGTTCGGATAGACACATGGTGTGCGCGATCTCCACCCGCCTGCGTCGGGTCAGATAACGGTTGAAGTGGAATTCTTTCTCTAACTCAAGAGCCTGCTGGCGAGTGTAGGCGGTGCGGGATCTCTTGGGCACTCCTCCGTTGTAACTGGCACTGACTGCAAAAACCATGCACATGCAAAGCAAGCAGGTGTTACGTGAAGCGAAAGGTTTTCCTTCCACAAAAAAATTCCCAAGATTCTATCTAAAATGAAAGACTATAAGGACGATGTGACATAAATGGCGATTACTATCCCACTTTTTGCATCATGTCCTCTCACGTTCGTGCGCAGAAATGCGCTTAATTTGGCGATGCCGTCTGTGTTAGAATTCGTACCCAGGGATAGATTAAGCGTACAAATGATTAACCAAACAGCAGGACTAAATATCATACTTTGGCTTTGGTCCACCCGTAGAGGTAGTTTAGGTTAAAAAGCAACAAAGGCACATGGCCCAGACAGACGAACACAGGCAATAAAATTTACGAGGGTCCTTAATTACCGACCCTGCTGCTCGATAGTCGTAAATTGCTGTTGTAAGGGGCGCTACTAGTGCTGCCTCAATGGGTTTGCGTATGTTCCAGCGGTCGGCTCTCTGTGGTTCTACCATTTAACTGTAACGATAACTCACCGTTACTAACGTGGACCTTTTTCATCCATGGATAGACCACCGGTTCCTTGCCCTTTGGTACGCCGGGATATGGCTCATTTGCGAGGCTGCAGTCTTTGCTGGTGTTCGTCCCTGCGCCGCTCTCGGGAACCGTGTTCAGGCGAGTACCGTGGCTCTGGGGGACGGGCTGCGGCTGTGCGTGATGCCCCTCGCTGAAATCCTCCAGTCCGTTGGTGGGGACATTGCCGTAATCGTAGCTCGGATCTGTGTAGTTTGACCTCGGATAGGATGCATCGTCGTGATGGGGAAAACCTGTGTCTTTTTGCCGTTCGTAGTAATCCCCGGGCGTGGGGATGTATCCGCTTTGTTGGTATTCGTCGCATGGAGGAAAGGATGGTTCGATATAGTTCGAGTTTATCAAATAGGAACTCATGGTCATTAATTTGTGAAGTGCAACAATACTAATTTTTATCGCGCTGTCGTTTTTCTGATCTCCACAAAACCCTCCTACTCCCTGTCAAATGTACAAAGTTGTCTGGTCACGTGTAAAGCACCACCAATCACGGTGTCTCCTGTGGGCATCATGTAAACAGGAACCAATGGAAAGCATGGCATTTTGCACAACGAAAATTGCTCGGACTAGCTTACGTTTGTGTTTTCCTTATTAAATCACAGTATATAAAGAAAATCCAATCAAGCGACTTGTTTACTGCATGGACCAAAGTATGGGCAGCGTCCGCCGACCTTGATTTGGCCCTATATCCGAGAAAATCCAGCATCCCCATGAAATCAAAGTTATGGATGGGAATGTACTTCTTCACAAACAAAAGAATATCTCTGATGGAACATTAATGAATTTTAGGTTAGCGTGCGTCTTCGTGCACAGCTCTACACACGAGGCTGTTAACTGACACCAGAACAGAAAGAGACAGTCATTTTAGCACGTTGTCACGTTATTAAAAATAACTAAATAAAATGATAAAAAAACAGATATGTTTTACTGATCTGAAAGAGAAAGAGAGAGACTCTCTACGAGCAGCCGGTTTTATATAACGATATTAAGAAACCTTTGACTCCCTACTCTTCTCGTGAGCTCGACTTTAAACACAATGTTGCTCAGGCAACATCAATCCAAGAGGTTTACGCATTACGTCATTAATAAACCATTTCTCCTACCAAAAATAAAGATAACTCGATTTTTCCTCCTCGGTTTTAACATATATTACAGAGCAATGGACCTATACGCACTGCAACCATAATCAAATATCTTTCTGAGATATAATTTATTTTCTACCCAATCAAAAACGTTGTTTCGTTTTGTGTTTTTCCCTTGGATGAACAAGTGCATGTAGCAGCACACCCTCGTGCGAGCCCCCTGGTCCTTCGATAGCAAGATAGATAGTGGGATTTACACCGCACAATCATATAACAAGTGGATGACCTGACGCCGTAGCACCACAACTTTCCCTGCAAGTAATTAGTGTCCAAAATAGAAGCCCTTGAATGAAATCTCCAAAATCGGGTAAAACAATGTGCAGAGACACCCTCATGCAACAAAAGGCTGGAGCAATTAGGCCTGCTTTAGTAGGCCTCTATGAAAATATGAATAATATATAAGGGGTAGCCAAGTATGAATTAATAACAGGTATTGTGCTTATTTTTTATATCTGTTATTATTACTATTATGGTTATTATTATGGTTATCATGATGGTTGTTATTATTGTTATATGAATTATACATATATTTTGGATTGAAGCCGTAGAAGATAGTAATACGTAGAGGGAGAGTTCAATATTAACAAATATGCTTACATTCCTATGATATGAAGATATGCATTCATACGCTCCGGAGAATAAAATGATCCAGATGAAAAGAGAAAAGGCAGACAATAAACCAATGAGATAAATATAGCAGCCGCTGACCGTATTGCTCCTCTGCCCACAGTGTCACGCAAATCTCCATCTTCACAACTTGTTTCTTCACATATCCGCACAGAACAAATCCAACGTGAACAACTGTGTAATTCCCTTTGAGCCAAAGAGACTTTACTGAAGTTATCCTTAACTGTCCACTCGGAGAAGGCCCCTGCGTCGTGAAAGACGAGGACAAACCTCGGAAATATTGAAAGCGTTCTTTCCCCTTTTTCTCCCCGCCATTGTATTCCTGGCCCTAAACAGAGATAACTTCTGCTGACCCCAGAGTGACACCGTTTCCATTTTGTTTCTGATTAATCTTGGGCATTGACAGTCTTTGTTAAACAACAAGGCGTGCCCTTCTCCAAAGAGGCGACATTTTCATATCTCTTAGACGCAGTGACCTCGAGTTCACCCCGGACTTGGACTTCACAATCTCCAACGTCTGCCCAACTCTGGGGGAGATGGGAGAGCACTTAGCGTGGGTCAACACCCAGGGACGTCCCAACAAGATACTACAATTTTGTTGAAATGCCACAAAGCCATTTGAAAAACACCAAGCGTGGTATTAAACTGCTTAAAGCGAGGCGAAAGCCCCACGAAAATAATAAAATGTTAAATAGATATATTAAGATATAATATTTGGCAATCATTGTCTCTATTTTTCCATGTTGAATACTTTTGTGTTTAATTCAGTTATTTGAATCCTGTAGCTCCAACTTGACCAACAATATTCTCCAGCTCGTGAATGTAGAGGCCTGACCACGTTGTTAGGTGTATTATTCATTTTTTCGTTTAACATATGAAGTATTTTGTTTTCTATTGTCTATTTGTTTTCTTCAATAAAGTATGCATCTTTAAATGTAATATACAAGAGCCACCACTTGCTGTAAGTTAATTTAGCTAGGGAATGTTTTTCATTAAATTTCCCTTTGTTTCACCTAACTCGTGCAGAAGCGAATGGTACCCCACACATGGGCATACCCGTATACTCCGAAGACCACCTAAGAGGCAATTTATCAACATAATGTTACAAGGTAAGACAACTTCACATGATATCTAAATTTACAGTCTGCTGCCAATGTATTCAATGTATCAGAGGGTGGGAGATAGAGAGAAAGGGATGGACTGGGTCAGTGGGACTATTATCCACTTACAGTAAGTCATCCTTGCGTGAATGACGGCTATCTTTTTTTGACAGGTCGGTCTACTTGTTGCTGTAGCAAGGACCTCGGGATAGGTATTAAAGTATCAACTTTGATTAATGTGGGGCATACTTTGTCAGTATGCCTGCAGAATGAAAGCCTACTGCCTATGTTGAACAACTGCAGAAGTTGAGCTAGGCCCTAAGCTTGTTATAGTTTATTATGACGAAAATGTTGCTTAAGCCTGTTGAACTCTATTAAGACTATTGAAAAGGCCAAAATAAAGGCCAAAATAAAGAAAATGCAAATTATTTTAGAAGTTTTTACAATATCCAATTGTACATTTAAAAAATTGGTAGGCTCTAAACGCTTGTGACAGGTTGTGTTTACATCAATCTAATCCTACATCCAAAACAAGCCGGCACTTGGGAAAGGATATACTGTGAAGTGAATGTCTATTGAACTGATGGTCCATCACAAAGACAGTGCACTGTACATGTAGGTTTTCTGACAAGTGCTGTGACGATAGCGACACTTTAAATACTGCTCTCGCTATACATTCCTCTCCTGTAGAAAGGGAGAGTTTGCACTATAGTATAGAAGCTGGGCCTGGGCTAAACCATCCAGTTTATGGAAGAAACACCATTGACTGTTTTATAGATAGGCCTTCTCATTTGTATGTCGATGTTTATCGAGAGAGAAACTGTTTGTTAATGCTCCGTTACCACAAACCAAGCAACCGGTAAGCTAATGCGACATCGGGCAGATGTATACGTAGGCATAGAAGTCCATGTGGATAATACATAAAGCTATAAATGAGTTGTATTGAGAGTATGGCCAAACACAGTTTCATATAACGGATTCAACGTCAAACAGACACATTTATGCAGATATTTTTTTACAGAAACATATAACCAAGCAAACAAGTAGCCAATATTATCAACACTAAATAATCAATACAAAACCCAAACTTAAAACTATTTAATATACTCCTGGCTTTGACTGGCTGCTCAGTTTATAAAAAACTAAAAATAGGTCAAATTTCGATAACGGGCTTTTAAAGACGTTTCCTTGGAGAAACATAGTCTAAATAAAAAAAACACATTATCGTTCTTAACATTTATATATGTTTTGTAATAATTATCTAGGCTTAAATAGCATTTTTTATTTGTATATTTCTATATTTGTAGTTGGTATATGTTTTTTAAATTAGTGTTGTTCTTTTTTATTCAATATTGTGACCTAAGTTAACGGATTTAGCATTGTTATACATTTTATAAATGTGTAGGCCAGCCTAGGTTTTCCATATTGTATGAGTTGAGTTGAACATATCTTTGAGATGCAGTCTCACGCAACGGACCGGGTCAACCCTCAAGACCTTTTATTTATAAAATGAATTTATTATATAAACGAAAGTATTCACATTTGCACACCTATTATTTTATGCCAATAATGATGATGTTGTTGATATTGAATTACTACAGATGACCTACGATTGTAAATTGCGAGAGAGAGGTGCTCTTGAATCCTGGAATGTAGCCTACAATATCAACTGAGAATTCTCGGCGTATTACTTATTTTGTATTTATATTTTTTCATTTTTATTTGTATTCCTATTTCGTCCTATGATCATGCTTACAAAACCAGAATCGAAATTCTAAGATTAAACTTGAATCGAAACGATGTTCTATTTTTTATTCTAAACATTATTTGATGATAAAGGGGTCTGTATTGAAATGCGTTGTTGTCTGATACTCTGTGGTGAAAGTCCAATATGTGAACATACACATATTTATAAATATATTATCGTGGGTCAACATAAAATAATACACATAGTAACGACACTTTCTATATGCCTAGTCTACGTTACCAAATACCGTTATATTTGATCAAGATAAGGAAGTCTAAGTTTTTTTTAAAGGATCCACGGACATAATTTGGGCCTGCAGGCCTATCCATTACCCTGTGACCCGGTCGAAAGAATCAATCCTCAAAATGCTAATTTTGCCTTCGTCCCCAAACATATCAAATGTAATTTATTCAAAGGAAATTCACCAATCAACCGCCCTAATAAAACGCCAGACACTCAATCTTGAGGTTTGGGACGTGTAGGGGGGACCCTCCCCTGGTCCTGCGCGCGGGGTCACTCCGCTTCCAGGGTTCACCTGGAGTGCAACGTCCAACATATGTAATTCAACGCTATTCCATCTTTTGTCTGCGTCGCGAAGACTGCCATTATAAGGCTGGCATCAAGCCCCAATAGAACAGATGAGGGAGACATGTTCAGCGCGTACACTTTTGACCCCCTATCTCCTTCTCGTCGGTCTCCGCGAGCTTTTGACCCCTCGAGAAGCATCTCGCATGATCGCATCGCCATTTGATTGAAAATTGTTAAGAAGTATATCTTTCTGTTAGCCTACTTTGTTTTGATGCATCCATTTAACGCTTATTGTTTGAAGATGTCAGAATAGGCATGATAGTAGAAAGAAAATGTCGTTCAGGCCTACTTTGCTTAATTTTCCTAAAAATAGCGAATCTAAAATACTGTCAACGAAAACATGGACTCTTAAACTCTTGTCGTTCAACAGTTGATGCAGTAAAACAACGAAAATACCTTTGTGCAATGGATGTATTTGCAATTTTGTTAAAATACGCAATGTGGAGAGCAGGGACTATACTCAAATATTTCCCTTTTTGTTATAGTCAATTTATACAAACGAAATGTATACAGGCCTATAGAACAAAGGCATTGCATCAGAAACATTTCCATATAATATATTATCCTGTGTGTGCGGGCGTGCGCGTGTTTGTGTGTGCGTGTGTGTGTGTGTGCGTGTGTGTGTGTGTGTGTGTTTGTCCGTATGTGTGTGTGCGTTTGTGCGCGTGTTTACGTGTGTATGTATTCGGGTGGAGAGGGGGGGGGGGTTCTCCTCTAGAACATACGGAGAGGGAACAGGCGGAGGCTGACAGTGAACTTGGCCTAAAGCGAGCCCTGCTGGTGGCGCTGAGAGGATGCAGATTTATCTTTCTGCTGCGGCTGACCTCCCGTTGAACCTCCAGAGCTGAGGATGCGTCCTTCCTCTATGAGCGGCGCTGTAGCGCTGCCGCTGCTGCTGCTGTTGCTGCTGTTACTGCTGAGCAAATGCCTTTGCTCCATGATGTGAAATTTGCGTATTTTTCTCTTGTTTTACCAAAAAAAAATCCAATGTAAGCCGTAATATGTTTTCATTAAAATCTAGCTGACGAATCCAGCTGCAGAGCTAATATGATTGTTCATTGTGTTTATACTCAGGTCCATTTAGGCCCGCAGAACGTAATAATTGCTTGTTAAAGTTGAATCAGGGTTCTTAGCAGTGTGGATGAGATCGTTCTACTCGTGCGCGAGGTTAACCAAACCACGCGTTTGTGGCTTTCTGTAGGGATGATTATCTGGTACCATGTGTTTGTGTACGTGTATATGTGTGTGTGTGTGTATGTGTGTGTGTGTGTGTGTGTGTGTGTGTGTGTGTGTGTGCGTGCGCGCGCGTGTGTGTATGTGTGTCTGTGTGTCTGTGTGTCTGTCTGTGTCTGTGTCTGTGTTTGTGGCTGAGGGAGTGAGAGAGAGAGAGAGAGAGAGAGAGAGAGAGAGAGAGAGAGAGAGAGAGAAGAGAAGAGAGGGTGAGGGAGAGTTGGTGCGTGCGTGCGTGTGTGTGTGTCTGTGTGTATGTGTGTGAATTCATGATTGCAGCCAAAAAACAAGTAAAGGTAGACTGCTTCACAATAACTGATTGGTCTGTTGTATCAACTAATCATTACATGCACGTTTAAATCCACTAGTGCCCAAAATGGGAATAAGATTTCCTTAAAACCTTTTTCGGACACAGAAGTAATCGAACTCCCATTAACTGCTTCACCTTCCTACACTCCCGCCACACTACACAACAAAACCAACTAAATTATGTATTATAATCCCACTTCTGGACTTTTTTATGAACAATTTCAAATGTTGAATGTAGGGTACAATTCTTGGGGTTAGTCCTACATGTTGGAACTTTACTTAAGAGCGTGCACACACGGAAAAGAGGCACAGACTCAAACGAGAGGCTTTTTGGTGACTTTTTACTGGAAAGGGACGTGTCTTAAACAAAACAAAACGAACAAGTTTGTGTGTGTGTGTGTGTGTGTGTGTGTGTGTGTGTGTGTGTGTGTGTGTGTGTGTGTGTGTGTGTGTGTGTGTGTGTGTTTGTGTGTGACGTTTTGTGTCGGAGTTAGTCGGTGTGTCGGTGTGTGGGCGCGAGTGTGTGTGTGTGTGTGTGTGCGGGTGAGTGTGTGTGTGGGTGTGCGTTTGTGTGTGTGTGTGTGTGTGTGTGTGCGCGCGTGGATTGTGTTTACTTGGCAGTGTATACTATAAACGAAAACAATTAAGACACCAACATGTGGCGCAAAATAGTGTCCAGAAAAAGCAACAGTCCTTTGTCGATGCGTATCGCTACATTATTTCAAGGAAGCCCATTAGATCAAATTTGCCGACTAATTCAACTGTACCTCTAGCGCGTGCTCCCTTCCCGATAACATCTCCAGAACCCCAACTTTCAGACACGTCTAGTAGCTTTAGAGTTGGCCTGCTGATCCTAACAAGTAATCAACTAAACAACCAGAGGTTAGTAAGGGGGTGGATGAGGACAAAAGATAATTACCCAACATGTAAAATAGATTATGAGTTACACCACAGATGGAGGAAAACAAGTTACAGTGGGGAAGGAAGCAATTAAATAGCCATGAGCCGGACCTTACCCTGCCCAACATCTGCCGAGAGCAGCATTCAAGCACCGCACAACTCACAAATGAGCTTAATTGACTAATACAGGCTAGCTAGAGAGAGCGAATACAATCATAACGCTGTTTAGCACCGGGCCGGCCACTCTGGGGCCACGCACACGCTAGAAATGAACAAGTCTACTTGTTCTGGAGAAACTTACCGTGAGAAATGTTCCTTCTCCTGGCGCGCCTCTGGTCCATCTTGAGTCACCACTGTGAGCAAGGCAAGTGGTGAAACGGTCAAGCAACACTTACAGCCTGCAAGGAGAGAGTAAAAGACGAAGCCTCGCGTCAGGGCGATTATATGTTATGTGCAATATACTGTCAACTCCCCAAAACCATAAAACTTACTTTAATGGCTACCACGTGACCGCTTATGGCCAGCGAGCCTATCTGGTCGCGCTCTGGATGATTTTACGATCTAATTCATTGACAAACCTCCATTCATTTAGCCACCAAATGTCAGAGAGCCAGAACCCGACTAATAAAGTTTAGAGCTGGCAAAGTCTGAGTAAAGCGCCAAGTCCGAGCCCAGGAGCAGGCGACGGGTCCTCTAGCTGGTCTCTGGCCGCGGATCTATGCCCACCTTATCAAGGTGAGTGAAACAACCACATTTCCTTGGGTCTACCTGTTGGGAAGATAACATTTGGGAGGTTGGCCAGCCTAATAATTCACGCAGTGTGGTCAATATTTTACAGTTGTGAATTATATAACTTTTTTCATTGGACCTTTTGCCACACCTGGGCAATAAAAAAAAAATAGAATGTTTTGTAAACGACAAATACTGACTTCCAACACTTTGTAGGCCTACCCATGAGTGTGAGAATATATATATATATATAAACAAACATGCCCATATCTTTTTTCAATAACCATGCAGTCTGGTGTTTCCGTTCCAGTAGAAAGTTTATTATAATCCCCATCATCATCGTTATAGTATTTTCTCGACTTCCAGTCATTTAAAAACATTTACAAAAAGGTTTATCACGATGGCACTATACACTTAATGCAATTTGGGGGTCTCCGCGGGACCTTCAACATATAAAATATATATAAAACAAAGACAAGCACATTTTACTAAGATGCTGCGAGAGGCGAATAATGCAAAACAAAGTAGCAGCCCGTGCAGAAAGGAGAATACAAGGCAGAGCTACATACAACATTGGATTGGGACGTCTGCCCTTACACGGCTCACAACGCACAGAATAACCACACAAGGTTTACGTTGTTGGTCTAGAAGCAAGTTAAATGTTCGGTACAATACATCAATTAAATAAATACATACATACATACTTACATACATATAAAACAAAAGGCTAAACATAATGGCAGCTAGAGTTCATACCAACATATGTATTTATTTTATTCGGCTGTTTTTGTTCTGGTATAGGCGACATTACACATACTGGCTTTTTTGCGACACAACATTTTTTAAATGACTGTATTGAATTCTTTCTCAAGAAGGAATAAGTTACACGTGTATTTTATTTTTGCGCTTTCCTCTAACTCTAAACAGAACTGTACATCATCATTACTTACACAATCATAAACACGGTCCAAAATAGGAAAAACGTATAATAATTGTATCGGAAGTAATAGAGGGCCCGTCATTGGCATGCGAGGGGCCCCACGGCCCCAACCAAGAAGTCCAAGAAGTCTCTCGCACAATTTGCATGGGGGGAATGATACAAGACCAGAACTTTCCAGAACCTTCTCTTTGTGAGTGCTATCCTTTGACACAATATCAAGGCCGGTAGCCTCCGCCACCAGCTGCTGCCATGCTCATGCTCTTGAGCTTGTTGTCTTTCTTCCACTTCATCCGCCGGTTCTGGAACCAGATCTTGATCTGCCGCTCAGAGAGGCAGAGGGCATGGGCTATCTCGATCCTCCGTCTGCGCGTCAGGTACCGGTTGAAGTGAAACTCTTTCTCCAACTCCAGGGTCTGGTACCGGGTGTACGCAGTTCTCGCCCTCTTCCCTTCTGGACCAGACATATCTGATATAGGCAAAAACACAGGGCATACATATCGTTATTTGACCCACAATTTCTTATATTGATTTTAGCAACATTTGCAGTCCGCAGGTGTGAACTACGAATTATATTTTAAAATATACTATAATTCACATTTCTTTATTGATATGTGCCATCTCACATATTTTATTAGCCTAAGTTTAAAGTATGAACTAAGTTCGACAAAAGTTTACACGTGGGGCATTTTAATCAACATATAGCATATTTTATCACATAAAGATGGACCAAGACGCTGAGGTAACCTATGCTTATGTGTATTTAAAATTAGGTATTACAAACAGGTGATCACTGGTGCTGATGGAAATTGACACTTTCTAATAGCGCTTTTACAAAAAATAGCAATCCAAAGGACTACACGTCCGTTAAATCTTCTTGTAAAGTTTATACTATCCAAGACGTCTATCGTCAATCATGCTACTATAACACCATTTCAAAGAAGTATGGGGAAGTTTGAAAGTTTACCATGACTTATATGTAGTTTCCTCATCCACGGATAGATCTGAGGTTGGGTTGAGTCGGTGACAATTTGGGAAGTTGTCTGTGCGCTTCCCGCGGGCTTGTCCTCCTCCAGGGGCATGGCTTTGGCTGCACAGTCAGCCCGGTTCAGCATCGCGCCGCCATTCGAGTTGGAACACGGCGTTGGACACGCGCTGGCGATGGAGTTTTTGATAGCTCGGTGCTGAACCTGCTGCTGCTGAGGCTCGGTGACCGGGGACAAGCTCGCGATCGAAGAGCACGGAAGAGGGTCAGGTGGAGGGGACAGCGAAGAGGTCCCAGTGCTGTTGGCGGTTTGAGTGTACCTGACTTGCTCGACAGAGGACGTGGTGGCCGCCGAATGGTTCGGGGAGTAGCCTTGCGATCGCTCGTTGCCCAAAAAGTGTCCTGCCCGACCGACGGTCAGGTCCATCCCGTTGTAGCCATAGCCATACCTACTGGAATGCATGGTGGCTGTTGAGTCCCTGTATTGCTCGTTTGTCGAACTATGATCTCCATAATTATGTAACTGAAAGTCCGCGCCGTTGGGGTAACGTCCGCAGAATGAGTTCACAAAATAGGAGCTCATTTGTTGACAATCCACGGTTGTTCGTTTTAAGTATAGTTTCTTTTATATTTTAGAAATACAATAAACGTACGTACTTGATTTGTGGCTCTTGATGGTTTAGCGCGTTCTAAAGCACCCCTGCACAATTTATGATGAATTATGGAAATGAGTAGGACATGTACTTGATTCTCTCTTACGTAGACACCCAAATATGGGGTACGGCTTAGAATCACGTGCTTTTGTTGACCAGTCGTAAATCCTGCTTGATGACCTCCAGAGGTAAACTCGTGCACGGTGGAAAATATGGGTGGGATGTAAAGGGTACGCGCAACGACGCGCGTCTGAGTTTGGATCTTGGGAGCTCGAAATCGGTGATCTGAATTGTCGTCGTGCACCATCGTCTGGCGGAACTGGGGAACTACGCGAATGCGTCATTTTTAGAGGCGTTGGCTTCAAACGGGGTCATTCAGAGGTTAACGATCATTGCGGCACAAGTAATGGCTTTCCAAACAATACGAGTGACATGCTGGGAGTGCAAGCAGATTAAGATCAGTATATCCCATATTCAATTAAAGAAAAAATACAGATATGTCGCTATTTTAATTTTCTGAGAATAAAAAAATATATATAGCCTATACCAGGATAATAACGGGGTTTTTTTCAAAAAAGAAATCGGAAACACCGTCTTCCACTAGATAAGAAGCCTAGATTCAGAGGAGGCACTACAAAAGTGGAAAAACTGAATTGTCCCATAAATGCTGCACTTACACTTAAGAAATAAGTCGTTAGGTTTTTAATAAATTAAGAAGAATGAACGTTGAATAGGCTATTATTAAATAATAGCAGCAGAAATATTTTTTGAATATGCTTTCTTACCGTTCATGCTAAGATATTTAAGTAGCCTAAGCAAAAACCAAATATTTTTTCTTATCGTAGTGTAGCTGAGCTACGCTCTTTATTTCGCCTACATTTTGTTTAGTTTATAAACGTATACGTTTAAAATGTTGTGATTATAAGATTTCCCATGTCTATTGATTCAGAGCAATACAACCAACATGTTAAAACGGTGTCCTATCAGATCCAATACGATGTCTCCTTGTCGGTAAAATTGAAGAAATATAAAAATAAAAACGAGTATTATTATCATGATTAATAGTGTTATTATATCATAAGTATCAGTATAAGCTATTCTGTATTATTACTATTTAAATTATTATCGATAATAATATAACTTAACATAGCAAGTAAAAAAACGTGTAGGTTACAAAATACAGTGCATCATATGCCTTAGCCTAGTGATAGCAATGTCATCAAAGACTCCACATAGTCCTATCCTAGTTGACACTCTATTTAAACGCACTAGTGAACATAAGCAAAGTAAAAAATAAAAGTATATGTCATTCACTTCCGATATTTCAAAAGCGATGACACGAAACTGCATAGGGCACCCAGCAGCCTGCAGCAGTGCACGCCAAGCTGCGGCCAAGACTGGCCGACACGGACAGTTCAGGCTTTGCTATGGATTCGTCGCTTATATCAACATATTCTCTGTCCGGTTGAGTTGATGAAGAAAAGCAGCACGTGTGTAATTATATCTCTGTCTTGGTGGCAAACCGAATAACCTTCCAGGTGTGACTGCGTCACCTTGGTCAGAGAGCGTGTGTGAACTGTTCCATGCATTTTGGCTGTGAATTTATGGAGGCTACTTATTGTGTTTGGTAATAAGGTTTATAGTAAATATATTTTTTCTGAAAAAAAAAACACCAACACGTTTGTACAACCTTACACGCATGTAGACAACGTTGTAACAGTAGACTCTAATGTGATAGCCAAACGTGTGATGTGGTTTGAAGCAGGAGCATGCAGGCGAAACAAAGGTGGGGCACTGCTCCCTGCTGGCTCGTTTAGACACTAACACCATGCAGGGATCACTGCCTGTGCGCGTCAAGCGAGGAAATGTCAACTATCATCACGTAAACTATTTTTATTTAAAAAGGACCTAGGCCGATTTTATGTGTCTAAATAAGCAGCTAAAACAAAAACATTCTATATAATATTATAGCGTATAGATGAACAACAGCTTTTTATAACAAAGCCAACACATGTGGCAAATGTAAAAATGACTGTTTACGCCCCAACCGTAAGAACACCAAAACAAGCTTAGCATGATTTTGGCATACAAACAGTTGTGTGCACATCATGCATAGTATATACATTGTATGCTTATGTAAGAGTAAATAGCCAAGATTAGCATGTTAATCATACAGGCCACAGCAAGCTTTAAATCAACAGTTTGAAGATGAAATAAGCATAAAGTTTTTTTAAAAAAAGAAGCCCGAAATGTAAATAATATGTGGTTGTCAACACACACAATGCAACTGATTAAAGGTTGAACACGGACACAGATAAATGAATAAATATACCTTGGCAAGTTCAACGCAGGGCCACAAACAAGCATCTAACATTCTTCCCACAAGAGGGCGACAGAGAGGATGTTTGTTTGCCACAATCAACTGAGAAAATTAACTAACACGAAGAGGTCATTTACCTACATATCAAATCTACACCAAACCACGTGAAGCATTGACGAAACTATCACAGAGTATAGTCAACCTCGACTGAATAGAAACAGAACAGGTACAGAGCAATTACAGCCAGTTCATCAACCATTAGCACATAATCAAAATTACCTACAACGCATTGGCGGTACAGGTTTAGATGTCAAGTTGACTTATAAGCTTTACCGAACCAAAAAAAACAACGGAGTGGTTAAGTATAATTTTTTTGGATTAACCTGCAAAAATAGGAAGAGCAAAATGTTATAAGTCGTGTCCTACCTTGATGCGGTGTCTTGTCACGCTTGCAACCGGCCGAGATGTGTTGAGTGAATTAGCAGGTACACTCGCGTGGTGACAAGAAGCTGCCCTGTGACGCACCCGCCTAGTCCCTTGACGGATCCGAACACTCTCAGGGTGTAAAGACGCGCCCGGGTCCGTTCCCATGTTGTTCCAAAACTCCGAGATGATGATGATAATACCTTCTCGATTTAGTCCAAACTCTAGTCCCAGCGCTGTCCACTGGGCTCTTCTTTGTTTCCCGATAAAATCGTCAACCTTTTAAAGGGAGGATGGTCCAAATTATGTCAAACATAATAAAACGTAGGTACTTCAAAGAATCAAACTCCGTGCATGACTGAGACGGTCAAATGACGCCTTCTCTGTATCGGTAGGCTACAGAAAAGTATATACATGTATAATTTATTATATATATATATATATTTATATATATAGGCCTTTATAAAAAAGTTCATGTTCACGGCTCTTTACCATGTGACCATCTGCGGCCAATGAGAAACCACAACGGCTCGTAAAGTTGCATAGGTTGTAAATTTCCATAAACAACGGCGGATTTATGACCCTGTGCGAGGAGAGCAGGGGGGAATGGAGGAGGGAGGGAGAAAGAATGAGGGAAGGGGTTTGGTCAGTGAGAGAGGCGCCATCTTACCGAGGGGAGAGGAAATGCAGCGTTCAACAGCATTTTCCCATGCATCATGAGCCTGCGAGCTAGCAGCCATGCCCCATCTCGCGTCCCCATAGCTCGCATTCCCCAAATTATGTCTGCCTTTCCTTGAACCATGAATGGGCCAATAGTGAGCTATGTATGGGTAAAGCATAACATATCACAATAATCATTAGGATGAGTGTGATAAATCCCTTTTTGTTTATTATCGTTGGTAGTAGGCCTATTAGTTCTAGTTGTTTTAATAGCAATATTAGTATAAAAAATCATTTTCATATTAGTAGCCTATTCATTATTGTTAGAATTATTGCTGTTTTTATAAAAGACGTGGCTCCATTTGTAAATGTGCACTGAATAATTATAATAAATGTAATAATTGAAATTATTAATAATTCACAAATGCCTACTCATGTTGTATTTAAGGCGTTTACCTTTTTCCAAATTTATTTATATCAGTAGCATTATAACATTCGGGAATTTACATTTGACACTTGAATGCGTTTGCATTCCCCTCCGAAAACGCATTGCCACTCGGCCCAGGAGGGTTTGATTATGTTTACAATATGACAGGCTGAAAATATTAAGGTAGACTACAATCATTTACATTGACAAATTACTTTAATACAAATCAAATAAGAACTGCAAATGAAACACCCCCGTTTCATCGGATATATTGCACATATCTAGATATTAATCGATAAAGTAATCAATTTCCAAAGCTAATTTAAATACATGTTAGCTTATTTATTGTTGAAATTATTAGGCATATGAAACTTGTGGCGAACACATAGGCCTATCAGAAGGATCACATAATGACTATTAACTATTGTAAATTTTCCCTTACCACTTCATTAACTATCGATGTCTTTCTGTCCGTCTCCTCCAGAATTCCCTCGGACCAATCAGAGTGACCTCTTCCCCGGGTTCGGATCTCAGTTCCATCTGGGCCTCGTTTCTCCGTATAGTTTTGTATTGATGTATTGCATGTTCTTAGAACCAGTAGATAACAATTGGTTTAGTTGGTCTGTTTTGGTTGATACCATATTTGTATTTATTTATATATCATTTATTTGTATTGATATAACCACACTAGAAAAACAAATGGATAAAAATATATTCCAGTTCAGATGGAGCGCGTGCCTCCCGCACCGATTTGCCGCCTGTGAGAAATAGAAACATTTATCCCATTAGGTTTGTGTAACACTACACTCTTTTGGGAAAAAACAACCCAACATATTATTTCTATGTTTATAGATGCTACCCACAAGAATGACTTACATGTCTTGGACGAATTATAATTCAATAAAAACAATGCACAGTGGTCTGTCTCTTGTATGATTCAGCCGTGTAGACATATTAACCTGCTCTTCACACTAACAGTGTTAAACAAATGTGAAGGGAATCACCGATTCTTCTAAATCCCTGAGAAATTCCCATCCTATATGGAGAGAGCTGAAGACCCGCCGGGCGCTTTATTGAGGGATATAAAGCCCGCAATAAACGGCCTTATGGTTCATGTGTTGTCACTATACCGCCGCCTGAACCCAAATTAAATGTTAAACTGTAAAGTCCTGCTCAATAGGAAGAGAAGTTCTGATTTTAACAACCACGAAGGTGAGAATAGACTCCGACAGAAACACAATAATAGAACAAGAAAAACAACAAGGAATACGGAGAGGAAACGAATGCCTAATGTAGGCCTATTTGTTTTACAAGAAAGTTGTTTAATGGGTCAAGGTATATACGAAATAATCCGAGCCATTACGTCCCATGTAATAAGTATTTAGTAAATTTTGTAAATATTAAGAAAAACAAGATGTATCTATTCTATGACCATGCACACAGGATCCAGAGACGCCGTCATACCAGATTTTGAAATCCTTGAGCACACACAGTGGAACTTGTCTGCTGGTCTGAGTCAGACGGTCACAGCTGTTACTGAGCAGACTGGTCGAAGGTACTGAGGAACACACACTGTCAAAATGTCCAGTCCCAGGCTACACCCCGAGGTAAACATTGCGGCGTTGAATGGGCCTGCATTGCATTCCTCACGTTAACCCCATGCAAGGACAGGGCGTTTGCAATGGCGCCATATATGTGTCCTAGCATAGGTCTTTATAGTCAGTGTAATAGCGCCTAAAAAAGTCCAAACTACATTCTGGGAAGCATAACTATCCGCCGTATATTTGCACAAAAAACGACTATCCACATAATAAGAACTCATATTTTCTCGGTCTGATTTGTTGTCCCAGAATCCTCAGTGTCGTTTTTACGAGCAGCTGTGATATATGATAGCAATACCTCTTAGATTTACACCAAAGCCCATTTTCCCCTGGACCAAAGAACTTACCCATGTGATCTGGGCCTAAACGTTGTCGTCCAATCACTAGCCGGACATAGATTTCATTATGGCGCCGACCGTGGAGTACAATTAACTTCATGCTCTCACGTTGGCTACGCTCCCACACGATTGAAAACACACATCCTCACCCATCCACACACACAAACACACACACACACACACACACACACACACACACACACACACACACACACACACACACACACACACACACACCAACGAACAAACAAACAAGCACGCTCACTTAAACATTAATTCAGGAAGAAATCAAATCGAATTGTAGGTACAATTAAGATTGCGTTGATTATTTATATTTTTATATTTATATAATTGGAAATGTATACAGAACATACAGTTTCCTTATAAGGAAATAAGCAAAGGGATTTCTATATTATTCTTATTTCTTGAAGCCAATTATTTTTACATTTTCTAAATATTATTGATTGGTTATGTTACCGAAACTCCATAACCACCCAAGTTTACATGACAACGTTTTTAGGAAAAAATAATGCACCACGCGTAGTTCTATGTTATGAAATTTTCGTTATTCTTATTATTGTTTAAAGGCTATTTTGGGTATCTACTATGTTATTATGTGTGAGCTCTAGTCAATTATATCAAGCGTCTGGGTAATTTAAAAATCTTCTCAAATACATTGCATATGCGCATAAACTATGAGAAGCAAAAGCCCTCTTTCCATCCAAAATGAGAAGAAGAGTTTCGTTTAAAATGTACACAACCAGTGGATCTTTAATTCAATGCCAGGTTTATATATCTCGTGAGTAATTTGGAATGAATATGGTTTGATTACGTCGTAGAACACTTACTACTGCGAGTGAGAATGTTGACTAGAGAATTGGCGCCATCCCCTGGTTATGTCTTGGAATTGCATCGTGGATTAACCAAGGCACAAACGTTCAAATGATGCAAAGAGCTTTTTTCAAAAAAGAGGGATATCGAAATTATTATTTAAGCATTATTGACTTAAATGTATTATTATTAATTGGCCGTTATATTATATTTCAAATGGAATGTATCTAGTTGTATGCACGATGAGGGTATTTTCAGGCTGCAGCAACCTGGTTGCCTATTTTTTTCAATCCCGCCTGCACATTTCTAAGGTTTATTGTTCCTTATTTACAGCGTTTGCTCCCGAAGCAACGGAGGGTCAAAGGTTCCCAAGTCAGGTATAGACAAAGGGTCGCTCGAAATGACCGTGAGTCTTGCGCGTAACCGTCGAAGAGAATCCAATAAAGTCGATCATTTCCGCTGGACCTTTTGTTACGTGTGCAGTCCTACAGAAAGAGAAAAAACAAATGGTTGCCATTCTGGAAACGGGCTAATTGTGTCTGGATGGCCATAAAACCATTACAACTGGAATGCCAGACAGTATAGCAGACCAGGCGTTTTATTGCACTGTCTCTGGTCGACTCTTTGAAGTTTGTGTCCATCTGCGTCACAACAAAGCAAATAGCTTGTAGCTCCAAAACCTCTAAAATGTATTGAAGTTCCAAGATAGATCCAATCTATATCTATATTTATATCTATATAATATATATATATATACATATATATATATTATGTGTGTGTGTGTGTGTGTGTGTGTGTGTGTGTGTGTGTGTGTGTGTGAGTGTGTGTGTGTGTACACAAAATAATTTAAATACTTTTAATATGGTCGATGTATCTGTCAATGTTTGTATCCTCCATAATCAGTTGAAAATACAAATTGTCAGTGAGGAATTAGGCGGCTAAAAATGTTAGGCCTCAGCTGTCGAAGTCGTCGATGTCTTTTTTGTTTTGTGTCCTCTCGCCTTGCAGCGCTTTGCACCCCATAAACGGTTATAGCGGTAATTGTCTTTTATGGCTGTATACAGCTAACAACATCCTCTGCCAAGACCCGCTGCTCGACTCGGTTCAAAATCCATCTGAGACACATCCGAGCCAAACATCACACACACACACACACACACACACACACACACACACACACACGCACACACACACACACACACACACACACACACACACACACACACACACACACAGCACACACGCACACACAAGCATGCACAGCGATTAGCATAGCATTTTTAAACATACTCTCATCATTAAAATAATATTCAAGTTAGCTTAGCCAAAGTAGAGCATTGTGTGTCGGATTAGGTGACGAAAAAAGTAACTATACACGACAGGGCTTGGAGATGCGATGGGAATGCATTCGCAGATATAATTTGTTTTATTCAATAAATAAAGTACAAATTACATTTGTGAACCAAATAAAAAAAAATCTGAAGGGTCATCAGACCATGAGGTATTTATTAATTACACTACAGTGTTTCCTTCCCTCTAACAAATAGTATATCCTTTCCAAATACTATTACTCCCTGAAATTCAGTCATTGGTCATTATCTAATGCAAGCACATATCGCTGGCAAAAAAATAGGTTATTGTAGGTAGTTGAGAGACATTTAGACAGTCAAAAAGAAGATTATAGTTCTATAGCCTGTAGCAATTAATAACTGTATTGGAATTATGCTTAAAAGGCCGATGCATCTAATGCGATTATTCTGATTTCCAGATGTTAAATTAAAACTGCAGTTCTTCCAACAGCAGCACTATCAATAAGAGTCATACATCAATAAAATTAGTTACACTCTACAAACTACGCTCAGTGACATTGAGTTAGACAACAAATAGCTACAAACCAGTGAACACACACACACATTCACACCTATAAACATCCATACAACTAACACAGGGGCAAGGCCAACTAACACGCGACTCGAGATTCCAACATAATCAACAAACGGGCACTGGTCAAATTGTGCAATATAGGCAGTTGCATTACATTTAAAACCGACATGCGTTTTTTTATAAGACAAATATGCCTAACAGCTTTTGTTGTGGGCAAAAAATAAACAATAACAAAGATGTTTAAAAAAGATGGTCCAGCAGAGGATAGAGCTTTAGCGCATCAAGCCTTAGTAGCCCATGCTGCAGAATATATTGTTAGTGTTATTCATCTTTCGGTCTGCCGTCTTTGTTAAACTTCTTCATCTTCATCCTACGGTTCTGGAACCATATTTTAACCTGTCTCTCGGTGAGGTTTAGCTGCCTGGCCACCTCATACCTACGTTCCCGCGTCAGGTACGTATTAAAGAGGAACTCTTTCTCCAACTCCAGGATCTGGTGCTTGGTATACGGACAGCGTTTTTTTCTCGTGGCACTTGCGTGGAGCCAGTTGGACACGGGGTTATCTGGAAAGAGGGGTTTGAAACTGGTGTGAGGCCCAGCTGACCGTCCAAAAATAATAAACAACAACAAATAAGCCTGTTTCTATTTTCTATTTTTGGGGGGGGGGGGGGTACATTAGGCGGCTATGCTGTTAGAATGGGCGTGCAATATCCGGTTGTAATTTACCCTGCAAACTACTTCTCATATATTATTGCATTTGAAACCTCAAATATATCATAAGAGGCGATGGTGATAAAGGTCTAACATATTAGCAAGTCTAGTAGAGTCTAGTGGTCTATTAGAGACGGATCCCATTTCGCTACTGCTTGGTCATTTTCCCAAAGCGTCCCCCTCCCCTCCGTCTACTCCAGCACGCAGGCCCACCTGAATTCCCACGGCTTTACGCGACACAAACATCACTTAAGACCGGCAGCGACGACTTACTTGGATCGAGGGCCGGTTTGACGTCTCCTTCGCCCTTAATGTCCCCTCCCTGCAGCGGCGGTGCGTCCTTTTCTACCGGCGATGTCGCCACCGTCCCGTTGGCGTAATCGGAGAGCAGCAGCGCCGTGTGGGAACCGGGGAGCGCACCGTCGCCTCTGGCTGCGAGACCCTCCGGTTTGATCCCGTAATTGTGGCTCGCTTGTAATCCGGACATGGGCAAGCAGCCGGACATGGGCTCGAGGAGCCAGGACTGCATGTAGCGAGCATCGCTGTCTCCGCTGACCGAGCCCTGGTGGTGCCCGTAGTGATGGTGATACACGGAGCCCGGGAACGGCGCCTGGACATGACTCCAAGACGGGCTGAATACCGAAGCTTTGGTGGAAAACGTGCAGGTCCCAATATCATTGTGGTCGTTGATGGAGGCGGACTGCCTGGACTGTTGTAGCCCCCCCGGAGCAGAGGGGTATCGGGGCGCAGTGAGCTCCTCACTCTCGGGTAGGATTAGTGAATCTACGTAGTAACTAGTTAGCGTTCCGGACGTCGACATGGCAAAGATACTCAAACATGTACCCACTCATATACAGATGCAAACAACAACAACAACAACAACAACAATAAAACGCTCACCCAACACATGCATGCACCCAACACATTCACTAAACCCTGGCTCGCAAACATCAATGTGAACAAATCAAGTAGCAACTTGACTCCTCAAAGAACTACAGTCGACTCGTAGTGGAGAGGCAGACTCGGGTTCCATTGGGCGAGAAGGCGCACGTGACCATAAAGGCTGAACAATAAAGGATAAATCAATCCTAGTGACTATTAAATGCTCGCGGTTCTCTCCTATAACGGCCTATAGTTTTAAGGCAAATAATTAACATCGGATTAGAATCTAACGTATAAATCTATCAGATGGGGAAATGACAAAATGTTGAGAAATGTATCTATGTCGAGTTAGGCCGTGTGTGTGTTCAAATGACCACATAGTAGACCAATCCAAAATTATACAGTGTGTTTAAGAAGGGTTTATTTTACGAGGTACTTTACAGGACCTGAAATACCCAGACCGACCCTCTCCAAAACACATGGATTATCGAACATCGTCCTTTAGAAGTATCAAACACATAGCGGTTTATGCCCAACAATGTCTTCATTGGTCAATGTTTATAGCATTGGTGAAAACCTACGAACCTAAAAACTATACGGAGCTATGACCTAAATAAAGATAGAAATAAGGTGTTTCAAACGTCCGTTTGATGGCCGTATGGATGGCTAGTGCAAAAAACATTCCTAACCCCGGACTAAATTCAACGTGGAAGCTGGAACCAGTGAAACATAAAGAATAGGCCTATAGATAGGCTATAACATAGAAACAGAGAAAGTTCAACCTTACGATACACAACGTAAATTGTTCAACAATATAACAAATTCTGCATTGAATCAAAAGCCTAGTAGTTTTTAAAATATAGCCATGTGATAGTAGTGTGGCGCCGGATTGCATGAAATGCTAGGCTCACAGGTTACGGCAATTGCTTTTTGTGCGAAATAAAACATTCAAACAACAAATGTATGTCATAGGTTTTTAATCTAAAATGAAACATTTTTTTGTTGTGGAAAATAACAAATAAGGCATTCATCAATTTGTAATTCTTCATTTTAACTTATCGGCATAGAAAAAGAAAAAAAATGAATAGAAATGCTATAGTTCAAGCTGGAGGCCTATTTATCATTGCAGTAAAGTGATACATAAACTAATGTGAAATGCATCAGTATAATACATATATATAATATGCATAGATGTTTCATAGCCACACATTTATAAAATATTTCTATTTTTTATATATTGTATTTGTTATTATACGCATTTGCCTCATATTTTATTTTCTACGTCCACCGCCGACTTTATTTCCTTTAGGTTTTTGACGAGCTATTAAAGCAAACATCATAATCCCTTGTGTTGACCTGTGCTGTTATTATCACTCCCATTAACCAATAACAGCGCCTGTTAACAAGCTATTCTCATCACACGTAAATAAGTTAAATACTCCAAGACAGACTAACAAACATGTAGACACACACACACACACACACACACACACACACACACAGCAACCAACACACACAGACAGATACACAGACACACACACACACACACACACTCACACTCAAACTCACACACACACACACACACACACACACACACACACACACACACACACACATTGGGTTTTAGAAGAATAGCAATATTTACTAATATTTAGAATATCGACCTATTTATGGCCAGTCTAATATTTATAATTGGAATCAGGGACGGTTATATGGAAAAATACATAATATATTTACGCATACAAAGTACGCAAAACGAAGCCCTCATAGCAAGATTATAAAAACACATAAAAACACATCTGCCTTTTAAGCATAATTCCAATAGTTATTAATTGCTACATGCTATAGATCTATAATCGTCTTTATGAAAGCCTAAATGTCTCTAATTTAGAATATAATAATATTTTCTTTAAACTTAACCCATTCAATACGACATATGAAGCACCCTTACTCTTTTGATGTTAGATATTAGCCTAATTATTGAAAGAAAACTAATTCTAGCCTTCCTTAAAGGTTTAAATGTTTTGTGTGAAATAGTAAATAGGCCTATACGTTCACACGGTTTTACTGAAACTTCTATCAATTAAAACAGTGAATTTACGCTCACTAGGTTATTTCTGTTTAAATGAACAAAGTATTAGGCTTATGCATAGAGACAAATGAACCAAAGCGTTGCAAAGTAATTAAACAAAAAGAGGAATCCCATCCTCCTCTGATTTAGCCACCATGCAAGCTCACCTTACACGCAATTACAACTGTAGGCTACCACATAACCTTGTTGCTCAATCACTTTGTAACAGTATCCTAAAAACACGGGAGACATCAGAGGAATTAACAGAAAGGAATTGTTAGTGCCAAACACCTCTGGAAAAAAACCGGCTGAGCAATGGGCGCTCAGGTTATAAACCCAGAACCGCGTGATTTAACAGGGCCACAGAGTTTACCGCAGGGCTATTCACTTCTTTTGCCCGAAGATAAGAGGCTGTCTGGCGGATCTAAATATCGCCATAAAGTCCTTCCTCCCTTTTGTCTTTGGACACCATTGAGCAGCAGAAGCATCCGGTGCTATTTGCCCCACCGGCGCGCCACTGATGTCGCTGTTGCCCACTCAACTTCCCCTTCCCCTCCACTGCAGTGGTCGTAACCGAGGCCTTGTCTGACGCGTGTGCGTCACAACAGAGCAAATATTCTCCTAGCCTTACGCTATATGCACGCGGCTATGATGCGATATAGATTAGTTACAATTGGATGTAATAGGTGCAGCCACACTACTTTCACTAAAGTGGACCGAGACTGCACTAGTTAAAGAATAATTTTGAAAAAATGACACTGCCGAGTAGTCATAAACACAGCCAACAACCTGTCTCCTGACTGGTGTGAGGTTAAATGGTTTACAGCTCCGGTATTTTTCCACTATTTTCGAGACATCACATCTTCTCCGAGGACTCGATGTTTGTAACTGAGGCAATTAAGACAGTTTCGTGTTGCAGAGTAAGAAGACAGATCCCAACAACATGAAACTACCTAAACCACTCGACAGTCGATCCAGC
>NC_136946.1:13859283-13914283 GCF_949987615.1 Pollachius pollachius | reverse complement strand
TTCACTGTACTGTATACATCTCTCTGCAGTACAGACAAATGTACATGTTACTATGATAAATCAACTTTGATTTGATTGATTTGTATTTGTATTTGAAATAGTCACCAAATCGCCACACATTACGACCTGGGCGGGTGTCACCTACAGCAGACCCACCTTTCCTGCCATTTGCAGCTCCCTCTTTTTCAAATCCTTCCGTCTCCTCTGCAGATGAATCTTCTGTATCCTCTTCTGAGCCTCGTCTCTGCTCCTCTCCTAAGGGTGCGGGGTGAGACTGCAGAGTAACGTTCCCAGATGAGACGGAGCCCTCAGTGGTTCTGCTTTCCTGCGTCGCGACTTGATCGGGAGATTTCGGGATTGTTGGTGTATGAAAACGAACAGGAGTAGGGGGGTGTATGCCAAAATGGGAATGGGAAGGGTTCGGCTGGGGGCCGTTGTAAATTTTATGAGAATGTGCGTGGATCTGAGACAAGCGGAAGTAGCCCGGCACGGGCACTGATCCGCCGTCACCGCCATCGGTAACCGTACACGATCCAGAAACTGAACCGACCGTACCTAACCTCGAATACGTGAGGTTTTCAGCAGTGGCCGCTTTAGAGCACTTCTGTGTCTCGTACAGGCAGTAGTTGCTCTCTTCCTTAATGTTTTGTGGGAAAGAGCACGGCGCGACCTGGGGACCGACCGTCTGTTCTTGGTCCATTCGACATGACCTTTGCGCGTCCATCCACATCTCCATGCCGGACATGTATGCGCCTGAGCCGGACACGACGTTATGGGAGCCGACCTCGCCCCGTTTGCCCATACCTGGGAAGTATCCATAGTTGTGAAGTCCGTACGGTAGTTCTGTGGCGGAGCTCTGGGGCACACACACCGCGCTTCCTGGATAGTGCCCCGCGCCGCCATCGGTTCGGCCGTTGATCAGGGAATCCACTAAAAACGCATTGCCTGGCGAACTCTCGGAACATGACATTATTGTAGTATATTTTGGCGACGGGAGAAGATAGCCCTTTCTGGCTGACATTTCTTGTGCAAAACATGCTGGATATGATTAGAGGTACCCCCATCTCCACCGGGCTGCCTGTAAAACCAATGGAAAGGCTGGAAGAGGGGAAGACCCTCCCCCTCCGACGCTACGTAGCAGCCGGGGCCGTGTCCACGGTGCGGCTGGAGTAGAGAAAAGAGACATACAGCAATCAGCACGTTACCTCGCTCCAATGCAGCCACCTTTAGCCCTTTCAATCAGGGTTTTTTGATTTCTATAAAGAAACACCGTCGAAATGATGCAGATAGACTGGTGCCCTCTATGCTCAAACAACGAAATAATCCCCAATGGCACCACGAGAGGCGGTTAACATGTCTGCAATGCAGCTCAAACGTCACCCAAAATCACAACAACGGAATACATTACTATATAAGTGCGCAGAAATACATTTTATGCCTCATTCGTGGATCAATAAAGGATTTGAGACAAACCCTGAATACTATTTTTCAAAGCCAAAAATGAAGGGCCAAAGTGGCTTTGTAGGACTACATTTTCTGCCTCCAAGATATAGCCTCAGTTAAAGGAACTAATAACACGTGTTATAAACAGCGGGTTTTAACTGACGGTATTTTGTCCATAATAGTATAAGGTTCACGATATGGTTGCTCACCTTATTGTTTACCTTATACAATAATGTTAACAATATGGTGGATTTAAAAAGTAACATTAACAATACAACATATACGTGTACTGTGGAATACACACACACGCCCGAAAGGACACGCACAAACGCAGACACACACACACACACACACACACACACACACACTCCCACACACACACACACACACACACACACACACACACACACACACACACACAAAAAAAAGTAATGCTATACAACACAGCTGCTCTATTGCGCATTATTCATGTAGTACGTTTGTAATTGTGAATGCAATTAAATGCATGATACGATGATTCTCCAAATGCAAAGGCCGTTATGGTACGCAATTGCCCTTCTTCAATGCATATAAAGCCTAACTATTTCATGAAAAAAAAGATTCAATCACACTCATTTGTTCATGCAAGTTGTTCCCAAATATTAATCGTCGTTGGTTGAAATTTGATAGGATTGTATCAACACAATAGCCACATTTCGCTGTAGGCAATTTTCGGGAAAAGCCTGTTGGCCTCAATGGGTCTTATGTTATACAAAATAGCTTAACATTTCTGCGATTTAAAAAAATGACAAAACATAGCAAAATAATTATCTACGAAATGTTGTACGAGGACGTCCCAAGCGACCACAACAGGGCAGATGTAAAGCTTGCACATATAAGTCACCGGTCCAATTTGGGGCAATAAGGGCAACAATAAAACTCTCCCTCCATTTTGTAATGTCCTTGGCCATGTGCACTCTAAAGCTCGCTCCAGGTTGAAGTTAATCCTAGCCAGCTTTGCCATTACCAGGCCCAGGTGGCTTTGAGGCTCCGGGGGTTGTTTGTAGCCCAGTGTCCTGGGAGAGCTCATTTGGCTTCGTTTTTTTCGGATCCTACTTTCCTGAGATCATCAACGACGATAATGTATTTGGCCTATCATATATTAAACGATGGATATTAAAAAAGGAAGAAAAAGCACACTTTCTCACACACACACACACACACACACACACACACACACACACACACACACACACACACATACACACACACACACACACTCACACACACACACACACACACACACACGCACACACACACACACACACACACACACACGTCAAACACACATACACACAGACACGTACTTAGATATATGTATTTATGCATACAAATCTGCCCTTCCACTCTTTGCATGGATTGGCGAAAGCAATGTACAGTTTAGAGTTGACATGTGTGTAGGTATATACATAAACCTTAAATATACAAATACAATTACTATAAGGGCTGCTATATATAGAATACTACGCTAATTATATAGGCATAAGGTATACATTATTATCTGCTCATGTATATGTGTTTTTGTATGCAAAATACCGTCCGTTGACACTTTACGCTTTGAGGCCTCCTTGTGAATACAATGATCCTACCATCGTAAACATATCCACCAAACTAAATGGACTAGAAGCCCAGACCACACGTACCCGATGGGAAAGGCGAGCTTCGATGGAAACTTCATCCATCAATTAAACGAACATGTGTCCTTTACGATGTTTTGGTTTACACACTTCGTGTTTCTTTATTAGCATTAAGGCCTATCTATCTTTTCGCTCAAGTTATTAATTGAGGCTATTAAATCTTAATTTCTACAGCTGTCCAGCTATTATTTCCTCAAAACAATTCACTCTGACCACGAGCTTTGATCCAGCCCAGAGAATCGTGGCCGAAGAGGCCGTGTGAGACGTATCATGTTCGTCCCGAGTGCTGTTATGAACAATAATGCGGCGTTTTATTACATCCAGCGGAAGTATTTATTTTTCACAAGAGACAAAGCGACCCGGTTCACTGACATTTGGATCAGGAATAGCAGCCCACAACTTGGACTGACACCAAATATCCTCCAAGTTCTCTCAATGACAGGAAGGAAGGGGGGGGGACGATCGCTCGACAGTGAGATAGCCATATACTATTTCAATTACATCCTACCCACACACGCAAGTCATAGGACTTATTAGTTTCCTAAGGAAATCGAACCTCGTTACAATTGATTATTTTAAAAATATGAACATTTGCAGAGATGGTAATAACAGCCATGTGATAACATTCCTGAAACAAAGATAATTAAACCAACCAATTTAGTTTAATTAAAAAAAACGAATCCCCTGAGGAATGATTCTGAATGGTCCAGAAATCCTGCAATAGAACATTCCCGAAAGAAGAAAAACGCCATCAGGCGTCGTCGGGTTGCAGGCTAAGGGATCGAAATTTACCCAGGTAGAACGAGCCTACACTCAATCATAAAAAGCCGAGCTCAGCAAAATGAATAGCACATGCAGCATGGAGGTTTGGCACAGATGTGTTACCTTATTAGGGCCCCCGGGAACGCTTTTACTTAGCCTACCGTACGGGCCTAGTTAGTAGCAGAAACAAATGCACACGTAGTCGGGTACTTAGTGTACCCCACGCACCACCAAAAACAATAATGATGGATTGGCAGCAGAAAAGAATGAGTGGAGGCCGACACCAGATTATGTTAACAAACGTTTACCAGTATCAACTCGATATTGTGGATAGTCTTACTGTGTGCGCGAAGACAAAAAGATCCTCGGCCGTGACATTGGTCCCATCAGCGCCACCCTGTGGTGAAGCCAAGCCAAGGCCTCGCGCCCAGTCGCTCCCCGTGTTGTTGTACTCTGAGCCGGAGGAACCCAGCGATGGGAACAACGCTGTCGAATGGCGAGAAGGCGCGAGGGCCAACATGCAGAGAGTTTTCCTATCTGTCCTCTCCCCTGTCGTCGCTCTCACCTCCCTGGTAACACAGTTAATAACCTTGGTTCTCAGACGGTTTATTGCACTGCACTCCAATTGTACAAATGCTCCAGACTTTCAGACAGCTTTTATGACCGCGTTGCTGCGGCAACGAGGAGGATGTCTCGTAATTAGGGACGGAATTCCTGCGCGCAGTAAAGGATGCGCAAAGCAAGGCCGGACTGTGGCAGAGCGAGGCAACCATAAACTTCAGCCTTTTTCCTCGCGTTTATTGCCCTTTCGACTGTCATATATGAACGCCAATGCACTGCGGCGAGCCCTCATAAACACAGTGATAGCAACAACAAATATGGCGTGGCTCGCTGAAGGAGAGTGTCGTTGAACCGTACACTAGCAGGGTGTGACAATGTAGGCTTCTTAAGCAGACCCACACAGCAATGCAACACAGGGCTATCTGAATTGATTCATAAGAAATATATGTTTTTAAGGCAGGAAACATAGGACACTATTGCTCAGTGTAATATATTACGCATGTATAATGTATTTGATGTAGTTTAGTACACACAGCTATAGAGTAGGCCTACACAGAGAGAGTCCTCTTGTCGTTGTGAGGTCCAGTTTGGTTTAGCATACAGGCCTATTTGATGTGCTAACAATGTCACAGGCATACATTTTTGTCTGTCAATTCAAAGCCTAATACACAAATAACCATTCATAAATGGTTGTACCATATTGTGCTTTGTTCTCTTATTGAAATATTGGATTGCCGTGAGCTTGACTTTTCAACGGATAGTCATGTGCGTGGGTACATTCTTTAACAGGAAAAGCAGTGATTCAGAAATACAAACCAAGACAAAATGTTCTGATAATCTTTTCATTTTTAATTTGGAAATATAATATAATACAGAATATTTTTGGCAAACCAAGAAATGCATCAACGCTCGTGCCCAGCCGTGCCACAATAGAAGGCTAAATGTATTTATTGTTCATAATTAGCCTACACTGGAAAACTCCAAATAATTATGAATTGACAAAAAAATGATATATATCTTGTAAATAGATATCTCGAAAGAATCAGGCAAATTGCTTTGCGTTGCTTGTGTACGTATGTAGGCGTATATCTCAGTGCAACTTGTTATCGCGTTTTCAATAGCGGATTATTCAATAACTTGAATGAATAAATATTAAATGATTATGGTGGTTTATGATATAGGCCAAGATAAAAACATACCTATTTGCCGCCAGACAGAAAATTATCGGATTGCTGTCTTTCTCAATAGGAACACGGAATAATAATAGCCTATCTTTTGGTGTATTTTTTACTTAGTTTGTCGTAGGCCTACTACTAAATTTAATAGTAAACAATTGGCTATAAAATAAATACAATTAAAAAAAAGAACACATACATTACATTTGCATCCGCTCAAACGCATTATTTGGTCACACCAAAGTCCGTCTAAATGATGTAAGTAATATATCATATATCATCATAAAGCCACAATATTAGGCCTACCACATTTCTGATTCAAAAACAGAACAAATAAAATAAACTTTTTGATTACAAAATACACAGAATCAGTCAATTTAGACTGGTAATTATGTCCACGTAAAGAGAAAACCAAAGAAACGAGACGTCTTCGTCGGAGATCCCAAGTCTCATGTCCACCCAGGCCTCTGTAAACTCTTATTGAGCCAGACTAAAATCCATATGAAGTCCATATTCAAGGTCTTAAGAGTGAGGTCAAAGTTTTGTAGTTTTTTTTACTCATATTCTTGAAATGTTTCAAACCAGGGGAGCATTACACCGTTGTCCTCGAACTTGAAATTAACCGTTGAGCAGTGGTTGCTGCTGCGGTCATTGTTGTACAAAATTTACTCTGCAAATTCACAGCTCGGATGCGGTCTGGAAACACGGACACTTCTGCAGCAGCCATGTCGGTAACTGCTCTAGGGCTTTACATCCTAAAGGAGAGGATTGGAAGTATAATATTGTAACCGGTCTCTGTTTAATTTCTTCTCCTTCATTCGACGATTCTGAAACCAAATCTTGACTTGTCGGTCGGTGAGGTTGAGCATCCGAGAGAGCTGCAGACGCTTCTCCTTGTTGATATACACACTGAAAAAGAATTCTCTCTCTAGTTCTCTGATTTGATATTTGGAATAAGGACACCTTTTCTTACGCGTCCGTTGTCCACCTAAAACGGGATAAAGAAGAGAGAGAGAAAGAGAGAGAGGGTATCGGTCACAACAAAGACACAAACACTACGACGCTAGGCTATAATATTACATGATATCATATATTGATATAATATATTATATTATATCATATCAACACTGATCTATTATTTACTAAACCTCATGCCATAGCATATGTAATATGTCATATGCAATTATTGACCAGTGGCTTGCTCCACTTCCCTTCCGGAGATTACACTTGAGCATTGACCTTATCGAGGAAGACCGGGGAAAGCTTGCACACAAACGAGTCCAATGCAAATTATTATTGAAGACGTTCCTATTAAAACTACAGTGTGAAGACAAATATTCAAAACACTCAACGCACAAAAGGTGAAACACAAAAGGTCGTCGTACTACCAAACCGAAAGCCTCACAGGCACCACCCTCATTCCATTCCAAGTCTTCCTTTAAAGCTAGGAAACCGTGAAACTGGTCCATTTATGATTCACCGTTGTGGACATTAGGACACCATGGAATCACATTCATATTTTTTTCAACTTTAGTGGCTAGAAAACACAGCACCCTGTTCAGTCACGGCCAATTTCAATTCCAAGCACGTGATCCCGCAGTTTATAACAAAGTTTTGTTGGGGGGAATCTACAGGCCCTCTATAAACCTTATATGCTTATAAAACCGCATATAAACATTTTAACAGGAGTGCGCTACTTTGCAAACTTTCTCTCATAACCGAGGCGCTGACTTAATACGTACTGCTGCTGCTCGATTTCTCCTCATTGTTGCCGGAAGATGACTCTGGGCTGCTGGTCTCCTCCCGAGGCTCCTTGCCCTCCGAGTCCCGACACGACGGCGCGCTGTCCTGCGCCGAGCCTGGCTGCTTGGTCGCCGCTTTGTCCCCAGAGCAGTCGTTCGTCGAGGGACTCTCGGTTGACGCGTTGCCGTATGCCGTCTCGAAAAACTGGTCGAACGCCTGGGGAAGCACGCCGTTTCGACCCACGTTACCGTAGAAGTTGGAGGCAGAGCCCGTGCCCGTGTGGTGGTGGTGGTGGTAGGCGGCAGCGGGGTTGTTTTTGGCGAACATGTCCCCCACCGCCGCCGACTGTGCAGACAGACAGTCTCTGTGCACCATATCCTCTGCAGTGGTGTAGCATTGGGGCAAATTTCCACGGTGAGCCCATTTAGCGGACGCGTCAATAGCAGCGTAGTCCCTGAACGTTACTTCTCGGACGGGCTGGACTTGCGGGAGGTTAGAGGAGTACGAGTATGTCATGGGGCGGGTAGACGGGGTCTGGGACAAAAACGAGGGCAGACCAGAAAAATCAGCCCCCGCCGACACGTAGTAGGTGCAACTAGGCAAATACATGTTCGATCCGACGGGGACCCTCTCGTCAAAATCCATCATTCCTTTACGCCACTGCTCTATCTGCGGTTCGTCTCTTTAGCCGCCTTTAACATGGCTCTGTATCGTCGTGGCTCGTGCCTCTTTGAAGCAGGTTCGCGAGGCTGAAATTTTGAGACGTAGGCTGACGTGGAGAGCCATCTCCATCCATTCCAGGGAGGCGTAGGTCACGTGACCAACGACAGAAATTGACAGCTTTTCAGTGTGTGTGTGTGTGTGTGTGTGTGTGTGTGTGTGTGTGTGTGTGTGTGTGTGTGTGTGTGCGCGCGCGCTGGGGGGGTGTATGTGTGCACGCGTGCGTATGTGTGTGTGTTTGTGTGTGCACGTGTGTACGTCTGTACGCGGGTACGTGTGTGTATGTGTGTGTCTGTTTAACACAGTAAGTATGAAGCATAGCCCTGCTGCTTCCTGAAGCCTGACATTATTTTATTGCTACGATGGTCTAAAATTAATCCCTTAATATAAATTGGATTAACTATAAATTGATCGTTGTTCAAATAACAACACATCCAGCCGAAAGGCGAAAAACAACCTTTGCTTCGTTCAATGTCATTACTAGACCGATTGCTGAAGTGCTAGTAGTGATAGCTTTAAGTTCTCAATTACATGTAGATTGTGTTGCTCCAACATAGAACCTAATATATCCTATTATGTTATTTGCATAATTAATTGTGATTCAAGACATTCTCTCAGCCTTAATTTTCCTATTTTAAATTAACTAACATCTACTGATGTATGTTATTTATGTAAATATTAGTTATACGCAAATATGAATTCTTTACGCACGCATTGCGCATATCGTTGCGCATATTCATTCAGTTTACTGGATTTGGTTCAGGGTCATGTTCATTTGACTGTTGATTTTCGGCGTTACTACACTCAACGTGGCGTTATTTGCGTATAGGTCTACATATCATTGTAAAGATTAGCAAACACATTTAAAACCAAACAAACAAAGAACACCAAAAATAAACACAAAATGGACAAAAACAAACCAAAATCAACAACGTCAACTAAGGAAAGTTTTGAAGGTTGCGTTACAGTTTGAACAACCCATAAATATACTAGCCTTTAGGCCTTTATTTGTTTTTAAAAGCGCATAAATAATAAATAGTGACGCGGGGTTGGGTAACAAAGCATAGCTTGAAATGCGGCCAATTGGACTGAGGACCAAATAATAGCCTACAGACACACGTGCACACACACACACACACACACACACACACACACACACACACACACACACACACACACACACACACACACACACACACACACACACACACACACACAGAACCAATAACAAATGTGGTTTATTCGATCAACGTGCGCCATTGCTGAAGTTAGGGTAAGTACTGCAGCACTCTTTCTAGTTTTTTCAGGCTAAAATGTTACAGCCGTGAGATAAGAATTCTTAGTTCTTGGTGTTCATTTAGTAGTTTTGATATCCACCTATTTTAAAATAACAACATAGCTCATAATTCAATTATATGTGATATATACTGTTCATCTAACCATTCCAGTGCAGGCTGTTATTTAAAAAAGGAAGAAATGTCAATTTTTCTTTCAATTTCCTATAGAGTAATTCATTTTATAGGGAAGATCTACTTGGCAATTATCTTAGATATTCTGCAATGCATATATTTTTTGCATGTGTAGCAGTAGAATAGATTCAACTTTCGATGATATGCTTAAAAAAATATCCAGGCGTTAACAGCAAATTTAAGAATCGGATAATCTGTCACACAGCGCACTCATTGGTTTCTGTTCTTAACACTTCAAAGAGGCCACCATGGAACTAGCTTTGGAGAGAGCTGCAACTTGACTCTAATGTGTTGTGAATGGGAGCTCTGAGCTCGGATTAGGAGAGCTAGGACTCCCCCATGGCCCTACCGCAGTCAAATCCAAGCGACATAAACACACGGATCCAAATCAAGGCTCACGGCTAACGTGTAACAGAATCTCAAACTATCACGTTCACTAGAACCCTGATAGTACTAACTAACACCGCTACGACAATGTGAAACAGACTAACCCCATGCACGGTTCATGCTCATAGGTCATGTCCATGGGGGACTTTTATTTGAAGTATTTGTATTGACACAAACAACTCCACGGTGTTTGGGAACACACGCTCCGCCTCTCCCGGGCAATCCAGACCAATTCTATGACTTGTGTTTAGCTTTTCCGCTGCAATTGAGCACAGGATGACCAGGGAAAGCGAAGCCAGTGCTGCACAGACTTGTGTTTTTTATAGCTCCTATAGTATTCTACTGCTCCCCTTTTCCTCCCCGGCCAGACACCACACAACTGGCCATGCGTGATAGAAAGTCCCACCTAACCGGACTGAGAGACATTCACACACAGCTCCCACATGCTACAACTACACAGGAGCTACCAGGTAGGCATCGCATATACGTGATGTTTGTATAACTACGGGTAGAACATCGTCCAAACGTTTTTTGTTTATATTTCTGGATAATTAGAAAAAATATATTGTTTGATTTGGTATTTGTTGTCACTGTATGCAGTTACCAAGTTGGCTAACTAGAACAATGTTGTTACCCATTCCTTGTGAAATAAATGAATGTGACGAGAACAAGCAAATGTGGGCAAGGCATATCGGCTATATGTAAAACGTCAACTTCTCTCGTTGACATGCGCACGAGGGCAATCGTGTAGATTCAAGTATTAAGCCTGTGATCAGTGAATATGTAGTTTTTAATTAGGCAAGAATAGGATTTGTTGCTTGGACGCATTCAAAGCCAAACCTTTGTCTGCGCGGTCGACTTCAAGTTCGGGGGAGGGAGAGGCCCGCTGCCCAGCCGCAGAGTCCTATACAAGACTTTGACACCATTTAAGGGCACACACCCCGGATGAAGGCTCCTGATTGCTTTTACATTTGGCTTGCATGCCGGAGTTTTCCAAAGGGAACAAATACATATATATATATATATATATATATATATATATATATATATATATATATATATATATATATATATATATATATATATATATATATATGTATGAAGAGACTTCAATGTCGAATAATGTAATGAACTTTGCATGGATCTATAAAGCAGACCTATCCATTTGTATCATATGGAGAGGGTAAGCTCATGCCTACATATTGCTTTAAGGCAATTGCATACATGGAATCACGTCAACAAATGCTGCTCATTCTTTTGAACGCTAAAACGTACAAAAAAGTGAGTATTTAATTTAAATTAATTGCAAAACTAATGTATTCTTTGGTCAATCTATCTAAACACAATTAGACACGTTTAGATCAGGTTTTAAATGCGTAGAACGCATCCAAAACCTCCCTTTAACATCGATGTTCGCAACACGAATACAACCCCATTCCCGACAGCTTCTACCTTTGTACCATAAAACGCTGTTAGACAACAAGACAACAATTACGTCTAGGGTGCTTCTGTAGCACAGTTTCACGCTGTCAGCGACGTAAGACAATAAAGTAAGGCTAAATTGCCACACTTGGGATTTTTCAAAGAATGCTGTAGTTTGAAAGAAATGGAAAGCCTCCGGCCTCATTCATTTGTCGGCACTAAGTCCACTGCATGTTATAGGCCTATATCTACTACCGTCGGATAATTGTAACATGTAAAATGGCTTTGGAAAAGCCAAACATTATAGTGTGACGGCCAAATGAGATAAGCCAAACACACTTTATAGAAGGCTGCTCTTATACTGAATAAGAAGGTCCAAGGCAAGTGAAAGTAGCCTTATGTGATGGAAATCCTTAAAAGGTATGTTCACAGCTAGAATGGTTTTCATAGCTGTGGTTTTCATTCATATGAGCTCAAACTTGCCATGTTGTTAATCCAAAACATCCAGAAGTTGTCTCAGACGGATTGCTTTGGACAGTATTTCTTCCTGTAAATCAAAGGGATCCGTTTGTAACACCGCCTGATAGAACATATTGTGATTCGACCATGTTGAACTTGAATGTAATCGGGTGAATTAGACAGTCCTGTTTTCGATGTAGGTAACAGTGGGCTGATGCGTCTTACAAAAGAGGTAGAACAAAATCAGTTCTAACACAGACTTTATTTTGCATTCGTCTCAATGCATCTGGAATAAGTTAATATCAACAATGACTTAAAAAATTCCATTTATCCACAGGTGACGCAAAAGCGGGTCCAAGGCAAGGGGCGAAGAGAAGAGACTTGACCACCCAGGAAAGGACGCTGCAGCGCCGGAGAGTCACCTCAACTCCACGGTCAAAGGGAGGGACAATCGTCTAATCGACATTGGAAAAGAAAATTTCAAATTTGGACTTTATTCAACTTCATATTAAGACACATAGTGTTAATTGATTTGTATTGGGAGCTTACAAAACCCTCATTTTTAAAAATGCGATTGAGGACGGAAGAGGAGAAAGAATCCTCTGGAATTTCATGCAACATCTTCAACACTTTATATCCAATTTCTATGGAAATACATACTAAATATGCATTTAAATCTTTGAATATATATAAGTGTTGTTTAAATTGTCTGAAACAATTAAGTAACTCGGGGAACAAATAGGCCTAAGCACTATATTACGCGCCTCCTCCGTTTCGGATATGCGCACGTTTAGTCTTCTGGTTCATTCTTGGAGTAAGATATTTTTAATATATTCGACTAATGGTTGTATCAACGAGCAGAATGTTATTTGTAACTTTTCTGGTCTTGGTTGCTGGCTTATGTTAAAGGATATTAATTGGGGGAGGACTTCAGACGCTTCCGTGATTACAAATGTGTCGTACCAGACCAGTCCCAAACAAAAGATGTAAACGAGACCAAGTCCACAATGCTAGACTGCTTCTTTTTTTTCTTTTTTTTTTGCATCGTAGCCTCATATAGCCTCAAATTAAGGACATAGATGAGACAGGTTCAACATCAGGGAGAATTTCAATAATTAATCCACATATAAGACTACCAAATTGAAATGCAAATACACGCGGAGGGCTAAAAATATCGCCTTAGTCTTTTAAGAGTGCAAAATACATTCGACAATGACTAGACGGGACGAGACGGCTTACAGATCCATGCCATGTATTATTAACGGTCTGAGATAGACCCATATGCAACCTAATACAGTAGAAAGGATGTACAATGACGTAGCAAACGCACAAATGTTAATATAAATGTTCCAAACTAGACGGCAATTAAGGTAATATAGGCACTTGCAACTTCTACAAACAGAAGATTGGATTTGACCAAGAAATATGGCTAATGGCTTTTGGAGATGGAATTAGGAGCAAGCAAACTGCCTTTTTTCTAACATTTGAAAAGTAGTCTCTTCAGGAGCTAACATTCAAACCTCGTTTGCCGTCCAGAGCTGCTGCAGAATTAGAGCTACATATTGTATAGTTTGCAAAGTTAGTTTCGTCTGTTGGACTTGTAGTTTAAATAAATTAGATTTGGGCCATCACTAACGAGCAGAGCAATTTCAATGTACGAATATGTTTATTGTAGCGGCCTATAGGATTGATTTAGTCACCATTCATTTAGATAGTAATATTTTGTTTACACAAAATGGTAGGCTACTGTATTGGAAAAATTAATGGACTGTAAAGCATTCCTGGTTTGCTTTAAACTGCAAAGAGAAAGGAAACAATGGCGTTGTTCATTTGGCGGATGGCCGTCTAGGTTGGCCTGCTACACGATTACGTTTTAGACCAACTCCTAGTGTCATGGGTTGGGCGGCCGCCGTTATTACGCAAGGTGGGTAGGTATCCAGAACACACCATTAATACCAGATTATATCATGTGTTCGCATTGGGTCTCCTTGGGTCCTTATCACATTCTAACTCATGTTTTCTTACTTTCTTACAGAATGCTTGTGAGCGCAAACACGTGATAATAAAACCATAGATTGACAAATGAAAAACACATGAAAATATTTTCTTTCTGCCAGCGTTCCACTACATTTGTAAACATCAACAAAAAAAGGCGAGAAACAGTGTAACCTGTAAAACAAAATTATGGTATCTAGTAAATTTGAGAGCTATAATTTCAGCATGATATACGATTTAAAATAATCTAATATGAGATATAAGTGATAGTATACCCAGATCGAAATAGCGGCCGAAAACTAGACAATAATATCGCTCTTGCACAAAGTGATGTACTGCGTTAAATTGCCTTAAGGTGGCAGCAGAGCTCACGTTGTTGCCGAGAATCAAGTTCAACATCCTGTTTGACACAGGCCCAATTCTGAAAAAAAACGCATAGCTGGGCAAAGAGTGTCTGGTGGGCGGGGATAGGGCTGTCCATCAAACTTGGAATGAAGGCGGGAGTTAACGGTTGTTTTGCTTCGCCACCAGCCAATGGGTGGCTACTCTGCTTATTCACATAGCCAACCAGCTTCGAGTCTTTTCAACTCGTGAGGATAAACCCAGTCCCCTTTCCAGCTTTTATTTATTTCATGGTACAGGAAGTAACACTTTCCAGTCTTGCCCTTTAATACACCCGAAGCTGCCTAGGGTTATTTTGTAACACCTGCGCGCGCCGCTTTGCCTACGTATGGCCAGGGGCCGTTTGCGGTGGCTCAGATTTCGCGTGTTTGTGGTTGAAATGTGATCGTCAAACATGTCTACCCCAAACCTGCAGTTCAATCATGAATTAGTCCAACACTCCTTTTTATTCTCCCAATGACATATAGCTGCCGCTTCTTCGCTTACATGGGCTTCAATAAATCACTAAAGTAAGCTATGGCTATTCATAAATAGACCAAAATCAACCGTCCCATCTAGAGTCACGCTTAAGAATCTAGTTCTCTTAGTATATATAAGAGTATGTAGGCCTTTATATTTTGTATACTGGTGGTGTCCGTTTTGGTGTCAAAGTAAAAGATAGGCCTACCTGTAATATCACCTGCATCACCTATATTGTATATTCAATATTTTAATTGTATTTTATTTCTTTTTTTTTCTTTTTTGATATCGTCCGAAACAACAACCCTGTGTTTAGTTTCTGTGAAGTTGTATCTACAAGAATAGCTGAAAACACACTAACAGGTTTCTTCCCATATAGGTGAAGCAATCTTGCATATATATAAATAAGTACCCTATACTTAGAATACAGAACGACATTCATGTTGCGACGGCAAACTTAAGCATTGTCCCATAATTGTATAATGTGTGATCCAATAATATAGAGTGAATACCCGCAGTCTAACGAATGAAATGCAGAGGTGACTCTTTGGAAAAGTGGATACAAATATATTTCTAACGCGAATAGGGTCAGTTACACATAACGCGTCAACTACATTCATGAAATGTATTCAGTTATACATGTTAGATCAAATAAAACATCTCTGCACCTCTACAGTTTTCTCATACGCTTATTATTATGCGACCGTGTCTGTTCATACAGGTCTATAGTAGGCCTGGTATAGTATAAGTTGTAGCATATCATTTATAATGAAGAGAAGAAGGCCTATGCGTTATCCCGTAATTATATAACAGGATTATACATTTGATAATAAACATTTATAATAAATATCTTCCCTTGGTCCTATATCTCTATATGTCTATATCTATATCTATCTGAATTTATACAGATGTATATATCGATAAATATCTATCTATCTATATATATATATATATATAGATATTAATATAGTTATTGATATATAGATATAATATAGATAGATATAGGTGTAGATATCGTGTAGTCCCCTGTTGCTCTGAACTGAATAGCGTTTTTTCTTCTTGGATGAAAGGGGTATATTTTAAATAATCCCAAAAAAATGTAATGAATTGTATCGTTATATAATAAAAACAATAACGTATGTCACAAAGTGTTTAATACTCGTCTTTCTAAATTCTGATATGTTAGGCCTAGTTCCGAAATCTGCGGCGATACGTCGAAAAACCCGACAGTCTTTTGAACGCAAACTGAACCCTGCTGCAGCCTACATGAACAGATATATTTTATTCGTTCTGGGTTTTCTATTTCATACGTCGAATAGGCTTACCTGTTTATAAGTCTCATACATTCGACCAGGACAATAGTCCACAACTTTTAGGGTTTAGGGTTTAGGATACCGTGGCCTGTAGACCTATAAAGGTTAACCTCGACACGTCGGCTATGTTGAGAGTCCAGTATTAGGAAGTAGGCCTACTCTAAAACACTTCCCAAACGGTATGATTGTCTTTACCGAACAGTCCTTAAATGAACATTTCCAAAGTCGTCGTCAATGTTGTTTTACACAAATCGTTGCGTGTTTGCGGCGTTTTAACCTCTCAACACCGAGAAAACGCATACCATAGGACACACTAGTTGTATTCTGTGTGGTGTCACCATAGCCAAGAGTATATTATTATATAGAATATTATATAGAAGCAATATAAATGAGATTTGTACTCATCATTGTCATTGGTAGTTGTTATATCAAGGTACGTTTACTGGAATTCAATAAAAAAGAAAGAAATTCATTGACACACAATACTCCTGATTAGCCGCTGGGTGGCGGTAGAAGCTCACACATCTCTAGCTGTACAGCTCTACAGCTCTTTACACTGTGATCTCTGTAGGTGTAAAGCAAAGCTAATTGATTGCTCAACAGGTCGATGATACTACATTTAAAAACATAATTGTGTACAGAGATTGTGTAGGTCAATTAACTGGCCTATTGTTAGAACACAACAATTTGAAACAGCCAAAGACCGACCTAATGACAAAGAAATACCGCGGATTTTGGAAGTTTGACAACAGTGAAATAATTGGCCTGCATTAATAAATATAAATGCTTCGCGAGATAACCTAAAAATCCAATCATAGTGTAGCCTAATAGCTTTATAATTCACTGTCCATATTTTATTTGGATGGACAACACAGAAATATTTAACACACAAAGATAGTAACCATGCCGAAATTTACGTTATATACATACATGAATAGGCACACATTATAAAAGCAATAATTAATATGAAGACATATTCCGGACGATTATCTATGCATTATAATAAGAATTGCACCATATATTGAATATGAACGGAAGCATGGGTCCATTTGAAAAATAAATCTTGAAAGTAAAGCGTGTGGCTTGTTTGGAGAGGCGTTGGACGCTATTATTAGTCAAATGTACCAAAAGTCCAAATGCTTTATGTAATCCGGGGAACCTCCGTATTTAACACTCTCGTTAAACTTGGAAAAGAAAAATCTCAATGGCATAGGACAGCCTTCATGAGGTCTGATTTCCTGAGCTCAGAGAGAAATGTCACATATATTTTTCCACATGCGGACTCAGTCAAACATATTTTACAATACGAAGGAAAAGAGAGAACCGAGCATTATAGAAGGAAATTGTGTTCCAAAAACTTCTGGTGAATCACGTGCATCAAACAAATAATCGAAAAAAGTTATCCCTCCCAATCCATAAATCCAGAATTGTGGACTGTTTCATTGTGCGTGTGCGTGTGTGTGTGTGTGTGTGTGTGTGTGTGTGTGTGTGTGTGTGTGTGTGTGTGTGTGTGTGTGTGTATGTGTGTGTGAGTGTGTGTGTGTGAGAGAGAGGGAGTTTGCGCGCACGCGTGCGCGCCCGTGCGTATGTATTAATTTCCAATGGACAGGCCTATATTCCGCCAAAAAGAAAAAAATATCTAGCTGATTATTTTCACTTTGTTGACCACTTTCTTTTCCTTCACACGTCGGTTCTGAAACCATATTGTAACCTGTCTCTCGGAGAGATTAGTCTGAGCCGATATCCTTCTCCGCTTATCCTTGGTGATAAATTTATTGGCGGCGTACTCTCGCTCCAGTTCCTTCAGTTGCACCTTGGTGTATGGCACGCGCTTCTTCCGTCCACGTCGGTATGAGCCCGCGTCCCCCGCTGCGTGGGACACCGCGTCTGTACGGTGAACGAAAAGCAGACACAGACACCTTAAGAAAAACTAGACCAACGCTCGTCATGCAGCTGTGCACTTTTGAAGATTCTGATCAACATTATACGTATTTTTCCCCCCAACCTCCCAAAAAAAAAGAATACTCAATCAAATCAAACATAAGCAGTCGTGCTATGTTTTAGTGTTGAATCTTACCTGGTATAGAGGATTTCCAGATATGCCCTGCCTGTGGCTGCTCTTTGGCGCAGTACACTTGGCTATTCCAACCGTTCGCGGTGAGAGTCCACGGCTGGTAGCTATCCATGGGCAACAGGGTCTCGTGTCTGGCCTCCGACGGCGCACTGATAGTGGGCACCACGGGCACATCCAGATAGCTCGGAACAGGTTGGTACGGACCAGAAGGATACGTGGGATAGAAAGCGAATTCCTTTGCCCGAGACGTGTAGTCGTCAGTCGCAGACGCGGAGGAGTCCATGTATTTATCCCCATACGCAGAGGGGGGTTGCGAACCGCACGACTTCATGCTGCTGTGATGGGACATTCTGCACGGATAGTAGCTGCTGCCAAAGTATCCATAGGGCAGCGAGGCGCTGGAAGAGCTCTGGGCCGCCGAGCACGGGCTGCACTGCTTCACTGGCTCCCCCATACCAGAGGCGGGCACGTCGCTGGACAAGTATGTGGTGCTGGGTGCCAGGGACGGGGGATGCGCCATCAGATTTCTGCACTGGTTCGCCGCAAAGTTGCCACCAGCAAAGCCCTCCATGTTCTTACTCACTTCATCGGAGCCGTCGCCGTTGTCGTAGAGGAACATCACCGACGGGTCGATCCAGCGCGGACGGAGAAGCAGTGACGTTGTCATAGCACGACATCCAACATTGAAGGGTACTGGCTCTTTTTAAAAAAGCCCAGAGACTGAGGAAAAGGAGATACTGATTCGGGGGAGAGTAAATGACTCTGACGCGCACGAGAGCACGAAAGGTTGCGCCGTCATTGGCCAGGAGTTCGCCACGTGACCTGGCTATGCAAAGCGCACGATAAACATCTACCAGCGCAGATAATTAAATGAAAATGTTGGGCTGTGTGTTGGGTTACTGTACCGATAATGGCACTTTGCATTGGCAAGGAAGAATCCATTCATTGAGATAATCCCAGGCAAATTAAATACAAATTGGGCGATGATTGTGTGATAAGGTAAAGAAATAATTAAACCCTCAAAAATAAGGAATAAATGTTGTGTTTTGGCTTTTGTTTTGAATCGATCGGAGACTCATTCTTGGTAGATTCGAAAGATATTTAAACGTGAAATAAATACATATTACGACATGGATCTATCTGAATGTGAAATATTGCCACATGGATTCTTTACGTAGCCTATACAACAATTTGTCCGTGCCATGTTATACTTTAGCTGCATGCAAAAAGGTACGTGTTACTATGCATTTAATTCCTAAAACGTATATCTATATCTATATGTATAAATTATGCACACTCAATACCAACTACGTATATCAATGATATACGATTACAATTACAATATTATATTACTAACAACAAAATAGAAAGCAGGAACTGAAAATATATATTTTGCTTATATGCCTGTGAAGCCTTAGTGGCACTGCGGCTATGTGTGCAAGCATGTACAATTGAATATGACGATGAGCTCATATACACAGTATGTGTGTCCATAATTAAAAGTATATACGCGGGCTCAAAAAAAAGGGGCATGAACAAAAAATATATATATAAACAAACGAGGCTACAGGCCTAACATCGCGCTATAGTCAGTTTGGTCAATATCACAACCTTCGCACGTCATTTGGATGTATAAAACAAGGTTTTTGGTTGTAGGTATTTTTGCATACGCGGTTGTCACGGCTGGAGGCCAAGGTCAAGTTGAAAGTTTCTGTCTAGCCGACATGCTTGTTGGGGCTATTCAGTCCTGGAGGAACGTCTGAGCTTTTGAAAAGAGCGGAAGGAGGGTGAGAATTCCTGTTTGAATAAAAGCTTTCGAGGACATTAACTTTAACTATCATTTTTGTTCTAACGTTTAGAGCTTAGGGCTACACTACATGGCCGGCTTTAGATGTAGCTTGACTTGTGTGTAAGCTTCCATTTAGGGTTCGAAACATAACAAGAATGTCTTCGTTTGTGTGTGTTTGTAGGAGTTTCGTCGGATACGTGTGAAAATGATGTATTCTCTGAAAAGAAGGCACAATATAGACGTGTCGTTGTGTGGGTGTCTGGTCTGCTTTTACGTGTTTACGACCAGTGGCACTCTGACTATACTGTCTAAGGCGACTCAACATTTAGTTGGAGTTGCTCTCACTCAAGTTTTGACCCAAATGTCCACACATAAAACGAGTTTTGGTATGGCTAGATTAGTGAAAATAAATTTAAAAAAAAGGCTGTTATACAGTTAAGATCTCATACATCTTCGACTGAATCCTTTAGTTTTTCACATATCTATCTACTGATCACAGTAAACCCAGTGCGTAAATAATCAACCGACGACCAGTAACGGTAACGTTATATTGGCATAATCCAAAATATCCTACAGCACGTAGGTCTACGGCGGGGTGGAAATAGAACAATGATAAATTGTAAAAATGTAAAAATTCTATATATGCCTTACATTAAGAATATATAGGCCTATAAGGATTCCTGTCTTTATATTTTAAATTGCAATGTATGCATTAACAATCATTAAAGCCCCATTGGCAACAACTAGAAAACAAAAGGAGTAGGCCTATTCGTCAACTCTAGACTGCCTGCACAATCATCTTCCATTAGGAAACGTTCGTTTGTTATTCTAGAACAGAAACGAATACAGATAAGCTATCCATTCTCTAATTTTCAGGATTCTATATGAAGCCAATTAAATAAACCTCATTTAGCAAAGGTGGTATGCCGATAGGCTAGTGCGTAGATGCGAAATTGGTTATGTAAGTTCGAAATAAGGGTTATTTAAAAATGGTTGATTAGAAGTAGGCCTATATGTATTGCATAATGCTGATATACATAGGACTACGCTATTTCAAATGTGAAATATCCAAATGCTTCACCTATTGCTGAAAAGCATGAGCCTGCACGACCATCATCAGAATCATCGTCCTGATATTGTTGAACTAAATAATTCCAAATCGTTTTGGCTTAAGTAGGTCAAATTATAGTTGGTGCAAGTTGGCGGCAAGTGATGGGCCTTCATTCTGTAAAGCACCTATTTGTACGATAGTATTTTCTTTATTTAGGATAAATAACATAATTTGGTCTGATATGCAATAGGCCTGCACTATAATAATATTGAATCAAATCAGTTTTCGCTCTATACGTCTCCTTATCCTATCCATGGAAGTAGGCTATACGCCTATACGTCTATATATACGCTTTAAGAAATGTTCTTTCAGTGAAAACATACAGCCTACGATCAGGCCTGATCGCACTTCATCTTGATGATCCGAGCATCGTAGTTTTTCTCTCCATCCACAACCCAGACAAAGTTGGTTTGACTGAACTCAGACGGTTGTGTGGAGAACCCCCGGATCTCAGGTCCGAGCCTGGGGATCACAACAAAAGATGGTCGTCACCATGGCGGCGCAAAGCGCAGATGTGTTTTTTTCAAGGCCAGCGGTCAAACCAGGCTTATACAACAACAGCAGCAAGGACAAGACAGAGCACTACAGAGAACTATACGCCCATGCCCCGACCCTCAGCTATAGCTGAGGGTCGGGGCATGGGCGTATAGTTCTCTGCCCTACCTGCTAGATCGTCAAACACATGCCCTGTGTTGAGGCAGTGGATGGGAATGGGAACATAATTGTTCGGCCCTATTATCAAAAAAGCTCTTTGAGGTCTATAATAATACTATACATTTTCATATAACCAGCATGTCTTTATAGTTGACACTTTGAAACAATGGGCTGTAGGCCACTGTCATTCACGGTTTAGCTGTTTTGTTTGTTTGTTTCTTAGAAATTGCATAGCCCCTATTAGTTGTGTGTATGTAAATATATATATAACCTATATATATAACCTAATATATATATATATATATATATATTAGGCCTAATATATGTCATTCGGCTAGGTAAATAGAAGGTTGTTATATAATAAAGAGAAATAAGTGTGTTTTGGATCCAAATAAATCAGGCGGTGAGATAAAAGTTGTTTTTCTCTTTCTATGTCGTCATGGAAGTTTCGGTAATATGTTTATGGTGTACAGTCTACACAATGGGAGGAAGTACAACGCAATATGAAAGGAACAACTTTCACACGCCAGGGTCCAGTCAGTGAGCTATCGGTCAAAGATACCAACACGACGTTCTTTAATGGCCTTCACTCTGCACGGATCTTCACAACGGCTGATAGATAAAAACATATAGGCCTACAAACTAAAACTAAAAGTGCTGATTATATCTAAAGGTAGAATTAAAATAGGCTACATCGAAAGAATCATGCACTGTTCTATAAAAGACTTGTTTTGCATGTGACGGGTATGGATAAGTAATTGTCACATTGAGCCCATTTTGATTGCAATTCAAATCAAGCTTATGCTGTATAATTTGTTCAAATCGGCAATGCTGGTTTCAATATGATAGCACGAGGCGAGCGCTCCTGATCAGTTCACAGAGCTCACGTGGATAAAGCGTACAGGCCTAGAGGCCGATCATCAACTTGAATTAAGCTGCACGACTTTAATTTAGGCCTGAATCCTACCTGGCACTTATTGAGCTTACGCTGTGATTCCATAAACGAACACGGTTTAGCTGGGAATCCAGAATCCTAATCACTTTTTTTTTGCATAAAGACTTACAAATGTGGGGAAGAATATAGGCTTTCAATCATAGGGTAAGACAAATGAATAACATAATAACCATCGTATTTTCAACCGAACAAGAAAAGTAAAAGCAAGCAAAGCCAAAGCCACCTGTAAAGGACGAAACATATTCTAATAAATACATTTAGGCGCAGGCCAATAATTATTAGGCTACGTAGTCATAATGTTATTAAATAGTCTAGTATGCTATATTTGCGCTTTGATCCACTTCACATTGAGACCATCTCTAAACGACCCCTACGGCCAGGAATGACCAATGACCAAAGGTAAATACATTTCGCATAACCTCCGAGTCTTAAGGCCTTCTCCTGTGCCATGAAGGTAGGTTAGTACAACCGCAACGAAAATTGAGCCCCCATTTAGTTGGAATAGTTCCAGATTAAAAGCCTTTATTATAGTTTAACTTTAAGTTGAACGAGTCAATAGTCAAAACATATCTGCTAGACTTTGCTGTTATGCATAAAAAAAGACAGTTGGCGTACAGGTAAGGACTACAATTATACAGCCTATGTATTATACACGATAATATATTGTATGGTGCGGATGGTTTATGGATTATGCATTTTATTGGATAGCAAACGATATGTCTTGGTTATACAATGGGCATTGATGGGCCTGCCGAGCTGAACCCTGTGGAATAGTTAGTGTATAGGCCTGTAGCCTATAGCTTCGAATCACTAGCTATTATTTATCAAAAATATTTTCCTTCGATTTTTCGGAAAGCCCGAAAAGAACATATTATCTGCCATCTGGAAAACAAAATATAATGAGGATTAATCGGAAAAGAATTGTTTGACGAATTGTCTAACAAATCAGAAAATCTGAAGATCCATTAATGTCAAGAGAAAGTAGCCTAAGTAGAGGACAGCCCAAACCACATCCAAAAGTTCTGGGCATCGTCTTCTCTGCCTCTGTCAGGCATCCATAATATCAGCACCTTCTCCACATTGAGCTTTATGCTAAAAAAGATATAGCCTTTCCAGGCCTATCATTGTAAACGCGAATGATCTGAGCGAAGCGGTTCCAAAAACAGCTTACCCTCACTACCTTAGTGAAGATATAAACACTCAAACCTGGGACATGCCGCAGGTACGATACGTATGATAGGCGATATCAAAACGCGGATTCATCATACACACGAGCACAATGGACACGAACCTGGAGGTCGGCCTCCACCGACAGTGTGCACCTTAACAAACAACAAACGACCGCACGGCGCTTCTTCTCAAGACGCAATGGAGGTAAAGCCCACCAAACACTAAACCTCGCACTCGTAAAGTGATAAGGCCTTGCACCTGGCGCGTTGCAATGCTACTACTGAATTGGTGATAAGCCATATTACATGGCTACCTCACACACACCATACTATCGTTTTAGGGGGGGGGGGGGGGGGGGGGGGTAATTCGCGCCTGATCGCCTGCTAAAACCTGTATCGAAGCAGAGGGATTCGTAGACGTCGCGCAATGAAGCATTGTGAATAGCGACAAAACGGGTTGGCAACCGTATAGTCACCTTGCATTCTCAAGGCATATGTCGCGATCAGGCAGCTGACATCCTGGCCACTGCGTCATTCAAGGCCAAGTTGAAGCAATAAGACGGGAGAGGCCTGAGTCATGAACGATATATGGGTTTCTCTTCCCTCCCATCGCTTCCTCATGCCTTCGTTGAAATTATATCCAAAGCTACATGGTGACAGAAATTACACACTCTAACCAAAGTCTATGCACGCTCTGATCAAAACTGATTTTGCGGTATAAAGCCAAAGTATTTCACCGCCGGGATTGGATTACATGGGCACTGCGCAGACTCCATGGTCAAGTTCAAGTTGGCCTCCCTAGTAAAAACCGAGGGGCGCATTCTGCAATGTCTGCCGCGGGGGGCGCCCACCTCTTTGATCTACCCCCAAACTAGACGCTCGAGAAAACCCACATAAAGGTGTCCAGAGTTTTTATTATTGTTTTATTTTTTGCTTCTCCCAAGAGCCGGACCGCTTTCACATTGTGTTAATCTATAGTGCGGTGTGGGAAATACTACAGAAATGAAGCACGCTAAACGATTATTGCGATATGCTACATGATACTATGATAAATAGGTTAACAATCCGCAAACAAAGCTCTCCAAACCCATCCGGTGTCCTTCACTATCTAAGACACACAATAGGACACTACTGTAAATGACCAAGGTCATCCTTCGGTTGCGCAAAGGTAATCTTGATTCTTATCTCCCGGTAGATCAGATAGAGATACAGTGCCCTTCAGACTTATTATGGTACATGCACTGCAACAAATTAATCTTTCATGTGTGGAGTATCAATATGCCAAATAGTATCTCATGCATTTAAAAGAAATACGCTAACAATTAAACAATAACCAGGAGCCTGGTTTACCATCATGCAATTAGGAATCAATATTCATCACGGGATGCCCACTATTTGCCTATACTTCTTCACTTGCGTGTGTAATAATGTACTTTCTCACTGTATTTGTATTGGTTTCCGCCCCCCGATCCCTTGGATCCCTGAGACCTGCACTTCACTATACCCCAGCTCAACAACACCAAACAGCCCAGTGTCAGTCAAAGACATCGCTCCCGAATCCACCCTGTCACTGGAAATAGCTTACCTATACGCGAGATGAAGCTCCTATGAAATGTACAAATTAAAGCAGATTACAACGTTGACCAAAACTATAGGCTAAATAGTTACTGTCAATTCTTTCCATGAAAATGTAATCAATGATATTCCTAAATGGATATAGGCCAACAGAAAAGTCCCGTGTCAGTAGCCTAAGAAGGCCAAAAACAAAACAAACAAAGGGGTTGTGATGGGAGTACTGTGTATTTCTAAATGTTCTGATTTGACTGACAAACTCGACTAGGATTCGTTTAAACATGGAACATATTTGACCATTGGCACGAAGGTGTGGTTGTGGCGCAAACGCAAAAAAAAATGAGACGGTCCACAAGGAAAAGACAGACAGTCGGACAGACGGGAAGACAGACAGATAAGACCAACAGTGCTGAAGACAGAGCAGGAGAGAGGGGGGGGGGGGGGGGGGGGAGGCTAACTTATGTAGACTCACAGGAATTCTGCTCACTTCTCTGTTGCTCGGCTGGGGGAGGGGTCGACTGTTGCCGGGGAGTCGTCCTCCTGTTGGACAGGCGAGGGCGCACAAGGACAGCGAAGGCTTCTGGGGAACCGGAGCCTGCTCCGCCGCGCGCTCTCCTCTCTTTGATACCCACGTGACGTCACTGTCCACAGCATCATCGATATTACAGCACAGCCTCCGCGTTACATCCATGCACAGTAGGTGTACGTTTGATTAGCCCAATTTGGAAAAAAACAACAAAGGTAATTGAGTCCACAAAAGAGCTGTTTCACTGACTATTTTATTGTGAACTGAATTTTGAAGATGTTAGGGGAAGGGGAAACGAACCACCACATATTGGAAGAGGTAATAATCGCTGGAGTTGCAAAGTTTCAGTTTAACAGTCTAAGTGTAAATCAGGAATTATAGAGAATCCCTGGAGAGTCTTCTGATCGAGGTGTTTAATCTCTAAGGCAACACATGTAGGCCTGCCTTAAAAAACCGTTATTTAGCATTTGTTAATTGTTTTTATTGTTTTACTTTGAAGCATAGGACTATAGTACTTTGTCGTATAATTTAAGGACACAGCTCGACTCTAGAAGTGTGCATTGTTAATTCGCTTTAGCATTGGTACTAACTTACTTCTACTACTATGGTTGCATTAACAACGGTCCTTGTGCGACAGAGCTTTTAACTGCGCATGTGTGAATGCGGCAGGGACGAGAGCTTTTCATTATAGCCTATTTGATAGACTGACCCGTTTTGGAAAACCAAATAGGCTATCCAGGCTATTTGCATATCCCTTGCGAGCCGTCAACTAATAAGAGGTGCAGTCAATTTCAAATGTGCCAGGCCTATATCTTTGCTCGGATTTTTAAAATACCCCATACACTACAGAAACCGAGTTAGATATGGATTTCCAAAACAATGCTAGACTATTTATCAAAATATTCAATAAAGACTAATTGCTTTTAATTTTCTATATTTATAACCCCCAACAATTGGTGTATCCTATTTTATATGACGAAATAAATAAACCACCAAACAGAAAGTAAAAATAACTAAATAAAGATATTAGTCATTCATTGTAATATAAAGATTAACTAACACATTTAGGTCGATTCTATGTAAAATATTAACCATAGCATGTTTTCAGCAAAATCCATATTCCAGTTTGTGGTAAAATAACGACCTCAAAGAAATACAGTCTATATCACAAATGTCGGAAATGTAAATGCATATTTTATTAATAGTTCACTAATGTGTATTTTGAAGACAAGAGCGACCGGGAATAAAACCTCAAACTCATCCTTAAACAGAATGAACCATGGGTTTTCATGTTGGGTAAATGCTTCTTCTCTTTTTTCCACGGGTGGTGTTTTTTTTTTTCTATCTGTCCTCCATCCCCTCCGAATCTCTCCCCCGTTGTGATTGCTCCTTGTGTTTACCCACATCCAATCAATGTGTGTCGTCATCGGTGTACCATCATGACGACTACGCTATTAAGAATGACAGCTCGAGAGGAAGAGAGGGCAAATGGTGATCCCTCCCAGAGCTGGTGCCGAACTCTGGAGCGCTCGCTTCTCTCAGGGTCAAGGAAAGGATCGCATCCCTCATTTATTCACAAGCCTCTCTCCGAGATTTGGTTCCAGTAACGCTCCGGAAATCTACCGCTTTGTTTAAAAAAATCCTTTTCATTCTTCGTCCCCGAACTTGAGGCTGAGCTCGCACGCACGGTCGTGGGTCATTTTTTAGGGGGAGGAGGGAAGGTAATGGAAAATAGAAAGGAAATGGTGATGCTCGCCGAGGAAGGTCAGCATGGCACGGCTGTTGGCAAGAATCGGTCTAATCTGTCGGAAGCGATCGGAAGCCCCGCACGGGAACCGCAGGGGAAACCGGTCCCCAGGAACTGTACGAGCCCGGGCGCTGCGTCCTACACGCGGGACAGAGCCGAGATGGAGATGGAGGAGAGCGTACGACGGAATATGTGCGCAGACATGAGACCGGTCAACGTGTCTTCATCCAGCGAGAGACACCGCAACGATCGCCCCCACAGAGAAGCCAGCAGCTCAGATACAGAGTCTGATTTCTACGAGGAAATCGACGTCAGCTGCACACCAGAAAGCATGGACTACCCCACATCGAAAGGTAAGCAGGACATTATGCAGGAGAACCCAGATTCTCCATTTTATTCGATGGTATTAAGCTAGTAGTATTTTATCCGGGATAATTGCTGGATGGAATTATAATGTAGGCTTACAAATAGATATACAGATGACAAAAACTCACTTCTGAACCCCGGTGTTTTTTGTGTTTTTTTTAATACTGTATTTTGGGGTGTTGTTGTTATTGTCTACTGTTCTTTTTTTTTTTTTTTACCAATTGCTTTCACTTCAAGCTGCACAGCTGTTATGAGAAGTGACAAGTGTGGTGGGATACATGCTGGGTTGACACCCACACGTTAACCAGACTTCTACCCAATCCGCTTTAAACGAGTCAAAACGGCGCCACATCCTAGATTCCTCACCAAGAAAGCCTATATTCAATAAGTATATGTTTGGACAAGATGTTTACATGAACCGCAAGCATAAAGGGAAGGGAAAGGACCACTGCCTGTTAATTCACCAATGGGTTGAGTTTTCAGTTTGCATGAAAGACACATTCTTCAGTTAAAATAGCATATCGTAAAATGCTAAAATATATATTGCTGCGTTTGAATTTTTACATTCCTAGTGTTAATAATATCTTACAAGCATGTCATGTATGAATGAGCGACAAACAAAGAGACAACATCATTAAATATTGTGGTGTGTTAAGAATGATAGGCCTATGCAAATTAAGCCTGGACTACTTGCAATGCTGCAGGATTTAAGGCCCGACCAGAGACCATTTATTAAAAGCTTGAACTGTGTTTATTAAAACAGCACAGGGTGCAATAATCATTAAACGTTTGCATCCTTTCAGAGTGAACAGGGCCTACATCAACGAAATAACTCGTTATATGTGCTGTAATTCAAACGTGTTGAAATGTTTTTTCACTCTAATTGGGGAATCCTTTAGCCCTTTGTCACATTTCTTAAATTGTATCTAATTTTATTATTATTATTATTATTGTTATCCAGGTCGAAATATTAATTCACCCATCCTCCCGGGTGAAGGCAATGCGGATTCGGGGAAGAACGGCCCGAGCCAGGCGTCGCTGGCCTACGCAGCCGACCAGATGAGGCGGTATCGGACCGCGTTCACCCGGGAGCAGATCGGACGGCTGGAGAAGGAGTTTTATCGGGAGAATTACGTCTCCAGACCCCGGAGATGCGAACTGGCAGCTGCCCTGAATTTACCTGAAACCACAATCAAGGTAAAATGTCTTCTTTTTTTTTTAATCTTTGTCATGAACTTGACGCATTGGTGACATGCATTTAAACATGCTAACTACAAAGACGTTCAACCTAAGGATTTAGGCTACACCAAGGATGAATTTGATTGAATAGTCTACTATTCCTATTAATTTCTTCCCATTTTATATTGCAAATTAAATATTTTTAATTTATAAGAGGTAGGCCTTGAAGGCTACATTCGTTGAGACTCAATTTCGTTTCCTCGTCAGTCTTTCGTCTCAACCTTTTCTCTTTTAAAACAGAACTAAACATAAAGGTCAGTTCCGTTTGGTCATTGTTTACATTGTTTCCCCTCGTGGCTGCTGTAGGTGTGGTTCCAGAACCGCAGGATGAAGGACAAGCGCCAGAGGCTCGCCATGACGTGGCCTCACCCCGCTGACCCCGCCTTCTACACCTACATGATGAGCCACGCCGCCGCCACAGGGAATCTCCCCTACCCCTTCCCGTCCCACCTGCCGCTCCACTACTACTCCCACCTGGGGGTCGGGGCCGGCTCGGCTCCCTCCCCCGCCACGCCTTTCGCAAGCCCCCTGAGGTCCCTCGACAGTTTCCGGATGCTGTCGCATCCGTACCAGAGGCCCGAGCTGCTCTGCGCGTTCAGGCACCCCTCATTGTACCCCGGTCCGACCCACCACGGCCTCGGGCCCGGCGGAAGCCCATGCTCCTGCCTCGCGTGCCATTCGAGTCAGCCGGGAGGTCTCCCATCCCGGCCACCCGGGTCGGACTTCGTTTGCTCCCCAACGAGCAGGACTGACGCTTTCCTCCCGTTCAGCCCCTCGGTTCTTAGTAAGTCCTCCTCAGTGACATTAGACCAGAGAGAAGAGGTGCCCATGACCAGATAAAAGGAGAAAGGCGCCAATGCGTCCTCAAACACACCAACACTAATTGTCCTCTCTTCGTTAGTGCAATATTGCATACAACACATGGGATATAATATGCGAATAGCATAACACACACACACACACACACACACACACACACACACACACACACACACACACACACACACACACACACACACACACTTGCTCAGCCGAACAGGTATAGCCATGTCATGCACACGTCAGACTCCGCTGTTGGACCACTTAATTAAAACAAGATCAACCATAACATGGGGTTTCAATAAACAACATACAGTACAACAGTCTAATATAAGAAAAAAACATTTTAGAGCAAGACAGCCAGCTGCAATTTGACGGCATGGGACAAACAAACGCAATTGATTTAAATATTATTTTGTTGTAGGAAAAAAAAATGGATTCATGAGGAAAACAAAAACAAAAAAACATTAAAATCTCCATGATGGATGACGTTAACATTTCATCATTATTCCTGGATCTCCACACGCGTCCAAATTGACCTACAGCTATTGTTGGTTACACGAGAATAATGCTTCCCATCTTCCTTTATAACAAGGGAATGTGTTAAATATGCAGTGGCGTCTCATTATTTCCCCCCCCCCCCTTTTCTCCATCGCCCTCCTGACGGACCCTTGGCGCACGAATTGTGCATATTGTTGGCGAAAAGGAAAAAAATTAGGTGATGTATGTTCGGAGGAATTTTGAGTGTTGAATTAATGATAACGCCCGAGCTCTGCCCGCCTCGCGTGGCCGAGGAGAGATCGTTTTCTTCCAAACGGTAACAAGGCGCCAGGGGAGCGTTGTGCCGAGCCTGACGGAGGCAAGAGGAGGAAGAGGAGAGAGGCGTTCAAGAGAGGATGGAGAGCCTGGAGTGGGGGGAGGGGGTGAGAGAGAGAGAGAGAGAGAGAGAGAGAGAGAGAGAGAGAGAGAGAGAGAGAGAGAGAGAGAGAGAGAGAGAGAGAGAGAACGTCGGAGAAGATATAGTGGACAATCACAGATAGCGATGTGAAACAAAAACAAGTGGGACATTTGAAACTCACCGGCCTCCATCGACTCGGCCAGTACACTTACAGGTTATAATAAGTCCATGTTGTTGTAGGCGAGATCCGAGTGAAGTGTGTGATCTCACTGAATGCCTATATATCAATTAATCTTCTTTTATTTCCTTTGCTTTGCACTGCTCCAGGGGCTAGTTATTCATGGAAAACATTGATTTGAAAGTGACAAATAACACTGCGCTGATTTAATTTTGATTTTTTTTGCTAGGTTGTTCTCGACGTCTAATTTACAATAAACAAAGTCAGATAATGTATACAATCTTGTCTCGAGTTTATTTAAATTTCGTATGAAACATTTCGATATCTCTGTCATTGAAGTCAAATGAAATGCAACATATTGCATGTTAATCGACCAAAATGGATTAAATAAAAGGACATTTAGCTCTTTATAAATATATTTCTGGTATTTAATGAAACCAGAAATCGAATTAGCACATGTAGTAGTACATGCAATTTAAATCAGATGTCCAATCCCCCATCACATAATATTAGTAATCTAGCTCTCATGTGGTCCATGTCAGAACACAGGGGTCTGGCCCCTGATATCCCGCTGGAACACGAGATTGACCGTGACAGTTAAGTGGTCCCCAGGCCGAGTTAACGCCAATCATATATTTTGTGTCTCTCTCTCTCTCTCTCTCTCTCTCTCTCTCTCTCTCTCTCTCTCTCTCTCTCTCTCTCTCCCCCTCTCTCTCTATCCACTTTAATAGACGAGTCAGAATTAGTTGTCTGAATATAATGGAATGCCAAAAGGAGGAAAAAAATCAATGATTGTGTGGCCCCAGCAATCCGCGAGCTCTTAATTGGCTTTGTTCCACTGAGGTAAATTAGAATGTTGTGAAGTCGACGAGGCATACTCTAAAGAGAAAACAAATCGGTTTAAAACAATTTATGCTTTTCAAGGGAAGGGGATCTTTTAAAGATAACATTTTTTCTAGCAATGTAATCGCTGAGGATGCGTGCCTTAGGATCCAGGGTAATTCTAACAAATCATCACAACAACAATTGTTGTGTTTTATTTCTTCTCTGAAAATGTTCTTGCCTTATTTATTAAATAGGCTATTGGGCATCCATCTTAACTGTAAACAGCAACTACTTTCGGGTGGATATGTATGCCAAAAAAAAAGATTTCTGTAGTGATAAACGAAAATAAAGTTGCATGTAAATCAGAAGACCAAACCCCTTTAAACGAAAGGTCGCACACATTTGTGCACATGTTACCTGGCACACACATACACACCCACACACACGCGCACACACGCACACACACACACACACACACACAAACACACACACACGAAAACGAACACAACATTTTGAGCGTTTTTTTTTTCTCCTTCCGCACACGTGTGATTGATGGCCTTATTAACGGGAGCTCTTGTAAGTGTGACCAAGCTGATTAAAATGCATATGTTTGGAATAATACACCGTTTAAGCCGCTCGGTTCGGGCCGAAAATACAAGGCAGATTTATGTAAGTTATCAAGCAACATCTTTAGTTAAATGGGGATACGGGAACACGCAGGAACATTAATGTTCCTCCGTGTTCAGACCAAGGCAATTGCCTTGGTTGGTGCATAATAAAATGGTACACTGGGATGCACGAATCAAGGCTGAAATATTCCAAAGGATGCCCCATTCATCCAACATATCACTAGGCCCCAGGTTTGACATCAAACCCGACATTATGGGTTATCTAGTCTCAACACAAGTTCTGCAGGGTCACATGTATGATCATCCTTAAATCCTTGTCACCACACTATCCGTGCCAAAAGAAAAGTGAGGCAAATGACAACCACTACATTATAATCTCATTTTCTACACAGCCGCAGTAGCCTAAAATCACTCAATAGCTCCACCCATAGCATCAACGCGCCGTTTAATAGCTGGAACATGTTCCCAACGATCGCACGTATATAGTCAGAGCAATTATGTCAGGTTTATAAGATCCTATTAGCTTGAATTGGCACGGCGCTCCCCGAGCTCCCTGACGACCACAATGCGTTTTGATAGGGGCGGTTCGCAGCAGCTGTCCACCGACAGGGGGGGGGGGGGGGGACCGCGCACCGATTGGATCTGTTACCACCGCTGCTGCCGCCGCCGTTCAGATTGTATTACATTCTAATTTACAGGCCCTTGTCGTAACGCTAGGCTGGCGGAGGCGTGGACGGACCAATCACACCGTAATGATGATGAATGAGAGATTAATGCGGACACAAGCAAGACAATTTAGTCCTTCATCTGTTTAAACAGGTTTCCAATATCATTTGGAAACTGAGGTCATGTTAAATCAATCGGGGACGCGTGAAAGTCGTTTTCAGTGGCGTCTTTATCAACATTATTTACGGTGCACGGGAGACAGCTCCACGCACAGACCCGGCCCAGGGAGCCAGGCCCGGCTGCTATATATGAGCCGTTAGGCCAAGGAAGAGGAAGGCAAAACATTTGAAGAGAATAGCTTATGTGAAATAGGACTATATGGAACAGTCTCGTAATTTTTCTGTTAAAATTAAATATCCATAAAGCAGGGTTGGAAACGAAGTTCTCTATTGTACACTAATCCGCAATCCTCTTTCCTGCGATCATCTTCCATAAACAGGCATCCAATGTTGCTCTGTTCCCATTTGAGATCCCATATCTGTATATAACATGTAACAACCTATGTAGGCTACACCTGAAGAATATTGGCATGGAGCAAAGCATCGGGAACAGAACAGGCTTCTACGGATACAGATGGGAAGGTTTCACCCTGTAGCTTTAGTGCCTCGATTACTATGGCTGTCAAAAGTTCGGTCAAACGAGGCTATGTGGTCCTGTAATACATTACTGGCCTCTATTGTGATATTTATGGAGGTTGTGGTGACAGGCAAGGGGGGGATGAGAGGGCCTTCATGAGGCCTATTCCAGCATGGTCTGTTTATCGACTGGTTTTATAGGCGTACCTTTGAGGAAAACAACAAGATTCTGTACATTTAGCCCTATAGATAACCACAATGGCTTAAGACATTACAAATAAATCCACCTACATGTTTGCAGAGGTTGCACCTCTTTCTCTACAGTATAGGTATGCATCTTTTTGGTTATGGAGATCAAAGGGACAATAGCAATATTAACCTTTAATACATTAAGCTACATATATTAAGTAAATAGAATGTATCCTGAATCCCAAATATTTGTGATGGGATCTATCCATTCCATGTGAAATAGGTGATTCATGAATATTTAGATGGGATCTAGCCATTCCATGTGAAATAGGTGATTCATGAATGAGATTGCAATGTGTTTGCAACGGTTACACCTTGTTCTCATGGACTAATAGTGCAAGTAAAGCTTGACAATTTGTGTTTCCCCTTGATGGAAAGAAATGGAAAAGTAAGTGTAGCAATTGAATAAAGTCAAATTAGGTCAAGTTTATAACATTTCATGAGCACCAAATGTCTTGATTGATGGACATCATTGTTCAATGTTTGCTAAATGTGTGCATTGCCTCGCGTCTTCTAATTGGAATCTGGTGTCTGCGAGCTATTCCTCAGAAAGAGACTCAATCTAAAATCTGCCAGCGTCTTAATTATAGAATGAAAGGAGCTAAGTTGAACAAATTCCACCCTGTCGGAGAAAACCAACAAGGAATACATTGTGCTTTAATCAGTTGGGGAGGACAATGCAAGTCATGAGCTGTTTTCATTTTGACTAAGGTCAGTGCACTCTGGCGTCATTTCACCATATTATGGAAATTATGGATTATGGAATACGTTTTTGATATGGCGTGTGCAGTGAGCCAACACACATGGTGAGGCATTTGGTTTACCTGCAAAAGATCAGAAGGGCAATCAATGAAAAAAATACATAACATGTTTTACACTGGAAATAAAATTGATAATAACGAATTTCAGATGTGTACCAGGAATGGCAATAGCTGATTCATTATTCGTTTCAAGATTGTAACCTACCACTATGTTGTTCACCCATTTTACTGAAAAAGTTAACTTTTTTGGTGAGACCATGTGTTCCAAAAACATTCACCAACATGAGCGATTCGTCTTACCAAAGGTTTTACTTAATCCCTAAGGAGAACTCACCCAAAACCTGCTGTAGTACAGGTGCATAAGTAGAGGGAGAGTAAAGGATCCAAAAGTGTGAAAGGAGGTCTATTGTTTCTAAAATGAAGCAAACCATATCTTAACTCTGTACTTTCTATGGATCCCTAATCAAAGCACATCTATAGCCGTTTGTGACTATGAAATAAAAGCAACCCTAATGTATTGTCACTTAATGTCCAAGTAATGGCCATATAACGTTTTAGCGACAGCTTATTAATAGCGGGCCCAGTCGCCCAAAAGTCTTACTCAGCATCTGACAATGATCGAGTTGTTGAATTGAACTTGATTGTATAGTCACTTTCCCAATGAGATCTTGCTCCTTGTCAAACTGCCTATTATGGACCACACCAGATTGTGAGATAATGTTAAAAATGATTTAACAAGCATTTTGTTTTACGGTTGAGTATTATTATTTTATGGCCGATTCAGCAGCCAATGGCTTTGCAGATTGGTCCAATTCTCCCCACGACTTGTTTTGTTTTACAGCACGCCGGTCGCTTTACTGCTCGCCAATGGCCGGGTCTGGAGGCAACAGGAAAAAATTGTGCCTCTTGTTCCCAAAGGACCTTCCAAAAGACTGCAGACTGCAGTGAGATAACGTCAATTCCAGCCTATTCCGAGTGAGACTGAGCATGGACACCCCATTATACAACACTGCGCATCATACTGCAGCCACTGATAAGAATGGCCTGATGTGCCCATCATCCCCATTCAATTGCTTTGCTTGCTATCTAATTTTACCTTTAACCTATTTCACTAATTATTTTTTTTTTAAGGAGTTTGTGGATGCGTCCGCAACGGATGTGCCCTTACATTGTGTACCTGTTTTTATATGAGCTTGCTGGCACGCATACACTTTTCCGTGTTTGTGTGTGTGGAGAGTGCACATCTGTGTCTTGTGATGGAGCACCTCAGTGGTCTGGTGATGCATCCTCATTACCCCCCCCCCCCCCCACCGTCCTGTGACCGTCACAGCCGGCCCACCAGGCCTCTCCTGGGGGATCGGGGTATCGGGGCCTACGGGTACCCTATTCCTCCCAAAGAACTCCTTAACATTCGTCCCCACCGCATCATCGCCATCCTACCCCCTTGGTCCAGGAGAAGTCATAGGGCTTACCTTGGACCAGCTGACCAGTGATCGCTTTTGTGAGCCCAACGGCTAATGGCTAATAGCCTGGCCACAACAATGGGCTTCTTGGTTAAGTTCACTTTGGGGTGCTTCCAGGTTGTGTTGCATGATGATTAGCATGCAGCACTATCCATCCGGTCCTTCTGGAGGTGCAATGGAGCTCCACACATTAGTGGTGCATTATCACTGTGTTGCACTAGTAACAGGCACACACATGGTGGTCAGAGGAGCTTTAATACACACCAGTGCAAGCCAAGCCAATCGCTACGGAATGAGGAGAGTGTAGTACTTAAAACTGATGTGCCAGCAGTTCAGTCCTTATGGGAACAAAGCATGCAAAAATGTTGGTTTTCATAGTGGGAGCAGGATAAAAGAGTCCCACTGCCAAAGCACATAATATAAATGTGTCTATATATATATATCTGTGTGTATGTGTGTGTGTGCGTGTCCATCCGTTTGGACCTCCGATGAGGCGGTAAGGGTAAACCATGGGAGAGAGACAGGGGGAGAAACTGGTGCCAGATACTAGAGGCGGCGGCGGGACGAAGAGACCGTGCTTAGTGCCTTAATGGACAATTTTTAAAGTAAACTCACACTGCCTGGCCTGGAATAGACCTCCCCCCTAACCTATAAAACTACGGCTATGGAAGGTATGGAGTGAGGTCAGATGTGTGTGTGTGTGTGTGTGTGTGTGTGTGTGTGTGTGTGTGTGTGTGTGTGTGTGTGTGTGTGTGCTCAATCCTTCACTGCCTATCAGCATTGCATCCCAAGAAATGCCCTTAGTACCTAAAAATGGATTCAACGTCATTAGAACTGGACAGCAGCACCTCCTAACCGGATCAGTGGGGATTGTCATTTAGTGATCTTGTATTCCGTAAAATTGTGCAACTGTACCTTCCTGTGTCTCCTAGGTGGGAGGCATGTGATACAAGATGCATCAGTGGCAAAGCATTGATTGAAACAGTATGGGGCTGGGAGGACAAAGGAGTGGCTTAGCGAGGCAGACAGAGAGACGCAGTGAGACAGACCTATGGCGTCTCTCTGCTTGTGACTCACGAGCAAGGAACCCGGAAAGGGGTATGTTCTTGTTTGTTTGTATGCGTGTGTGTGTGTGTGTGTGTGTGTGTGTGTGCGCCTGTGTGTGTGTGTTATTTTTAGTTAGGTTATAGGCTAATTGGAATGTGGTATACCAAGGAAGACAAATAAGTCCAAAGAAACGGCAGGAGTTCTGACGGGTGGTTATAGGACAGCAGGAAACAAGCTACTTTTGACGGATCACAAAGCAAGCAGTGGGCAGCGAGCGGTCTATGATCAGCAATGAACTCCCCGATGAATCATCACATCCTTCCTAGGATATGTCCCACCCATTTCATACATTATATGAACTCACAACGTGCTCTGCATTGGCCATTCATGTTGTCAGTCAATTCTCCCCACGATTCAAGCAAGGAATTATGAGGGATCATAACTCTAGTCTGGACAGGGATAAGGCAAATGAAGGCAGGGAGAGATGAGATGAGATGAGCAGAGAATCATGAAGGGTTGAGGGAGCCTGCATACTGCGGTGGGGGCGGTATGGAGGAGAGAGTGGGGGGGGCGGGGGGGGCAGAGTACAACGAGCCTGCGGGCCGCGGGCTGGTGACTGAGGGATACTCTTGCTGGGGACGGAGGAAGAGGACGGGGGACAGCTTTATGGTGATGCTCTGTTTGTGATAGCTGTCCTCTGGATGAAAACAGGGCCTCTTTAACTCTGCGCGGGTTAATGGAACTTTTATGAGTTTGTTCTGCAATCATGTGACCCCTGGCGTCAACCAACCCCCCCGCCCCGACCCTCCAATCTTTGTCAGTACTCCTCCGACTCTCTACCTCTCTCCCTCTCCCTTCGTATCAGCGGGGAGATCAGAGGCGCCGCCGCTCCTGTGTCTCTTTAAACACTGCTCTCCCTTCCCCGAGTTTATGGGGATGGGGTCCGGCGAGGGAGTGGGCTCTAGAGACGCCGGGTGAGTCACAGCTCCAGCTCCAGTTTACATTAAGAGAAAGACTTGTCTTATTTGAAATGACTTGGTTAGCCGGTGGGGCAGCAGCGGCAGTGGCGCTCTCTGGCTTGAGGTCACAGGTGAATGGGAGAACCACCGTCTTACAGCCCCCCCCCCCCCCCCCGACTCTTATTTGTGGGGGCCGCAATTAAGCCCACTCGCCACTGGGTGGAAACGGGTGTTTCATTAAAACAGAAAGGCCTTTCTGCCTCTTTTTATGATGCCACCACATTTGAAACCCTACCCACCCTCAGCCAGGGGACTCCACACAGCCTCCTCCGCTCACACTCCCCCTGAATCGGCGCCTTGGGACTCGGAAAACACCGGGGCGTCCTGAGTTATGGTAGGTTTCTCTCTGTGTGTGCGTGTGTGTGTGTGTGTGTGTGTGTCTGTGTTTGTGTGATACCACGGGTTCTGCAGTTTAGGTGTAGATTGATGAAGGTTGGCCCGGCAAGGCGCTGGAAGTCGGAACCCAACCAGAGCTGAGCCGTGATCATAAAGCGTGGCAGACGAATGTGTGTTAGAATACGGGGTTGAGGGTGGGTGGTGGGTGGGGTGGGATGGGATGGGGAGGGCTGGGGCGTTTGGGGGGGGGGGGGGGGGGGGGGGGTGTTGTCAGGGTGGCCAACACGTGTATTAACGGGAAGCCATGACTCAGGGTGACTGTTTCATAATGGGTTTTATTCACTTCCATCATTTGAGTGTCAATGGCGATCATGGGCCCGGCGTGGAGGTGTGATTGACGAGGTCAGGCGGAGCGCGGGGAGGCTGGGTGCTGGGTGAAGCCGGGAGTGGTATGGGACACATGGTTACAAACTGAGCTGCTGGCGGAAGGCAGAAGCTGCATCCAGGAAGCCTCAACTCACCTAACTAGGTCATCCGAGGGAGAGAGGGAGACAGAGAGAGTGAGAGAGAGAGAGAGAAAAGTTTGGGATGTCGGGGTGGTTCAAAAGCGTCTCCTCCCATCAAGGGGCCTGGAGAGAGGGCAGAAGCCAATCGACTCCTCCACCTCCCTACCCAGATACGTATCCCATTTCCATAACCTGCTTTTTCTTTCAAGATTGGAAAGCAAAAACAAAGACCCGGAGAGAAGAATCAGAACCCCCCATGCCTCTGATCGTGATGGATGACGGTGCAGTGTGTCGCACCGTGACGCATGCAGCAATGTTCAAAACCTAAACAACCTCTATACCCTTTTCCCCTGTCTCATGCTTGGCTCTGGCTCAGCGTCTCTCCTTTCCCTCTCATCTCCACCTTGGAAATCCCTGCAGGCAACGCCTGTGCAAGGTGAGCCAAAGGGAGGGTGCTTGCGCGGAAGACAATAATTGACTTCCACTGATAAGACTGAGAGCTTGGTGGTGGAGGTGTGGTGGTGGGGCCATTGCATTAAGTGTGTCCCCACACTCAGTTGGCCCGAGATGGGCTGCTGCTGCTGCGGCAATCGATGGGCTTCACCAGGTGGTGGATGGATGGATGGTCCGCTCCACAGGCTCACAGCCAGCAACACAACTGAAGAGATAAGCCCAGCATGGCCCCCCGCTTCAATCATTTTCCTAACAAACCGTGTGCCCCCCTTTGGTCGGATTGGTTGCGTTGCTGTATTGGTATATACAAGCCCACGCAGAGGTCTAAATAAGAGCAACCAAAGCCCATAGCTTTGCACGATAGCATGTTGAAGCATTACTTTGTTTGCAAAGGTGGGTGGGTGTATGAGGTGGGGGGTATGGAGGGGGAGAACGAGTCCAAGATCTTATACCCCCCCCCCCCAGCCTAGGTATTGATCTGACAGTGAGGAGACAGTAATCTGCTGGACAGTCACATTAGGGGGACATGACACACACACACATCTCGTTTTGCTTTATGGACCAAAAAGAGTGGTGGTAAATTAACAGTGGTGGTCATGTGCGCAGGCAAGCACACACACACCCTTGCATGGACACCCACACACACTCAAGATGTTCTACTGAAGGGAGGCTATGTGCTGGAGAAATAAAATAGATGAATAGAATTGGAGGAACACTATGAGTATTTGGAGATGGTTGGAGGATAGGGCTTGGTAGAGGTGGTACTGGTCGACGGGGCGGTATGTGGGGGGGGGAGGGGGGGCTGGCAGGGGGGGAGGCGTCTGGGAATAGCCAGAGTTGAATTGTGGGGCCCCGCGCTGGACAGAGAGGATCCCCCCGATCGCTCACGATTACCCCTGACACTGGCCCAGCCTTTCTATTCTCATCTAGCCTGTCCTCGCTATATTTACCCGCTTAGCACAGCCCAATGCTCTGGGACCACTCTGCCAAGCCTGTGTGTGTGTGTGTGTGTGTGTGTGTGTGTGTGTGTGTCACAGTGTTGAAGAGAGAGAGACATAATGGTGACTTAACGTTGAGGATATGTAGATTCAGCGGTATTGAGGATACATTTCTCACTGACAAATGTATGGGCATCTTTTCAGCACATCTCAATTGCACAGGCACTAACACACATACGCATACACAATGCCTTGTTTGTGTTTGTGTTTGTGTGTGTGTGTGAGAGAGAGAGAGAGAGAGAGAGAGAGAGAGAGAGACACACACAGAGAGAGAGAGAGACAGAGAGAGAGAGAAGCTGAAGGTGAAGTGTGGATGAGAGTTCTGGTTTAGAGACAGGGTCAGGAGGGTCTCCCATCATCCTTTAGCCCGGACTGATTCTTTCCTATGGTCGCTGACGAGACCGTTTGGGGAGGGGGGGGGGGGGTATAGTCCTGCTCCTTCAAGGGGGTGCAATCGAGTGATGGATGTGGTGCAACAAAGCACGGGGAACACCCGCAACATCGCCTCTCACAGGGACTCTTATCCTGATGCGCCGGAGCAGTGCTGCTAGCCCACAGCAGCCGCGGGGGCAGTAAGACGCTAAACTCTCTCAGTTACTCTCTATCCTCAGAGGATGTCTCTGCTATGGGCTCGGTCATGGCAGTTGAAATGTTCCGAAGTGTATTACCGTAAGAGCCAATGAGCAAACACGGGTACACATAACATACCCTTGAACCGAGCTACACACACAGGGACTCATTCACGGGGACTCATACACACTCGCACATACACACCTACACACACTCCTACACACACACACACACACACACACACACAGTATGCGGTTCCCTCGTGAAAGAGAATAGCACTGTCACGCAACTAATGTTTGACGAAACTGCCTAAAACTTGCAGGTTCTTTTATTAGAATGGCATAATAACCATACATCAACTCAGCCGGCCAACCGTGACGTTCCCCCCTGACACCTCTCAGCCAATGGGCCGCCTGGATACCTGAGAGCTAATTTGTCACAGTCAGAGGAGTCCCTCCTATTTTCTCGGCTCCCCAAAGTGAATGTTATTGTCATTGCAGGTCTCAGAGGACGGTTTTATCATTCCTGCTTAGTACAGCACTGGGACACACACCAACACACACTCGCACAAACACACTCTCACACAGACACATGCACGCTCACACAAACACAAAAGAACACACACACACACACACACATACACAGGGTCACAGACACATGCACACTCGCACGAGCACACTCACCCAAATACATAGACAGACACACAGACACGCACGCATACACACGCACGCAAACACACCCAAACACACACACAGTCATACAGACACATGCACATTCTCATGCATACACAAACACACAGACACACATGCACACACGCACAAAAACTCACCCAAATGAGTAGCAAACTATTCTACAAGCAAAGCATGATATTGCCTCTCTAAAACATCTTATGTTGCTACATTACTCCCTCTCTCTCTCTCTCTCTCTCTCACACTCTCACACACACCGTGATGACTGTATGTTTGTGTGCCGTGCCTTCCTCCCCACTCCCGCTCTAAACGAACCAATTATGGGTGTTTATGTAGCTCTAATGTGTGCAAGCGTCAGGAGGGAGCCGCTCGCATCGCTCAGTGGCTAATCAATGAGGCCTTGCATGCTACACCGTCTCCAGCTTATCCCTGCTCTCCCTCTGTCACCGGCCCTCTCTCGCTCTGCCTCTCTTCTTCCAATCCTATCCTCAATCTACTTTCATTTCTTCCCCCACCTAACCCCCTCTATCTCCCTCTTGCTCTTTTGCTCCCTCTCTCTCTCTCTCTCCCTCTCTCTCTCTCCCTCTCTCTCTCTCTCTCTCTCTCTCTCTCCCTCTCTCTCTCTCTCCTCTCTCTCTCTCTCTCTCTCTCTCTCTCTCCTCTCTCTCTCTCTCTCTCTCTCTCTCTCTCTCTCTCTCCCCCACCCCCTCAACCTCCTCCTTAGCACGCTCCTCGTTCAATTAACAGGAGACAGCAATGAGGCGTCAGGGCAATTGACCATGAAGAAAGCTTAAAACAGGGCAAGAAGACGCCATTACAGAGCTCATACACTCTGGCTAATTGAGTTTTAAGAGTGTGGAGCTGGAGATTATATATATATATATATATCAATTCTTTTTTCGAGCTGGTTTGTCATTTTTCTAATTAGTGATTCAAATGATGCAAAACCATACTGTACTTTGCATTCCCTGCGTGGGACCACTGCACACTGGGTCCTCGCACCCGGCCCACATCTCCGTGGTTCCGTCGCGTTTGGTGAAGCTAACCTCCCTCTCACTATTATGAAGCCCTGTGTTGTTGTCTTCAGGCAACAGAGATAGTCGCTGTGGTCGTGCTTACATCGTCTCCCATCGCTCGCACATGTTGTTCGCTGGGACCACTGAATTAAGAGACCTCCACACAGCCACCATCTTCCCCCCCCCCCCGGCATGGCAGAGATGGATGCTGCCTGGCGGGACGCGAGCCCCCATGCAACCCTCCACCTCCCCCGGGTGTTTAGAAGCCCACCCTGGTGGGCTCCCACGGGGGACAGTCTGGCCCCGAGTCCCGTTACCTGTACCGGTGATTATTTTACCATACCTGGGTCGCTCGCGGCGGGGAGCGCCCGGTGATGGATTCTGAAAGGGGCTGATGATCACTCTTCCAATGAGAGTAATTAATATAATGAAGCGCTACTGAGCATGTGCAAGTTGGGTGATGAATAAGGCACGCGCTCTGTCATTACTCACAGGTGACAGAGTCTGTGTGTGTGTGTGTGTGTGTGCTCACATGGGAGGGGGGGCAGGGGGTGGTATAGGCTGTTGTTGTAGTAGGGATTTGTGAAACGAATTGGTCTACAGGAAAGTGCACAGAGAGCAACCCTAAGCAGGGATGGATGTAATTCTGTAAAAATACAAAAAAAAGCGTGGCTGGGCGTCTGCTTGGAAGTTCGGGCGAGGGTTTTCCTCTCAAAAGGATCTATAGGCTAGTTTTGGGGCCCTCTTACCTGAGCTACGTGTGTCCACCGCGAAGGAACTACTCTGAATGGAACGGTGTTTGTTCATCACCAGTAGCTGCGTTTCCATCCCCCTGATTTTATGCGAATTTTGAAGTATCGAATCAGTAAACGGTGGTGGAAACACCAAAATTCGCATAAAAATCCCCTAATTCGCAAAAAGGTTAATCCGCACGCTTGAGATGGTTTTTGAGAAATGCGAAAGAGAGTAAATGCACAAAATGGGAGATGGAAACACACTTTTCGAAACAGCTGTGACGTAGCGAACATTGAACGCACAGGACTGACAACGTCCTTCCGATTTCCGCATGAGCGGCCATAGCAACCCTGCCGACATAAACTTGTAGCGTCAATATATATATATTTTTAAGCGTTTGTATACAGACATTCTATATCATGTATGATATAGGATGTCTATGTTTGCATATCCTTTAACTATACCGTGTCCATTAATCCCTGATATATGGACACCTAAGTAATTCCAGTCAAATTGTCTGTTCAGCCTTCAAAACGAGAGCTGGTATTACATTGTGGAAAATGCATTAAACTGTAATCAGACAACGCGGTTATATGCTATAGACCCTGGAGTATGTGGTATAAAGGCTGCGATGAATTTCGAATAATATATATGCACAATGTATCCTTTAAATATGTCCATGGAACAGATGGCCAATGTGAATAATAGATACGTGTGGACCGCTGAAGAGGTAAAACTTTTCCTTGCTCTCATCGAAGAAAAAAACATTACAGCTATTTTAGATGGAAAATAATGCAATTCCACTATATATCAGGACTTAAGAGAGGCTGTTATAAAAAGGATACGACAAGCCCTGGAATGTGTGCAGTTTTCCGCACCAACCACTTGATGGAAACGCACCTAATTCGAATTTATTTTTTGCGAACTTTCTAAAGATTCGCTTCACCTTTTAGATGGAAACGTGACTAGTGTAGCACGAAACCGGCGAAAAAGATAAGATAAGGGAATAAGAGAATCCCAGACAAAGAGACCGTAGGAAGGTTAGCATGAAAACACTGTCATGGTCGCTGCGTACACGCCTTGCTCCGCCCCCCCCAGGATGTTTACCCGTATTGTTTGCGCGCTCCCATTTTGTCTGTGTAGCCGCCGCCGCTGCTGCCGCCGCCGCCGGCTCACTACGCCCCATAAATATTCTAATGAGCACTTCATAGTTATAATTAGCTGCCCCCCCCCCCCCCCCCCCCGCCGTCGTCGTGACATGTTGCATGCTGACCTGCTGTCTGCAGCGGAATAATTTCCTCTAATGAACCTAAGCGAAGTCAATGACTAAAGATGGGGGAATGGTGGCTGGGTGTCTGCCGCACAACAACAGGAAGCCCGCCACTGCCCACGTGGGCGTCCTGCGTCGCCGTGCCGACGACTCGCGGTCGTGGATACTTAAGAAATAATAAAAAACGGTATTATTGGATGTGTTTTTCGTTTTTTTGTAGGGTGTGTAGTGTTATAAGGACCACATTAGGGGGCAGTTAGGGAGCAGGAAGAGAGACACCCACCCCCTCAGACGAGCTATTATACCTGTTCATACACTGCTACTGCTGCCGCCGCGTTCAGCAGCCGCGCCACTTAACGGCCGCTTGATATGAATCATCGGGCGCTTAAAGAGAACCGCCCCCCCCCTTACCCCGCACATGGCCGTGACCCCTTATACGAGAGAGCGAGAGATAGGATTCACTGTGTCGTAATGTCGACATAACGAACGCCGCTGGCCCAGGTATTCATCACAGCGGCCACTCTTAAAGAGTCAGGCTGTCTTTATTATTACCTAAGCGGTGGCACATGGTGGATGAGGCGGTAGTGGTGTGTGTGTGTGTGTGTGTGTGTGTGTGTGCGTGCGTGTCAGGGAAGAGGGTTGGCTAGAGGAAAAGGTCTAAGGAGTCACAAGGGGAAATAAAACCAAAACAAGAATGGAACAAATCTTGTCAAATTCCAGTTAAACCAGTTGGTACAGCAATGTTCACCACCGCCGCGCGGTTTGGGTTCAACTGTCTTCATGTAGAGGCCCCGTTTGTCCGTGTTCCTAAATACACAGTCACAAAGTCACTTGATCCTACCCCAACAAACAAAACGCACAACAGCCGCCAACAACAACGACAACAAGAGGAGGCGAGTCGGCCTCAGACATGGAAACCGGTGGATTCCTGCTGACACACCAGGGCTGGGCTCTGGATGCCACCCCGAGTCTCAGGGCCCGCCGATGGTTAGCGGGTTGCGATGGTGAGGCCTCTCTGGGTCAGACCGGGGGGGGGGGCGGGTCCTCAGACGTCAGCGCGGGCCGGGCCCTCACTGTGGCTCCTTTACAGCCCGCTTTCATGTGTCCTTTAATGAGGAAACCGCCAGCTCGGCAGCACTATAAAACACAGGCGGATTGAAACACACCAAATATGAATCGGTGAGCCCTGCCAGGGCTTAAAGGGGCTGAGGGCTGCAACACCTGACCCCGCGGACCCAACACTCTGGTCCACACGCTCAATCGGGGCAATGAGTCGAGAGGTCAAAGGTTACCGTGCTTAACGATGTCATGTCTTACTCTGCCTGGCAGGTGGACCCGTGTTAGAAACGACAGCGAAAACGAGGGATTAAGAGAAAGATACTTAAGGATCGCAGGGACCGCTCCTTCCCCTTCGGTAATGACATCTCGTTTTTCCGTGCACAAGGCTTTTTTTGCAGGGACATCATGCATTTGTCCGAAGGGTCAGGGGCAGACGAGATGACGGGGGTTGGTGAGCGCAGCGAGAGAGACATTAAGAGGAAAACCAGGAGCTGAGTCATAAGCCGACTAGCCCACCGCCAACACTATCAGGGGTTAGCCACAGTCTGCGTTGACTCGGGACTTCACCACTTAGACAACAGCAGCTCCATAAAAACACTAACATACACCGCCCACCGTTCAGCCCAAAGAAACGTATATAAAACGAAACCACGCTTGTTTTTAAGCTCCCCCATTTCATTGTGATGATGGAAATAAGGGCACCATTCTCGAGATTAGTGCCTTTATTTGTTGCTCCGACCGAGGCTGGGCTGGTTACGAGGCGGCGGCGAGGAGGAACAATAGAACCAGGGCCCGCCGCAGGGCGAGGGTGGCTGACTAGCCTGCACCCTCTCAGGGGCACCCGGCGGTCTCTAAGGGGGGGAGACGGGGTGGAGCCAGGACGGTAGCCGTGACACGGAGCTCACCCTGACAAACGTTGATGATTAAATATTGAAAGAGAAATCGATATTCATCTGCGTTGTTCGATAGTATTTTTGCCGGATCTGGAAGTGAGAAACGCAACGATGGATTTTTGTTGATGAGATACAATTCAGTTCAAAGCCAGAACATGACACGATGCAAACACTTTCATTTAGGGAACAACTTTATTTTGTTGGCAAATGCGTAAATGGAGTACATTGCGCCAATGTGACAATTCACAACAAAAATAAATAGACAGTCCTAACAAATGAAATGTGTCCACGCTACAACCTTGGATAACAGTCTGTTCCTTTGCATGTCAAACAGAAAAAGGTGCATCAACAAAACAGGAAAGAATCAAAAAAGTGGCAGAAGGAAACGCAAAGTCCTTGCTTTCACCCAACAGAAAAAATATACATTTTCACGAGAAGAAGAAAGGTCAGACAACAGATAATACTATTGATACTGTTATAGAGGCTTTGGTAAACAGGATTCCACTGAGAGTGTACACTGAAGTACGGTAGTGACTACAGGAAAGAGGTATTTATATTGTTTGTGTTTGCCCGTGGCCTGCTAACCCAACCAAGACTCGATTCACAGTATTTCACCAGGATTTATTGGCCCGAACTACATACTAGTGTCGTATTGACCTGCTAGAAAAGATACAAAAATATAAGTGTGTGTATTTTTTCTATATAAAGATAGTGCCTGAAAAGTAACAAGCCACAGGGGACCGGCAGTGAGTAGGTGGACAGTGAACACGTAGAGAAGGAGGCAGCGGTTAGCAAAACCAGCTAGCACACACTCAGAAACCAACCGACATAAATGAACACGCGTCACAAAACAACGGGGCGGTCGGGTGCTGTAGTGACGGAACCGTGGCGAACACTGGTGGGGACAACAACATTGTTCTTTGAAATAATTGTAAAGCTTACGATGGAAACTAAAACACTAAATATGTTTTATACTTTTATGCATTTCATTTGATACACGGGCTCCAAACGTAACACTTAACCGCACAGAAACACGCACCTGAAGCGAAGGCCGGTGTTTAAAGTCTTCCGTTAATACCCGAGTGTGCGTTAATTGACTTGTCAATTTGCATAGCGTCGAGCACGGTCCTTGCGGCACAGATTTCCCTTCACAGGCACATGCACTCACAATGTTCATGCATGAATGGACACACGCACACACATAAACCCACACACAAACACACATACACACGCACACACGCACACTCCGCTGGTACTGCACTGAGCTGGCTGGGGAGTATTCTCGGGGTATTGGACTAAGGTCAGTTTTAGCATTTCCCTGTGCAGCGGCAGATCCGGGATTAAGAAACCCGGTGCATCTTAAGCATCCGGGGACAAGTGTCTACATACGCTATGCTAATTGGACCATAGATCTCTGCCGCGGGGCAAGGCCCGAACCTCCACCGAGCATAGGGGAGGCTAGGGTGCACGCTTGAGAGGTTTTGGTGTGTGTGTGTGTGTGTGTGTGTGTGTGTGTCATTGTGTGTGTGTGTGTCATTGTGTGTGTGTGTGTGTGTGTGTGTGTAACAACCCCCTCCTCCCATTCCCTTCACTGTCCCTCCTCCTCGCGCAGGAACTGAAAGACAGAGGAGAAGTCCTTGTTAGCGTAGCCGCGGGCGCACATGACACGGTAGATCTGGTGGGCCAGGGAGCCCAGGGGAACGGGGGTCTTGGTGTTGGTGGCCGTGCTCTGGGCCAGGCCGAGGTCCTGGGGAGGGGAGGAACGGAGGCTTTAGGAGGCAGAAAGACTGGTCTGTGTGAGATTCGAGAGAATGTTTTGATTAATAATTATCGTCAAACCTAATAATGACGACACGCACACAAACACAGACACTGAAAACCTCAAACAGAGGAACGGTGAAGTCACACAGATGGAAAAGAATCCCCCCCCCCCCCCCCCCCCCCCCGCCCAAACAAAAAGAAAACGTCAAGACATGACAACAGAAGGAAGACATCAGGAAACACAACGGGAGGTGTAGGAGCCGTTAACCAATTATGATAAAGGAACAAAGTACGGCTAGGGAGAGCGGCGGAGAGAGGGAGGGCGTCTCGTACCTTGGCCATCAGGGTGGTCCCGAAGCCTCCCTGGTAGTTGTTTCCGGAGGGCACTCCCTCCATGACGCCCGGGACTGGGTTGTAGCTGTCACTGGACCAGCAGCGGCCTGACGACATGTTGAGGATCTGGGCCAGCAGCTTGGGGTCAAGGCCCAGCCTGGGATAGAGAGAGGGTGTGGGGAACGGAAAGGGTCAATGTAAGTGACCAGCGAGTTTACGTGGGCCCATTGTAAAAAAAATGCTAAATGCAGCAGAAGAGGGACAAGCTGCACGAGGAGACGAGCTGAAAGTTCGGTTTAATCGATAGAGAGGGAAAAGACGATCAGCGGAATCTGATTTCATAATTCAAACACATCGTTGCCAAGAATAAGCAGAAAGAGATGGAGGAAAATAGGAGTGTGCGTATGTGTATGTGTGTGTCGGGGGAGGCTGGTGACCCCGGTGAACCCTATGCCCGTCTGTGGCCATTCCTCAGTGTTAATGGCCGAGGGCTCAGTAATGCTTGGCTAATGCAGTATTGATTGTTTACCACTGTTTCTATCCTTCATCATCCCTCCGTCAGAGAGCGGAGGAGAGGAGGAGATAGGAGGACAAGTGGTTAAGGAGCACAGGGGAGCCATAAAGCTCGCTGTCACATATGGTGACAAACATAATAGGGGGGGAAATATATAGATAGACGCAGAGGGACAGAGAGCGATAGAGAGAGAGAGAGAGAGAGAGAAAGAGAGAGAAGAGAGGAGAGAGAGAGACAGAGGGGGATTTATTTATTATGTACCTTATGTTGTATCTTATTTTACTTGTGTGCTTTGGCAACATAAGTTAACGTTTTACGAGATGGAGGGAGAGAGGGAGAGAGGGAGAGAGACAAACAAAAGTATTGCCTGAGAAAATAAACCAAAATTAATAAAGCGAGAGAGAGACAGACAGCCAGGGAGGGTAAGAGGAGTCAAGAGAAGGGCAAGTACCAAGTGGTAGGGTGGGCACCGATCTAGCCGTCTGCCTCGGTTAGTCTGTCTGCCCCGCACGCCGCGGCCCCGTGTATATTAACACTTTTAAGGGCGTAATGGCATAAAAGACAACCACATCAAGTCCCTGGCTGGCTGGGCTCGCCATTACACCCTCGGCCCCGTAACGCCTTTCTGCTGCTCACTATGCTACTGTTAAACCATCATTGGTCCTTAAAGCCAGGAGACTCCCTCTTTCTCTTTCTCTCTCTCTCTCTCCCTCTCTCTCCACCACGCCCTCCCTCCCTCCACCTGGCAGTCATTCTGCCATTACCGCCGCAGCGTTTATTAGCCGTCTACTAACTAATTAAGAGAGGGAATTGCATACGGCCTCTCCCTCTTTGTCTCTCCCTCCCTTCCTCTCCTAGCCGTTCTCTCCCTCTTCCTTCCCTCTTTGTCCCGCCCCCCCCCAATTTCCCTCCCAGCCTTAGTTTGTTATTTTCAGTTGAAGTTTGAATAAATCCCTCCAATTTTGATGTTAACATAGTCTAGATGTTAACATCAAACATCATGTCTTTCCTGCTGATATTTGGTGCCCAAAACTACTCAATGAATTCAGATGATGCTTATGCCCTTCTTAATATGCTGGTTAACATCCTAACAAATATGCACACAATATTCACACACAAAAAATGGTGCACGTCATGAAAAGATGAGATAAGGGTAGCTGAGAGAAAGGTCAAAGAAATGTTTTAAAAATAAAAACACATGACTTAAAGATTAGGCGTGATAAAAGCCAAGGTTAATTGTTGACATCGTCCATGTCCAGATGTAAATCATCCATTTACATGATAACAGAATGATTTACATCTGATTTACGTCCCTCTCGCCGTGTACCCGCGTACCGAAGTCGGGCAGTTGGCGAGCCAATCGACCCCCAGTCTGCTCCAAACGAGTGCTCATCAGCTCCCACAGCTAACATGCTAGCCCAACACATGTTAGCCTGTACCAGGTCCTTTTTCTCCGAACAGTGCCCTCAAATGAACAAACTCACAAATCCCAATTGTGAGTTAATACGCCACTGCGCATATTCATGCATTAAGAGACTGCGTGGCACGCAGGTAGGATACTTGAATGCAAAATGGATTTTTTTGTTTTGCCTCGACCCTCCGCTTTAACGCCTGATTTGGGAACACACAAACAGCAGCACGAGAGCTGGTGAGTTGAATACAAATCATGGAGCATTTGCATCTGGACATAGACAAAGTCAACCATTTTACCTGGGGTCGGAAAAAAACAGCCAATCCCTTTTACATCAAAAGAGATAATTTCACTGACTAGAAATAGGAACAGACTTCGGATGTGTTTCCATTCAAATAATAATAAATTAGAGAAATCCAATGTGTCCCATCTTTAAGCATATTGTGTTCCAAGTGTGCCCATAAGTGACATGCATATGGTATATGTGTGTGTATGTGTGCATGTGTGTGTATGTGTCTGTGTGCTGTAAACAGGCCGTTTCTGTCTTTTATTGCAAAGGGAAGTCATGCTCCTGGGTTGCATCCCTTGTCATTCTTGTGCTCTTCTTCTATTCGCTCTCTCTCTCTCGGGGACATATGTTTGACATCGCACAGCCCTCCCCTCCCCTCCCCTCCCCATCTTCTACCCCTGATCCGATGCGTGCACGCGGCACAAATGCGCGCACACAGAGGCCAGTGGCCCCTCCCAGAGTTCTGGGTCAGCAGCTGAAAAGGATAGCGGCGGTCCTACAATAAAGCGCGTCCGAGCGCGCAGATCGTTTGTTATAGCGACCAGAGACGCTGACGGGGAGCTGTTGTCCTCTGTTTAACGATAAATCAATGAAGTTCCTCTCCCGCTGCCATCACACACACACACACACACACACACACACACGCACACGCACACACACACACAAAGATGACAAGAGAGAAACACACAAACACATAGATGCAGAGAGAGACAGATCGACACACAGATACATACACAAACAAAGATGTGGAGACAAATACACAAATATAAAGAGAGAGAGAGACACAGATACAGACACACGCACGCACACGCAGAGGCGGCCATGGTTATTAGCTGACACGGCGGTGTTCCTTTTCACCCGAGGTAATTTGCGTGGCGAAGAGGACATGTCATGCTTTAACAAGATTGACATGGATAAACACACACACACACATTTAGGGAGACAGACGTGTCGCTGCACGACGGCGTGAGCAGACAAAGTCGCCGGGGCTGCAGCTCCACGGCGAGGGGAGACGTGATGGACGGAGAGGGAGGAGAACGGGACAAAGCAGGAAGTAAGACGGATGGAAGAGTCGGGCATGCGGGGCGAGCGGATTGCAGTGCACCGGTGGATATCAGGGCCGGTGGAGAGAGAGACGGAGAGAGAGACAGAGAGAGAGAGAGATGGTGGGACTGGTAATGGGGAGGGAGGGGAGGAAAGTGGGTAGGTTGATGTTTATGCGCCGGGAGACCGCAGCAGGTGGAGTTAATTTGCGGCGCTGATATCAACTGTCTTGTTCGCCGGGGATTGGCTTTCAACGTTTTCGGGGGGCTACGGCCGCCGCAGTGGAGGAAGCACTGCCACGGCACCACCGCCATTTTATTATTACATTAAAGTGGTAACAAGCGCATTTACACACACACACACACACACACACACACACACACACACACACACACTAAAAAACACAAAAGCGTTTACTGTCACGTTTAAAGAGGCGACAAGCACATTTATTCCAATGACTTTTATGTCCATCTGAACATATGCTCGTGTTCAGGCAGCGGGTGGGGGAAGGGGAAAAAGTGTGTGAAGCGAGTGTGTGTGTGTGTAATAAGTGGTGTTACCGTCTGTGTGTGTGGAAAACAGCTAATGCCCCTTATGTCTCCTACGTTTCTACATGGAGACTCTGCTCGATACAAAGAGTACGTGATGTGTAGTTAAATGATTCAATACACATTTGGAGTTCCAAAATCCCAATTTCGAACCAAAGACATTTTACATGTTATCTTAAATCATACACTTATATTGCACAACGAACTATGCGAAAAACTGTTAATTGGTTGGCTTTTGTAACTTTAACGTCCCCTAGGCTGGGATGGTTGGGCTGCTCCAAATAAAAAGAGCAAGGGGCCTAAATAGGGCAGTATCCTGTTTTAAATTCCAACATACTGCATTGGGAGATTACAGCACACATGCATGGATACGTATGCATCGAGTGTTGGTACGCACGCTTCCGGTATATGGAGTGGTGCATGCACGGCTCAGTGGAGCAGGGATGTTGCACGTGCGCGCGGTGTGTGCAGGCAGCTAAACCCCTCGTTCTCTATCAAAGAATACCTTGCCGTGTCGGTCCTTTCCTCCCCTCCATTTTCCCCCTCTTCTCTTCTCCGCTCCTTCCCTCTTTCTGCATCTCTCTCCATCTTCATGTGTATCATTAGACTCTCTGCTGCTCCTCTCTTTCCCCAAATCCTCCCCCCCCCTCCCATCCTGTCCTTCACTGACTGGTTACATGTCAAAATGACTTTGTGTGTGTGTGTGTGTGTGTGTGTATCTGTATATATTTGTATGGTTGTGTGTGTTTTTGCATGCGTTTACGCGAGAAGGGAGAGAAACGAACGATGCAAAAGAAAGAGAAAGAGAGTGAACAGAGAAACGTACCAAAGGAGAGATTGAAAATGAGGGCGAGAAGACAGGAGTGGATTGCCGCCTGTGTGTGTGTGTGTATATGATTGTGTGTGTGTGTGTGTGTGTGTGTGTGTATGATTGTGTGTGTGTGTGAGAGAGAGAGAGTGTGTGTGTGTGTGGGGTTATAATTGTCATGCGTGGCCATTCGCTGCACTAAAAGAACGTCACGCTCTGCTGGAGACAGCCAAAGCTTCCATCTGAGATCAACAAATTAGTGCCATGAAAAAGACGTGCGCGCGTGTGTGTGTGTGCGCGTGCATTCAGGTGCTGAGGAAAGGGCAGCTACATCGGGCCCAACTCTAGCATGATAAAATGTTATTGCCGTTTTCCTGTAAATTGGCTGTAAGCTCTTGGTCCCATTTGTGTGAGCGTGTGTGTGTGTGTCTCCTGGGCTACACACTGTATTAGTGTGTGGGTGTGGGTTGAGCTAGACATGTGCGAGAGCGCTCGCTCCACTCTGCATAAGACGCTCGGCTGCAATGCAGCGTGGGAGATTTAGTAGTGGGCTATTTCTTTTTTTATTTCTAAACGATGACAGTCTTTGTCAAACCCTCTAATAAAGCCCTAGAGAGGGCCAGTCAGGAGAATGGAAAGATACACACACACCCAGTATCACATACACACGCACACATGCACTACCACGTACACACATACATGCACTCGATCATATGTACAGACACACACACACACAAGCACAATAAAAATCATATTTGGGCAAGAAGGTTGTAATGAAGAAATGAACGTCATTAATAACCATAGTGGACCTCAGTGTCTGGGTCAGTTATTACTCTTAATCTGTTTCTTTCTGAAGCCGTACATTACCAGGATATCTAGATATCTGGGCTGACTATAAAAGGTGGCAGCTTGGGGAAAAAAGTGCTGTCTACAGGGGTTGTGAATGTGATACGGCTGTGTGTTTGTGTGTGTGCATGCGTGCGTGTGTGTCACGCCCAGTGTGTCGGTGTGTAAATCTGTGTAGACTCCTTAATGCCTCTATATTTCAGAGGCCTACTGGGGGGATTTATATGCGACTGCTGGTGCCAATTTTTCTCCTCCATCTCAGCACAGATACATCAGCCGCACTAATACAGCTACACTGTGGTGTGCGGCAGACACACACACACACACACACACACACACAAACACAAACACACACACACACACACACGCTGTCATCAGTCGAACCGCAGACAAACCCGACTGCTGTAATGAAGTGAACTCACAATAATTTGAAATCTATAGCGATATAATAATGCTAGGAGACAAATGCCAAATTCTCTGGCTCTTGCAAATTGGAAAGATGCTGTTTGTTGTACTTCATCTCAGAACAAAATGGAAATGAAAG
>NC_136946.1:13804283-13854283 GCF_949987615.1 Pollachius pollachius | reverse complement strand
GGAGTGACACGCCGGGATCGTTAGCGCCTCGCGACCACATGACGCCCCCTAGGGGAGGAGGAGTGCTGCGTAGAGCCACTGCCTTGTGGGGGGTGAGGGGATGGGCTGGGGGGGGGGGCGAGTGAGGATGATACCGTGAGACACGGACGTTTTTTGATGTTTGATGTTTTGTTTTTTTCTCCAATCACCGCCCTTGTAATGAATATGAACAATAACCTCTGAGTCCGTGGTCACACGTCTGTCCGTCTGCAGCGCGACGCGTTGCGTTTCGCTGGCCGTAACGGGATAGGCAGGCTGAGGGCCGAGGGTTAATAATTAAAAGCATTAGGATCACAAACGGCCTGACATGACATTTTATAGAGGTGAGTCATATCCCATTTTCGAGAGAACAGGGAACAAATTCTGCCGCTGAGGCAGAGTACACTCGATAATGGGCCGTAACAAACAGGTGAAATGGGAAGAGTAACTTCACAAAATAAGTTGGGGGTTGGGGGGGAACATCCCTGCTGCTCCTTCTTTGTCCTGTATTTTTAGCCGTCGTGCTCAAAAGCATTATAGTCACGAGATAAAGGACCCAAGTCAGTACAAGTAGCCCAATGCAGCGACTCCTTTGATGCGGGTGCACGTTTTGTGTGTTCGCCTGTGTGCGCCGCGCCTGGTGTGTCTGTGTGTGGCCTGCTTCCGGTAGTGTGCATACGGTACATGCACACCAGACACAAATAAGCCAGCTCCTTCATCTCATCTCCCCTCGTTACGAGATCCCAGTTAATCCAGCTATCAAACACTGTGGAGAGAGGGGGGGCCCATTCAACATTGTGCTTTAATGCCGCCTATTAACCATGAACACAGGAGGGTGAAATGGAGTGTGCGAAGGCCAAGCAAGATCAGAGAAATGATTTGGGTTTGTTGTGTTTGTAGCGGCGCGCTAAATTAATTAGCACTCGTTCTCATTACGTGCGCAGACACACAAAAAAAATAAAAACACCCAAAGAAAAACCCAAAGTAAGGCAATTCATTACAGCCCTGTAACCTTTTACAGACACAAGCGTTCTTTTCTGAAGTGGTCGGTGTACGTGTGTGCGAGATGAACGAGAGCATCTGTGTAAACTCGCCCGTTGTCTGTGTAGGCGTAGCGGTGTACGTTGCAGTTTGTACATACGATGTTTACATGCACCGTGACAACATGGGTTGGGTTGTCGCGTCGCGGGAGAGGAGAGGGGGGGCCGCTAAGTGCAGTCTCTGTGGCGGCGTGTACACGACGCGTTCAGGGGGCAGGTGTGGGTGTTCCTGGAGTGGGTCAGTCGCCGCAGAGGCGGTCGTCTCGTCCTTCCGGTCCCATATCCGAGAGTTATGAGCTGCCCTTGGGGGCGGTAGGCCTTTGTGTTTCTTTTATGGATCGAGGGCTTCAGTGAAACTAGATTTGCAAATAAAAACACTGAACACACACTAGGCATGCGGCATGAGGGACAGAGGATCAAATCTGTGTCGTGGAGGTGAATTTTGTGTTTACCTTTAAGAGGCTTGAAGCCCCCCCCCCCCACACCAAATGCTTGTTCGTAGATCATCGCCTGTGACCAACTGAAATAACTCCTTTCAAACCAGGAACCTCCACTCCCTGCCAGATGTTGTTCCAATCTGACTTTGCTGGCTGGGTACAAATGATTTCAAAACTCGAGATTCCAAAACGCCGTTTGTGCGGGCTGTGGTGGAACTGGACTAGCCAATAAGCTCTGGTTTGCTGCCAGGCTAACCCAACTGTACGCACGTGTCCAGGGGGGGAACGTAGCGCCGGCCCGTTGGCTGGCACCTATTAATCAGGGGGATTGAGTCTTAGCACTCAATAGAATAATTGACTTGAATGATTGGGCAGTTGACCGCTCGCCAGGCAGAAGCAGTGGGGGCAGAACGTTTGCAGGCACACGGCGCAGCCTCATGCGGTCCACCGATATAATTACACCCGAGCGCATATCTTTTCTTTCCCCTCCAACTAATTAAAAACCCCATGAGCCCTGTAAAAAAAAAAAAACGCACGGGAGATATCAAGTGGAATTGTAAACGGGGTGTGTTTGAGCAAACCAAAACGGCTCGCTCAAATGTTCAAAAACAAACAGAAAAACAGCCCTTTCGACAGTTTATCTGCCAACATCGCTAATGCTGCCCTGTTATGTTAAAAACAGACTCTTTATCGGCCCAACTTAACAAGCACCGAGCCATGAGAACGGCTCCTCGCACGCAGTCACACCATGGGAACCCCGTGCAGGCAGACCACAGCATGCATTTAGCTCGGAAGAGAGGAACACACATTGATTTCAGGGTCCGTTCGATCCAGGGGAAAAGAACACAATTTGCCATTATCAAAAAAGTGCCTTTGTGCATCCGGGAGCGTTTAAGCGTGCTATGTGTGCACATTGACCACGGTGTCCTACCCTCATCACCGCCATCATTATACTCATCATTGATGGCTGGTCTATTCCGTGGGGCGGGTGGACACTGGTCAATGCCACCAAACAGAGCAGGGGCGAGAGAGCTGCCGAGATCCACAATCAATCCCTCCACTGGCCCAGAGAGACCCATCCCGTACAGAGAAGGGTAATAATGATACCCAATTAGAGACATACACACACACACACACACACACACACACACACACACACACACACACACACACACACACACACACACACACACACACACACACACACACACACACACACACACACAAGGTGCTGAGAAGTGTCATTCACATAGACAGAATGCTAATCCCAATTTAGATGAGTGACAAGTTGTATGGGGTTTTGGACAACGTTTGACGGACAGGGATTTTTACTGAGACTCATATACCAGCTGACTTTCGGTCTGCACGCGCGCACACGCATACGCACAGGGCCCGCGCACACACCAGATGACACAGGGACAGAGCTGTAAGGGCCAGTCACCCAGCTGCTGCGAGTCTGCCTCCATCTGGGGCCCTGCACCCCTCCCCTTTGCCCTCCCCCCTGTGACTCCCCCCTATCACTCTCCCTGGTCACCCCCCTCCTACCATAGCCTGTCAGCAAGACCCCTTAGTGGAGGACTTGTTATGCTAATCTGGCAATGGACCACTCTGTCTGTCACCCTCCCATACTAGTTAGCCATCAACCGAGACAGCCTTCTAAGAGCGTGCACCCCCCCCCCCTCCCCCTTTCCACCCCCCTCCACCAACCCCCTCACCGCCCTAAACTTCACTAGCTAGACATTCGCCGCCGTAGCGCTAACCCTCCATGCCTATCTTTCCGTAACGTTACCAGACCATATTCTGATTAATCCCCATCTCAGACTGGATTAGATCAGTCTGGGTGTTGTCCCGTCCTTTCCACCGCCCGGTGACGCGAGAGCCAAGGGGAGGAAATAGGATGGACGGGGCCATTGGCATCCTGGCTGACGTGTGTGTTTACAGGCTACCCAAGGCAGCAGAAGGCTGCTTCACCTCCCTGCAAACGGCCCACTGCGACTCCCTGGCTTAAGATAATGTGGAGGGGACATGATTGGAGTCATTTTGGGAAGTGGCCTAAAGAGCAGTTAGTGGATCCTTTATTGGACCTCACAAACAAACATTACCCAAGCGCGACCATGGTCCCGTTGTGTGTTCAAAGCGGCCCGCGTCACTCAATCTCTGTAAAGACTTTCTCGGGATTTGCAAAAGCGCACAATTAAACTTATTTCATCGTGCACGTCTCTTTTTTTCCGAACGTAGACGTTAGCCGCTGGCTATGTTGCGACCCACCGCGGGCGCGCAGACACAGACGCAGGCATTCTGGGTAATTACTGCTAACGACCCCGCTTGCTCGTTAGCCCGGGCTCCTATTTTTACCCTGGGCTGTGCCAACACCCTGGGCCTGTGACGTCAGTCGCTGGTTTGTTGTGGGTCGACTTTGCATGCAGACCTTTTTAACGACACCAGACAGCGGTGCACATATGTGAGGGCCAATGTCAGCGTCTGCATGTAGTCGCAGTCTTACACCACCCTGTGTGTGTTGGTGTGTGTGTGTGCGTAAACATGTTGCATACTATGCGTTTGGGTGTATATAGAGACTAGAGACAGTTGGGTGAACCGTCCGGCGGGGGTGGGGGTCTTCTGACAGAGAGAGCCGTGATCTTGGCGATCTTGTGGAAACCCAGCGAGATCAACCGGGTCCCAGGGACTTTTGTTTTTTGACTGTCGTGTTTAAACAGGATTATTACCGCACAGTTCAGTCGACAGAGGAGATGGCCAAACCTCGAGTGACGCACATGGGGTGTAAACAAGAGGGCATGCACACACGTGCACACTCACTCCTGGCTGCAGATAATACAAAATATAAAAAAAAAGAAATTTGCAGACATGAGAGAATTCTAATTCTATGTATAAAATGAAAATAAAACCAGCACAAAGACAAAACCACAAAAAATAATAGCTGTTTTGTAGCGTACGGGAAGTCACAGCAATTTGCCTGTGCCCGATCTGGCTGTGCCAGCCTTTTCCTTTCTTCACCCTGGATGCCATGCGGCGATTTATTCAGGCGGCCTTTCGGATAATATAATTGACACGATGTATAACTAGATCAGTGGGATGATGCGGGGTGGAACGCTATAACAGGACAACGTGTTGGTCATTCAGGAGAACGAGACGTGACCTACTGCCTTTTGCTACGCATGCATCATCAGAAAATGAATAAAACATCCTGCATCATCCATATTCTTGTGACTATGCCGGGGCCCTATTTGGGTAGGGTGCCATCTCCTGGCTGGAACAAGGAACAATGTAGCCTGGTGTCCTAAATCACAACTAGGAGAGGTGGGGGGGGGGGGGGTTAGGAGGAGCATGAGAGTCAAGTGTTTAGTGTCTACTCTGTGACCTCGTGTGTTGACCTCTTTCCACAAGTTCAGCTCTCTCTTATCAGAGCGGGGGCTACATCCAACACACGGCTGGCTGGGTTTGACTGTGTGTGTGTGTGTGTGTGTGTCAGAAAGAGAGAGAGAGACAAGCTCTGTGTGTGTGCGTGTCGGCGGGGCACGGCCCCCGAGGCCAAAGGTAGCAGGTAAATCATTGGTCATCTTCAGCTAGTAAAATAAGCTTAGCTAAAAAGCAGGGGAGAGGAACCTTCACACAGGACTGCACTCCCTAACTGCACGCTGTCGACAGTATGTAAACACTGTTTGTGTGTGTGTGGGTGTCTGTATATGTGTGTGTGTGTGTGTGTGTGTGTGTGTGTGTGTGTGTGTGTGTGTGTGTGTGTGTGTGTGTGTGTGTGTGTGTGTGCTAAAGCTAGAGAAACAGGCTTAGGACTCTGATCTTACTGACTGCAGCCTGTCTGTTTCGCAGACGCCAGCCGGTAAACACAACGGTGTAGGCCAAGTCTGTGTGTGTCTGTGTGCGGGAGGAAGTCACGTTGTTTTCTGTGTGTTCTTACTGATTGCGCAACAGACAACAAACAGGGCTGTATGGACATTGGTGCTACAACAATAGGAAGCAGTAAATGGCTGTAGCCTGTTTGAAAATGTAAAAGTTGAGAATTTGCGTGTGTGTGTGTGTGTGTGTGTTTGTCTCTGAGAGAACGGTGTGTGTGTGTGTCTATGTGCGTTTGCATGTCTGTGTGTGTGTTTGTGTGTGTCTGTTTGCGTGTGTCTGTGTGTGCGTGGGTCTGTGTGTCTGTGTGCAAGCACGGAAGTAACCCACAGAGGAGAGTGCACGACACAGAGACAGGTTTTTACTGCAACACGTCTCTCCCTCTCTTGTCTTATCTCTAACCCTCCCAGCCCCCACACCACCACCACCCCTCACCCCCTCTTCCTCCCCTGCACTCCATGTGAGGGCAGTTTCTCTCCTCTTTATGACTCTTTATCTGACATGAAAGGCAGTGACACGGGATACCCGCCATTACGGTTCCATCAACATGAGGAGCTCTGACACGGGATTCTGCACCGCGGCTTAGCCCATTAAGGGTGACTGGTGATCCTGTGCTCTGTCAAGGAGCCATCACAGGCAGACAGGGCAGACATAATGAGAACTTAAAACCTTAACCGTGCCTTTAAGAGCGCCGGTCAAAAGCAGCTAATAAAACGCGGAGAGGGCCCCCACTGGCCAGACCGCTCTGTAATTACGACCCGTGTCCGAGCACTAAACCCATATCAGCCCAAAGTTTAGATACACAAGGGGGATGGAAGACCGTTGAGACATTGCATGTGTTCATTGGCAAGGTCACTGGCCTGCCCTGTAAGCGTTTTGAAGCAGACCACTGGCAGGTTCCTGCTAGAGACACTACACCCCCTCCCCTTATGTCATGGGTATATCCTTCCTGCATGACGACTTGATTACTTATAAAACCAAAAAAGAAGATACTTGAGCATCGCATTACAGGGCCTGACCTGACACCAAAATCGTCATAGTTCATTAACACTGCTCCTAACAAATGTAGATAGTATACAAGGACATAAGCACATATGTGAAATGGGATATTTTGTAACGTAGAAATCGAAACCCGGAAGTACCTCCAGACACGGGAGCGTCCATGAACACAGCGCCCATCTTCTCTGCAGCGACAGCCATCTCCCTGGACACGGCGGGGTCGATGGTGGACGAGTCGATCAGCAGCGTTCCCTTCTTCACCTTCCTGGGGAGAAGACACGCCACACCAGAGCGGACTTTACACATGTTCACACCTTTGTTAACACCTGGGACAAATTAAGATTAAAAATAACCAAAACTTGTTGATTGCTGAGGAAAGCCTCACAAAAACAAAAACAAAAAATGGATGATGTTTTTTTAGAGTTTTACTTGCAGCCCTGTGGCATAATATGTCAGGTTGAGATCATGACTAATAAACAGAACACAGAGGCTGAGTCAGAACAAGCATCAGTTATCATGTTAATGCCTTCTGGCATACACTTCAAATAAACCTTATTTTTACTCGACTAAATGTTATGTCATAACACATCCCTCCAACTCATTTCACCAAACACTATCCACTGAATGGTTAACCAAAACACATTTTTTTATTCAAGATCGCACAAAAGAATCAACCTGAGACACAGGTCTGAGCCTAGCTAGCTAAATCGCTTTGTCAGTAGGCATATTTGGTGGCATTGTAATTAACTGATAATGATCGCTCATACTACTTTTTGAAAAGCTATCCTTTTGTACACCGTACAAATGGATAGCTTTTCAAAACTTTAGTCAGAACCGAGGCGTCAAGCGATCATTGTTGCCACTTTGTTGCGTTTGAAAAGGCCAATCCCGAGGGCGCGCTTACTTCAGGATGCCGTTGGCTCCTGTGTAGACCTCGATGACATTGGGGCTGGAGGGCAACATGGTCAGGATGCGGTCCGCCTTCTCCGCCACATCCGCCGGGGTGTCAAAGACCTGAAGACAGCGATGCCAAGAGGAAGAGTCGGGGGCGGGGACAGTCATTATGAAACAAAAACAACATCAACCAGTAAGCAACAGTGGTGTTACAGAAGCTTTGAGAATTTTCCGCTCATGGGAAACTTACATTTAGGTCATTTCACGTTCTCAAACGCCACTCAAGCGATCAAATGTGCGGCAAATACGTGGTGTGGCCGCTAGCAGCTGTCGACTTACCTAATGCTTAAAAGGGATTTACTACAGTGCGATTGAGTCCTCATTGAGTGAGCACTTCAGGTGTGAATGTGTGGTGAAGTATCTGCTGGCCTACTCCCTGAGGCCACGAGAGTCCATAGGAAATATGTAATCAATCACCCGGCCTATCTAAGAGCACGTCCTTCCTTATAGGTTGCGAGCGGCTCGCTGGGGTTTGTTACCTGAGCTCCCAGGTCTTGCAGCTCCTTGCGGGACTCTGGGAAGACGTCGGTAGCAATGACAGGGTAGCCGTTTCTCAGGAGGTTCTTGGCCATGGGTCTGCCCATGTTCCCCAGTCCGATGAAGCCCACCGGCGTCTTGGAGGCCATCGACCGGCTCGGCCCTAAATGAGGGGAAGAAGGAGCTGGATAATTAGCAACATTCTCAACATATTCCACTCTAAGAGTATTTTCAGTGTTTGTTTATGACGAAAACCACATAATTCCATGACTTCATTGCACTTAAAAGGCTTACAATTATTAATATGAAATAAACAATATATTCAATGGTGCTCTGACTGGGCCATGTGGCAGTCCATTATGAGTCCAAAATGGACTAAGTGAGTCATGTCATGGAGCACAGGCCATTCACACTTCTGAATATCTGTCTGGTATCTTCAGTATGGTGTGAGAAGGAATGTATTGTTTATAATAAATAATCCCAGTCAATCATTTTGTATTTTTTGAGGTTTACTGAGAAAATTAATTGGATAAATATGAAATAATTATTTAAAGTTTTGTAGTCTAAATTGATTGTGATATAAGAAGCTCTGAGCATTATAACAACATACTGCCCAAATTTACATTATTGCCTAAAATGAATTGTGTGCCATTCGCTGCAATTGCTACGACAATAATGTATTCTATGTTGCTTATCACTATCTGTTTGTAGCTCTGGTTAGATTGTAATAACATTGATTTTGGTCAGTCAAAATACTCAACTAGTTAAAAAACATAATACTAAACTTGAAATATTGCTTGATGATGGCAGTGGTAGACTACTTAAAGGAGGCCTTCTACTCACCAGCTCAGATCTGAGTGGGATTAGGTATTTGTATAGGAAAATGGCTATCATGGAAAACAGTCAATTGCCATCTTACTCCGGCTGCTTATTATGCACTAAACAATACAATTCTGAGGTAATGCATTGAGGACTTTGAAGTCATTGTTATACAAGCATAAAGCTGTCTCTTATGATTTTTTCAATCACCATTAGAACTAGTTAAACCAAGCTGTTACAAACTGGCTCTGTCAAATGTGTGATATCTAATGGCATTATGGAGCAAGAAGGCTGCTCAGAAAAAAGCCTTTAGGGTATGAGGGGAGAAAGGGAGACTTTATTGGGTCTTTGGCGGTTGGGGGCGTGTGACACCCTCGATGAGGGCAAGGAATTTCAGCCAGCCCCACTGCGTCTGCGTGCAGACTACTCCTAAAAGGGGTACACCTCTACGCATTGATATATAAAAACAATATATGACATGCACGGTAATAGAAGGTCGGTGAAGACGCGGTGAATTATGGCGACAATCCTGTTTTGTTTCAACAGCAATGTCAGATAACGGCAAAGAACAAGAAGCAAGGATTGGATTCACAAGTGGAGAAAGCAGCCGTCATGGATGCAACCATTGCCCCTTGTACGACGGCAGAGTCGTATCCATGTGGGGTTTTCATACAACTATAGGATCTTATCGTGAGCAACCTTTGGGAGGATCGCCAAGAACTCATCTCTTTAGACAGTAACAATATGAGGCTAAATGCAGCTACACAAGCTACAAACCAGCATTTGCTTATTTTCTCTGTATAACCTCGGCAATGACAGACGTACATTTCTGCAGAGATATGGACCAATAAATTAATTACTTTACCGAACGTAGGGGCGACATGTTTATTCCACCTCGGCAATAAATTGCGAGACCCCCTAATCAAGGCAGCCATGCTTCTTTCCCCTTGACCTCGTCGTACAGTGACAGCTGTCAGGCCAGGAAGCAAAACATAATAGACCGTGAATTACGGCGATGTGCGCCAATCACAGCTCTGCAGTACACATAGACAGCCAATAGAAACGTTGGAAGGCGGGTTATTATTGAATACGTTTCTTAAAGCCGCCGCCTCCTTACATGAAGTTATACATCTGATACATACAGTCTAATAATTTACAAAGTATAACATAAATACAGGCAAAAAATTGTTTACTGTAAATAAAAGAGAGATTATCTTTTCCTTGAAACTGAATGATACCATTAATTGGATACTGTCTATTCATGTAATAAGTCGAATTATGTCTAAAATTCTTGTGTGTGTAATTTCAATAAATAAATGTAATATATATAATAAATTAAGATGTTATACATCGAAGCAACATGTGGATATTATATATGTATGGATGGAGAGGCTTCAAATGAAATGTAATCTATATATTTCTCAAGTAGTCGCCTGATCGGGGACATACATTTCTCTTTCATCTCTCTTTCAGCTCTTTCTTGCATCCAGATGGCGTCTTGAGCATCCTCGGGGTACCCATACCCACAGCATCTTTAAAGCATCCCGGAAGTGACAGCATCATTTGGTCTTCAGGAAGAAGCGACGCATCATCGCCAGTGCATTGACAACAACGGTACGGATGCAAAGGCAACGAACATGTCTATCGCGATCTGTTTTATAATGTGCATTTGCTTTTCCCAATCGTATATAACTGCAAATCATCTTAATATCACGTGTGAAGGCGATATATGCATACGGTTGTCTCGTTGTTATTCACCACCGTGCTAGCTGTCCGGCTTACGTTAGCTCAGTATGTGTCATGACATGGCCTGCTGCTCAGAAGCTAATGATAGCTCACCTGATAGCGCAACTAAGTTTAGTCTTCTCATCCTCTAACATGGTTAGCCATTTTGACATATTGTGGTATGCTATGTAAACTAACTTGTGAGAAGCATACAATATAAAATCCAGGTCATCATTGTCACCATCCTGTAGTGTACATTACCTAACATAACAAAGATATGTTATTAAAATAACAATACTAAAGTGAACCATGGCACATGTTGTTAACTACTTATCTATTCCAGTTATGCACTGTACTAGTGATGGTGAAAGGATTCACACTTTGTTGACCTGCCATTATCTCTGTCCATTCTTCCTACTTTTAACTGCGCAGGTCAGACCAATGAAGTGACCAGAAGGATATGATGTCATCCTTCCAGGTGGTGGACTCATCGCCTGGCAGCAGCTTGAGCATCATGGAGACGTCCAACTTTGCCCATGTCATCTTTCAGAACGTGGGGAAGAGTTTCCTACCGCAAGCACCTCTGGAATGTTGCTACACACTGACCCCGTACATTACGCCTCACCCTAAAGACTGGGTGGGCATTTTCAAGGTACCCGCACCACACACACACGCACATGAACCACATTTGTAACGCCTGAAGTGAACATTCTATTCTAAATGTATACAATCACCTGGCAATGCAATGGATGTAACAGTTGGTTCAAGAAGCAGTCCCCAGACCCATCTCACACAGTTGTCAGCAAAAATAAGTGTGTGTGTGTGTGTGTGTGTGTGTGTGTGTGTGTGTGTGTGTGTGTGTGTGTGTGTGTGTGTGTGTGTGTCTGTGTCATACCTTAGCCTTAGCAATAAGCTCATTTAGACATGCGCACCGTATTTCAATGTAGTTTTTAAGGGCTCCAGGCTAGCATAGCTTTGTGCTAAAATCCCCAGCGACACAAATGAGCTTTAGCGCGGTAGCCCTTCATGAGAGTGGATGCAGTGTGATGGTTCTAATGGGCCTCACCGGTTGGGGAGGGTACATTTGGTGCCCTTTATTAACCACTGATTCTTATTAAGAGCTTTTCCTCCAGCAGCTGCCTTTGCTTTCCACTCTTTCTTCTTCTCCTTCCTTGTATTGTTCCCTGCCGTCTCCTCTCTGTGTCTTTCCTCTGTGTCTCCTGAAACCCCCCACTCCGCTCAGCTCTTTTCATCAAGGCCCATCAAATCTCACACGTAATTAACAGGATATGTGAACGGGGGAAAACTTAATGTGTCGTAAAAGTCAAAAGACAAACACTTTATCGTTGCTTAAGAACTCACTTCAAATCCACCAGCTCAATTAAAAGAGAATAAAGATGCTGGTTTTATTTGGAAAAAGTCGATTGGAAAATGTAACTGTTGTAATCCCTGCTAATGAAAGCGTGTTTGATGGTTAGTTCTTCATGTCGGAGGGGGAAGAAGCACACCAAACTTTTATATTTTTTCGACGTACGTAGGTTTGTCCTTGTTCAGAGAGAAGCAGAGCATTTTATCTTCCGGAGGTGGTAAAGATGTCGGTAATTAAAAGAGCCATGTTAGTGGGCTATTAAGGTTTTTAATTGCCCCGAAACCGTTTTCAACTTGGGATCTTTCTCCTGTTGCTGCAGTACTCCATATGTAAGCCTGCGATGTCAATAGGTGAATTACGTACCTATGTTGTTAACAAAGACCATCTGTCACAAGGATAGGAAATAGTAAAACGGTCAGTCTATGTGTGTTGGGGGTAACTTTGTATATGCATGCTCTTGGGAATGCATGACTGTATTGCGCCTAATAAGTGACATATGAAACATTAATAATATGTTAATGCCTGTATGTTGTCTTTATCTGGATATATACGTGGATTTATTCCCAGGGGCTACGTTAACAAACATACTCACTTGCTTACAAGAAGCTTTACTGTTCAACTATCCTGAAATGACTTTTACTTGCATTAACCACATGCATGTGACATCATGTAACTGAACCGATGACTGAACTAATCTACATTCTGTCGTTCCTGTCATTAATTACATTTCAAACATAATGACAGAGGCCGGGACTAAATGAGCTGGTTTGTGTCATAATGCCTCTTGAGACCTCACAGGCAGCCTATGTTTAGTTGTGCACAGACACCACCTAGTGGCTGAAACTGTCCATAGACAAAGTCATTCCACTTGCATTCCAGGTCAATACATCAATACTAAAATGACATACCATCACACACACACGCCAACAGTGTACATTGTAACCACAGAACCATGATATTCGTATTTTCCATCATATGATAATACCTCTTTATGAGAGTGGAAGCAAAATAGTAAAAACAGAAAAGTATGCCAAACTATCTTCGAGCATCGAAAGTCTTCAGAATCAAAAATGACATTTATACCCACGCACACATGCAAAGACCCACACAGACACACACACACACCCACACACTCACACACGCACACACCGAGAAAAGCCCTTGGAGGTTATTGGTTGTGGCATGTTTGGGTGGGCAGGGAGAAACCCGTTGTATAAGTGTATAATTAACGTGTCATCAGAGTGTTCCCTCACAGCTCAGCAGAGTGATTGATTGCTGCTCCTGCCTGTGATTATTTTATCACATCACTTGTGTGTTGGAACACTGTAGCTTACCTAACCAACTGTCAGTCAACTTGGCAGTGCGATGTGTTACAATTTCTTTATATAATGTGTGCTTGTGTTCAGGTAGAAACATACATGCATTTTGATTCACGTGAGGAAGACGCACATGACATTGGCCTCCTTTGGCCTCGCACTGGAAGCCATTTGCCTGTCAGTCGTGTCAGTCTTTGACACGCAAAGTTCGTCCTTGGCAAGATGTCAGTATTGATTTGACATTAGATTGGTGTGAAATTATTGTCAGTGTTATTGTGTAATAACTTAGGGACAACAATTGTTTAATCGCCTGGTCGTGCTAGTCAGGCGTGACAGAGACGTGTGAAGTGTGTGAAGTGTTTTGAAAATGTATGCGTTTGATTTACTGTCCTTGGCATCCGTGTTGATAGAAGAATGTAGCGACGTCATCGCAGCACATTGAGTCATAGTACGTAGGCTATTATCTTATCATTTTGTTAGATAAGATAAATAAATCCTATGGGAATTGTCTGTTGGCGGAGATGTTGTTTGTCAATCATATTCTTGGAGAGGAAGAAATAAACAGCCCCGCTCTTCAGTCCCAGGGACTGGTGCAAATGAATACAGGAGGATTCGTTTTGTTTGCATGACAAAGGAATGCAAATCTGGATCCTAAGGCAGATTCATCTCCACTTAAAGAGGCTTTCTACAGTTTGAATGTCATCCTTATTTACTCCTATGTTCTCTGTGTAGTCCCACTGGTGGTCAAAATAACCCTTGGCTTGAGCACAATCATGAAATGTCACATGCGTTTATCGCATGAGTGAGGTTGAAGTTTTGTGTGTGTGTTTGTGTGTTGTGTGTGTGTGTGTGTGTGTGTGTGTGTGTGTGTGTGTGTGTGTGTGTGTGTGTGTGTGTGTGTGTGTGCGTGCACGCACACATCTTTCAAAGAACAAGTACACGGTGGAGTCCGGGACAGAGGGTGTGGGTGATTGTGCTGGACAGCTTTACGACGCAGGGCAAAGTTATGATGTTCACGACTGCTTTTTTCATCATCCGTCACTTACCAACACACAAAATTCATATAATTACATGTCCCTCTCCTCTCCGCGTAAAATTTTCACCTTTTTTCTCGCCCCCCTCTCGCACTTCCTGTTTCCTTTCCTCTTAACTGATTTTTGCGCGCGTGTGTGCAGGCTGCATCCAGACACACAGACACATACACAAACCGCCCCACCCCCCAAACCTCACACCTCCATTTCCCCCTTTTTTTGGGGGCCCAAACAGGGGTAGGGACTGAGGAAGGGAGGAGGGTGTAGGAAGGGAGGAGGGTGTAGGGAATGAGCAAGGGTAGAGGGTGTAGGAAATGAGGAAGGGAGGAGGGTGTGTATGGAAAAAAGAGGGTTGGCTGGTCGAGGGAGGGAGGGTTCCTGGGGTTCTAAATGTTTCCATTCTTCCCCTCCACAATCCTGTAGTGTGCGCTATTAAGTCCCTCCGTTGTGAAAAACAGGCATCATTATACACAAGTTTCCCCCTGAAAAGTATAAACGACGGCGTTTGTTTTAAAAAAAAACGGTATGCACACTAAGCAGTGTATACCATTTTTGCCAACCTTTCGGGAAACCTTGGTTTGGCTTTCTGCATTGTGATTTTACATTGCCCAGTTGTGTCCTTTTATTTAGATGTGGGGAGAATATCGCTAATGACGATGATAATGATGTTGTTTCGTTGTGCCCTAAAGGTCGGCTGGAGCACGGCCAGGGATTACTACACCTTCCTTTGGTCTTCGATGCCCGAGAGCTATGAGCCAGGCAGCACAGTGCAGAGGAGTGTGGTGTTCCAAGGTACGACACACACACACACACACACACACACACACACACACACACACACACACACACACACACACACACACACACACACACACACACACACACACACACACACACACACACACACATATATTCCAAGGCAGCTCCCCTATTTAACGGTGCATATAAAAACTAGGGCTTTTATTTTATTAAGGGGAACAAAACCGCAACCGCGGCCAGGGACCTGAACACCTCTCTCAAACCACACACACAAACACGCACACACACACACACACATACCCGGTCCGAGGGTCCGCGTACTGGTTTTAGTGGCTCTAGCATGGTCAGATATTATACTGTGAAAACATGAGACTCCTCTGTGGTGATTCAGAGAAAGTGGTTGGCTGCCTGTAAGTCACAATTCATATGCTCTAACGAGAGCTTTTCAGTGGTCATCTGTTTTTTTTAAACACACTGTTTCTATAACACATTTAATATACTGTAATGGCAGCATATTACCAACTGGTTGAAATATTATCTCCATCAAATCTTCTGACTTCTTCTGGGTTTTAAACCCGAGTAAATATTCAGTTTCGTTAATGTGGAGGGGAGGCTTCTGCAGTCAGGGCGGTAACTCCTGCCCTATGTGTGAGTGTGTGTGTGTGTGTGTGTGTTTTCTGTGTGTTTTTGTGTTTGTGTGAGTGCTTTTTTTTCTCTTTCCCTTTCGGCTGCTAAAGTGGCTCCCTGCTGGTGCAGAAATGAGCCATTCGCTCGGAAATGTCGAAAGACCAAAAAGAAAACCAAACTTATTTTGTATCCCACACATCTGGACTTAATGCTCACTCAAGGCAGATTTTCTTTTTTTTGTATGTATAAACAAGGGAGAATTTTTTTTTGAAAAAAAAAAAAGATAGATTATATGGTTACATGAAAATGCTTCATGTTCAATTCATGTATGATAGATTAGAAAATACATCAAATGTTACCCCAGATGTAAAACATGCCTGATTTATGTTCTGTAATTTAAAAATGTAATTCCACCAGTCTAGTCCACCTTGAAAAAACAGACCCAACAGCAGTCCTATATTCTTATGTGATATTTGTGCACAACTCCTGCTGTCCTTGCATCATAGGCTACTACGTTCCCAAGTCTGACGGGGAGTTCTACCAGTTCTGTTACGTCACCCACACGGGTGACATCAGAGGCGCCAGCACGCCCTTCCTGTTCAAACCGTCCACGCCCACTGATGAGCTCCTCACCGTCGCCGAGGACGACAGCAACTCCGACATATTGGTGGTCACCACCAAGACTGGCCTGTTGGAGGTAGAGATACTCACACACACACACACACACACACACACACACACACACACACACACACACACACACACACACACACACACACACACACGCATACACACATACACACATACCTACATACATACATACATACATACATACATACATACATACATACATACATACATACATACATAGACAAATGCACAAACATACACGCACACACACACACACAGATCCTTCAAATTGACCACTCGCTCCCCTGCCTTAGAACCCTTGAGCAAGATGCCGCATCCCTACCATCTTCCTCTCTCTGATAGAAGTGTGTGTGTGTGTGTGTTTGGGAGAGAACCATCCCAACACTGAGGGGAACCAGCCACAGATGTAGACCCCGTCTCCCCGTCCACAAAGCTGTCCACACTGAGATACCGGTGCTCCCCTCCTCCCCTCCCTCTTCCCCCACTCTCTTCGGGTTGGCCTCCTGCAGCGGGTGGAGGAGGTGCAGCAGGAGCGCCGGGAGCTGCAGAAGGCCATGCGCCTCCTGCAGGAGGAGAAGCAGCAGCTGCAGGAGGAGCAGACGCGCCTGGCCAGGGAGAGGGAGCAGGAGAGAGAGACCTGTAGCCTGCTGAGGAGCCACAATCAGGTGGGTGGTGCTGGTGGTGCTGGTGGTGGTGCTGGTGCTGGTGGTGGTGATGGTGGTGGTGGTGGTGGTGGTGATGGTGGTGGTGGGACGGTGGTGGTGGTGGTGGTGGTGGTGGTGGTGGTGGTGTTGATGGTGGTGATGGTGGTGGTGGTGGGGATGGTGATGGTGGTGGTGGTGATGGTGGTGGTGGTGGGACGGTGCTGGTTGGGTTATGAGGGAAGTTGAGGGAAGGTTGTGATCATGGGTGTGCAAGAGTTCTCTCCAGATAGGTGGCCATTTTAGATTAAGTGTTAGTTTCTTGATTCGCGCCAAAATGTCATGGGAACTTTCAACGGCTTCTTGTCGGTGTTGAATATTCATTAAGTCTCAGCATGTTTATACAAAAGAGTGAAATACAATAAATATTTAGTTACAATGTATGTAAATTCAACTTATTCCAGGAATTAGCTTTTTTTCAATTTAAAGTAGACGATCAGGAATGTGTTTATATTAGGTTAGGGCAGGTGGGTTCAGGGAAACAGCTTGTTTACCGTCACTAGTTCCTGCCAGGGGTGAGGTGAGACCGCAGTAACACAACCATACCCATTTTTGGCCCATATGAAACATTCACAAATTCGTTTTTGTGAAGAATAATATCCCTAAGCTATCCTGTTTAATGAGAAGTCCTAGCAAAGAAGTCAGCGTGTAATTTGCTCATTGTGATCTGTAATATTGGCATATAAAAATCTGAATGTGTCAACTTGCATATGGACATGTACTCCTGTGTTTTGCTTAAGTTTGCATGTTGGTGCCTTCCAGCATGACTGTGTGGCTGTATCCGTCTTTATGCAGACAGCCGGTCCCTGCCTGCGTCTTACACGTGGAGCCAGTTTCACATCAGTGATCACGAGTGGAGAACATCAAAGGCCTACCTTTGTGTAGGATCCCGACCCTTCCCGGCTTTGATTTTGATTGATGAATGATATAGGCAAATTTTAGTGTGTGTTTGTGTGTGTGTATCTGTGAGGGTCTGTGTAAATGTGTGTATTTGTGTATGTGATGCGGTTTCTCTATCGCTTCTCTTCGCCTTTTTTAATGACCGGATTCATTGGGCCCCTACAGAAAGGGGACGCAATTTATCGGGCATCTGGCGTCAGGGACGATGCCATCGCAACCACAGAGTGAACAAACATGACGTCAAAGCCTTACACACACAAACACACAAACACACATACACACACGCACGCACGCACGCACACGTGCACGCGCACCCATGTACATTCACACGCATGTACACAACCGCACGTCACGAAAATTAATTGCATCCCTCTGATGCCATTCAAACTCAAATCTGTGTTCAGATTCAGTGCCGCAAGGCCTCTTTTAACATGCATTCAAGCGTGTGTGTGAATACAAGCGCACAAAACGCGCTTGCACTCACACATACACGCTTGCATACAAATACACACAGACACGCTCATTATGCCACCCTCTTGCAAACCCTTTTAGTCTGTGTGTGGAATGAGAGGAGGGCAGTCCGCAAAACCGCCAGACTGAAAACAGAGGCCCTGCCCTGCGTCAGGGACAAACACCACGCTGTCACGCGATTCAGGCCCCTCAGCGCTCTCCCTTTTTGTTCGCCTCTCTTTCTCTATCTCTATCTCTCTCTCTCTCTCTCTCTCTCTCTCTCTCTCTCTCTCTCTGTCTCCTGCCACTTCCAACATAACTTACCCGACTCATTTATGGTAGAAGCTCGTTTAAGGTAGGAGCTCCATTCCTCAGGATGAGTCAAACGTCACATCGGGCAGTTTTTTATAAGGGTCCTGTCTGATTAAGCAAACGCATTACACTTGAGTGAGAGAAAGAGCTAGCAAGAGAAAGAAAGAAAGAAAGAGGGGGTGGAAGCCTGTTGAGAGAGTTGGAGGGTAGGGGGGAGAGGAGGAAGCAGGGCAACCCTATAGTAGTTTGGAGTTGTAGATTGGAAACTGGTCTGCTATCGCCCCCTAGTGTACGTTACCTCTCCTAGGTTCAGAGAGCGCACTGCTTTGAGTTAGACTATTTTGCGCAATACAAAATGGCCATAAATTACAGCTGTAACACACGTTGTTATTAAAGTCGTGTGTTTCTGTCCTTCATTGGTATGCAATTGATTTGTGTGTGTAATCTTGTGTTTGTGTATATGATTTTGTGTATTTGGTGTCTGTGTGTGTATGTGTGCATAAGAGAAGGCAGGCATTTTTGGAAAGCAGGTAGGTAAGCTCCTGCTATGTGTTAAAATATCTTTAAAGTTTTAATGTGAGGACATAAGTATATATTTCGCTGCTGCTAATTTTATGACCTTGCTTTTTATAAGGTCTTAATGCACTGCTAAAGTGCTTTGCCAATGCAAGCTGTAAAATTCATACAGTAATAAGACGGAGCCAAGCACAGAACGAGTCATGTGGGTGTGTGTGTGTGTGTGTGTGTGTTTAGCATGTACTTTGCAACCGTAGATTTCCCTTTCCTCTTTCGTGTATATTCGCAAATGACCTTGAATAAAGATCTCTTCCTTTCACACGCATACTAGACTATAAGTGGGAAGAAATGGACAGGAGGGGTGTGTATATGGTGTGTTTGTGTGTGTTAAGGTGTATGAGTGTGTGTTTGTATAGGCGTGTTTGGCTGTCATAGGTAGTGGTTGCTGGGGGTGATTTAGTGCACTGGTGTTCTGACAGATCACTCCCAGCTGCCCATACAGGCTCTCTCAGCGTCTGTTTTGTGACAAGCAACCTGTTGAAAGAATTCACCTAGGCCTGCCCAAGCAGTCTCACAATACCTGAAAGCAGGCCAAGGTGTTCACGAAAGGTATACTTCTATTGTACTGTAGCGCGGTCTGTTTTGCCTCATTCAAGTTTTCCATTGTGTCTTAAGTGGCGCGTCGTTCAATTCCATTCATGGGTATGACTTCAAAGTGCCAGGAAAAGCTTGAGGGACGCACCAAGTATAGTATAGACGAGGCGCTCATTGTATCGGCGCCAACGGTTTCCTGCAAAGGGTTAGTCATGGACATGGTGGGAGCCCACATGCTGCAGGAATGACATCAGCGGTGTCAGCTGTTGCATGTGGTGATTATTTTCACCAGATATATGTATTGTTCAACGCCCCCCCCCTTCTCCTCTCTTCACCCTCTCCTTCTCGACCCTGTCCTCTTATCTCTCCTTTCTCCCCTCACTTCTCCCTCTCCTTTCTCCCATCTACTCTTCTCTCCTCTCTCCTCACTCTCCTTTCTCCCCTCTCCCCTCACTTCTCTTTTCTCCTCCCCTTCTCTTCCCTCTCCTCTCCCCCCTCTCCCCCCTCTCTCTCCCGGTGTGTGTTTTGCAGGAGTTGCTGCGGTCGTCGCAGGGCCTGTCGGAGGAGCGCGAGGAGGTGCGGAGGAGGCTGTGTGAGGCCTGCGAGCGGGTCCGTCACCTGGAGGAGGAGCTGCGGGGAGTGTCCCAGAGGAGCCTGCAGAAGGAGACGGAGTTGGACTGGTGTGTGTGGTGGTGGTGGGGGGGGGGGGGGGGGGGGTGAAGGAGGTGGATCTGGCAGCTTTGCACGCAACAGCGCAATTTACTTTATGCACCGAATCGTTCTTGATGTGTTCCTTCTTGATGTTTGTTCAGTTCTGATTTCAGTTTTTTCCCCTAGGGGTAAAGAGGTGTCAAGTCATGTGGGCCTGTGAAGGCCCTTTGGCGCTGTAACTGATTAAGGGCTGTGCAAATAACATTGAAGAGGAATTCGTAAGGCACTTGCAGTCAATATGAACAGGACATTCATCATGATGTAACACTCGAGCAGCACTATGCGTGTCCTCGGGGGAGATTCACTCTTCCTGGCTCGAGCTGTGGCATTATCGCCCGGAGGCCTTTGAGCAGTTGAAAGAATAATAATAAATACTCAGCATTGAAGTATGTTGGAATCCGTACTCGGCGTGTTTAGTTTCTGTGGCTCCTGGCATGGAAAGGCTCCGGCCTCATGTTCTATGTCCTTTGTTTGTTATCTCCCTCCGGCGGACCGACCTGTTGGGCGGGATTGTTTGGTGTGGCCGGCGTCGTCCCCTCCAGCCTCCGGGATCGGCTGAAGAAGCAGGGGTCCGAGCGAGACCGCCTGGAGGGCCAGCTGAAAAACGAACGGGACGAGAGGGACCGCTACAAGGTGGGATGGGGCGCTCTCAGTACCGACACATGGTGTGTGTGGGTTTGGGTGTGTGTCTGTGTGTGTGCGTGTGCGTGTGTGTTGATCAATGTCGACCGGCGATCGGGTTGGTGGTAAACTTTTTGAAAACATCTGTTTGATGGAGTGGGTGTGGGTGTTTGGTGTTTCAAAAGGCATAATTCCCACGCCTAATGCACAAATAAGAAACGGATAAACCACAACGGCCTGGGTAGATTACGGTTTAAAGGTGTCCCGATATTGAAAACTTGAAACGTTACCATCCAATTAAGATCAAGGATTAGCAACACGGCATGAGATACGTGTGGCAATCATGTGCATGTGTGTGTGTTTGCGTGTTTGTATGCGTGTGCCTATTTGTGTGTGTGTGCGTGCGTGCGTCCGTGCGGCCCCTCACCAGGCCCATCTGCGCAGCACGGAGCTGGAGAACACTAAGCTGAGCGCCGAGCTGCAGATGCTGAAGGCGGTGGAGCTGAACCGGGAGGTGACCATCGCCCAGTTCCAGGAAGAGCTGGAGCGCATGCGGGCCTGTGTAGCCCAGCGGGACTGCCTGGAGAAGGAGCTGCACAACCACCAGGCCCACAAGGTCTGTCTGGGATCCATGTGTGGATCTGTTCAGACTTTTTTATTCAGTTTCTATGAGGATGCAGAGGGTCCACACATAATGTGAGCATTTTGTGTATGCAAACACTGTGCTGCACCTTTGCACTCGCCCACAAACAGACTTAGACTTAGACTTGGCTTCATTGATCCTTTTGGGATGACTCCCTCAAGGAAATTGAATTTCCAGTAGCTTACAGAAACACAACACAATATATACAATATAAGACAAAACAATAAACTCTTAGCTAACTATAAAAAGTAAACAATAACAGTAAACGATAAACTCTTAGCTAATATTGAAAGTAGAGATAAGAATAGAAGTAAAACAGGATTCAAGTAAAATAAAATAAATGTAGAGGATACATATAGATACATATATGGCTGTATATGGCATTGTGTCGTCATACAGTGCATAAATAAATAAATAAATGACAAATGACATTCGCAGAAATTAGCAGTTAAATTAAGCGGTGGATTAGGTTATTGCACAAGCAACAAAAAAATAAACAGCAACAACAGCAAACAACAAGTTGTCCCCCACCTCCCCCCCGGCCAATATGGTCTCTCGCTGTCTCTCTTTCCTATTCTTTTATCTTCCTAATGTTCCCAGCCGGGATGAATAAAGTCTCTCTCTCTCTCTCTCTGTCTCTCTCTCTCTGTCTCTCTCTCTGTCTCTGCTCTCTCTCTCTCTCTCTCTCTCTCTCTCTCTCTCTCTCTCTCTCTCTCTCTAACGCTCTCTCTCTCTCTCTCTCTCTCTCTCTCTCTCTAACGCTCTCTCTCTCTCTCTCTCTCTCTCTCTCTCTCTCTCTCTCTCTCTCTCTCGCTCTCTCTCTCTCTCTCCCTCTCTCTCTGTCTCTCTCCCTCTCTCTCTCAGGCGGAGCTGGGCCGCGTGCGGGAGCATCTCCGTCAGGCCGAGGACCAGCTCCAGGCATCCCGGCAGCAGGCGTCCCTCCTGGCCGCCGAGCTGCGGGACTCCACAGGGGCCCGGGACCGCGGCATGGCCGAGCTGTACCGCGCCCGGCTGGAGGCGGAGAAGCTGCGGGCCAGCCTGGCCGACGCCCAGGCCGAGTGCCGCCGCATGGAGAGCCAGCTGGACCGCCTGAGGAGCGCCGCGCTGAAGGAGGCGGTGAGCGCCCACCCCACCGGCCGTTCCCCCATGCAGGGGGTCCCGGGGCTGGGGGGCGTCCGGTGGGCATGGGGGACTGGGGAACAGCTGCCCGACGACGGGACACCCAAATGAACAATCAACCACGTAGATAACGAGCGATTGCTTGGTACCTCTTTCAAATGGTTTCTTTGAAGCTATCTTGATCCAATCAGTGGTGCCCAAGTCGGCGATATGGGATCCGTCGGAAAGCTCTCAATGCTTTGACCGGGAGATAGATCTGTGAGGGTGACGTGAAAGCCTCTTCCCATTCGGAAGGTGGGCTATTATGGTTTCACTCACATGGTGCCATCTAAAGGATAGGGGGTATCGCTTAATAGGTTTTTATTCAACCTAGCTGTCTACAACAAGTATATATTTTCGTAGACTAGGCCGCTGTAATCAATAAGCAAGTCAATTTGTACTGTTTTGTTTTGAACAAAGAACGTGCATGAATCACGCTCTGATGAGACGGCGAGAAATCATCCATTTTGTTTGCTGGTGTTAGATTGGTTTGAAGGATCCTTAAGGTGGCGTTATACTCAACATCAATTTTCTAACCAGATACTAATATTCAGTACACCAGTGGGGAAAAATGGCCGTTAGTTGTTTCTCTTTGGCTCTTTATGCCACGCTTGTGCGACTTTCACAGCGGCCCTCTCCTTGCCCTGTTTTTTCTTTGTCGTTCTTTGACGACGGACTCATTGCTAATAAGCATTAGCTTCAATTTCGCCGTCCCCTTTCTTCATGCATTCCCTGTTCTTCCCCCTTCCTTGTTTTCCTTTCTTCCTCTCCTGGGTGTCGGTCTAGCAGAGTGTTGTGGCCTGCCTGGAGGGCGGGGCCAGTGGGGAAGGCGGGGCCAGCGGCAGCAGCCTGGCTGTGGTTTCGGAGGCGGAGGCGGAGCTCCAGAGGGAGGTAGAGGAGCTGAAGCTCCGCCTCCACATGGCAGCCGAGCACTACAAGGAGAAGTACCGGGAGTGTCAGCGCCTCCGCCGGCAGGTGGCCAAGCTCAGCGAATCACAGGGGGTGAGAGCACAACACACATAGACACAGTACAAAGGCATGCATAGAGACACACACACACACACACCGGTACACAGGCATGTATAGAGACACACACACACATCACACACCGGTACACAGGCATGCATAGAGACACACACATCACACACCGGTACACAGGCATGCATAGAGACACACTCACTAACACCACACACCAGTACACAGGCATGTATAGAGACACACAAACACATCACACACCGGTACACAGGCATGCATAGAGACACACACACATTCCACACAGGCATGCATAGAGACACACACACACATCAAACACAGGCATGCATAGAGACACACACACATCACACACCGGTACACAGGCATGCATAGAGACACACACACACACATCACACACCAGTACACAGGCATGCATAGAGACACACATGCACATCACACACATTCCACAGGCATGCATAGAGACACACACACACATCACACACAGGCATGCATAGAGACACACACACACATCACACACCGGTACACAGGCATGCATAGAGAGACACACACACACCACACACCGGTACACAGGCATGCATAGAGACACACACAATCATGGATACACATGTAACATATATATCCACACACACATCACATACTGCAATACAATACCCACATTCATGTGAAATGACCGTTTCATCAAATAGGAAGGTAGGAAGGAGCGATTTGTGGTTTTATTCCAACAGGTTTAACATCTGTCTGCCTGTCTGTCTGCCTGCCTGCCTGCCTGTCTGTCTGTCTGTGCACCCAGGAGCCAAAGAGGAACGCAGCTACAGAGACGACACAGGGACCCCTGGCCTATAGTCCAGAGTCCCCAACAACAGGTATGAAACACACACACATCCTCAGCCACAAACCATTCCCACAATGCAGCAGGGCCACCACAATCCAGAGCTGATCATGCGTGTGTACGTGTAGCTTTACCTCACCTGTGACCACCTGTCACTAACTTCCCCCCATGCATTCCTAGACAGCATCGCCGACGCGGTCTTGCGCGGCACCGCCGAGATGACCATCGCCCTGGAGGCGGCCTACCTGGGGGCTCCCGTCCCCCCCGCCACGCCCGTCCCCCCCGCCACGCCCGCCCTGGCCGCCGCCGCCGCGTCGGAGGAGAGACAGGGGGAAGGCGCGGCCCAGGGAGCCGAGGAGCGAGAAGGAGGAGGAGGAGGAGCCGACGACGAAGGAGGGCCGGGGGAGCAGGAGAAGGCGGGAGAGGAGGGAGCGAGGGAGCGCCTCCCGGAGGAGAGCCTGCGCATGACGAGCTGGGTGGAGGTGGAGAAGGAGAGGAGGAGCGCCGAGGAGAACGAGGAGGAGGAGGAGGAGGAGGACGACGACGACGACGAGGAGGATGAAGAGGAGGAGGAGGAGGAGGAGCATCAGGAGGAGGAGAGGAATGTGAGTGAGCTGGATGGGGAGGTGGAGGCGGAGCTGGAGCAGACACGCTCGGTGGAGGAGGAGCTGGCCGCCATGGAGGAGAAGTGGAAGGAGCAGTGCGCCATCAACGAGACGCTCAAACTGCGGCTGGCCAATGAGGAGGAGCGATTCAGAGTGAGTGACCTATCGGACTTTGGGTCTGCTGTATTGTACTCGGCTCCTGTCTGAGTCCGATTTCCCGCCCAATCTGGCACCACTGGAAATCTGGCTGGAAGTCTGGCCCAATCTGGCAACACCGTCACCAGCGTAGATGCGGGTTCCTCAGACACATTCCCCTGTCCTGTCAGAATTAAGATGGGACACGAAGGAGACAGCAGTGTTTCCCCAGCCCTGGCTTGCAGGCTCCATCTACTGTAGGCTACGGTGTTCCGTGAAGGTCTCTAGGTCACCTGCCGGTCGGAAAACAGGAACACGCATATCTGCTCCGACAGGTCGAGGCACAGCTGGGGGAATGGCAATCCGATAAGGCAAAGGTGGAGCGGGTTACACAGGTAGTGAGTTACGCATATTGAGTCACACACGCACAAACACACACACACACACACAGCCCCACGCGCACTAAGGCGGCCCACCGCACAGCCTCCAGCCTGCCAGACGTCTCCCGGGAACGTCTCCGGTCTCCCTCCGAAGGCCGCTCTCCAGTGTCTGCACCGGACCGCCTCGCCCGCTGCTGGAGGGGGCCTATCTCTCTCCTCTCGGCGGAATTAATGTGTCAGTGTATCGGTTACGCGCGGTGCACTCAGCCCACGTGCCGTTTCAGCCTGGGGGGGGGGGGGGGGGGAGACCACGTGACCATGTGACAGACAATGTCTTTTTTTTTTGCATGCTGATCTTGTGTTCATTTTACTTGACTCTCTCTGCACGCAAATCAACCCCCCCTCCGAGTCCCCCCCCAAAAAAAAAAAAAAACACAGTTTGATCTGGGACCTCTGAGTGCACGTTTATCTCCAAAGTAAATAAGATCCTCTTATGGGTCGGGGGGGTGGGGGGGGACTCCCACCGCACGTCCCCAGTGAGCGCGAGGCTGACGAGGAAGACAGGCCGGAACGCCGTGCTTTACGGCTGTTTACGCCAGGGACGGGAGGGGGGAGAGAGGAGAGGGAGAGATGAAGGGAGAAGGAGAGGGAGCGGGAGGGAGAGGGAGAGAGAGAGCGAGAGGGAGGGGGTGGGGGAGGGATGATGATATAGGGAAAGGGGAGTAAATGGATAAACGTTGACTGTTGCAGCCTCCCTTCACCCAAACGTGACCCCCCCCCCCCCGCGCCCTTTAAACAGTGCCGTAAATCCAGAGGAGTGGGAGAGACAGACGGAGAGAGAGAGAGAGTGGTCGGTGGGGAGAGAGAGAGATTGGATGAAAGGGCGAGAGAGACAGAGATTGGCGGAAAGGGAGGGCGAGAGAGATGAGGGCGAGAGGGAGTGGGAGTTGTTGGAGGGAGGGAGAGATTGGGGTGGGGGGGGGGGAAGGGTGAAATAAGAGTCCGAAAGGAAAAAGAGCGGGGCCGAGGGGTTACGTTTGGGACAGACTGACAGACTGACAGTTATGAACCAGAGCGGGGGGGGAACCCTTTGTAATGGGAATAGAGGAGTGCCGGCAGGCCGCAATGTAAACTATCCCACCGGGTCAACCCCTCTCTTAGAGGGAGCGAGAGAGAGAGAGGGAGGAGGAAGGAAGGGAGGGAAGCAGCGAGAGAGTGTAATTTATAGCCCCCCTTTGATTCACTGTGGTCTCTCTCTACTCTGTCCTGCACTCGTGTCTGCTCCCTTGGGTTTGTGTACTTTACAGTGGGGGCCACACATTCACATGTGTGGGGGGTGCTCCAGAAGAGCACAACAAACCCTAATCCAAACACTTTCGCTCTCATACACACTCTGCTGCGTCCTGCTCCCGGCTGGAAGACGGAGGAGAAACCGGCATGAATATAATTGGGAGCTTCTGTGATGTAACGTGAAGGATGTCATCATTTAATCCAAGGATTCAGTTGGGAACCTCGTCCTTGTTTTTACTTATCTCGCCTGTCCGTCTGTCGGCGTGTGCGTAGGTGCAGATGTCGGAGCGTGCCAACGAGGTGACGGAGCTGAAGCGCAGGCTGGCCCAGGCCCTGCGTGAGAAGGAGCAGATGCAGGAGGTGTGTAGGCCGGCGGTCATGCACCACACAGGATGCGCCACAGAGCCACACTCGCCAGCTTGTGTTTTTGATCTGGGCTCTCGGCAAGAATTTTTGCCTCATTATAACAACAAAGATGACTCTCTCCACTCCGCACGTGGACGCGCCTTGGAGCGTTGAAAACTAAAGAAAACGTCCTTTCTCCAAATGCTTAAAATGATTGCAAGCGAAATCAGTGTCTTGTATAAATAACATGTTTCGTATTATTGTATATACATTATATATTATCGCAATTAGTAGTACATCCCTCCACAGCGTCTGATCAGCTGTCCCACATCACTTGTCCCAACCCCCTCCCCCGCAGAACCTTTTCCAGCATTCCCGGGGTCCAACCTTAATGAATACACCCATACCTGCCCCCAGCCCCCCCCTGCATGGCCATGCAAATGCCATGCAGCTTGTCAGCTTGAACTCTGCTGGCCCTGCTTTAAATGTTAAAACCAGATAGCGGCGCGCTAATGAAGTCATCAAGAGAGGAGGCACGGAGTTGGGCGAGGGAGAGAGAGGGAGAGGGAGGGAGCGAGGTTGGGGGTGGAGGGGCGGAAAGGGAAGACAAAGGTAGGAGGAGAGAGCGAGGCGGGGAGACTGGGCGAGAGAGGGAGAGATTGGGAAAGGGCGCTTCTGTCAGCTAAGCGGCAGCAGAGTTTTGACACCCATTACAGTAATGAGTAGAGTACTAATGCCTGGTGCTTGGGGTATTATGGGAGAAAGGGCATCGCTGCCGAGGCTGAAACACGGGGTGGGTGAGGGGGAAAAAGGGAGAAAGTCTTCCTCTGCACCATTTAACTACTTATTCCCTCTCAAAGTCTGCTGATAGATGATGAGAAATGTCCCTTTTATTACAACTCTGTGGAAAAAATTTACCACACACACACACACACTCTGTAATTTATTCTCTTCAAAAAAATGATCAGTACTGGGGTTGTTCATAAAGCTGTCTTGCATTAAGTACACGCCATTACTCCCAGGCTCTGTGCTTTGTACTTTTGTGCCTGTCTGCCGTTTCCTCTGGGGTTCTCTGCGTTGGATTTAGTCATGTGCCTATGTTTCTATAAAATGAATAAATGATAAATGACACTTTTATAGCACAGTAAAATATGCTAAGTTAACATGCAAGGATTCCCTGTCAGGTGCTCGGCTCCCTTTAGGCTGAACAAATAAAAACAAATTACTGTCATGTTCTCCGCGGACCAGATTTATATCGTTAAATACACAAATCAGAATACGACCGATGGGTTTACACAAGAGTGTAAATCTATCAACTTGGAAATGCATAGTAACTGAAACATTTTAAGAATTTCAAAAACAATATTTACCCAAAACTTTTATGAAACTTCTCCAGATATCAATGCATATCAACCACCGTTCAACACGTATGAGAACCCTTTGCGTCAATGTGTGCACTCCTTTACCTCTATCTGCGTTTCCGAGTCCGATTTCTTTGCAACTTCGGTCAGGTAGCCATCTTCTTTAGCCAATCCGACAATGCTATATTTGGACCTCAGCCAATCACGTAACCCCGGCTCCATCCCTCCTCCCCCACCAGGAGCTGCAGCGCTGCGTGTCCAGGCAAAGGGAGCCGCTAACCGGGGAACAGGTCTCCGAGCTCCGGCAGCCCGTGGTACTCCGCTATCCCCTGCCCTACCCACAGGACCCCTCGCCGCCCCCCCTGGTGCCACACAGGCCCGCCGAGCTGCAGTTCGGCAACCCCTACTCCACGGGCACCAACACGCGAGGTGGGTGTGGTCCAAACAGGTATGGGGGCCCTCTTCAGGGGGCGTGTCTTAGTGCGGGTTCGTTCTGCAGTTTGTCGCCACTCCACAAGTCTCGCTGTGTCTACAGCAGGGGGATTGATATCCCTCAGGCCGTTGTCATGCTCTCTCTCTCTCTGTCCCTCTCTCTCTGTCTCTGCTAATGTATGGCTCCGAGGGCCAAGGCGAGAGGGGCCCCGTGGTGGTTGTCGTTTTTTGTGAGGGAGAGCGAGACAGAGATCCAGGGAGATGGAAGGAGAGGGAGAGTGCGCACAGGGCGCAAAGGTCAGCCGACAGAAAGGAGACCAACTCGTTCTCAGTAGAGAGCCGGGCTTTGCTGGCAAAGCCATTATCCTGCAGGTACCGCCAACGGAGTGGACTAGGAGCCCGTCTCCATGGTAACCCTGTGGTTGTTTCCTTTACCTGCAGACAGGGCGGACGGAGCGCCGTCCCCCGAGCAGACGTCCCGCCCGCCCCCTGAAGCGCCGCTCTGCGCCGGACCCCCGGCCCACGCCAGCGCTCCCGAGACCCCCGCTAGAACCGAGGAGGGGGAGGACGGGGCGGGAGGGACGGGGGCCAGGGCCGGCTGGGAGGCGGAGGTGGTCTGCATCCAGCCCGCCCGCAGTGTCAGCCCCCCCGACGGCCTGGAGCCCCCCCCGGAGGAGCCCCACAATGTGAGTGACACACACACGCACGCACACACATTGTCATACACACACACACACACACACACACTGTCATACACACACACACACACACACATTGTCATGCACACACACACACTGTCATAAACACACAGTATATGTGGTCACAAACACACACACCTCCACTGCTACATTCACAATGTTACACAAACACACGCACGCAATTCACACAGACAGAACCCCAGCCAGAAGACCCCCCCCCCCCAGACCTGCGTGTCCCTGGCAGCCTGCTGGAGGGATGTAAACAAGCACAGGCCTCGTCACACACAGCAGCTGCTCATTTACATACACTGGTTATTAGTGCCACTCTGCCGGAGCTGTGGAGGAATGGGGACCGAACCGCCTGGGACCGGAGGAATAAAGACGTCAGCCACAGGGACCGTATCCGGGACAGCATCACCAATACACTGAGGGTGACGATGGCCGAAAACAACGAGCAGAACGCCCCTAGAATCAAGGGGACATGACTAATCCACACATCCTGCCGGAAAGCCCCACTTTTTACTTTGTAGTGGCGATACTATCTTAGTCTGAAGACAAGGCCTGTTCTGTTTTACCTGAAGGATCTGTGATTCAGATCTGTGGGCAGTCAGGTGTGTATCAGCCATGAGTCATGGATGTGTTTTACGTACGTGTGTGTGTGTGTGTGTGTGTGCTGCAGGTGGCTGATGCGGCTCAGCCGGCCTGTGATCATCAGTCCAGCAGACGCAATGAGGCCAGGGGCAGCTTCTGTTTTGACTCAAGGTAACACACACACACTTATACACACACACATACTTATACACATACAGACACAGTAACAGTCACTGAAACACTCACTGAAACACACACTGATACACACTCACTGATACACACACACACAGTCACTCACTGATACACACGCTGATAACGAACACACACACACACACACACACACAAATTGATACACCCATACCGATACACAAAGAAACACACACATACTTCGGACCATATCCCATCTTGCCCGAACTCAACCTCTCTCTCTCTCTCTCTCTCTCTCTCTCTCTCTCTCTCTCTCTCTCTCTCTCTCTCTCTCTCTCTCTCTCTCTCTCTCTCTCTCTCTCTCTCTCTCTCCCTCTCCACAGCAGCGAGGTGCACAAGCGCTGCCCACTGTGCGAGGTCATCTTCCCGCCGCACTTTGAGCAGCGCACGTTCGAGCAGCACGTGGAGAGCCACTGGAAGGTGTGCCCCGTCTGCTCGGAGCAGTTCCCCCTCAACTGCCAGCAGCAGCTCTTCGAGAGGCACGTCCTCACGCACTTTGACGGCCACGTGCTCAATTTTGACCAGATCGACTGAATACCTGGCGGGGGGGTGAGGGCGGAGGTTGTGTGTGTGTGTGCGTGTGGGAACGGTCTTTCATGGGGCTTGAAAAGAGTGGTTGATTGTTGTTGATCCAAGCGGCGGCAGGGATGAACCTGTGTCCATGGAGACAGGTTTTAATGGCTCGCGTGTAGGGCTGCTCGATTATGGAAAATATCATAATCCCAATTATTTTGGTCAATAATGAAATCACGGTTATGAAAACAGTTATTTTCGAGTTTGAAAACATGGCGCATTTCTTCAGCATTTCTCTCCAAAAAACTATTTGTAACTGAGAACTTTGAAATTTCCCCTTAAGAAAATACACAAAATGTTCAAAAAGAAAATGTTCAAATCGAAAATAATGTACAAAAATGTATCCAGCTGTTCTATTTATATAAAACATTTAATAAGTAAAACAAATATACTTTAGAAAAAATATGTAAAAAAATAAAATTGTTTCAACTCGATTATATAGTTGAAAATCGTTTGACCCAAAACTCTAAACACAATCAGAATTTGATTAATTGTACAGCCCTACTCGCGTGTCAATCTGAACTAATGTCGACTGCCTCTTTTAGAAATGGAAAAATTAGAGGGTGTTTTGCCCCTTTTCTCTCATAACGGCTTTACTCATCCATCTTAGGTTTGCTTTGAGTAGAAACCATGAGGGATAGAGGAAGTATTTGGTTTAAAGGGATTTCAATTAGTGCTCATTTGGCTGAAGTCTCACGTTGACAATCATTTCCCCACTTTAAGAGATTATGGCATTAACGTATTCTGTAAAATATATATATATATATATATATATGTACTCTATAAATGCCCTATAACTGCAACACATCCAAACTTTTATTCTGAAAAGAGGGAAAAGAAGAAGTAGAACGACACAAGAGCTTGAGAATCTGAGCTCTCAAAAAAATATGCACTGTAAATTATTTATTTGTTATTCATAGTTTTATTTATTTCCAGGACCTCACAATTTCTTTTGAGGTCGGCCATTCGTAGGCTTCGGTCTGAGCAACAACTCTGCACCAGTAGTATAGTGGGAGACATTGAGGAGCTTATGGGGAACGGTTCGTATCATAACGGGACAAGGCAGGGCCTCAAAGCATTTGAACACGTTTGGATCAAATCCCAACTTCGAAAGAAATGCTTATCACCTATACCGGATAAAAACATAGTTAGGATATTCCATTCGTCAAACATAAACACAAATCTATTTGATTTGTGTTGGTTTGAACCCCCCCCCCCAACATTTGAAAAATGTAGTCTCAAATTGTGAACATTTCCAAAAAATGTAAAGGAAATGTTTCATGATAGTAATGGATTGAATTTATATAGCGCTTTTCTACACTCAAAGACGCTTTACAGTGAAGGGGGGACCTCACTAACCACCACCAGTGTGTAGCACCCACTTGGGTGATGCACGGCAGCCAATCTGCGCCAGAACGCTCACCACACACCAGCTTGAGGTGGAGAGTGAGGGAATTAATGAGTCAGCCAATTATAGAGAAGGATGATTAGGGGGCCAGATTGAATGAGCCTGGTTGGTCCAGGACACCGGGGAGACCCCTTCTCTTTGCGATAAGTGCCCTGGGATCTTTTATGACCTCAGTGAGTCAGGACCTCGGTTTTACATCTCCGAAGGACGGCGCCTTCCGCAGCACAGTGTCCCCGTCACTGCACTGGGGCATCGGGATTGATTGTTAAGGCCAGAGGGAAGTGTGCCACCTATTGGCCACCACCCGACACCACTTACAGCACCTGGTATTCCAAGGCCCTCTCCCATCCAAGTACTAACCAGGCCCGACCATGCTTAGCTTTCGAGATCAGACGAGATCGGGCGTGTCCATGGTGGTAAGGCTGTATGATAATACGTCAATTATAATGTTGCAATCCAATCAACAGTGACCCTCATCTAACTTTTGATAAAGAGTAGGGAATAAGTAATAGATCGGTATGTAAAAGCCAATCCTCAAAGCTTTGGGGGATTTGTGATCCGTAACAGTAAAAACGCGATGGTAGGAGGGGGACACATCACTAATTTTCAATGTATGCACAATCATTTCAGGAATGGGACGGTTTGGCCGGGGGGTCAGAGGTCATGACCATTGGATTTTATTGACTATTGAAAGGAAGTGATGTGATTTCCTCCCAGCCACTGTGGTACTGTGTCCCTTGAGAAAGGTTGGAACAGCACTACATGTATCTGCACTAAGAAACGGCTTTATTCTGAATGTATTGTGTGAGTGTGTGTGTGTGTATATATATATATATATATATATATATATATATATATATATATATATATATATATATATATATATATATGCACACACACATAGGAAAGATATAGTTGATGGGGAGTTTCATCCAAGCTGCTGTCGTGACCTCATCTAGGTGAGTTTTATTTAATAATGACAGAAAGCATTTTAAGATACTTAGTTTTTTTTTAATGAAGAACTGTGATGGAAAAGAATAAGAATACAAAAAAAAGAAGATGCGTTTCTTATATTTTGTGTGCAGGGTCATGAGCTTATTTACGAGTATTTATGGTTTTGGGCCCCCCTGCTCAAAGGGTATTTCCTTGTCCAATTGCTTGTCTAGTATTTCCTGTCCGATTTGAAGTAAACCTCCCAACATTGTTGTATTCAGACTTAAAAAAAAAAAAAGGAAAAGGTTTAAACATTTGCACATGCTGCGTAATCACAACCCAAATGTACGTCTCCGATCCAGCCCTTTCCCCGTGTGAAAGTCAGGCTGTCATTTTAAATGTGCATCGCAAAGTTCTTTACGAATAAAATACGCTTATCTAAATGCATTCTCCGCCATGTGTTATCCTTCAGTGTGTTCAGTGAGTGTGATGGTCCTGAAGAAAACACACAAGCCGAGACATACACTGCATTTCTCTTTATTTTTTTTACAGTTTTTCTTTCAAGGTTTCCTGTTTACATGTAAGAAGCAGCTTTTTTATATAGAAAGACAGTGTGACAGCGTCACTCTCCACCGAACCGGCTGTCCCCCTCATACAAAAAAAAGGGAAACGTCGGTCCCCACGTTTACGTACGAAAATATAATTTAAAAGCACTTGACAACGGACACACGACGATACACAATACATTCACTGTACAAAGTATACTGAAGTACCCTCCTTTGCACTCCTACACCCCCTCCCCCCACATACACACAGAACCACACACATCCTCTGCTCCTCCTCCTCCAGTGCGCGTTAATACGGCCAGTGAGTGGCCCCCTGTTTTAAAAGGGTCTGCGACTGAGTGGTTCCCATGGCAACGGTGGTCTCGCTGCAAAGTACTTTTCCTTTACGAGTGTTTGACAGACCTAGGCTCGGGAGAGCGGCCGTCTCGGCCTGGCCTGGCCTGGCCTATGATCCGGGGCCAGGCACGCAGAGCAACGGCTGCCTCCCAAGTCACGCAAAAAGGAGGAAGAAGAGAAGAAGAAGAAAAAAAACTACTGTTTAAGAGGCAGGAATGCCGAGAGAGAGAGAGAGAGGGTGAGAGAGATCGGGACAGAGGGAGTGTTTGGGTAGGGGAGGCAGAAAAGGCCATCCCTGTGCATGCGATGCCGTGACTCTGCAGCTCTCTATCTTGTCTGCTGTTGGCAAAGCTCCAAGACCCCTTTAAAAAGACCCCCCTTTAAAACAAACCGATAGGATTGGGATTCGTCTTCATCGTTGTGCTTGTAAATTCTTCGCAATACGTACAAAGCCAAGCGGCACTATTTCGTTTCCCCCGCCACTTACTCGCGTCGCCATGGAAACAAAGCAGTGGAGGAGGAGCGAAGAGCCGAGGGGAGGGAGGGGATGTGAAGCCCGCCACTGTAACACCTGCTGAGGGTACACGAGCATCACCAAGGAAACCTCCCTGGGAGTGAGGGAGGTGGGGAAGAGATGACATCATGAGTGGGAGGTAAAGGGGTGGGGGTCTCATGCTTCATATAATTGACAGCCAGACACGCCAACAAAAAGGGTGTGGGGGGGGGGGGGGGCACATCAGACTACTGAACAGAACTGAAAACACAGGAATAGCACTATAGGCCTTGACACTGGATACTGCAGGTAACACTTGGCTACAAAGTGACACGCTCACGCATGCGCACACGCACACACACACACACACACATCCACGACTGTATTAGAAAGGCATGATCTACAATACACTCAGAAAGTTGTCGCTGCTGATGTAGCTGGTAATCTCTTGAAAAAGACAAAATCTGCACTTGGTACCCCGCCCACCTATACGCAGAACATAGAAAAAACATGCATGAAAACATTCCATCAATGTACACCCATACATCTGTACATTTGGGTTAGGTGCCATGACTTGCACGAGAAAAAAACAGTTGTTTATTTTTCTGATCTCCAGTCGGAGACCCGACCCCCCCTCCCCCATCATGCCTCCCTCCCCTTTGCCCCCTGTCCCCCCCTCCCTTCCCTTCCCACAACCCCTTAGGCACATGGTTGTGTTGAGAGTTTGGCAGTCGAGAGCTGTTGGCAATGGACCATGGGAAAAAACAACAAATCAAACACTCTTGGCAACAGGGATTGTGTACAGCATTTACCTGGGCATATCCTGCCTCTCGCATGTCAGGAATTATTGTCAGGCAACGCTCAAAAGGTTTGAAAGTGAAAAAAACAAAACAAAAAAGAAGCCAGAGCGAAAAACTAAATGGGCTGGAGGTGGAATGGAGTGGGGAGGTGGCGATGGTGGGAGGTGGGGGAGGAAATGTGTTTGGACCTATTCTGGCCGTCAATACATCGAAGTTATGCTTCAGTGCGGCTGACGACACTTCACTAGACAAGCTTTAACTGACTTCAGCTGCTAGAGTCGTGGTTCCCAACCCCTGGCTCCCCGGGATATGCATATGGCGGTCGCATGGGATCGCTGGCACAAGCCACTGATGATCCGTTGTAGCAAACAAAACGTTTTTTTTTGTTTTTTTTTATAAAGGTCCCATAGACGTCCGGTATAAACGAACTGACAGCCTAATGACTTAAAGCCACTTGTGGCTGTGAGTCCACGGGGACATTGATATTACCGGCAGATGTTTTTCAGCGCCAGTAATTGGGTCCCGGGCCAAATGAGGTTGGGAACCACTGGCCTCTAGGATCTAAAGGCTAGCTTCTAGGGCTAGCAAAGGCTACACACAGTTTGTGACACTTTTGGTCTTCTGACCCAGAGACACCCCAGCACCTGGGACGTCACCGCGCTAGAGCGTCTCTGTGAACCAAGGAATGAAAAGAACACTTAGTTTGATAACGCACAATGACCACAGAGAAATCAGAAAAAAAAGAAATAATCCTAAACGCATTGGAAAATATATATAAAATAAAGCTTGAAAATAAAGTTAACTATTTGTTGCATATGTTCATGGATACATATATCTTTTTTTTATATACACATACATATTTGTCGTTTATATCTCGATATATCTATTAGGTAAACTGCTCGGAACTCGGGTGGGCTCCAGCCACTTTTGAACTCCGCCGCCCCTTTCCCGCCGAGACGCTGTTGCCCAGGGAACAGCTGGGGAGGCGGACTCCGAGGATGGACTGGACGCGGATGTGTCACAAACACTGGGTAGTGTGCAGAGTCCTGGGACTGGACCAGCATCTGAAGTAACGTCATCGTACTCATATCTGTGTTCGAATTGGCTCACCTTGTCGCCCTTATTGCGTAATACCTATCGAACCCTATATACTTACGCTGTTCCCTTTTATGTGATACTAAATAGTGACCACTTTATAGTACCCTATTAGGAGAACAGTGAAGAACCTGTTGTAGATTTCCTTTACGGTGCATTGGGGTTATTAAATGCACCATATAGGGAACCAGATTTGTACACTCAAGTTGTGTACAGCAAATGGTGATGCCCTGAATAGTGCCCGAGTGAGCCAACTTGAACATGGCAGAAGACGAGCAGGGACGAAGGGGGCGGGGCTAATTTTTACTTCCTGTTTCCATGACTCCTTAACAAACTTTTTTCATGAATCTCTTTCACTCCATTTGTTTTTTGTCTTTTCTTTCTCTTGTTTTTTTTTTTTTACAGATAGCACCGTATGCAAGTAAAAACAACACGTAACAAAACAATGCAACAGCATATATGAATGTGCAAATGTACAATACTGAACTACAAAGATAAAGATAATTTGTCAAAAATACAATATACCATGGATAGAATACAAAACATTATTTTGAGACGTTATACAACTCGACGGACGAAAGAATAAGAACATATTGGGACGCCCTCTTTTCCCTCTACGACCAAAGAAAAACTTAAAGCATGCACTTAGAACAACGCACTCAAGCATGATCCTTAAGTCTATTGTTTCGGGGGGGTGGGGGGAAGGGAGGGGGGCTACATTGAGCAGGTTGGTCGGTGGGGTCGATTGGCACAAGTGCTCCGATCTCGGCGGGGTGAGGGGAGGGAAGGGAGGTCGAGGGGTTGGGGGTGGGTAGGGTGGAGGGGCTGTGGGGTGCCTTAGCCCTGGATCTTGCGCAGGATCTCGGTGGAGACGGGCGGGTGGAAGTTGATGGTGTGGTGCCTCAGGCCCTGGGACGTCTTGTAGCTCTTCCCGCAGCGACACTTGAAGGGCTTGCGCACGCGGACCTGGGTCCGGTGGCCGTTCTTGGCGTGGTACTTGATACCGTTCACATTCTGTGTGTGAACGTAGGGACGGTTTAGGAACAATCGCAGAGAATCGTTTGTTTCATTTTTCAGATGAAGAGGAAAGTACTAAATTAAAGTGAGTTTACGCCCAGTTCCATCAGATACTGAAGAAACGAGACACAACGAGTGCAAAATATGAATACAAAAAGAACCAAACACACACACAGCCCCCCACCAAGCAGATGTGCACATACGTCACACATACAGTCTCCCACCCAACACACACACACACACACACACACACACACCCCCATACACCATACCCCCACCCAGACCTGTGTCCCCCGGGCGGCGGCGTACCTTGTATCTCTTCTTGCAGCCGGGCACGGAGCAGGCGAAGGGCTTCTCCTCGCCGCCGTTCATGCACATGGAGCTGAGGATGGACTCGGAGCTGATGGCGCTCTCCGTGGTCCACGACTCGTCGCTGTCCGACTCCTCATAGTCCACCTCCTCCTCGTCGTACTCGCTGCCTGCCACGGGGGAGGTGGATGGGGGAAGGGCGGGGTCGGGGGTGGAGAGAAGCGGAGGCAAATGGGAGTTTAGCAGTGAGACTTTGAAATCGGATAGGATCGGAAAGCCAACGAGTGTGTGTGAGGGTGTGTGTGTGTGTGTGTGTGTGTGTGTCTCTCTCTATACGTACATGTGTGTGTGTCTGTGAGCTTGTGCTTGTGTATGTGCGAGCGAGAGTCTGAGTGTGTGTGTGAGAGTATGTGTCTGAGTGTGAGCGCGGGCGTACGAATGCGTGTGTGTGGGTGAGCGTTTGTGTGCGTGTGAGTGAGCGCGTGTGCGTGCGTGTGTGTCTGTGTGCGTGCGCGTGCGTGCATGTGTGGAATGGCAGGAGTTGCCACTTAGAAGGAGATCATTAAATGGGAGTGATCCTCGCTCACTACCCTGGAAATTGTGCTTTGAAATGCAACCAAAAAAAAAGATGAAGAAAAAGGCTTTTGCATTTACACACACTTTGCAGAAGACGTAAAAGGCACACACAGGGTGGTAGGGCTGTACATGTGTGTGTGTATGCTCGCACGCGCACACACACCCTCTCACAGGAAATGCTGCAGCTCAGCATGAGGAAATAGATGGCACCCTGGCACATGTTGAAAGAGCTCTGTGTGTGTTAGTTGAGCGTGTGTGTGTGTGTGTGTGTGTGTGTGCGTCGCTGTATTTTCCCCCCAGACCTAACACCATGCTTGGAACCATTTGGGGCTAGAATTGGACATCTGCTTTCAGGCTGTGGCGTGCACGGCCCCATGGTAGCACACAGCATGACAGCTGCTGTGTAATTAGCGGAGTGTTGAGAGGCCCTCACTTGCTGCAGGGGCCCCCCGCTCAGTGTACGGCAGAGACAGACAGACAGACAGACAGACAGACAGACAGACAGACAGACAGACAGACAGACAGACAGACAGGAGCCAGACAGACAGACAGACAGACAGACAGCCAGACAGACAGAGAGACAGCGAGACAGAGAGCGAGACAGAGAGAGGAAACAGAGAAAGAGACACAGACAGACAGACAGACAGACAGACAGACAGACAGACAGACAGACAGACAGACAGACAGACAGACACTCAAGATACAGAGAGAGAGTGGCTCAGAGAGAGATAGAGCAAGAGGGAGACAGACAGAAACACAGAGAGATGGAAAGACAAAGATATACAGAAATGGGATGACATACACACCCCCACACACTCAGATAGACAGGCAGACAGAGAGATAGACACACAGACAGACTTTCCATCTAGGGAAAGAATAGTTTCTCGCGTGTTCATCAGAAGAAGAAAAAAAGTCTTACCTGGCAAACATAATTTGGCAGTTCCCACTTTGAAGTTTAACAACCTATTCGAAACACTTTGAGCGCAGGCTGCTTTGTAATCCAACGTGCAGAGATCACTAGGTGTGAGATTGCCGACATTCCTTTGCATGCCTCTTCATTTGCTCAACAGGGAAACACTTGAATTGCACAGAAGGCACTACTCCATTATCCGTGGTGTGTTTACACATCACATACGCTCACTGTGCGAACATGTTGCGCGTTTGTGTGTTTTGCGACGCTCCCTAGGAATAGAAACTCACAAGCCGGCAACGCACACATTATATGAGGACATTAAAATAAACATGCACAGAGGAAAACAAACGCAAGCGCACACACACACCTGTCTTACCTGTGGGCGTGCTGCTTCGGAAGGAGGAGGAGGGCGTGATGGGCGGGGTGACGGGGGGCGTGAGGTTGCCGCTGGTGTGGCGCGGGGGCGTGGCCGTGCTGTTCCTGGACACGCCCCCTCCGGCGATGGACAGGGACAGCTTGGGCGTGGCCTTCTTCTTCAGGGTCTCCTGCTCCCGCCGCGCTGCGTCCGTCATGAACCTAAGGACAGGAGGGCGGACAGGAGGACGGACAGGAGGACGGACAGGAGGGCGGACAGGAGGACGGACAGGAGGACGGACAGGAGGGCGGACAGGAGGACGGACAGGAGGACGGACAGGAGGGCGGGTGTCATCACAGGGGTTCATCACAAGATCTTGGGTTCAAATGAAGAGGTCACAGCATGGACGCGTTAACATTATAATGCTCTACTATAATGTTGTGCTATAATCGTACAAATAAAATGGGTGAATGCCTTTTATTGTCACCATACACAGTACAGTGAGATTAAAAGCATCTCCTCGAAGGAGATAGGAAAAGGTAACAAGGGACAGCGACAATGGTGTGTGTGTGTGTGTGTGTGTGTGTGTGTGTGTGTGTGTGTGTGTGTGTGTGTGTGTGTGTGTGTGGCAATGGGGGCTGAAGTGGCTTCACCAAATGTCATAGGGTACCGTAGTCAGGCGGTCAATTCAGGTAGGGCAGGCGTTGAAATTGTACTTAAACTAAAAAGTGTTTATTTAAAATGCTTCTGCAGATTGCCCATAAGTTCTACATGAAGACACCCATACCTAACATGATATCACACATGGTTACAGGCCTGTGACCATGGTGGGCAAAGCTACCCACAAAACTATTCCCTCTAGCCATTCCCCTGGAGAAAAAACAAAAACGTCCGATTTAAATTCAGAATTCCCTCCGGTGTGGCGAGGGCATCATAGGGTGGGGGGGTAGGGGAGTGAGGTGTGTGTGTGTGGGGGGGGGGGGGGGGGGGGCATGTCATTAAGAGAACCGGCCTGAAACGATGCAGCATCATAGCGAGCAATCAGAACCCCGCAGCGGGAAGCAAGAATGACATTTACAATCGCCAACCACTTGAGCACGTTTACTACGAGCGGTTGTAATAAAGGAAAAAGCCCTCTTGAAGGTTATGGCCGGCCCAAGCCCGAGTTTGTCGCCATTCCCAATTAAAACATCCATGAGCGGTCATGTTGGGTTTTCTACTTCCTGGCCGCAAGAATTTGTGCATAGTCCCACCGCGATCAATTCTTATTATTGGTTCTGCCACACTCAGCATCTCAATACAGTAACCTCTGTGTTTAAAAACAGATCAACATGTTTGTTGTGCAACGTGCAGTGTGAACGATTCTCTCATATTCTATGGACGAAGCCACAGGGTATTGACCCCCTTTTATGGTCGATGATGTTGCACACCAACATCATCGGAAGTCTCTCTCTCTCTCGCCTGACTAAGACGCGAGATGTCCTTAGACGCCGGCCTCGTCTGGACACATGCACGATTGTGTGTACGTGCACGCTCAGTGGGCATTCACCCACAGGCATGCCCTCGCTGCGATGGCGGCGGAGCTCAGAGGGGGTCGTGGGAGGATGATGATGATGAAGGCTGTATTATGTGGTTTTCCTAGAGTTGGCCTGCATCTGAGTCACTGCTGCGTCAATGGGAACCCATCAGTCATTCCCTTCGTACATCGCCGCAAGTGCACATACACACACACACACACACACACACACACACACAGTTGTACTGGCATGGCTATGCTACCCCATATTGATTAAAGCTGATTGGATTTATCTGCAATCTGCGTTTGAGATACGTTTGCCTTGGAAAGAAAGTTATTTTGTGGGGATGTGCCTCCTAGTGTGCAAGTGTGTGTGAGGTTGTGTGTGTGTGCATGTGTACATGCATGCATGTGTGTGTCCATACCTGTTGATGTAGCTCAGGGCCAGGTACGTTGGCTGCTGCTGCTCCTGTTTCTCCAGGACCCGTGGATCTGTGTCTGTAGAGCGAGAGAGTGAGAGAGAGAAAGAGGCACAGAGAGAGAGAGACAGAGAAAGAGAGAGAGATAAATCACCGCTCTGAAGACACAGTGAGACATGTGACGTGACTGAGCCCCAGTGTGGAGTCGTGCCGCACAGCTGCAGCAGCCCGCAGGCCTGAGAGACAGCGAGCAAGGCTGTGAGATCGTCAGAGAGAGAGATGGAAGAGATACATGGATCTGGGTTCCCACACTAATCTCTCTGTGGGGCCCCATATATATATACGTTTGCCTTTGAGTCATCCTCACCCAACCTGACCGACGACATCTCCGGGGACTTTCGCAAGCAGTGTCCCAGGGAGCCGGCGTAATTAACTGGCATCAGCCTGTTCCACTAAGTTGTGCGGTGGTTGAATACTTATCATTACGCTACAACGGACAGGGACTGGTTTAGCGGGTAGGAGCTGGAGGGGCAGTGACGGATGTACAGACAAACACACATCGACACAGTGTGTCTCTCTCTCTCTCACACACACACACACACGTTTTCCAGTTGAGTTCGTAGGGGTGCAAGCCCTAGATTGGCTGACTTCCATGGCCCGAGGGAAGTGGTGTTAACTTCAAAAAGGCCCCCCAACCTGGAGAACACTTGGACTGGGCATGCACAGTGTGTGTGTGTGTGTGTGTGTGTGTGTGTGTGTGTGTGTGTGTGTGTGTGTGTGTGTGTGTGTGTGTGTGTGTGTGTGTGTGTGTGTTTGTGTGTGTGTGTGTGTGTGTGTGTGTGTGATTTAAGACTGTTGGTGGCTCAAATGTGAGCCACTAGCGCCATCAAGTGCTCAAAACAAGAAGAGCCCCAACTAACCAAAACGAAGGGTGGACCGATGTCCTTGCCTATGTGCCTGTGTGTGTGTGCCTGTGTGTGTGTGTGTGTGTGTCTAATTACGGCCGTCTACATAATGGCTAACAGATGTATTAAAAAACCAAGCCAGCTAAGAACTGGATCCTCACTGTGCAACTAATGTTGAAAATGTGTGTGTGTGTCTTTGTGTGTGCGTGCCTGTGAGTGAGTGTGTATGTGAGTCTGTGTGCCTGTGAGTGTGTGTGTCTCTCTGTGTGTGCGTATGTGTGCACGCCCGCGCATGCGTGTGCCTGTGAATGTGTGTGTGCGTGTGCGCCCGTGTGCGTGTATGCCTTTGAGTCTCTGTGTGTGTGTGTGTGACTGTGTGTGTGTGTGTGTGTGTGTGTGTGTGTGTGTGTATCTCAGCCCTTTAGTTTTCAGACTTTCACACCTCATAATTAAGCAAGAATGCAGACTTCCCACAGTGTTGGAGAAAACCGGGGACTGGGAGACCAGCAAACAACAAACTACCTAAAAAACACACACATACGCACACAGAGATACACGCATACATACATTTAAATAAACCTTCATACCACATTCATCATTTAATGCAATCATTTTAATAACATCAGCCTACTTATTACTATGACTCCTCATTGTAATGTCCTTACCCACTGCTCGAAACAAAGACATACAAAGACACACACACGCACACTCACACAAAAAGACAGACACACACATACAAAGTCAAACACACACAGACACACACACACACACCTAAGGTGGTCCACAAAGGTGGTCTTCAGTGGGCTTTTCCAGCTGCGCTTTAATCTTCTTACCTGCTGCTAAGATGCAGACACCAGACGCATGCCACGCACACACGCGCAGACCAGAACCTTGCAAAAGCTGCAAAACCGTGGCTAGCTAAACCAAGCCACTGGTTTGTGAACAAATTTTTATATGAATAGTAGAAACATTAAAAGTAGATTTCATCAGAACTACCAACATTGGATGAATGTTTGTTTACTTTACACAATAGAGAATGCGTTAATAAAAGAAAGCAAACCACAAGCATAAATTGTGATTACCTGGGAAATCACAGCCGACCTACAGAGCTAAAAGACCAAGAGTCAAGCTATTAAAGCTTGGAGATAATCCCCAAGATGGACTACAAAGCAAATGGACCGGGGTAAATAATTTGCAAGGCAATCTCACAGTGGGTTTAAGGTGAGGTAAGTGTGTGGAAAGAGGAGGGGGTTCTGAAACAAAGAAAGCCAGGTGCAGAATGAGCAAGGGAGAGGAAGTGAATGATGTTAATGGCATTCGCTCACCCGGAAACAGGCCGGCAGGAACCACATGCAATGTGGATTCGGCTGCTGCATGTATTCAAAACACATACATGTATGCACATGCAAACACAAACGAATGTTACAGGGTCTACACAAATACAGGGTTTTCAGTAAATGTATTAAACCACACACCCATGTCCAAAATCAATGTTCGGACATGGGTGTGACATTGTATTTACGTAACACAGTTACATCTGTGAAGCTGGACATCTGTAGGGTTGCGTTGAAGCAAACACAGCACAGCCACTGCATCTGCCAGTTAAGAGACATTTCCTGTTTCATGGGTCTATAAATATCCCTTTAATTAGTGTTCCTGTCGTTAACTGCCAACAGCAAATCAGCAGCCATTCCTCTTCCTTCCACTGAGCTTCGCAACTCAACAACAGTGCAACGGTGCCCCCTGCCGGACATATCTAGGCACAACGCACAACGCACGCATGTCATAAGTACTGGCCGCTGTACAGGGTTGTGTGTCGGTAATTAAAAGGTGTGCCACTGTGCACAAGAAGGCAGACTAAGAATGCAGGGCTTGTTTTGCAAGATGCTAATTAAGGCAGGGAAGGTGTTTGCGTGCCTTTTCCCCCACAGCCGTCCACCGGATGCAGGGAGAGAGGAAGACGAGGGTGGAGGAAGCTGGGTGGGGACCACTTGAGGACTGGTGGAAGAAGGGAACCAGAGCTCTTCTGCTAATTACATGTTGTGGGGGACTCATACCTGTTTGTGTTATGTTTAGAAATACCAATGCACTAATTTGGATCGGATGTAAACACACGTGTGAAGTTACACACACACACACACACACACACACACGTTAATGATCATGTCCACTCTTTCTACTCTCTTTCCAACACAATGATTCCGAACACATTCGGAATCATTAGGCAAATTACAAAACACTGAACTGAAAATTTAACCTGAAGAAATGTGAATATGAGACCTATAACGTTTGTTTAACAATAACGCAAATGGAAAAAAATAAGGAAAGGAAAAGCTGACTACTCTTCAGCGAGGGTGTTCGAGCGGTGTGGTTTTAAACACACCTCCATTGCCAACTGGGGCCTGGAGGCGCTGGGAACGGCGAGTAGCGGTATGGGGGCGCATGCTGCTGCAGGCCCAGCATATAAACACAGCCCTCTCTTTCGGTGCCGAACAGAGAGGCCAGTGAGGAGGTGTGCGGTCTCTGAGGGCCTTATCTCGGGCTGACGATCACCACCAAGGGGTAACACAGCTCCGCTTTCCACCCCGGCACCGAGGACATTCCGCCTTCCCTCCAGCCAATCGCACTGAGGCTTGAGCTCTGCTTACAGCGCCCATGTTAATCTCCAGACACTTACAAGGGAGACCAAGCGTCCACGAAAAGAAACGGGAGATTTAAAAAAAAAAGTGCTGCGCAACCCAAGTATCCCAAAAAAAGTATCCCAATTCGAAAGCCAAGGTTACTAGTTTGTTATATCAGTACTAAGAGGAAAGATCTCAGCGATATGCAGCTCAACAAGGTGTGTTCTAAATCCCAAATATTAAGGACTAAACATGCCTGTGATAAATGGATGATACCGACAATGTAATCTTCAATGTAAGCTTGGTTTTTAATCGCTATCTACACTTAATCTTTCCCTCCTTCCTGACTCCTGCCCCCCACCCGGTGTTAGTGAAGTAAGAGGCAGGTGTGTGCATGTGCTGGGGCACAGTGGGGGATATAAGAGAACAAAAGAGAAAATAATAAACAACACTCGGGAACGCACGGGAAGAGAAAAGGATGACATCATTATGACATATGGGCCTTTCACTACAGAATAATATAAAAGTAGTTTAACATAACTAAAAAATAAAATAACATTTTGGTGGTGTTTTTTTTTAAAACCGCATTTTTTATTTACTTTGGCTCCGTTGTCAGTAAATAACGAGGTATATTCGTGAGCCAGGATAGGACATGTTGGATATTGGTCTCCACCAGAGGGCGCTATTGTCCGTGACGGCATTTAGTATACGATACGATTCTTCTCAAACATTTTACATTGAATAAGATTTGTGTATTACAGCTAATGTCCTTCTCTAAGGGAAATAAACACGTGAGAACTTTGATAGAAGACCCTAACTATCTTCATTGTATCAAAGCTTAACCGGTGTGAGTGTGTTTATGAAAGGCAAGTACAGTATTTCTAATAGGCCTACCCCTTTTTTTGCTAAAACAATCAGCACTTCACAAGCAATCGATACTCCACAGATTAAATGCATCAATCGGTGCTGAATATAAGCCCAGCTATCAACACAAGAAGCATGACAACCAAAACAGTCACCCAAAACAAAAAACCCACTGACGTACACACCATAATCAGCGCAGCCCGTGTGGGTCCACCTCAGACACCAAGCTGCTGGTCTAGATTTGCGAGGAGGCCCATCTCTAAAGACTATATATTGATCAGACGGATCACAGTAAACCGGATAATGCAGGAGAGAGCTGGACCCAGTGTAGAGAGAGCAGGGGGTGTGGCATGGGGAGCTAATTAACCCCTCTGATCCGACTGGCGACCCCTGTTCTGCTCAACTGACTGCCGTGGGGGGTCAAATGTCAAACCAAGAGCCAGATGGGAACAGCATATGCGGTGGCAAGATTCTACATGCCCTTCCCTGCGTTGAACACATCAATGTGTCACGCGACATTAATGTTGTGCGACACATGAAGGATGATATGAAACCTAATCAGATCGCATCCCATTGTGATTCGCTGGCATGGTTAAAAATAAACAGGGATATAATGCAGTATGAATGCTTTATTAATCCCAAAAGAGGAAATTTGGTTAGCCCATCATGTATGTATGTATGTATGTATGTATGTATGTATGTATGTATGTATGTATGTATGTATATACAGTATCATAGACTTCTATATAGAGACACGCACAAACACAAACACAAAGGCAAACACACAAACCCAATGGTTGTACTCTCTTTCTCCATCTCTCCCTCCATCCATCAATCTCTTCCTCTCTCTCTCGTTCTTGCTCTCACAGACCCACACCACAATCTATGAATATATAAGCTATAACGATTCAGTTATGTGTCGTTATCACAGCAATAGAGAGGGCTGCCTTGGGAAGGAGTGCTCTTTGCCTGCATGGCATTAGGTGTGCTAAACATCGGCCAATAAACTGCCCCCAACCCCTACGGTGACAACCAGTTGCCATGGAGACAAGCCTGGTAGACGATCTATCCCCGTTACTCATTCCTGACATACCCAGCCAAATGACCCCACCCCTTTTTGACACAGACACAACCGCGCGCAAGCTCACACAAACATAAAGCCAAAGGCCATTCCTAATTAGTACTAATCACTATCCTACACAAACAATCGAATAGTTAAAAATAATAACGTTCAGGTGCCGAAAACATCTACATATAAAAGGCTCCATGTCTTTCCTAAACAAATAATGCAATATTTTCATATATTTCATTATAATAACTAATATAACAGCAACTGCAGAGACACAAGTAAATACTATACCCAGGATATCGACTGTTCATTAATGTGTTTTATTTTATTAACCGAAATTGGATATGTCGTACTGTGGAAAATGGGACTTGCGCAATGATACTGTATCACCAGATGTTTGGACAATGCAAATAAAGCCCAGAACCCACAACTACATGCAACAAGTTGAGCTCTGCAACAAAGATTGTTTTTTTTTTATCCGAAAAGACCTCATGCAGGTAAAAAATAGCAAGACTGCAGTATACACTGCAACACATTTCCATTACAACAGCCTTCAAATGCATTAAATATCATCGTGACCAACATAAAGTGACACCTTTGAAATAAGCCATTGAGATGTTAAACAATATAGATTTGCATAGAGCCTCAATACACACAGAGCACAGCGCGAGAGACTGTTACGTTGCCACCGCACGGGCCTAAACGTAAACACTGGCCGGTCTCTGATGTTAGCACTCCAGCACCGCTGCCTGCCGGGGATGCTAGTTTCTACCTATGGTCAAACCTATGCGGCCCTCGTTGACTTGTTGTCGATAACATTTACAAACTACACCAATCCCTTTGTAACGTTTACACATAACAGCTATGCTCCAAAATACGCCATGGTTATGTCGTGGTTTTGAAAAAACGGCGATTATGTACGAGTCTCGGGCTCGGAGTAGGGAAAGCAAGGATAGCGGATCGCAAGGCGAGGATCCCTGTATTAGCAACAGTGCTAGCACATACCAGTTAGCTCGTTAGCTTCCCCCGCCCCCTCCTCCCCTCTCCTTGACTCACCGATGTGATTGTCCTCGATATGGACGATGAGCTCGGCCAGAGACTCGAACTGGAGACCGCAACCCCCGAACCTGCAGGAATTGGAGAAGAAAGAAGCAGCGGCGATGCCGGTCATGTTGGCGTTTCGTGCATTCACCGGGGCTGCGGGAGCTGGGGCGGTGCGAGGAGGAGACGGGCTTCGGGGTCCGGGGTGTGGGAGAGCGGGGCAGAGCAGGGAACGGCGGAGCAGACACCGGCGGCCAGACGGGGCAGCGGAGAACGCAGCTGGGGAGGCAGGCGGGACAGTGGGGGTGGGGGATGGCTGGAGCATAAGAGGGGAGGATGATGTGAGCCTACGTCACATTACGAATTACCTGTTATTGTTAGGTCGTAAGCGGTAGCACTGATTTTTCATACACATTTATGTTATGCTTATTAGCCTATACCTACATGAGTCATTCGAGATGTAGGCTATTATATCATAGTCACATGATCAGTTGCATAGAAGACGCTCAACTGTACAATTGTTTTTTTTTTTTGTTTCTTATAATAAGTAACATTAAGGGACCCCCGACCAACGCTTCGCATTTAATCTATAATGGTGTGCTTCCAATTTGTGTGTAAAAAGAGATAGGCCTACAGTATTTGGGTCCACAGTCTTCGAAGATTATTTGGTTATTAAAGTGGTTCTACATATTAAAGATATCTTTGGCTTTTTACGCTGGGCCTTTTTAGCTTCTTTCCCAATTGAGAATGGGGTGATGGTGCTGGCTTCATTTAGTGCCACGCAGTAAGTTTCAGTATACCTTGAGGACATCCAGATGGTATCCAGATGTTAGAATGGCGGTCGAGACTGATTAGGCTCAGTAGATTCCACGATGGAAGTTATTTAGATGGGATGCTTTAATATCCCCGAAATAACTTGAAATGGTTGATTCTATGTTTTTTTTTACTTGAAATGGCCATATATCCTGTTATATCTTGTATCCTGTTTTAGGTTAATTCTCAATGAATTGAACCCTATGAACCCTACATTTGTCTGCTGAATGCTATGGGCATAGGGTAATTTAATATAGGCCTAGGTATAGAAACCTTGTTAATTCAACCGTGTGTTCTTATATAGTATAGCCCTCATTGCTAACCGTATGAAATGGTTGAATGCTGCTATAAGCGCTACAGCAGAACGTCTTATGTATGCCGACATTATGTGCTTTGCTGCCGCCTGCTGTCTATTATAATGTAATGTATCTCGTACATATCACATCCAGGTGTGTGTGTGTGTGTGTGTGTGTGTGTGTATGGTTGTGTTTGTATGTGCGCGTGTGTGTGTGCTTGTGTGTGTATACCTTGGTTATAGCTCTTGCATAAGCCATTAACGATAAAATATACTACACCATAAAGCTCACTCATTAGTGTGTTTGTGTATTTGCAATCTTCTGCGTCTGTATGTGTTCGTGTGTGTGTGTGTGTGTGTGTGTGTTTGTCAGTGTGTATGTCTGTGTGTGTGTGTGTGTTTGTCAGTGTGTATGTCTCTCTCTGTGTGTGTGTGTGTGTGTGTGTGTGTGTGTGTTTGTCAGTGTGTATGTCTGTGTGTGTGTGTGTGTGTGTGTGTGTATGTGTGTGTGGCTGGTTT
>NC_136946.1:13724283-13799283 GCF_949987615.1 Pollachius pollachius | reverse complement strand
CGAGCTGGCATTGCAACTGAAACCACCGATGAAATATGACTTCATTACTGTCTAAGTAGTCAGTGTGAAGTCCAGGACGTGAAGGCTCACACCGTCCCTCAGGCCGGGACTACGTTACGGCAACTCTATTTAATAACAAATCTTTTTTGACCTTCCATCTGCACTGAAACATCGGGGAACAGGCTAACACGGACACAAACCATACCGCGTGAAAAAACAGTGTTTTTCACATGTCTCCCGCGCGCCGTGGACATGACCTCATTCCCTGGAGTGGAGTCCGGAGAAGGGGGAAGGGGAGCAGAGAGAGTCAGGGAGGGAGGGAGGGAGGGAGGGAGCAGGGACCTATAGCTCGGTCCGTGGTCTGCTCCGCCGCTGGTTGGCGGTATGCTTGGAAGGGAAAGAGCGTCAAAGGGCTTAGAATCAGCCACACTGTAACAATGGCGCCTCTTCCGTGCACGAGTCTTCTCTGGCGCAGGGTGCTGTCACACGGGTGCTCTGGACGGCTGGCACGGCTGCCAGGCCGTCGCCTGATTCCTCTCGGCGCGGCTGGAAAAACCAAGGGGCCGGCAGTAGCAACAATAGCCGCAATTCAACAGAGTCATAATTACCCCACCACCCTCCCTACCCCCTCACCCCCTGCCGTCATCCTGGGCCCACGATAGCTGATCCCCACCAGGGAGCAGACAGGTTCACTTTAGGGTTAGCCCATCAGAACCCAATGTGGCTGTTGTCGCTCATTGATCTGACAGCAGTCTATTCCTGACAATCTGACGTGTGGTTTACTCCCTTTTTCATGCTCTATCTTGCTCTCTCTCAATCGTTCTCTCTCTCTCTTCCTCCCTCTCAATCTTTCTCTCTCTCTCTCTCTCTCTCTCTCTCTCTCTCTCTCTCTTTCTCTCTCTCTATATATATTATATTATCCATCCCCCAGAGAGTTAGAGTTATCATGGGGCATAATAGCAGACAAGTGTTCTGTCGTCGTTGGACTGATAGTACACAACGAGCAAATTATAAGCATATATATAGAGATCATGCGACAGGCAGCAGTGCAGTGAGACCCAAGGTGTGCCTAGCTGGGGTGAGGGAGGATTCCCTTTCAAGCAGACAGGCTCGGTCACACCGCCTATTCATCGATCAAAACACCCATCATCCATCATGTAGCCTTCTTACAGACACCCGACAACAGTCAGTAACACCATCTCTGGAGCTGTAATGTGTAGCCCAAGGGCCGGTGTCTTGAGTTGAAATATAGAACGGGATAGAATTTCTAATAATAGGATATAATAGAATGGATTGGAATTTAAATAGAACAGAATGGAAGTTAAATACAATAGAACATAATAGAATTTGAATAGAATAGAATAGAATAGAATAGAATTGAATTGAATCTAGTCGAATCAAATTTAATTTAATATAATGGAAAATGGAATTAAATACAATTCCATTTATTATTATAAATTGAATTTAATTGAATGAATTGAATTGAAAAATATATAAAATGAAAAGAAAATAATAGACCAGTTGTGAATTTTTCCAGTTAAATTCTATTTTCACTTGAATTCTAGTTTGGTTTAAATGAGCTTTCTATTGAATGATATCTTCAGTTAAATTGGGTTTTAATATAATGATATTTATAGTTGATTGGGGTTTCACTTGAATGATTTTTCAGTTGAATGGTGGTTCAGTTTAATGATATTTTCAGTTGAATGTTGATTCAGTTCAATAATAATTTCATTTGAATGAGGTTTCTGTTGAATGACGATTTCAGTTGAATGATATTTTTGGTTGAATGATGTTTCAGTTGAATGATGTTTTAAGTTGAGTGATGGTTCAGTTGAGTGATGTTTCAGGGGCTTACGGGTACATTGACAGAGTGAGATCATATCACAGAGGATAAGTGTTTTTGTTCCATGTGATGGATGCCCTACTATTGTTCCCCTGTCCTGTCCATAGGTTTGAGTGGGATATGAACGACGAACAGGACAGACCATACCTGTGCAATGCCCCGGGCTGCTCTCAGGTGAGTGTGTGTGTTTGTGCGTGTGTGTGTGTGTATGTGTGTGTTTGTGTGCTTGTGCTAGTGTGTTTGTGTGCGCCCCTCAACACGTCTGTGATGGCCTAAAGGCTCTGTATTTATTGGTGAAAGGGAAGATTTACATTTCAACATTTCATTTTATATGGCAAATTTTAATTCCGCTTTTTGTTTTGCTTTTTCTGTGACAGCGCTTTCATTCAGAGGAGCACCTGATGATCCACAGACACAAGCACGAAATGACGCTCAAGTTCCCCTCCATCAAGGCGGACAACGCCTCCACAGGTGAGAATAATGCTGAAGATAGGACACACACACACACACACAGACTCTCTCTCTCTCCCTCTCTCTGTCACTCTCTCTCTCTCTCTCTCTCTCTCTCTCTCTCTCTCTCTCTCTCTCTCTCTCTCATCCGTCCACCAAAAACCCTATGGTGGTTATGTTGAGTTCCTGTGTGTGTAGGCAGTTTTCCGATTCCCCCACAAATCTGCTCCCAATTCCTGTCATCGGCACTCAGATTTAATTACTGAGTGGTTTACCACTGTTTGTGTTTGTGAGTGTGTGTGTGTGTGTGTGTGTGTGTGTGTGTGTGTGTACATGTGCATCAAGCGTGTGTGTGTGTGTCTTTGTGTGAGTGCTTGCATGTGTGTGTGTGTGTGTGTGTGTGTGTGTGTGTGTGTGTGTGTGTGTGTGTGTGTGTGTGTGTGTGTGTGTGTGTGTGTGTGCGGGCACACACTCATTTTATTTGCGTGTGGGCCAGGGGTGTCCGCCTCCCTGATGAGGATTAAGATGACAGAAGGTTATTCAGTCTGAAATCAGATAAGCTCCATGCAGGTCCTCTCCCTCACACAGCCCGCTCTGTGCTCTGAAACCTGGACACTCTTGTTGCAGCACATGCAGTAACCCTCCCCCCTCCCCCTCATCAGATTAGACAGATTAGACTACTGATGCCGATGCTCCTTTTTTTGTTTATTTTTTTGTGTTGTTGGACCAAACAAAACCGTTTTGTATTTCGTACTGTTTCGAGAAAAAGGGATCTTGTTGCAACACAGGTTGTGATTTTTGGCATTCCATTTGGCAACTTTGCTGGATTGCTGGTAATTGTTACTTTTGGAGGTTTTGAATGTATTACAAAGGTGCAATACGTTTAAACATCTAGAATAAAGAGCCAATAAACCTTTCAACGGAGTCTTCCAATGAAGACTGAATTAAAACAAAACAATAAGAACCTATCTCTCTCTCTCTCTCTCTCTCTCTCTCTCTCTCTTTCTCGCTCTCTCAATCTCTCTCTCCTTCTCTCTCTCACACACTTGCCCACTCTATCAAACACACACATACACACACACACACACATACACACACACACACACACACACACACACACACTCACAAATACACACACATCCATGTCCCTGCAGGAAACCTAATTTTAAGACAAAGACCCTTTCACCTTTCACCCCTGAATGTTTAGACGACAGAGATTATCTTATTTTAGATTACAGTAAAGCATGTGGAGGAAACCAGTTGGTCTCCGGGGTGATTATAGATAGACAGAAAATACAGAAAATACATCCATGTAAATAAATATATGCCAGTTGATGCTGGTAATATTGTTATGACATTTTTTATTTTTGTGTCTATGTGTGTGTGTGTGCATGTGTCTTCATTTGTTTGTGTGTGTGTGTGTGTGTATTTGTGTGTGTGTGTGTGTGATTGTGTGTGTGTTTGTATTCATTGTTTTTAGACCAGACTCCAACGCCCACACGATTCCTGCGGAACTGCGATGCGGTGGGTCTGTTCAAGGAGATAGAGGAAGAGTTTCTGCAGGCACAGCAAGAGGAGAACAACAAACTGGTAAAAGCAAAACTAAAAGATAAACACGTAACGAAACAAACATGTTTAGATAGGAAAATATGTTTTAATACAATTCAAATCCTGAAACGAAAAACTAAACCGAACAAGAACAACATCACCCGCCAAATTAAATCGTTGAGGTCTTTGCTCAGACTGCTCGTAAAAACGACACTCATTGAAACATTAACGTTAACGTCATCAACCAAACATAAACCGTATTAATATACAATATCGGGTTTTCCCGGGATTAGCGTCCTGTGTGTGAAAGTTTGCGTGTGAGGGAGATAAAGGTGGACTGGCCCAATCAGACGCCAGACAGTTACATGACCTGCAGCAGGAAAGACACACCGGGACGATCACATTCACCCCGCTGTCAATTAAACAGCCGGCCGCTGGACGCACAATCTGACACAAGAGACCTCGAAAGACATGCACACTCAACACAGGCAAAAATCCAACACACAGACGCATACACACACACTCACTCACTCACGCATAATTTATCGCAATTGTCACCCATAAACCTGACCGCAACATCAGCGCTCAGGATCACACCGCACGTTTCCGCGCACAATGACAAAGCAATCTTAATTTGATGAAGGACATCATTACAATAATTGCTTCGACTTTGTTCGATCCATTGATTACATTTATCCCCGTGGCATCATGATGGATAGAGTCCCCTAGATCAACTCCATCATCATTCCGTTTCATGTAAACACCTTACTCTCTGTATGACCTTGATCCGATTATCCAATCAAACTAAGTTGCGTGTCTTGTATTTTGCTGCAGTGCTCAGCACAATAAGCAGCAGACAGCTAGAGCAGAGGCAGGGCTTCTCCCCTGCAAGACCCTTCATCACATTGGCTCCTCATGTCTGTCCCAGCAGCTACATCTAAAGCCCCAGCCCAGCCTCCACCACCCCCACACCCAGCCGCTGTCGCACTCCCAGGGCCACGGCCACCTGATGGCCCCCAGCTGCAGCCTGGCCGCCCACAAGGCTGCTCCCCCGCCTCTGCAGCCCGGCTCCGTGATCGCCCAGGCCCGCGGTGGCCTCATGCACTCTGGGTGAGTAACAGGGGGGCTGCCGTGTGGGCCCGCGGGGACGCGGTGGCTGAGGGGGCGGGAAGGAGGAATATTGGGTAAAGAGACGGTTTTGATGGGCCAGGGGTCGCAGAGAACCTGACTGATTCCAATACATCGCAAGCCAGCCCTTGAATGCATGCATCTATCCATTCATCATCGATCCATCTATTTATCTATCTTTCCATCCATCAATCTCCCAATCAATCAATCCATCTATCTATCTATCTATCTATCTATCTATTTATCTATCTATCTATCCATCCACCCACCCACCCACCCATCCGTCTATATATCTATCTCTCTGTCTGTCTGTCTGTCTGTCTGTCTATCTATCTATCTATCTATCTATCTATCTATGTACGCATGTATGTATGTATGTATGTATGTATGTATGTATGTATGTATGTATGACTGTATGTATGTCTCTTTCTATCTCTCATATATCCATCACCTATATCGCCATCAATCCATGCATCGATTCCTCTAGTGTGTGAAGCAGGTCTCCATTCCTTTTCCTACATGCTCTCCTGACTTCCAAACATGGGCCAGCTCCACCGGGGCCCATGTAGGTAGGGAGGAGCAGAGCCAGTACCCGCTCCAGTCAGACACTGTGTTTCACTGTTTCACCAACTAGGCACCAGCCAAGGATCGGGTATCAGACTGTTTTCCCCTCATGTTTTCCACTGGTTGCCAAAGCGACCACTCTCTCTGGTTGTCTGGCAGTTGTCCCGGTCGAACTGTTGTGGTTACGTGTAGGAAATGCTGTTTTAGTTTGTGTGTATGCTTTTTCTTTTCCGTAAAAATAAAAAAGAATTCTGCTTGTAGTTAAATTGGCTGCCTACTCCAGATTTAGTGGTGACATCACCAGCGATGACCTCAGCCCATCCAGGGAGGCCCACGCCGTCTGATTGGCCGAGAGCCAAAATAGTTATGTCAGCATGTGGCACCCAGGACTCTATATCCCTACTGTGTTCCTTAGCCTCTCTCCCTCTCTCTCTCTCTCTCTCTCTCTCTCTCTCTCTCTCTCTCTCCCTCTCTCTCTCCCTCTCTCTCTCTCTCTCTCTCTCTCTCTCTCACTCTCTCCCTCTCTCTCTCTCTCCCTCTCTCTCTCTGTCTCTCTCTCTCTCTCTCTTTCTCTCCCTCTCTCGCTCTCTCTTTCTCTCCCTCTCTCTCTCTCTCTCTTTCTCTCCCTCTCTCTCTCTCTGTCTCTCTCTGCCTCTGTCTCTCTCTCTGTCTCTCTCTCTCTCTCTCACCTCTATTACCCTACACCTGTTTTACAACAGTTTTCACAATCCAGACTTTCATCCATGCATCCATCCACACATGCTGTTTTTCGCAGTTATAAGTCAGCAGGCTGACACATTTGGCAGGTATCAAACAATCTTGCTCAAGGGCACCAGGGGCAAGGTATTTCCACACATAGGGGGGATCAAACCGTGGGTAAACAACCTCCCCTCAACACTTGAACCCGGCACTCATGAAACTAACCTCAATGTTTCCCCACGGTCTCCTTCTCTCTCCTCCCCCTACCTCTTTCTTTATCGCTCCAACAAACTCTCGCTCTCGGAACCCCCAGAGGAGCGAGTTTCAAAGCGGTGGAACCAACTGTAGACACAAAATGACCTCCCCCCTCTCTCTCTCTGTCTCTGTCTGTCCCTCTGTTTCTGTCTGTCTCTCTGTCTCTGCCTGTCTCTCTGTCTCTGTCTCTGCCTATCTCTCTGTCTCTGCCTGTCTCTCTGTCTCTCTCTGTCTCTGTCTCTCTCTCAGGCCGGTGCCCGGGCTGCCCTCCTCCCTGCTCCACCCGAGGAGCAGACAGAGACAACCCCTTCCCGCTTCCATGCCTGGCACCCTGCCAGACCCCGCCATGCAAGGGGCATCTGCTCAGCACCTGCCTGTAAGTCTCAGAGATAGGGCTCACGGCTCCCCACTCACGCACGCACACACACACACACACACAGCGCACAGGCTGTTATACATATGCATACAAACGCCAAGAAACATACACACACACAGCAATATACATCAATTACATACACACACATGCAGGCACACACACACAGGCGTGTAGATACACACACACACACACGCACACACAAGTAGGCACGGACATACACATATGGGCAGGCACGTGCACGCATGCACAAACCTGCATCCGTAGGATTTATAGATCTAGGTGCAAGCCAAGCAAAAACAGTTTGCCAGTAAGAAGTCACATTATTCTCTTCAACATTCAGGAAAGAAAAACCTCCCCCTGCTGTCGGAGGTCTTCTCTGTGTTAGAAGAACCCTGTGGTCCAATCCCATCGCAGGATAACCCCAATGTGTTCTCTCTTTATTCTCTTTCCTCGGGGGGGGGGGGGGGGGGGGGGGGGGGCTTGGGGTTCTGGTTCAGATGGAGAGGCAGATGTCCAGCATGTTGGGCCTAGCGGGACACGGAAACAGAGCCCCCTGCTCCTCCCCCCAGGTAATGGAAACCCGGCCCTCCTCCTCTATGAAGTGTACTTCTCACTTTCTATTGAAGGGGAAGGAAAAATATCACAAAAACAAGGATCTGTCAGAGGTCATGTGTGCGTGTCTAGACGTTGAGTCGTGTGTCAGCGGGGGGGGGGGGTTTGGGCAGAGGCGTTCACTCAGAGGCCCCGGGTGGAATCAAGTCTCCGGACCCCCAGTCTGTGGGGAGGAGTGTGTTAGCCCCATGTTTGCTACCCATTTTCGAACACATTAGAGGTCAGTCTAATTGTATTCACTCATAGGAAAAGTGAATGCTGAAAATGAGCATCGTCGTTTTGCAGTGAACTGGTCACTGTCTCGTTTTCTCTTGCTGTTTTGCAGCCGCAATGCACTGGGATAATGTCCTATTTGCTAACCTTGGACAAGGAGAACGCAGGAATGCTTTTGAAAGGTCTCAGGTCTCTGTTAGGTTTTGGTTCTTGATTAAGTCGTAAAATAGGTACGACTCAACCACACTGCATGTAAAGCCACCCTTCACGTGTAGACAACACAATACAACACCAACACACATACACAAACACAAACACAACCCCCCCCCTCCCCACACACACACACACACACACACACACACACACACACACACACACACACACACACACACAAAGACACCCACGCACTCACACTACCACATTCTGCCTCTGGCTAATCTTATTCTGCTCCAATCAGAATAGAAAGGAAGCAGTATGTAACTCTACCCTTAGACACAAACACACACACACACGGTCACACGGCCAAACACACACACACACACACACACACACACACACACACACACACACACACACACACACACACACACACACACACACACACACACACACACACACACAAACACCCATGCAGAAAATGCAGATAAAATGTCACAACCTACATATAATTCTCTACATGTGTCCATGGGTAAAGTATAAATAGTTGAAAATATGTGAGAAATCAAACACATGGAACCTGTGATGCTGTCTTAGTATGGAACACACATAGGCGCCCGCCTGCACACCCAAACGCGCTCGCACACACTCACACGCACACACACACACACACACACACACACACACACACACACACACACACACACACACACACACAGACACACACACACAGGATATGACATCATGTACTGGCCTGGTATGTCGGATAGCGACCAAAAACGTGTATCAGGTTTCAGAGCCTTGGTTCCTCTGTTCAAATCTGAGCTTCTTCCACAAACAGACATATATACCCAGACAGAAGGACGGACCGCTAGCCAACCGCCAAGCCAGACAGACGGACAGGCACTTAGAAACGGAAGGATAGAGTGGGCTGCACCGGAGATAACGCTGTTTATAATCTTGTCTATTCTCTTCTCTTCTATTGTATTGTATTGTATTCTATTTGCATCATCTTCTAGTGACAGCTAGTTTGTTGTTGATGTTGTTGGTGGTGATGTTGTTGTTATTGTTATTGTGGATGGGTGTATTGTGTTACTTGTGTTTTGAACTTCTGAATGAAACCAATAACTTTCCCATGAGTCATAAGTATCTGCCTCTTAGACACACCATAGACACTATTATTGGTGCTGTGGATGGTGAAAACACATTGCTACTCATATGGACTACATGTCTTCACACTGCGACGCCCCTTTCTCCGTCCCTCTCCTCACACACACACACACACACACACACACACACACACACACACATGCACACACATGCACACACACAGTGAAAATATCAATGTGGTGTGTCATTCAGCCTCCGGAGAAATCGTGTGATGTAATCATAGGCCGCTGTGTCAAGGTGTGTAGTAAACACAAGTTGAACGCACATGCCCTATCCTGTCTAGTTACAGTGTGTGTTTGTGTAGCGTACGTTTTATTTTATTTTTTTCACTTTCAAGTGCGGCTCTGTGTGTGTGCGTGTGTGTTCATGAGTGTGTGTGTCTGTGTGTGTGTTGTACGTGAGGTTGAGTGACGGTTGGTTGGTAGAACTGGCACCAGCACAGGGGTGACCTCATTCTTGGCTTCATCCTTATACCGCCCCCCCCCCCCCCCCCCCCCCCCCCCCCTTTTTTCCGCTGCCGAATGAATCAGAGTTTAAAAAAAATAAACTCGCTTAAAAGACGTTGTTGTCTAACAGGGAGAGATAGTATTTATATGGGAGGTGTAGGGTGTAGGGGTGATATCATGTTCCAAACATGACGTCTTTCTGTCTTCTGCTCTTCCTATTCACTCTCTTATTTGATCTCCCTTTTCCCTTCTCCCTCCCTTTCTCCTTTTCTCCTTTCTTTTTCTCTCTCTTTCTCTCTCTTTCTCTCTTTCACTCCCTCTCTTTCTCTGTCTGTCTCTCTCCCTCGCTCTCTCTCTCTCGTTACCTTCCCTCCCTCTCTTTCGCTGTCTTTCCGTTCTTCCCTCACTCCTTTCCTCCATCTCCCCTTTCCCTCCCTTGGCCCATTCCTCTTTCTCTTTTCATCTCTTTCGCTCCCTCTCTCTCTCCCTCTGTCTCCCTCCCTCCCTCTCCCTCCCTCTCGCCTGTCGGTCCCGTGCTAAGTGTGGGAGAAAGGTGAGATGAGTTTTAATTTAGCTCCTTACAGTCTGTTTAGTCAGTTGATATGAGGGCATGATAAAGTGTGAAACCGTCAAGCTGTGGAGCCCTCAAGCTTCCCATTAGCTCACATCGTCCCCTGGCCCTCCGGTCCAGCTCTACTGTTGTCCCCACGGGCCCCTGAACAGAGTCCCATTAGAAATCATAGGATCTGGCCCCCATTTAGACTCTGCCACGGTCCTGGCATGAGAAACACACTTGAGTATAGGGTTCATCAGAGGGCGATAGGAGGAATTTATTTGATATATTGGTTGCGAAACAGAGGCATATTTCGTAGAGATGTCATGATAGGACGACACAGGTGTCACCCATCATACTAATTATGGGTCTGCTGCTTTTATCTACATGGACCAGGGTTATTGTGTATCATCCTCGTCTGTTAAGTCTAGTACCCGTGCCCTCGTGCTTTGAAGTAGACCCATACTTAGTTGAATAAGCAACACCTGTGTCTGTTTTACAACGACGCCTCTGTGAAAAGATTCTGGCCTATAGATTCTTCGATAGAAGTGAGTGTGTGAATGAATGAGTGATTGAGTGAGGGATTAAGTGAGGTAGGGATTGAGCCGGTTACTAAGTGAAAGAGAGAGTGAGGGAATAAGTGAAACATTACCACGAAAATAAACCAAGCACAAGTTATTCTACTGTTTGTATATATAGTGACATCACCTGGCACCCATTCAAGGCAATCACACGCACTAATCAGGGTGCTGTCCCTGAGATTCAATTTTAGTGATTGATCGCTTTTCAGGCATTCCAGTGGTTAAGCGTGATGTAAACTTGGTGAAAATTAGATTTTAAGCATGGGTGCAATGGAATGTTTCTGGGAATACTTATACTGTATCCATTTCATTCTACAAACGTAAACTGTGGTGTAGACTTACGATAGTGTGACCCACACTTACACACTGCAGTGACAGAGGGTAGTGTGTCATTATCTTGCCTCTGAAATCAAACAAGAAATTACCCATAACCGCTGAGGGGCAGTGCAAGACCACAAACATGAGTCTTTGTCAACAGTTATGGCAGAGAGAGCAGCCTAACCTACCACCTAATCTAATGTATCCTAGCTTATCCCGATGTGGGTAAACACGCGCACAACACCACCCATGCTCGTCTAATGCTACTAGCAATGGCATCAGTGATGGGGCGGCAGTAGCTCAGGAGGTACAGCAGGTTGGCTGGTAACCGTAAGGTTGCTAGTTTGATCCCCGGCTCCTCCTAGCCGAGTGTCGAGGTGTCCCTGAGCAAGGCAGCTAACCCTAACTGCTCCCGACGAGCTGGCCGTCCCCTCGCATGGTTGACTCAGCCATCGTGGATGAATGGGTGAATGACAGGGCAATATTGTAAAGCGCTCGGGCTAAACGCACCATATGAACGCAGTCCATTTACCATCGCTGACATCCTAATCCACCTTTTATCCTCACCTTGCAGAGGGGCAAACCCACGCTGAGCCACCACCACCACCACCCCAACCAGCCGCAGCATCACGGCATGACGCCCGTCGGTCACATGATGGACGTGATGTCACAGCGGCAGCCGCAGATGCCCCCGCACCACCCGCACCACCCGCACCACCTCCCCGCTGCGCCCCTCCCCTACCAGCCCCGTTGCCACGGCGCCCTGCCCGCGCAGCATCCCCTGGGCGCGGGTACCGGCCATCAGCTCCGCCAGCCGGGGAACGCCCCCCACAGCCAGCCCCACCACTCGCCGCTGTCCCACCTCCACCACGGCCCCCTGCCGCAGCACGGGTCCCCCCTCTCCATCGCATCGGAGGTGGGTGTGGTGTGACAGTGTGTCGGCGTGAGCTGAGCGAAGCCGCCGACGTGATGTGCATTCTGGTCGATGAGCACAGTTTATAGAATCGATCGCTGGATGTTTTTTTTTTCTTATCTGGGTTCCCTCACCTTGAGCAAGGCGCCTGATCCCTAACTTCTTCTGAACGACTTAAAGCATCTCAACTCAGTTTGAGCGACTTTGGATGGAAGCGTCGGCTAAATGACTCAACAGCAGTGACATCTTTGTTTGTTTGTTTGTTTGTTTTATTCTCCAGCTCTCCCCGGGGTCCCAGCAGATGCATTCCCCCCAGCCGTGTCTGCCCCAGCATGCACTGGGGCAGAGCGGGGGTCGCCGACGGAGGACCACGGAGCACGACCCCGACGAGCGGCGGCAGAAGTTCCTGGAGCGTAACCGGGCGGCGGCCACACGCTGCCGCCAGAAGAGAAAGGTGTGGGTGTCGTCGCTGGAGAAGAAGGCGGAGGAGCTGACACACACCAACCTGCAGTTACAGGTAGACACACACACACACACACACACACACACTCACACATCTCTGGAGGTGCACACACAAACACACAAACACACATACGCACACACTAGAGGTGCACACAAACATACACACACACATGCATGCATCTCTAGAAGTGCACATGCACACAACCACACACAAACCAATCTGCAGCTACATGCACACACACGCACACACACAAACATGCACAAACTCGCACACACAAATACCACACATAGGTAGACACACCTGCATTCATGAACGCACATTCTACATCCCTTTGTCTCTATCATGTGACGTATCCCGTTATAACATCATGCATTTTACTGTGTAATTCCTCAGAACGAGGTGACATCACTGAGGTCAGAGGTGGGCCAGCTGAAGCAGATTCTCCTGACCCACAAGGACTGTCCCGTCACCACACACCAGAGAGAGACACAGGGTTATACCAGTGAGTAGCCCAGTACTCCAACCCACCCCAACCCCAGTCATTACTGAGGCACACAACTGCAAACTTTTATAACTGTCCTTTCTATTCACGAAAATGTACCATTATGGATCCGGAATACAAAGTAATGGAAGATCCACTTATGGTTAAATAACAGAGTTATACTGCACCTTAAAGAGCACGACTGTAAACTATTTCAAGGGCCGGTTAGGGACCTAAAAGTCATTTATTTTTTGTATGTATTGTACATCAAATTGACTGAATAGAATAGAATGCATTGCAACGATTGTTTATTTTTCCTGCTTGAAACAAACAGAGAAACGAAACATGGAACTAATTGTATATTGTAGAAACCAGGCAACCCAAATATGTTGAAATGGCCCATAACCAAAGGACTTGAACTGACTTGATCTGATCTGATGCAGCTAATAAAGCATTTTTTTGTAACACCTTGTGCAATAGAAAACAAAACAGACACGCAACATTGGGTGCGTATATTCTGATGGCATGTCACATTGATGTACTGCTCTATATATTTTTGTTGTATATTTCCCTGTACAGTTTTCATGTGTCAAAATAAAAAATACATATTTTTTTAAATCTAAGCAGTCATGGGTTTTATGCATTCGTCATTTCTCTTGTGTGATTAGAATTTGCTCGGTCAGATATTGAAATGCTACTCATGGCAACCCAAGGTGAATGCAAAGACTGCGTTCCTAAGTACTGGTTTTCTCCCTCCACACACACACCACCCATTATTGATTCATCGCACAGAGGATCAGGCCTTGGATTGACCAGCTCTCTCTGTGTCCAGATGCAGGGCTGAGCCCGGGAGGAAGTCCCGCCCTCGCATGTCCCGGCTCTCATCGCGGGGCCGTTCAGCACAACAGCATCTCCACCTCCTCCACCCCCACCACGGCAGGAGGGGACACGGGGCACGACCACCACCCCGGGCGTTAGCCTACAGACGTCCTCTTTGCAAAAGACCCCGACCGGTCCCCAGCTCCTCTGTTCCTTCTGACCCTGCCCCCCAGCCATGTCCCCAGCCAGGTCCCCAGCCATGTCCCCAGCCAGGTCCCCCCTGTGGCCTCGGCCGTCCATACCCATGAACACACTGAACTGGGTGGACGATAACAGAGTCTAGATTATGTGTGAGAGGAGCCAAGAAAAACAGGGGGGGACAGGGAGAGAGGGCGGGACGGGCGGGACGGGGGGGGGGGGGGGGATGGGGGGACTTGGCTCTGCCACATCCGGAACCAAATCTGTTTCTCTTGCCTGTGACAAAAAGAAAAGGCCCTGAGTTGTGCTACTATTCCTGATCTGCTGCAATGGACACGTGGCAGTGGGGGTCGAGTGGGCGCTGAGGAAAATAGGTCTTTGATAGCGACAAGGCTAAGCTAAGCTTAGCTTGTTGTACGTGGACTGCATTGTATTTGGAAGCACAAAGCAAAAACTAGTAAGGCACTTTAACTTAGAATCTTTTTCTTGCTAATGTCTTGCACTAATGTGTCCTAACAAGAAGAGAAATATCATGGTATTATGTAAACAAGTTATTGTGTTTTTTGTTTGTTTCTTCAAAGTATGGGCGCAATAACACATGAGGTTTTTTTTAAACACCCCCGGGGCAAGCTACAGAAGAGACAAACAAACTGTGTATATTGTATAAAAAAGTTATTTTTTTGTAGAGATGCCTTCATTCCCTGTAGCGTTGTAAATGAAAACGACATTTTTAATAATGGATTGTACAGTGGCTCTTTGTGTCACTTTAATTTTATAGAAAGTTCCTATTTTCATTCAAACTGACCCAGGCTTAACTCCAGCTTGTGCCCTGAAATACCCACACAGCTCTATTAAGGCTTCACTTTTTGTACTGTACAGACATGGACAATCAATTAAAATCACTTATTCTTGCTATGCACTTGTGATATATTTCTAACTGATACAGCCGTTTGATACAGGGCATGACCTAAACTGTGATTAAACGATTTATTTAAGTCTTCAAGCAACGCACTCTTAATTTGCCCCGTCAACCTCCTGGGAAATATGTTGATAACGTGTAAAATGGTCTTGTCTGCCATCTGCTGACTAGTTTTATTATTGTTTGGGTGCAGTACTGGGCAGGAACTGAAAAGCGGCCCACTGCTTACTTTAAACATATCTAGGTTAACTCATAATACAATATGAATGGGAAAGCAGCAAGTCATATAATACTTAATCTAGGGACTTTATTTATCCATCTATAAATTGAGAACAAGTCAAAAAACGGTTCTAAATACTTGGATTCATGTCCCCCGGCTGTTTCGGAGCATTAGGACTTTTATATTTGTGTGTGTACGCCTGTTTGTGTGTGTGTGTGTGTGTGTGTGTGTGTGAAATATGGGAGGTTTGCCCGGTCTACTCAAACAAAGAGCCTTTAATTATTCCCAGACGCCATATTGTCATGTGCACACACCCACACACATGCACTCACACAAACATAGCCCCCCCCCCCGCCTCCCACACACACACACACACACACACACACACACACACACACACACACACACACACACACACACACACACACACACACACACACACACACACACACACACACCTCTCCAAGTGAGTTTCCTGTTTGAGAGTGGGTGTCTCGTATACAGAATTTCTGTGAAACTGTTCCACTTTATTTGATAAACATTAAATGTATTCCAAGTTTTACTATTTGTCACCTCTGCGGATCCATATGATGAAAATTGTCTATCGTATAGCTGAGAGTGCTACACTAAGAAAACAACCCTATTCTCATCCCTGATCACTTAAACAACATTCCAGTCACATTGTTGGGTATCTTTACTGCATAATAAAAATAGTACAAAGTAAAGTATTAAAAGTACAAATAACAACAATAAAAGTCCTGCCAACCAGCAGCCATCATTACGTATAATACAAAATCATATGAGAAATTGGGAAGTCTTTGGTTTCAATACAAGCACCATAGTTGAAATCAGTTACCAAACATGCATAGTCACACTCTAGCACACACACAAAGCTCCCACGTTTAGAAACAATATGCAGGTGCCAGGAAATGAAGCATGATGAATCGGGAAGGGGTAGGAAGGGGAAGTCAGACGGATTGACTTCCTGTGCTGTCTGGTGAGGCTTAAGACTTTAAGAGCTGCCATAATAACAGGCCACTGGGATTGTCTCGTAGTCTAAAGCACCGACCAAACCAAGCGCATATCACACGTGTGGTTTTATTCTGCTCATTGCCAGAATAATACCATGTCCGACGCCATGACATTGTTCTCTGTCAATCCGTGAATGTAGAATCCTGTGAAATAAAGACATGGTAAAATACCCCAGAAAGATTGGAAAACAATATGCAACATCCTACTTCCTAATGCCTTTACCACACGTCTCTCTGATCCAGTCCAGTGTTGCTCGGCCTGACTGCTGCGGAAATGTTCCCCAAGGGGGGGGGGGAGGGGTTCTAGTCAGAGAACCTCTGCATGTCGCTGTCGCGGCGGGAGATGCTGTTGTCGAGGAAGCGGTCGCAGGGGAACTCGATGAGGTCGCCCTCCTCCAGAGGCCCTAGGCGCGGCGGCCGGCTGCACTGGTAGCTGGTGAAGTCTGCCGCCGCCGCGCCCGCCGCCGCCGCCGCCGCCGCCGCCCCTCCCATCTCGTGGCGGTACGGCCGGCGGGACGTGTACATGTGCCTCACGTGCACCGCCGACCTCCTCCGCTGCTGGCGCCGCCGCAGGCTCCGCCCCATCCACACGGCGCCCAGCACCAGCAGCAGCGCCGCGTTCCCCGCCAGCGTCGCCACGGCGATCAGGTGGAGGTCAGCCCAGCCCAGCCGCCCCCAGCTGCCGCCACCGCCCGCCGACGCGCCCCCGACCCCCGCCTCCGGGGGCGGGGTGACCACGCCGACGCAGTGGTCCCGGGGGGCCACCTGGCACACCGAGCCCCCCACCACCCCTTCCACGCACGCCATGTAGGTGACGTCCGGCGAGAGTTCCCGCAGGGTGATGGAGCGGGCAGCGCCGGGGGCGTACACGTAGCGGGGGAAGCGGTCGGTGGTCCCGAAGCGGTCGTAGAGCACCCTGTAGTGGACCTCGGCCGCCTCGCTTCCTCCGCCGTACGCAGGGTAAGGCTGGTGGGCCCGGGTGGTCCAGTGGACCCGGACCGTAGACGAGGTGGTCTGCTCCAGCGACACGTTGGTGATGAAGTGGCGGTTGAACACGCAGGGGTCGCTGATGAGGGGAGGAGGCTCATCCTGATTGGCTCTCAGGAGGTCGAACCTCTCCAGCGATTGGACAGGAGCAGCAGAAGAGGGGGCAGAAGCCGGGTGCGGCGGGGTGTCCGTGCGCAGGACGAGGCGGTGGATGTCGCCGTCTCCGCTGCGGGGGGATGTGTAAGGGGTCGCGGGGGCCGCGGTCCGGGATTGGCCGTTGAACCTGTGCCTCGGCTTCTTACGTTTCCGACCTGCGTGTGACCGCGGGCCGACGGACCCTCTGTTGGGTTGCTGTCTGGGGGAGGAGGAGCTTCGGGGGGGTGTCCCCTCGGTTGCTCCTGCCGGACCCCCTCGCTCTCCTGGGATTCCCTCCCTTTTCCTCTTCTCCCCCTCTCTCCTCGGCGCTCCTGTTGGAGCGGGGCTGTGGGCCAACACAGCCGGGCTGGGGTTACCCCCCCCCGGCCCTCTGGCTCCCTGGTTCTCATGACCCCCTACGCCTCCTCGCCTCCACTCGCCCCCCTCCCCCGGCCTCACATCAACCCCCTCTCCCTCCCCCCTGTCTCCCACTTCCCTCTCCAAGACCTCCCCACCCCTGCTCTCCTCGGGCCCCGCTCGGGTCTCGCATATGTGGGTCCAGTTCCCCAGGGACAGCAGCTGGGAGCTGTTAACATAGTCTAGATATTTCCCCTTTAGAGTCGCCGGCTGGCCGCACTGAATAAACACAGTCAATAATTTGCCGCGGGAATGCGCCGATGTGATCCACCGCTTGAGCTCCTCGAGGCGACAGTCGCACGTCCAGTTGTTGCCGTGGAGATCCAGGTCGTAGAGCACGCTGTTGAGAGCAAAGCTGCCTCCCGACAGGCTGGTGAGCCGGTTGTCTTTCAGCTTCAGCACGCGTAGGTGTTTGAGTCGAGAGAAGGCCAACGCGTCCACGTTAGAAATCCTATTGCCGCTGAAGTCCAGTTCCTCAATGCGCTCCAGGGAGTCGAGGAGACCGGCGGGGATTTCCCCTAGCTCGTTGCCATCAATCAGGAACTCTCTGAGACCCGTCAATCCCCTTAAAGCCCCGCCGCCCAGACGGGATATCCGGTTGTTGCTGAGGGATAGTTTGGACAGCTTCTTCAGGTTCTGGAAGACGTGGTTCCCAACGTGCTGGATTTCGTTCTCAGAGAGCAGCAGCGTTGACAAAGCTCTCAGCTGAGAGAAAACGAACACATTGCGCAGGGACGACTGCTTGTTGTGCGCGAGGTTTAAAAAGCGCAATTTGGAGAGTTTAGAAAATGCATTTCTGTGGATGTGATGAAGCTGGTTGTATTCTAAATGCAGATAGTGCAGATTAGTCAAACTCGCAAAAACAGAGTCTTGCAGCAGTGCTAGTGAGTTGCCATCCAAGCGCAGTTTAACGAGGCTGTTTAAGTTGGCGAAGAGATCCGTGGCTATTGTTTCGATGCCATTATTATTGGTGTACAAAATGGTTAACTTCTTCAGGGGCCTCAACGTCTCAGGGGCTATTGTTGACAGGGAATTATGTCCCAAGTATAGCTCCTCTAGTTTAGAAAAGGAATCAAACGCACTGGGGTGAACGGCTTGTATCTGATTGAACTGCATGTTTAATCGCACGAGGTTACTGTACCCTTTGAAGTCTATCGCGGAGATGTTAGTGATGAAGTTTCCCCCGAGGCTGATGACCAGCACCTCCTCGGGAACTCCCGGGGTGACTCGGGGAACAGCGCGCAGTCCCCGGTTGGTGCACAAAAGGTGTTGGGCATGTTGACAGTCGCAGCGGTGCGGGCACGCGCTGCGGTCCCCCTCTTCGCCGACCAGTGAGGACGATATCAGACCCCCGAAAGACAACAGCAGAACGCATGCTGTTACCCCCACAAGAGTACAGCGGGTATCCATTCCCACGGCGTGTCCCCAGTCTCCTGTGACATGAGCTTGGTTTTCCTGGTTGCTCAGGTGCAATCACTGATCCTCTTTTCAGTGCCACTAGAGGATATGAGGCGCGCGTCCATTATAGCGTCGCGGTTTAATGTATCGATGTTATACAAGCGTCGGATTCCTGTGTGGAGTTGTTGCGTTAATTTATGCTGTGAACTCCTTCGAAGCCGTTTTAAAGAAATGCTCACCTCCCCGACGAACCGCCATCCCCCAAGTGGTCATCTGCTGCAAATTACATATCCGTTTCACACACACACACACGCGCGCGCGCACACACATACACACACAAAGTTAAGGCATTTTGCAAACTCGCAATAGCAACAGAGAGAGAGAGAGAGAGAGAGAGAGAGAGAGAGAGAGAGAGAGAGAGAGAGAGAGAGAGAGAGACCCTCCCTTGCAATTCCAGGTTGTTGCCAAAACCAGATGTGGCCCACTTTTTTACGCAGCCTTTACGAAATCCAACTTTTAAAAGCAACTCAGTTCCGATTAAGAAATAAAAAAACACAGTAGGCCTATAGTATGGGGTCGGGCCAGCATTAATAGATTTACTAATACGAGTTTTCTTTTTTTTACGCGCCTCACAGTCGCCGGGTGTCTATCTGAATGCGATCTTGGATATGGACAAAACAGACGGCATTATTTCCTTCCCACGCGGGTCCCTGGGGAACCCCAAACTTCACGTGTTCTCTCCTGCAGATGCGCGCCTGCAGCATTACGACGTTGAGGGTTGGCAAATGGCTTTTCCATGTTTCCCTGTTTGAATATTCACTTTCAGCTCCAACCCTTCCACAAATATGTCTGCGCTCTGTGAAGATACGAGTAGCCCATTCACTTTCTCACACACACACGGCCCCCAATCGTATTATTTAGACCCACAATGGCAACATAATGATCAACACTGAACTCTAACCGTCTTTCATTAGCACCGGTCGTTTCTTGGAGACGCTAGTCGATGACAATGAACAAAGCGCACATGGTTCCCATTTCGACAAGAGGAATTCCGATCGTGATGAGTGCGCGCGCGTGTGTGTATGTGTGTGTGTGTGTGTGTGTGTTTGTGTGTGTGTGTGTGTGTGTGTGTGTGTGTGTGTGTGTGTGTGATAAGACTACTGAAGCAAAGTGCCAGATGAAAATCTCCTCCTGAACGTGGGAGGAATAAATGCATCTTATGTACTGTATATTCAGCACAAAAGATAGCAGGTTTCATGGGCGCGGTGCGTTTCATGTGCAAAAGGCATGAAATGTGCATTCCAGGAAAACTGGATTTTTATCCGACTTGACACAGTCCTTACAACTCACATGTATGCATGCGCACACAGACGCATCCTGGCAGAGACGAGTGATGCGGTGTGTTCCACCGCTGTGCATGAGGAACTCTGTCCAGACAGGGCTGTCGAAGGGGACAACCTCACAGACCGCTGTGATGGTGATGCTTCTCTATAGTCCTAGCATTAACCTCGCCATAATCACTTCATCGTCTGGCTTAGAGGGACGTATGGCATTCTGTGGGGGTGCCGATGTGATAGTATGTGATATGCAGCTCCCTAGGGACATCCCCCCGTCTCCCTCTCTCTCTCTCAGGTCACTTCCTGCCTCCACTCAGATCCCCCTCGCAACTTTCTTGACTTTCGGCTCTCATCCTCTATCCATCTCTCCTTTTTGTTGTCTCAGTCCACTGTCATGTCCCACACACACAAACACACATGCACACACACACACACACACACACACACACACACACACACACACACACACACACACACACACTAGGGCACACACACAAACACACACACACACACACACACACACACACACACACACACAGCGAGGAGGTGAGTCACCAAGCTCAGGCAGATTTTAGGTCTAAAGACATTCTGGGCCTTCTTTTCTTCATAAAATGTTAGTTTTTGCCTCTCTGGGTGATGGGAGGAGTCTGGTGAGCATTTCTGTTAAAGAGAGAAAAGAGAAGTAAGATACTTCAGCAAAGCAAAGCAAAGGTGGGTGTCAGTTTTTCAGGCTAAGTTTCGGACGTCATCCATGCTGAATCCGACACGACACACACAGGATAGCCCTGAGAAAGGGGATACAGACAAAGAGACAGATTGTGATGATCAGAGGCGGTTCCCTAGACTGCCTTGTCCTGTGGAAATCTGTTTGAGGAATCAATGAGGATACATGAGTTTGTCAAACTGTATCGATTTTGCTCCCACCCCACTGACTACATTTACATTAAGGGCATTTAGCAGACGCTTTTATCCAAAGCGACTTACAATAAGTACATCTGTCATAAGAAGTGAAACCATATATCGCTGTCAGTACAGTAAAGATGTTCATAGAGCCAAGTGCAAGTACTAACAATCGCTAGGCTAACCCATTCCCTGTGTACATCAATGCTAGCAGCTACTGCAGATGTTTCACAATTAAGTACTATGAATAAGTGCAATGTAGATTAAGTGCGTACAATAAGTGCGTACATTAAGTGCCAGGACGTACAACATACAATGGTGGCCGGAAGGGGCTGGGTAGCTATGCAGAGTCGAGGTGAACTCTGAACAGGTGAGTTTTGAGTCTTTTGCGGAAGCTGGTTTGCGACTCTGCGATCCTGACATCGGCAGGGAGCTCGTTCCACCACTGAGGTCCCAAAACAGAGAAAAGTTGTGACTTTGTTGATCGACCTTTGCTTGCTCTTAGTGATGGCGGTACCAGACGTCCAGCTAAGGTAGTTGAGCGGAGGGATCGAGCTGGGGTGTGTGACTTTACCAATGCTTGGAGGTAGGCAGGGGCAGTTCCATCGACTGCCTTGTATGCCAGTACCATCATCTTGAATCTGATGCGAGCTACTACAGGGAGCCAGTGGAGGTCCCGGAAGAGGGGGGTCACATGGGAGAACATTTGCTTGACTATTGCTTCTGTTCACCTGTGTTCAGGCTCCTAGTTTTAGCCCCGGTTCTTTGGTTCGGTGTATGGTTGTTTCTGTCTGCCTGTTGTCCCAACGTAAAGCTTCCGTTCGCACCTACCCTTATTCTGACCTCTGAATTTGGGTTCACCTCCCTGCGCAAGCCTTGCCAGAAGGAACCAGTTAAAAAATTAACCCAGCTTAGATGTCCTCATTATCCACGTTCCTAGCAGCAACCTCATTCGCTGTATCCTGGAGAGGATTGTGGCTCCCCAGCCACCAGGCCGCGCTCCCCATAACTACCCAGCCGCGCGCCCCGGCTAAAGAGCCTCATTCCCCAGCTACCAAGGCTTGCTAACTGACTAACTAGCTACCCAACGGCGCACCCCGGCTAATGGCTACCTAGTCCTTCTCCACTGCAACGGAGCCCAACACCCAAGCTACCAAGCCCTGCTCCCTGGTGGCCCAGCCTTGCTCCCCAGCTACCAAGCCTTACTCTCCACTCCCCTGCTACCCAGCCTGCTCCCCCCAGCCTCGCTCCCAAGCTACCCAGCCTAACTCCCAGACTAACCGGCCTTGCTCCCAAGCTACCTGGCGGTGCAATGGAGGCTCCATGGCTGCCTGGAGGAACACCTCCTTGTGTTGGGGTTAATGAAACAATCCTGCCCAAACCCCTCATTACAGGTTTTGGCTTGGTATCGTTAGTGGGATGTGTTGCTGTGTTAATTAGTTAATTTGTTTACCTGTGTTCTATGCATTTAAGTCCCCTAGTTTCCGTCACAGTTTGTCAGTTCATTGTAGCCATCATGGCCTTTTTTTGCGCAAAGTAAAGCTTAGTTGGCACCTCTAAACTCTGCATTTTGGTTCACCTCCCTGCGCAAGCCGTGACACTAACTAATTCTGGCAATCAAATAAGCTTGCATGTGTGTGATTCTGACTAAAGTTTGGACGCTGTAACCACAGCCTGCATTTTCAAGAAGATTTGTCTCGCAGCTGAACAGTTTGCGCAACCTCTCGAGATACATCAACAGTAACAACATATCATTGTAATTTTAGCAAGCAAAAACAAACCCTTAACGACCAAGACTGAATAACAAGGTCAGGGGTATTCATACAGAGGCTTTTCATGGGTGGCAAGGAGAAGGGGCTTCCCACTGATGGCCTGTTTGTAGATATTGGTCATGGATGCACAGCCAGGGGGTTAAGATATATATAAAGCCACAGTGAGATCTCTGATCCCGGTCATGTGGTACTGGTGTCTGGGCCATAAGGGCTGACTTCAAGGGGTTTGGGAAAAGAGTTAGAGATAGGATGGATGGAAGATATTCTTGGTAGAGCATGATGGATGGATGCAGCCAAACAGGGAGAGAGACAGTAAAGCTTTGGTTAACCAGACATAATTAAAGAGGTCCTGGGGATTCAGACTGTGTGTGCTTGTCTGTGTGTCAGCCTGTGTGCATATGTGTGTGATGAGACTATCAGTGTGTGTGTGTGTGTGTGTGTGTGTGTGTGTGTGTGTGTGTGTGTGTGTGCGCGCATCTGTGTGTGTGATCAGACTGTACGTGTTTTTGTGTGTGTGTGTATTTGTGTGAGAGTGTAATCCGGCGTCTGGGGCTGGAGGGAGGGGGGCTATTGGATGACGGGGGCCGTGAAGGTAAGATAAGGTAAAGATAAATATAGAGAAAGAATCCACACACAGATAAGGCACTTTAAGTGAGCTGAGAGGTTTGTTTGTGTGTGTGTGTGTGTGTGTGTGTGTGTGTGTGTGTGTGTGTGTTTGTGTGCTTAACTGCTTCCTTGAAGCTGGCCCAGAGTCATCACCATGTCTCCTCCTTCAATGAGACACATTGAAGGAGGTCACAAACAGGTCTGTCTATGACCACTGGCTTTACACAAAACATCAATCCAGTTTCAGCCTCCCTCCCTGTGAGTCCCACAGAAGCCCATCTGCGGGTCCGCTGACATTTCAGACAACAAGAGAGGGATAGTTTGTTTGTATGTGTGAGTTTAAGGAAGAGAGACACTGAGACAGAGAGAGAGAGAGAGAGAGAGAGAGAGAGAGAGAGAGAGAGAGAGAGAGAGAGAGAGAGAGAGAGAGAGACCCAGTTCTGTCAGCAGATTTGAAGAGAATGTCTTGTACAACATGTCTGCACATGGGTTTGCGGGCGCATCAAAGAGCCAATCGAGGGATTCCCATGCAAACATACCCGTGCAATGTGTGCATGCGTTTCCTGCTGGTGCATGTGTACTGTTCCAGTGTAAATGACATGATGCTGAAGCATATGTAGGTCACCTTGAAGTGTTATGTTTCTCTGGCACTGGCTTCAGGTGTTGAAATAATTTAGTGTTTGTTTGCGTGTGTGTATTTGCTATAACGTCATTTGTAGTTTTTAAGCCAATGGGACTAACAGAATCAAAACTTTACTATCAGAAACCTGCTTATGAATAAATTGTTAGAGCTTGTGTTTAGAAATGAGCTGCCCCACATTTGTTCATTCAAAACGACAAATTATACGTTAGGGCTATATTAATCAATATCAACGTAGATAGTCTAAGTACATAGATAGTCCACACCTATAGGAGGGTAGACATTCTGTATAGCACACAAATAGTTAAGTCAGAACTTTGCCACAGAATATTTAAAGAAACACACACACAAAGACAGTGAGGTCGGCAGTGCTGAGGGACTAATGAGCTGCCTAACAGGAAGTCCCTCTCTAGCAGGAAGCATGCTTATTGGAAACATAAGGGGGTCTCGGAACGATCCCTTGGGGGGGGGGGCTCCAAGCGATGATGGTCATGTGAAAGTGCTGCGCTAATGCTACGCTACACAGCCGCTGCAGCATGTGACAATAACACAGTGTCAAAGGATGAGAGTAAGCCGGGGTGAGTATAAATGGCGGCCTTGTGTGCACAATTAGACCCTCAACTGGTGGACTTAATAAATTGAGAGCTAACTGCTAACTCACACCACAGATTGGTCCTGTCCATTGGTGTGTGTGTGTGTGTGTGTGTGTGTGTGTGTGTGTGTGTGTGTGTGTGTGTGTGTGTGTGTGTACAACGTACATTTCTGAAAGAGTGTGTGTCTGAAAATGACATGAATGTGTGCATTTTCTCATAGAAAATAGGAAAAGAAAATGAATCATAGTGGATTGGTGAGGAAGCAAAAAAGACAACCCTGCATGCCAGATGAAGTGCCAGTGGAGGTCGGGGGAAAGAGAGAGAGAGTGAGTCAGAAAGAGAAAGAGAGAGAGAGAGAGAGAGAACGAGAGAGAGAGAGAGAGAGAGAGAGAGAGAGAGAGAGAGAGAGAGAGAGAGAGAGAGAGAGAGAGAAAGAGAGCGAGAGAGAGAGACAGAGAGAGAGAGAGATAGTCAGAGAGCAAGGGAGAGAGCGGGATAGAGACGTTTACATGCAACAGCTGCTTGGGGTCATTAAGTGCTTTAGCTAAAGCTGGCGATCATAAACGTACCCACAAACATTAGCCAAGTGTGACCGCATGTGTGAGTGTGTGTAATAGATTAATAGTTAGAGCTTGTGTTCAGAAAACGAGTGGTTTAATGTACGAATATATCCATAGATATCTATGTAGGGAGTGCACTTACATATATAGTTCTCCGTAAAGATAAATGTATACGGAAGATGAGGTCAGAGAGAGAGAGAGAGTAGGAGAGACAGTGTCTGGCCTGTACGTTGGTTTGTTGCAGTGTGTGGCGGCATTGTAGGGTTTGCTTGCCCTGTACACATCTATGTGTTTATCATCGCCACACTACAGCAGTTGAACTGGGTGCATACATACTGACACATACACAGACACACACAGACACAAAGACATCTCAGTGCAGAGTCTTTGTCCCAACTCTGATATGCGTCTCCTGATATAGAAGGCCCTCCTGTATCGCTCTCTCTCTCTCTCTCTCTCTCTCTCTCTCTCTCTCTCTCTCTCTCTCACCCTCTCTCCCCTCCAGCTGGATCCCATCGTGAGAGAGAGAGGAGGGGGGGCGGGTAAGCGTGACGCATACATGATCCCATAGACCCGACTACCACACACACTCTAGTCGCTCCCTCCCTTCCTACCCACACACACACACACACACACACACACACACACACACACACACACACACACACACACACACACACACACACACACACACACACACAAGCATACACTGACAGAAACACACACACACACACACACAAGCATACACTTACAGACACACACACAAACACACACAGTAAACTTCCCCTCTCTTTCCCTTTATCTATGTCTCTCTCCTACTATAAATAAGTCTAATAGTATAAATAATAAAAAAAACTAATCCTCCCCCCCTCCACCTCTCCTTGTCTCCCAACACATGAGGCCCATCCCTCGACTAGCGTAAACACAAGCCAGGATTTATTATCTGCTCAAACCATCCACTGTCAGGATGGAGGAACACAACCTAAACATCCACAGCAAATGTCCTCTGTATTGAGGTTGAGTATGCAGCAGCCTATCATCACCATCATTGATTGCAGGTCCGTCCTCTCCGCTGTTAGTGGTCGGGCAAAGCTGACCTCACATAGGTCACATTTGGTTGAGAGACAAAGGGAGCGAGATGGAGAGTGGGAAAGACAGAGGGAGAAAAAGAAGGGGAGCGAGAGAGAAAGCAGGAGAGATGGAGAGAGAGAAAGAAGGGGAGAGAGAGAGAAAGAAAGAAAGGGAGAGAGAGAGAGGGGGTACGAAGAAGGTCCTGCATATCGGGCTTTGTGTGTGTGTGTGTGTGTGTGTGTGTGTGTGTGTGTGTGTGTGTGTGTGTGTGTGTGTGTGTGTGCGTGTGTGTACTTGTGTGTACGTGTGTGTGCGTGGGGTGGGGGCGCAAAGCTTTCAGTATTCCTGCAGCCCCTCAGAGTCAAGAATGGAGGGAATGGAAAGGAGGAAGAGGAGTGGGGGAGGAGGAGGAGGTAGAGGGAGAGGAGGGGTGGCTGGGAGGCAGTGAGCATGTCCAGCAAAGGCACCGGACATCTGGAAAAAATTACCCCTTTAGTTCTCTGTTGCTAAAGGGGAAACAAGAGAGAGAAGGGGGAAGATAGAGATGCAGCGAAAGAAAGCGGGGTACATGAAGGAAAAACGATTGTCTGTAGAGGTAAAGAGAAGGAAGATGAAGAGAAAGAGAAGGAGGATAACGTCTGTGGGGAGGGGAAAAGGGGGGGGGGGGTACTTTGATGTTGTTAGTCTGATAGAAATTGTCTGCACATGGAATCAGCCTGGATCGGATAATGACACCGAAAGAGCATGTAGTGCTAGCGTTGAGACCAGAGCGCACTGGCTCTCATTGAAGATAGCACAACTCTTTCCCTCACACACACACACACACACACACGCACACACACACGCACACACACACACACACACACACACACACACACACACACACACACACCTTTTTGCGTTTTGATTCAACTGAAAGATAAGCAGAGGGAGCGCTTTGTGTGTGGTTAAACAAAGTTGCTGTCAACAGTGAGAAACCAGACCAGCAAACCCCTCACCGATTGGCTGAAGCCTGAACAGACACTGTACAATGTCGTCCTCTGCTGGCTAAGATAATTACTTTACTTGGGAGCTTTTTTTATATTGCCTTTCTACTTGTGTCTATAATTAAATTCACGCTGTGGGAAAAATTCAAAGAAACTTTCAGATAAATATATGTGTTTAATAAGCATATGAGATAGCCTGTGTCTCTGTGCTTTTGGCAGCCACCGTGGAATTTAAAAACTCAAAGCTCAAATATTCCCTCAACTTTCACCTGGTGTAGACATGACGCGTCTTGACGTGCGCTTGCAAGGGAAATATATATATATATATATATATATATATGAGGGGAAACGAATGGCATGAAGACGGGAATTCTCCACAGAGGAAATGTCCCGGTAATTATGTGGCTATTGCAAGATCAAGATCTTTCCCACAAAATTGACTTGAAACAGATAGGTCTTCAGCTAGGAGTACACTGTAGCACTGGCAATTTATCTTCATCCCCTAAGAAGGATTTATTCAACAGAACAAATGTGATCGACCATAGCTCACATTATAAATCACACATTCACAGTTTACTTCTATATATTCCTGTTACCATCGCCGAGTTGTGTTATTTAGGTAACTGGAGCTTCCAATTCATGCCACTCCTAGATGATATAATCGCACAATATCTGAGGTATTTACCTGCCTAGTCTACCCTCTCACCTGGAGGTCGGAACATGTTTCCATCAGCGTCACTGGGTGGGACAGCCTGATGTGTACATTGTACACATCACTGGGGCGCTTGTTTGGCTATTCGAAACATTTCCGCCCTCTGCGTTTTTTTTACTGTTTGTTTCTCATTGGCTCAGTGGAACTTCATTCAACTTTGGTCGACCGTACGCCCCGCCTTCTCTACAATGCTCTCGCTCATTCCAAGTGCGGAGCTGCTGGAATATTTATCAACTACCTCGGGATACGGTCTATATATATAATTATATATATATTTCACCCCTCCGATCCGTAAGCATTTTTATATTCATATCTATCCACACTTCGTGTCAGTTCAATGATAAATTTGACTAGCAATGAATACCTTTCCTTTACGACACCCTTGACTGCTGCCATGTTTCACATGTCGTTACTAGCATTGAAACGCCGCTTTCGATAGAATTATTAATGAAACTTTAAGCGACAGTTATCCCGTCCTCCTGTGAAACGTTTTTTTTTAAATCAGTTTCGGCTACTTTGTCTTGGGTGGTGGTTATGCTCGGCGTTAAGTCAAACGTAGTGGTGCTATCAATAGGCTTCCTCTCTGCGGGCTGAAGTTTGAAGTGCAGTGTTGGCAGCTCGCTGTACCGACCTACTACTCTGCCTGTCGCCACAAACACACAACTGTGCTGGTCCTCAGTGTTCTTCAGTTGTTGCTATTGGAGTAGGCTACTTGGTCCAACATTTAAGTGTGGTGTAAAAGGAAATGTTTTTTTTGTTTTTTTTTCAATTGATCGTTATAAGTTACGTGTCCCCATACACATACATACATACATGCACATATACATACACTCACAATCACTACAACGTGCCATTTATAAGGGATATGGCAAAGTGCACAGAGGTTTTCCGCTGGTATTCTCCTCCTTTCTCCGCTGGGCGAGCACCGTCTAGAGTTACCAATGGATTTGAGTGACAGGAGCTTACCTCTCCGCCACAGGTAGGGCCCACATCGTACAACGTTACAAGTTCCGATAGGTCATATTGGAAGATAGTGTGATTTTTTTTTTATATATATATACATATAAATTAAAGATAGGCTTAGGATATCTGCATACTCACTAATTCAAAACCGAAAAACCATGTAATCCCTCTGACACACCCATTTCAAGCTGTCTAATACGTGGCTCATCTGCTAAGCCTTTTTAGCCTATGTGCGGCAATGCAATAAAAAAAAGGACTGCTCTGTTTTGAATCCACAACTTGTTAATTTTCTATTAATAATGTCATGTTTGATGGCTTCAGATTTTCAAGCCTATAAACAAGCGAGTCTTCCACCCGTCTTTGCTTGTGGTTTAGTCTCCATGGAAACTCCTGTTGGTGCGCTGGTGTTCCATGCCTGAGCTCGAGTGCAATAGAAAACCACTGTTTTTGTGGTCCTTTTGAGAACGATAATGGCAAGAAAGAATATGCGGCCATGCACATTTGTTTTTCTATTATCTCCATTTCTCAGGTCTCAGGCCAGTCTAATGCAGTATAGCCTTGCCGGCTTGGTTCAGATATCCTGAGGTCATATGAGGGGAGGGCTAGCATACTGATCTATGGCTCTCCATTAATGATGGTGTTCAGTGATGGACGTTTCAGAACGTGTTGTCTATTTACAGAGCCTCCTATTTTATTTTGTATGTATTGGCAGATCCTCGAGAGGATTTCATGTCATAATTCTACAGTGGAAGCTTTGCCAGAAGCTTTCACAGTTTCTGGAGATACAATCGATCCGTCTACTGCGATTTAATTTTTTGCCTGTAGGGCAGTAATGTAAGATAGGAGATGTGCAGACAATAGGATTGTGTTTTTGTGTTGGCATGGGGCCATACTGTCCCTGGAAACTTACAGTCCCTCAGGCTATCGACAGTATTGTCTTGGAATCGTGGAAACTGCTAATCGACAGAAAATACTCCAATTAGAGAACTGTGTGTGTGTGTGTGTGTGTGTGTGTGTGTGTGTGTGTTACAAGGCTGTCAGCACATGTGTTGGTATAGCGCTGAACCTGGGAATATAGTAATTCATCAGATTATATCATGCCGTACTGTACGAAGTGGCTGCTGGTCTGTAGCATCTGGACAGCAGCTTACAATATCTGATAAGCCTTTGAAATGTGTCGACTCCAGGCTAGATGCCTAATGTCTTACTGGCTCCTCTCCACTGTGTCTGGATAGTTTGCGCTTTAACCACTAAAAACATGATTCACAGTAATATGAATTAATGTCGTCAAGCGCTGAGACTGGGGAAAGAGAGCTGTGAGAGGGAGAAACCTGTCTCCGCTAATTAAAGCTCTGTGAGGAGACAATCTGAAAAAAGCGAGACCACTTGTTGTGTCCAAGAGCGGCGCGTTCCCAGGAGGGGGGCTTTCAGTCTGCTGCCAGCTTCAGATACCGTGGAGGAGAAATCTCTCCACTGTGCCAATTTCCTGAAAACGCTAGATATTGGTGGCACAATGGGGGGAGAGATTGATGCACGGCACGCATACGATACTGTGGTATTTTGTTCACCTGATCAGCGGACTAAAATACCAGCCACGGATTAGGTAACATCAGTTGCCTTATTTTACATATTTTGACATTTTGTTCTCAACAATTGTTTGTTCAATCTCAGTAGACTATACTATCAACTGGGTCGTCATGGAGAAAGGAGAAATGGTGTTTGGATAGCCTCCATATAGTCGTATATAAGTCTATTTACTGTGTATGTCCATCCATTGAAACCACCTAATTGTTATTCAGTTAAAGTAATGGGTAAAGATTTGAGTGGTTCTCTATGGAGGCCCCTAACTTGTTGGTTTCCTCATAGAATGCCCAACATGGACGTGTCCCTCATCATGCAAATATGAACTTCTTTTTCTCTCACCTGCTTTGCAAACCCCTGTCTTTTGAATGACAATACGTCGCAAATGTAAATCTTAATTTTCTACAAATTTTCTTAATCCTTGGGAAAAACTAACAAATTTGTAGGATTTATATTCCTATATACCTGACATTTTACCATCTCCTTGTTCCTGATCTCACTGCTGAATAAGAAGAAAAATAACTAAACTAGTGCTGAAAAACAGCATCCCTTCCTTATGTCATCCTAGCTTTTTTTCGACGTTGAAACCTGCATTCCTTTATTTTTTACGATGGCCTTGATGACTTTGACTAAGGCCAAAATTTCCTCCATTCCATCTTGGCATGTCCTTCACGAGGTGTAGCTCCATTAATGATTCACTCGCATGTTACATAAGAACCCCAAGCCGTCGCCACCTGACAGTCTTCTAGTCTTACACCCAGGGCTAGTGTTGGTGTCAGTGGCCAGGGCGATGCTACGGTGCTGGCTCGGGTCGGGGTAAGTAGGGCACGCTTGGGGAGATGTTCTGGGGAAGGCGGCAGGGTTCTATCCCATTTTGAAGGGGATATTTACAGTGAGCCGTGTTAGTAGGCCTATTGCTTTTGAAGACAGTCAACTCTCTTTGTCTGGGCCTCACATACTTATTGGGATCAAGTGATCAACATGTCTCGCACGCTAGTAGTTTTGGTTTAACGGTTAAGAGAACAAAAATGTTGGTGTCTTTTCTTAATCCTAATGCTTTCCCTTTTTATCTTATTGTCTGGAATTGGTACACTTGTGTTAATGAAGGCTTGCAAATATTTGAGGATGGAAGAAAGGGTGTTTCATAAAGTGGTACTTGGTAGTACGAGCCACTGTTTATTCAAGAGGATGTTATCAGCGGGGTATTTAGTGAGATATAAGATACGACGCTGGAACAATGTGTCTGTTATGTTACCACATGTGCCTGTGGTTCAGGGTTGACAAGAGCACATTAACCTAAGAAGTGCATTGCATTTGCAGTGGTGACCTGACAGCGACAATCCTATGAACATTGTTACGAGTGCTCCGTTGCATATTTAGAAGGCGGTGTTGTTAATTTTTTATAAAGATGTTACAACGAGGTAGAAATAAGAATAGGCCTACAGTATGAGTTACAGTGCTCAAAAAGGGTTCAAACCTTGAAACCCTAATGGAGTATAAAGTACAGTAGTAAGAACCATAACCAATGCTTGTCTTGCTTTTTAGGCTGCAATACTGATACAGTGGTGTGTTTTGTCTGTTGCTGCCCAGAGTGCCTCATTGCCAGGGTTTTTCGACACAAAGTGCCGACCACATTCTTTCCTTTGATGACTCACGTCCTGGGCATGTTACTGGGTTTTAGTCAGACATTGGGCAACTAGCAAATGAACCCACACACACACATACACGTACGTAGAAGTAGACACACACAAAAACCCCAGCCACCATACAAAGAAAGACAGAAGCTCTCCCCCCCCCCACACACACACTCATAGCCAGACAGAGTATTAAAACTAAATAAAAAAGGTGTCACTAGTGGGCTAATTCATGCACATGACCCTGAAGCATTGATGTTGGCGGAGGCATTATTCTGACTGTAACGGAGGGAGTGGCTCTGGAACACAAACAGCCAGACCCGCAGTTTGCAGCTCAACACATGCTCACTCAGCCTGCATCAGATCATGCTCAAACATGACATTTATGAAGACAAGGGGAAGGGTGGGATGGCTGTTGCACCACAGCTACTGGAAGTGCGATTGACGCATTTCTTACAAGTTTTTGGACGTTTGTGTTCTTGACGGAGACTCCTCTCTTTTTGATCTTCATCTCTTCCGATGTGGTTAGAAGCTCATGAGGAGTGCACTGATGTGTTGTTGGTTGTTGGTTGTCTGCAAATCAAAAAGAAAAGAGAAACATCCAGATGCACAGCGTCATGTCTGTACACATAAATACAACTGAATATTCTTCTGATTTAATTTCTCTCTTACTTTCATTTTATTTATAGAATTTATTTTTACCTGTTCACTCTGATACTTGTAATTATCATTTAATGTCTACGAGGAGCCGAAGTAGCAGCTTAATTAAGCTTTGCACTGCTATTTGAACATGACTTTGTATGTCATACATGAAATAAAACTTGTTCTCAAACATGCCCTCTTACTATGTTGGCTGTTTCAGGGTGCTGGTTCCTTGGCTTGTTTGCAGGACAGAGGTCTTTCTAAAGGCCGGTCCTGTCCTTGTCCATGCATAATGACTTTATCAATACAGTCTATTACAGTTTTCTACAACGTACCACAATGTTGATGTCACGGGATCAAAGGGTAACCCTGCATCATGAACGTGTGCATGCACAACGTGTACATACAACCACAACACTACAACAATCTTATCAGCAGGGAATGTGTTATCTCATTCCTGTCAAGAATCACGTGACTGTGATGAGTAGTATGAGTAGTAATGAATGATGTGTAGTCTCCCACCATGCCTTTTGTATGTCTTGTATTTGATATATTTGGAGGGTAATAATGCTATTTTCCTGTGTTAAAACTAACGGTATATTTTTCCTTGTCTATAACCTTTCACCCTAGGACTTGTTGAGTTTTCCTTGAGGTCAGGGGGATGCCGCAGGCACCGCCCTCGTTGTGATCTTCGTCAGCGACCCCACAGGAAAACTGCAGACAAACAAAATGGCGATGACGTCGCCCACCCACAGTGACAGCAGCGGCTCGTCCAAACATGACGGCAGGCGCTCGAGTGCACAGGTAGGGTTTCCACGTATAAGAGATTAGGGGAAAAGTACCTTTTTAAAGATCAGCCTTAATCGGTTCAAAGGCCACGATGGTCATAACCGAATGTGTACGTGTGTATTTGTCTTTTTTAGTTTTAAATAGGCTGTTTAAGTCTATTATAAAGCTGATTATTTTGGAATGGTTGGTTATACTTTTGTAGTCTGGCTTGGGTATTACAAAATAAATGGCTGATATTTTTTTTCTTAAGTTAGTTACTTAGTTTATTATTTGTCCACATAGGGAAATTATTTTCCCTAAGATGTTATTATGTTTATTTTTAATGACCCACATCATCATTTAGTGCAGTGTTTCCCCTATATGCATTCGCCGCTGCTGGATCGTCAGCGGCAACTGCAAAAAAAAAATTTGTGCAAAAAAAAAAAGGTTTCTGCCAAGTTCAAGGCACATTTTCACAATGATCTGGTCTGAGCAGATACCTCGACTCTGTTGGTTGTTATGTCATATTTGGAAGCTCAATCTGTACATTTTCCCCCTTAAAATCTCACCAGAAGTAACCATTTTAAGGGTTATTTTTCACAATTTTCTTCTGGGGGGGGTGGCATGCCCCCAGACCCCCCTAAGCGTTGCTAGGTTACCAACTCACAGCACCGCTGCTACAAAAAAATCGAGGGGAAACACTGTGTAGTACATGTCAAAACACGAGATACACCAGAAACCTGTCCAACTGCCTACACGCTAGTTTTATTTTGTTTTGGTAAACGTAAAAATCAAGATCCTAAAATGAAACCTCTAAAATGAAAGCCCTCTTTCCCGTGCCTGGACTCCACAGGACAGCTGGGAGATCGTGGAGGGCCTGAGGGGTGGGCCGGCCAACATTCAGGAGCCGGAGAGCCAGGAGGGCTACCTGCTGAAGAGAAGGAAATGGCCCATGAAAGGATGGCACAAGGTGAGCACCCAGAGATCTCTAGAAATGTAACGCACCTGGCATCGCTGTGAGCTTTGTGGTTACACAAACCTAAAAAAAGGTGTTTACTTGACTGCTAGTGACAGGATGAGTGATAATCGTTGTTGATTCTCATGACTCATGTTTGCACTCGTGAATATGAGCACACAAGGTGACGGTATTGAAGAACCACCCAAAGGCCCTAAAGGGTCAAGCTGTACGTGTCCAATTTCTAAAATGAACTGGGTAGAAGCTAGGTAGAAGCTATCACAGGCAGCATCGGCCCGTACTGTCTTGCAATAGCACTTTGTACCTCAAGTGGCGCTTGCCTTCAATGCCGGGTCGAGACTGACCTCAGTCCACCATGGGGGAAGTAGAAGCAGTGCTGCCAAGAGGGCATATTCTAACCTCTTGGCAACCATGTCTTAGTACAATGACATCGGATCTCTTGAAGGAGGAAAAGTAGAGGGAGGAGCTGGGACAGAAGACCTTGGGAAGGGACTTTGCATTTCCTTGTTTGTTACGATAAGGGTGGACACTAGACACCACAACTTTCTGGTTATATGCTGCCCCCATTTTTCGGACTAATTTGACAGTTGCACCTTTTTAAAGGGATCCGTTTACATCATGCATTGAGAGCAATCAGGTATTTGTTTCAATACACATTCGTATTGAAAAACTTTATCTTTCCAGGTTTGCTCCAGTAATACGTTTTTCAATGATAGTTTGTATGTATCGTGATTAATCTCTTAAGTATTCATGTAAAAACATCTCATTGATGATATGTGGGATTACCTAAACCCCACAGTGGAACCTAAATAACTATCATGTTTCATCCTAATGTGTTCCTTTGTGTAGCCATACATTTAAAAGGTTGCTTCAAAGAGGTACACAGAAATGTAAAGTGAGGAGTACAAAGCAATGCGTTGTTATGGCAACATAGAAACCAAAGCCAAATGTTCTCTACCGTAGGATCAAAACCAGGAACCTAACCAAGAGTGGACCAAAACAGCCAAGTATGAGTTGGTGGCAATACTGTGCTTTTGATTAATGCCCTGATTGTTCCCTCATGTTCTCAGAGGTACTTTGTCCTGGAGAAAGGCATTCTGAAGTATTCAAAGCGGGAAGCGGATGTAGGTATTTCCCATGTGGGCTGCACATTATTCTAAACAATACATACAAACGCAAACATTCACTCAGTCACACACTCATAAAAACATTAATTGTATATGTACGCACATGCATTCCAATGAAATAGATCTCTCTCTCGCACTCTCTGTCTCTGTCCCGTTCTCTATCTCTCTATCTCACTCACTCACTCACTCACTCACTCACTCACTACCCTATTCTCGTCCAGCTGAGGAAGGGAAAGCTGCACGGCTGTATCGACGCCGGTCTGTCCGTCATGACGATCAAGAAGAAGGCCATGTGCATCGATCTGGACACAGAGGACAACATCTATCACCTGAAGGTACACGCGCACACACACACACACACACACACACACACACACACACACACACACACACACACACACACACACACACACACACACACACACACACACACACACACACACACACACACACACACACACACACACTAACCCCTTCATATTACTTTGGATTAAGGCATCTGCTCAATGACAATCAGTCAATCAAATTAAATCATAGAAGGGATATATTTACATCTTTACATCTTTACACCTTATGACTGGATGTGTGTATGTATGGGCACGGCCAGGTCAAGTCCCCCGAGCTGTTCGAGGAGTGGGTGGGTAAGCTCCGCAACCACCGCGTGTTCCGTCAGAACGAGATTGCCATGTACCCCCACGAGAGGCACCTCTTCCACCCCCACACCTCGCCCTCAGCCTCCCTCAACGACTCCATGAGGAAGGTGAGCTATATCATGAGGATCGTGGTGATGAATAGCTCAACATTATAGTATGCTGGTCCCAAAGCCATTCATTCACTTGATGTCTCCTGTGGGTTACTTCCCCAGTGTTTGTCTTTCTTCTCTGTTTGCGCTCTCTCTCTATTAATGCTTCTCACATTCTCTATTTCTCACGGGAGAAAAGAGAGAATTTGCATCTGTATTTGTTACTGTCTCTGTGTTTTGATTAGGTGTTCTTGATCTCTGTCTCAGTCTCTGTCTCTTTCTCTGTGTGTGTATGTGTCTCAGTCTCTGTCTCTCGCCATCTCTAAAATAACTAAAAGCATACTACGATATACATTGTTTTGTTGACATAAGAGTTGTAGATGTAAGGTCAACTAAACCTCCCTCCCTCCACCCTCCCACCCAGAGGGCCACACTCACCAAGCAGGCGTCCGTTCACCAGGCAAAGCTCAGTGCCTGGCTCCACACCTCGGAGGACATGGAAAACTGCTGCAGAGGTCCGTGCTCTCCTCCCCTCTGTGAACACGATGCATGCCTACAGCATGTTATATGCATGAGGTTCAAATGTTCCAATGGTGGTGTCGCATGTTTGCGTGTGTGTGTGTGTGTGTGTGTGTGTGTGTGTGTGTGTGTGTGTGTGTGTGTGTGTGTGTGTGTGTGTGTGTTGTGTGTGTGTGATAGACTTGGAGGAATGTGGGTCCTACCTGTTGGAACTCAACCTGCTGCTGAAGAGCATGGAAGTCCTTCACCGCACGTACTCCGCCCCAGCCATAAGTGCACTACAGGTACACGCATGCACACACACATGCACACACACACACACACACACACACACACGCAATACAACAAACAAATAACAGATAATCCAGCTCTGCTTTATTATTGACCCAAGGCTTCGACGTACGACATCCCAAAGAAGGAGAAACGGCCGAGGAGATGGCGCTCCAAGAACAGCGGCAAGGAAGGCAAAGCCTCCCTGCAGGTGAGTGGTACACAGGGGCCTCATTTAAACGCTCCCTCTCCCCCAGTGGTTTACCAGTTGTGAAAAGAGGGGATGGCACCTGAACATGTGTCACGATTAACCAGTGGGGGATTGATTAGGGATGGGTAGATGATAATTGTCTTGTCGCACTCACTCTTCCCCCCCCCCCACTACAGGTCCCCAGCTGCATCTCCTCCAAAAACCCTCGCCTCCACGCCTCCAATCCCAACCTGTCCACCGCCGAGCCCATCTCTCCCGACTCCTTCCCTGAGTCCCCAGACTCGCCTACCGATGCCAACCGGCTACAGGAGGACTTCTGCAGGCTGGCCAACAACAGTGAGTGCCTACCACGGTTTGATTAGCTATGGTTAGATACCTGTTGGCCTCCATGGGCGTATCTGTACTATTAAGGAAACCTGGTTCGGCATTGACAGGCCTGCTACACAGATGACGTATAACCCTTAAAAATCCAGCAAAAAACACAGATTTTGCATCAAGATCGGTTTACCTAGGTCCGGTAATCTAGCTTTCCCTCTGCGGGAAACCGGCTTACGTTACCCAGACATCTTTGCCCGGAAAACAATCAGCTTTCCTTTGTGCATTTAAAGGCATGCAAAACTCCCTCGCCTTGATGCTCTCCTGTCTCTGCAGTCCACACCACGCTGAAGTCGGCCTTCAGCTCCCTGTCGATGGAAAGAGACCGTGTGAGGCATACCGTGGACCTGACAGCTCCTCAGTCGCACCAGGTTTTAGGCCTCAAGACTGCATACTCCGGGGTAAGCCAGTACCTGCTCAGGTTGTTATTACTCTGGGTGGGTCTCTTTTAAACCAAAACCATATAACGCTGCGAAATGCAACCGCCGCTTTCATTCCAGTTACCAAGGTATAAAAATATTCTAAAATATATATAAAAAAAATACTATTACTAAAAATGTATTTAAAAAAAAATACCTTGACGTTCAAATCTGGAGTGCAATACATAGGAGTGGACAGGAAGGGATGTAAAGCACCTCAACCTTTTCAAATAAGCACACAGTTTGAAGCAGTGGATGGGTTTTATCTCAAGGAAGTCTGAACAAAAGTGGATGGGTGTGGTGAAAAGCCTGTCACAGCGCAGGTTCTCATGGCCTTTTTGCTCATCCAATCAGGACTGCCCAGACACATCCCGCCCCCTCGTCCACCAGGCTTCCAATGACAGCAAAACTTCCATCACGGATTCCATGTCCGAGTTCTTCGACGCCCATGAGTACTTCCTCTCGTCCTCTTCCTCTGAGAACGAGGTCAGATGTCATCCTCTACATTAGTAGAATTTCTTGGAACATTCATGGTGATTTATTTTGGTCCGTCCACTAATCTTTTGAGTTCTATATAATATATCCAGCTAAATCCCCGCTTCTAGGGCCTACTGAGATCTGCTTGCCTGCTGACAAATGTACCCCCGATCTATGTTGTGGGAAAGCTTTGGGTGTGAGGCATAGAGCTCAAACGCTGACCTTTCTGTGATTGATTCGCTTCCCTGCAGGCATCGGACGACGATTCCTACATCAGCGATGTCAGCGACAGTGTCTCCATGGATACCTACAGCAACGAGGGGGGCAACGAAAGGCAAACCTTAGGTGTGTGTGTGTGTGTGTGTGTGTGTGTGTGTGTGGCAAACATGGCATCTGTAGAGGAGATGATTTTGCCTTGTGTCATCCGAAATCGGCAAAAAAAAGGCACAAAAAGTGTAGGCCTACGCGTCGGAGACATGTGACACCCCTCACCAACCCGCAGATTATCTCCTCAAAATGTTGTGCCATTTTTAAATGACCAGTTATAACTCATTGCCAAAGCAGTTGAACAATAAAATAAAAAGGTCAGGTATATAGTATAATATAAGGATAAAACGTGAAATACAATATATACATCTCAGATATTATACTACTCTCTATTTTCGCGAATGGTTGGTCTTTTGACTCTATACTGCCGCCTCGATTGACGTTGGTATTGCTCCGTTTCTCCCGGAGCACTCCGGATTTGTAAGTTCAGAGGCGACGGACCCACTGATGGACGAAACAACATCCGGGACCGGACGAAAGGGTTCCTATCCGTATTTACCGTAGGGTGTGAATGGGGCTTTAGTGTTCGCTTAAAGGAACGCTTCAGGCTTTTTCAACCTGGACCCTATGTCCCCATCATTTTGAGTATAAGTGACTGGTGCATACAACACATTTGAAATTGGTCCTGGACTGAGCGAGAGGGCTTCAGCCATTGCAGCTCTTCCTGGCTGCAATGTAACTATCGCAGTTTTCCCTTCCCACACTCAGACTTGAAAGTTCTTCAGAAACGTGGACAAAGGTTGATAAACCGGCTAATTATAATGTTTGAGCAATATTATACGCAGAGCAGTCCTGTGTTCCGATATCCATACTTGCCATGAGGTCACTTAAACGTACTACACTATCCACACCCACTGATTTTCAAATGTCAGTGTTGTTCCAAATCGAATTGTCCGTGGTGCACTAACCGGAAATTACGAGCGGGACTGCCGCCGTGGCTCGTCACCCACCCGAGACATCCCTCTTTACGCGTAGCAGCTATTAAAAGCTCTAAAAACTACAAAATGACTCAGCCGGGCTCCGCCTCCTCCGCTACGTCCCTCAGATGGCCGCCGTTGAGTACGAAAAGTCATGGACATCGATCCACACTCAGACTAATGGTGCGTTTTATTATCCATCCGTCTCGGAGGTCCGAGGACGTTGCCTAGCGACATGCATGAACACGCCCCTTTTCCTCGGACGGCGAACTTGCTTGCTCGGATGAACTCAGAGGAGGCCGAGCAAAATTCGGAGACAGATTTCAAGATGGCTGCGCCCAGTGTGACTTGAAGTATGAACTGTTTTCATTGTGCTTGGACCGCTTTGGTGGTTTAAATGGCAATTTCAATCACTCGTATTACTGCAATACCTTACTGCGTCCGTATCTCTGCCTATGGCCTATTTTGGAGCGCCTGGTACTCTGCCAATGCTACCGCGACAACAGCTCTCCGGGTGGCGTCCATGTTTTCCTCCAACGACTGAGCGAAACATAATAAAACGATTGAAGGGTGGGCGTGACGTCACATCCGAGGTCCGAGTCGGTTCGCAGAGAATACTAAAAACGCACCATAAGTATCGTAAGTACGGGAAGAATGGATATTGGAACACAGCCCAGGTGTTTCCTGCTGCCGTGTCAGAGTTCTCCTGAGTGTGTGGTTATGGCCCAGTGTATTCAGTATGCATTAATTACACAATGAAACACAGGTGTGTAGCCTCACCCAGCCCCGAAGTGTAATCAAGATGACTCGGGCCGGGTGAGGCTGCTTAAACCAGCCATCAACCACACACTAGCAAACGCACCACTTATGCCAAATTGAGGCGTTGCGGAGCAGCCTAACCTAAAATAAAAAAAAACGGCCCTCAAAACCCATTGTCCCCACACCTCCCCAGTGTGACCCGCCAGCCTCCCCTCCCCAACCATCCTGGAGACCCATGGCCTGGGCGAGCCTCAACCCATGGCCTGGGCGAGCCTCAACCAGCCCCTCAAGACCTTGAGGGTCTTGAGGGGCTGGTTGAGGCTCAATCTCTTGGCTGTGGTGTTAGCTCCACAGAGGGGCCGCCATCAGCCCTTGGTAGAGCACCCCTCCAGCAGGGCGACAGGGTATTTCCCCATCCCCCTCTTGGGGCACCGGGTCTTGGGCGGCTGTGCTGTCTGGAAGGGGCGTGGCCTGGCTTGCCTTCCCTGCGTTGCCTTCCCTGGAAATTGAGGATCATTGCCCCATCGTCAATGCAATCTCAATCCAAAATATTTGAGACAATACTAAATGATCTAAAATGCAACACAACATACTATTGTCGGCACTCCTCTCTCCAGCTCTCACCGTTCTCTTCCTGACACTTAGTGGACCAGCATTCGAGGCATAACGACTGAGAGCGAGACTTCTCCGTGAGCGATACATTGTTGTCCCAGAACAAAGAGCCGAAGGTTGTATTTTTACCATAGGGATCCTTGCCATAATGTTGTTAGTCACTTATAATAATAATCTGAGCTTGTCAGTGGAATAAAAAGCACTTGAAGAGGAAGTGAAATGACGGGGAGCTGTTGCCCCTGATGGTTAAATTGCGGCTGAACACAGGCTGCTATGGCTGAAGCGCTCTTGCTCAATACTGGGCCAATTTCCAACGATTTTTTTCGCAATTAGTCACTTTGACCAAGAGTGAAAATAGGGTCATGGTGAAAAAAATCCCAAAGTTATCCTTTAATGACTCTATTGTAATACGGATTGTGTGTGTCTGCGTGTGTCCGTTCGCAGTCAACTTGTAGTCATTTTTTAAGGCATCAAGATGTTTACATGATGACATTTATATGACTGATGCTATATGACGTGTCTGTGTGTGTGAGTGTGATTAACATGGAAACATTAACAAAGCAAACTACAAATACATCTTTTGTAATCACGTTCCTCCCAAACTGACCGCCGCCCGCCCCTAGGACCCCCGCCCTCAGACGGCGTCTCCTCTTCCTCGGCGCCCCTGGTGCGTCGCCGCTCCACGCTGCCGTCGCCCAGCCCGGGCTGCGGCGGCGTGAGCGTGTGGAACATCCTGCGCAACAACATCGGCAAGGACCTGTCCAAGGTGGCCATGCCCGTGCAGCTCAACGAGCCAATCAACACGCTGCAGCGGCTCTGTGAGGAGCTGGAGTACAGCGAGCTGTTGGACACAGCCAGCCACACCCAGGACCCCCACCAGCGCATGGTACGTCCCATTAGCCACGCCTTTCACCTCCTATTTCCTCTCTTATTTCTTCTTAGTTGCTTTTTTTTAACACGTTATTATTATTATTATTATTATTGTTGTTGTTGTTGTTGTTGTTGTTGTTGTTGTTGTTGTTGTTGTTGTTGTTGTTGTTGTTGTTGTTGTTGTTGTTGTTGTTGTTGTTGTTGTTGTTGTTGTTGTTGTTATTGTTGTTATTATTATTATTATACACATTCGATTTTTCTCAACACAATTTTTCGGAGGAAAACCAAACCGTTAAACAGCTTGTTGTAGAGGAAAAGGGATATTTAGGATGACTTTGTGATTATATGGACTGATCCGGATCCTGATGATCCTTGCTCAAACCTCGTCTTGACTGTGCAACCATTCAGGATAAGATATTAATAGGTAATGCCCTCTATTGTCCTTTTGGGTGTCAAGTTAAAGTCAACCAAACTGCTGGCTACACCCCCACAACCACGCCTGATGTGATGAATCAGTTTGATTGTCATGTTCATAGCAATAGCAATGTCAGTCTAGTTGGCTGCAGCATTGAGGGGGATTGATGTGTACTTTATAATCACTCCACTTCAGAGGAAAACTCACAAACATGACCAATACAAAGCTTGTTCCATACCCAGATCCCAAACCCCTGCGTTGAGGGATTGAATGTACGACTGGAAACACTAGCTGACCCCATTAACACCACCAGACATGGCTCAACAGTAGGTCTCCCGGTTGTCTCCATGCAGGTTTACGTGGCTACGTTTGCGGTGTCTGCTTACGCGTCCAGCTACCACCGGGCGGGCAGCAAACCCTTCAACCCCGTTCTGGGAGAGACCTACGAGTGCTCCAGGGCCGACAAGGGCTTCCGCTTCATCGCTGAGCAGGTAGACACTGGGACAGAGACCGGGACACACTGGGATCATTCGTCATTTGGTCATTTTTTTGCATTTACATTTCGACCCTCATCTGATCTTCTGAAAGAACAGATCTCCATAACGTACTGTCCAATTTAGACTCTTTGATTATTTTCATTTCCATTTCCTTTCCTTTGTTCTTTTAATGGAAATACATCTGCATATGAAAATCCAAATAAATCATGAATAAACATAAATAACATGAATATTACACTTTCCCACCCCTCTGTTGGGCAGGTGAGTCATCACCCACCTGTTTCCGCCTGTCACTGCGATTCAAAGAACTTCACCTTTAGCCAAGGTGAGCGAGTGACCTCAGTTCGTCTGGGACATTAACCCCCAGCAACCCTCCAACCCCTGAGTATGCGTATGTGTGTGTGTTTGTGACTTCATTTGTGGCTGTGCTCCGATAAACCATTTTCTGTCTTTGTATTTCTTTCTCACGTAGATATGCGGTGGAAGAACAAGTTCTGGGGGAAATCCATGGAGATAGTTCCCATGGGAACCACACATGTCACCCTACCAGCGTAGGTCTACTCCGCTTACTGTGAACTATTAGCATCTCATTTCATGCTACTCTGCATATAGTCCACGTCGACTTGTGGCAACCAACTGTCACAAGCTCGCCTCACGAGCCCTAAACACGTACCTGTGTGTGTGTGTGTGTTTCTTTCTTCATGTATTTATCTTTCTGTGCACGTGTCTTTCTATACTTTTAAATGTGTGTGTGTGTCTATCTGTGTGTGTGTGTGTGTGTGTCTTTCTGTGTGTGTGACTGTGTTTGTGTCTTTCTGAGTGTGTGTGTGTTTGTGTCTTTCTGTGTGGATGTGTGTGTGTCTCTCTGTGGGTGTGTGTGTGTCTTTCTGTGTGGGTGTGTGTGTGTCTTTCTGTGTGGGTGTGTGTCTGTACGTGTGTGTGTCTGTGTCCTAGGTTTGGGGACCACTACGAGTGGAACAAAGTGACCTCCTGCATCCACAACATACTGAGCGGTCAGCGGTGGATCGAGCACTACGGGGAGATGACCGTACGCAACCTCAACAGCGACGGCTGCCAGTGCAAAGTCACATTCGTCAAGGTCCGGAAACTCTGGCCTTCTGCTCTTTATTCCTGCACTATCCTACTCACCATCCAAGAAAATACTGACACATTTTCACCTGAATGAACTGAACTTTCTCCATTTTTTTCTGAAACCTTTTATAGCATACAAGCGATACAGCAAAGGGCACACAGATTATGTGACTATTTCTACAGCTGAATTGTTTGGTTGTGAAGACCGCTTGTGCAATGGCGCCACTTATGCGATTAACTTTCCATCAGTAAAATGGCAGAGTCTACCCTTCCCGTCACATGAAGCCTGCCAACAGGCACGGCTGGGAAGCGTCAACATTTGGCATGATCCAATGAAATCATGGAGGATCGAATCACATTCTTGCAATGCTAAGTTCTGCTTATAAGCAGGAGATGTGTATGTGTTTGGATATACTTTCTTGATCATTGAAGTAAGAACCTATTGGTTTAATAATCCCCAAAAACTTTGTGGGTGTGCTTTGGTGCATCCTCTTCAAGCCCAAATGTCTCTTTAAAGTACAATAGCACCCCCTTGTGGCTAGATGAACAACACATCTCTCAGAGCCATCATCTTCATACTATCTACATTATGTAGATAGTACTGCAAACCACACTACATTATGATGATGTTTTTATAAAATCCCTTTTCAATACCGACTCCTTGCTTGTACGTTCTACCTCTGACACCCAGATGATGATTCCTCCCTGACTTGCAGGCAAAGTCGTGGAGCTCGACAGTGAACGAGATCGAAGGCGTGGTGACGGACGCGGATGGGAGGGTGGTACACTCCATATTTGGCAAGTGGCATGACAGCCTCTACCAAGGGGACCCGCCCATGTCCACTTGCATCTGGAGAGCAAGTAAGTCACACTCAGAAGCAATATTTATAATCCAAAATCCAAAATCATCTTAATTTAAAAAAAGACTATTTCATTGTGTCTGTGTGTGTGTGTGTGTGTGTGTGTGTGTGTGTGTGTGTGCGTGCGTGCAGACCCCATGCCCCTGGCCCACGAGCAGTACTACGGCTTCACCCAGTTTGCGGTGGAGCTGAACGAGCTGGACCCCGACCTGAGGGCCCTCCTGCCCCCCACAGACACCCGCTTCAGGCCTGACCAGAGGTCTGAACCCCATAACCCCCCCCCCACCTCACACACACTATCCCCTCGCCGTGTATCCTTGGGACCATAGAGTATACTTCACATAGAGTAATTCAAATATAGAACAACATCTTTACAATTATACAATACATACAAACGTTAAAATCAATCAACAGAAATATAAAACAGGCCGGGTCAGCCGGGGATAGCAGGGATATTAAAGAGGTAAGGAAAGCGCTCGAAGCGAATCCGAGAGAGGGTATGTTTATATTATGGGAATAATGACAATTTTTATAGTGTGGATAATTAGTACCGAGGTGGTGCACTTTCAAATGATCACCTCCATTTTCTTTGTCTCTATCTGTGTCTCTGACCCTCTCTCTCTCTATCTCTCTGTCTGTCTGTCTCTCTATGTCTCTCTCTCTATGTCTCTCTCTCTATGTCTCTAGGATGTTGGAGGAGGGTAACGTGGATGGTGCTGAGGAACAGAAGCAGCGTCTGGAGCAGCTGCAGCGAGAGAGGAGACAGGTTCTGCAGGACAACAACTTGACTCACAAGCCACGCTTCTTCAGGTATGCAACCTTTTTTGTGAAAAGCTGCACAAATATAACCTGACTCCGCCAGGTGGATTGATTTGCATTTGCTTAGCATAACCGTCTGGGAACCTTCTGTCTGAGAACTTTTGGGAAGGGAGGAAAATACTGGTTAGCAGATTGGATAAACCTATCACACGATAAATCTATCACCACCTATGTTGGTGATAGACGGGCCAATTCAACCAATCAGATCAACGGAAGCCGCCATGTTGTTTAGACTGAACAGTCGCTTCTTATTGCGTCCCACCTAAACCCGCCTCAAAACCAATGCTGATTTGCTGTTTATTTGGAGAATGGCTCCAAATTTTCTCCATCGCAGGTTACTCGAATGTTCTACGAGTTAATACAATGGAGCTCACGAGATCAGGATGTTTTCACGAGGATCGCAAAAAATGTAGTATTAACTACATGTGGTTACCTCTGCTGGCCGTGCACATGCATCCTGTACATCTTGCTCAGTGTTAAGGGCAGCTTAAGCAATGCATTTAGATCCTCCACTCTTCTACCAAATGATACATCCCGGTAAACAAACACAGATTGATAGTTATGTGTCTTTGAATTCCCACATACGAAACACTGACATTTGCCTCAAAAGAGTAGAATAAGAAAGAGTAAAATAGTACTTTTTGGGGGGCTATTTCTGCAAAATGTAAAACTTGGATACATAAAGATGAATGTATTTGTACTGTAGGGATCCTTACCATAATGTTGTTATTCACTTATTATAATAATCTGAGCTTGTCAGTGGCAAAAACCAGCACTTGAAGAGGAAGTGAAATGACTGGGAGCTGTTGAAATATCACTGCATATTCATACAAAAGTATATGACCTGCTGAACAGTTAAACCATTGTGAAAGTTCTGCAAACTATTTTCGCAACATGTTGTTGTGCAGCGTTCATGCCATGAGTCTGTGTGGTATATTTTGCTTTGTATTCAAAGCAAAATAGTTGATGTTGCTCCAATTGACTCAAAGTGGAAAGTATTTTGTTTGTGGTTTTCTTCTTACAAGTAATTTATCGTGGTTCCAGATGGTTTGGACGAGATTCTCTAGCCAACAAACCACACACTCACAGCTGCACCCACATCCTCACATGCACCCCTCGTTTCCACGAAAACGTACAATAAGGCTAAAGACAGGTGTTGCAGGTGCCTACTTAGTGAGCAGACAAAAAATATATTTATTACTTTAGTTTGCCTTCGAAAAAAAACGATGTCAATAGCAAAAAAACAACAACGGCATTGAATTATGTCTCAGGTAGACAGTCGTAGAAAACAAATGCATTGGTATTGCATGTGTGTCGGCCAGACATGCCCAGGTACGACAGGATGTGGGCATACGATGTACCACAATGTAATAATGCAGGGTATTTCCACGTTACTCTATCATTCAAAGAAAGTCGAAGGATGACACTTGGGTGACCGACAGCACGTACTGGGATCAGCGGCGGGACCCTGGCTTCGCCAAGATGGACTTTGCCCCTCTGTGGTGATGAGAGGGGCGGGGGGGGGGGCTTCTGTCCTTCTCGTGCCCCATGCGTGGGCATCTCCGTCCTCCCGCTGCCACACCGAGGAGGAAGGACGCCACAGACCAGTTGACCTGCTTCTGGAGGATGCCGACTTAGAACTGTCCTGGAGTCATGGTGGCCGTGACCAAATATGGATTTCCTACTTCCTGTTTTTTTTTTTCTTTTTCTCTCTCTTCTGGACCAAAACTGAACAGGATGGTGACAGCCGCTTCATATTTCACTCTCGCACTGCTGTTTTAAATTATGTTGATCAAGAACTTTAGGGTACGGTTGGTCACCCTATTTCTTATTTTTTTCCCACCTCATCGGAAGGTGTATTCTGATTTGACAAGTGAGCTATTAGTGTTGCTTATGCATATAATGCATAGTCCTATTTAATCTATACACACACACCCACACACATATCACAATCGTGCCTTTTTAAGATAATGCTGTTCTCAAACAACTGCTGTAGCAGTTATATACACAGACACACACACAAATACACACACATACAAACACACACGAACACCACTAACAAACTTATGATTGCCATCTGAGGCAGACTACTTGATGATATTATCAAATCAGATTTCCAGATTTATTCTGTTCAGTGGAAAACAAAATGATTGATGGGACTCAAAGGTGAAACCTGGATTTGTTCATCCTATTGGTGTTGGGACTACATGAACTCAAACTACAACCATAATGCTGCCTTCTCGCCATCAGTCATTACCATAGTAATAGTGTTCCGCAGTTGAGGGGGAAAATAATGCAATAATACTTTGTCTGAAGGGAATAAAATGTTAATGGGTTGAACAAAAAGTTGTGCCTTGTTTTGGGTCGGATGCAATGAGCATATCCATATATGCCCATTTCCTATAGTAGCACTATAGAATAAGTAACCTTGAATCAATAATAATGTAGTAGTGAATAGTGAATTCATTGTGAAGTCAACATTTGCAAAGCAGTCTTCCTGCATGAGTTTTCTTTCGTAAGCAAGTTATAAATTATGAATAAGATAATGAGGAAATTATTTATACGATTTGGAAAGCAACAAACAATTTATAATTTGTTAATGCTTTATAAACACTTAATAATAATGCAATTCATGAATAGTTCAGTTAGTTTAATCTATAACTTAAGTATTTTGTGTTGGCTCATCTCCAGTGATGACTATACATGGCTTACTACTTATTACTTGGTACTTCTGCAATGATGCCAGAGGAATTTTCAGCCTTTTAAATGTAATTTATATAAATGCTTAGTAAGGCCTTCATAGTCATCACTTTAGATGAGCTCACACAAACGACCAGCCAGTGAAACCACTGTTTCATTGACAACAATGTCACAACAATCTAATTTTATTAACTGACATTGTTTTGGGTGAGGAGCTCTAGAAAAAAGGGAGGAGTTATGATGAAACGTAATGTGAATCCTCTGATATACTGGTTTCTGGATAGGTGTGACTCACAGAGTGGTAAGTGTTCAACTTGTTATTTATTCAGAACTCGGAACAAGGTTACAAGGTAAACGGACCTGCACTCTTGTGGTGCTTCATGAAGCATCTGCCATATGCAAGGTAAAAATGTGAAATATGTTTTAATAAAGCGACGGTTTAAGATTGAAATAAATGTTGAATATCTTAAATAAAATTAAAATAGATCCAAAGTTTGAAGTCCCATTGGAGTAAACAATTTAAACATTCACACCATTTAAAACAATTCTAATAGTTGGAAAAAATATATGCTAACAATTTAACATGACTAAAATTATCAAGTTAGGGTTAGGGTTAGGTGTGTCCGTTCGCATTTTTGAGCAGTAAAGTTTACAAACAAAACTTTTGGTCCTAACAAAGGATTTGCTAACTTACAATTTACTATTGGTTTACATATGGAATTCACTATTTACAATTACTTAGTAATGGTTAAAAGTTGCAGTTAATCTAAAGGGCCATGCAACCCATGCGTACTTTTCAGGGGCTTTACCTTTTCTTTTGATAAAACCCCATCGCCACCTCCACATTACGGGAAATTTAAACTGTTATGCGGTATGTGGTGGGCAGCGAAGGGTTCGATAAAATGTCTTTTGAAATGCCAACTGAAAAAGGGGAACTTCCTATTTCGTCGTAGGCTATGCGATGAATTAGGGTAGCTCGGACGGACTAAGGAGGGGGCGTGGTCGCCATAGCCCCTATCTGTGACCAACACAGAGCATCAAGCCCATTTCCATCTCAACTCTACCCATCGGCGGCTGCTGTCTGACGAGATCGATAACGTAGGGAACTTTGTAGGCTACAATACCGTGTCCTACTTTTCTCTGGTTTTAATTTACTTCACGTGGACAGATTAACTTCATCCTCGGAGAAATCATCGGAGACATTAATTTCCCGGATTGGTGTAATAAAAGTGTTATTAAACGCTTTACTTGAATCTACTTATAAAGCCTATATAAAAGGTAAGCTTCGTTTATTTTTTTTTATTGATACACCTCTAGAATTGTTCACAATCACAGTTCCAGCAGCAGGCCTAGTCTATGGCGTACAGCTACAGAACTTCTGAGGACTCAAGCTGTTTCTTTTTTCATTCTGGTTTTCATAGTCCTCGCCCGCTATACAGAGATAATCCAAATCATGTGTTTATATGCGCTTTAGTTCTGATCGATCACGCGTGCGACCGCGGTCCGCGCACCTTCAGGCGGATGGTGATAGGGTTAGGGATTCCGGGAAGGGTGGGGTGCGGGCGGTGGATCGCGGAGCGTTGTAGGGGGCGGGACAAAACATGAACATCATAACTTTGTGCACATGAGCGCATCTTGCAGCAAGGGTTCGGCTATGCGATTAGACAATCGACATTCAGTGAGCACTGGTGGACCATTCGGACTCGTGGTAGATTTAATTTACTGGTTTTAATAGCTTCCATTGAAAAAGTGGTAAACTCCCAAAAGCAGCCATTAGAGAGGTTGCGGGGCATTGCCACGCGTTGTCAAAAAAGCTGTTATGGGAAACGTTCAAACGAGTATTTGAGACAGGCGAAGGTTAATATGCAGATCCTCCCCTTTGCATTACGAAATTAGGGCCACCCATGGGTGAACTATATTTTTTTCCTGCGCAAAATACTCCTAATGTTTTTAACCTACTCGAGTTCACACTACCTCCGTCCGTCGACGGATCCCATTGACTTTGCATGGGACGCTCGCGAAATGCATTTTGGGCCCGTCCGTCCATTCGACTCCGTGGCCTGCCTCAACAAGTTGAGAAACGTTCAACTTTTCAGGCAGCGCCAGATCCGTCGGCCAATTTAGATCGTGGTTATGTAAATACACTCCACGCGTATGCTGGATCCATTTTGCAATAACACGCTGGAAGAAGCAGGAAAAATATTTTTAAAGAAATGTAGAATAATAGGATTGTTTTTAGTCACCTGTCCTAAACGTCAGACACGCCCTCGGCCATCCGCCGACGGACGGATGAGATATTGCGCTCGTGTGCACAAAGTTATGATGTTCATGTTTTGTCCAGCCCCTTAGTCCCCGATACGTCAGACACGCCCTCGGTCATCCCCTAGGACGCATGTAGTGTGAACAAGGCATTAACTAGTCCCCACTCATAACAAAACAACGTTTTCAGTAATCGTTGGGTTTCCCCCTCTAAATTGCTTGCAGGGGGACTTTTAGGGGAGGGGAGGGGAAGTTTATGTAACCGGGCTTGGCAAGGAGTTACAATGCCATATTAAATTAAGGAAATATCAATATAATAAACATTTCATTATAAAAGGGTTGCCAAGAACAATGGTAAGGCAATCGCAGGTAAGGCAATCAGGAGCAGAGACAACAATTTTAGCAATACAGTTATTATTATTATAACAACAGGAACTCTAACAAATAGGCTAAAGAATACAAATATGAGACACAAGCAGCGACCAGTGAGCCACGGCTATAAACAGGGGAAGTTATGACTGACTACTCACCTTTACTTTGTGCCCGACTCAATAAAAGCTGAAACACACCGCAAAAGATAAAAAGGGGAAGGAGGCAGTGTCAAATTTTGTGCACACACACAATACGGCAAACCAAAAAAATTATTTGGGATGTGCTGCCACAGTTCTGCGTTCTTCACACTTGCCGAGCTACTACACCACTGAGCCACTGCTTAAAGTAAAGGGGAGGGACAGAGTAACTCCTACCTTTAGGTGTATCAGGCTGTCCCGCTCTCATTGGATCACCTCAGCTCTATCGAGCTGAGAAAACCTTGAGGGAGTGGGCGTACTGTTGACTGTAACTCCCTGTGAAGGTCCACTATCAACCATCAGAGGACATTCCTGCAAAATAAGGACCAAACGCAGGATGAAAATGACCCTCCACACCCTCTGAATCTAAACTAGCTCCCCAATACAATAGAAGCTGTCGTTTTTCAACCTCCCTTATGAAATAACACCAAGACATCTCTCCTGTCTCTGTCGGTCTGCAGTCCTGCCATGAGCGTGTTCTCCAAGGCCACCGGCAGCTTCGTGCGGCAGATGGAGGGCGACTGGGGCGGGAGTCTGATCCATGTGTCCCGCCCCCATGACTCACACAAGCTGGTTCCCTTGGCGGTGGTCGTTAAGCGCAAATGCTACTGGCCCTGGCAGAGGCCCAAATACCAGCCCTCTGACTTCATCCTCAGTGACTTGTTGCTGGGCGATGCGGCTTTTGATCCGGGTAAACTGTACACACACACACACATACACATACACAGTTACACACACATACACAGTTACACACAAACATACACATACACAGTTACACACACACACATACACAGTTACACACAAACATACACATAAACAGTTACACATACACAGTTACACACAAACATACACATACACAGTTACACACACACATACACAGTTACACACAAACATACACATACACAGTTACACACACACATACAGTTACACACAAACATACACATACACAGTTACACACACACAAACACAGTTACACACAAACATACACAGTTTCACACACACACACACACAGACACAGACACATACACACACACACACTGACACACACACACACACACACACACATAAACACACACACAAATACACAGAACCACTCAATATCCCATCTTCTCTCTTCTCAGATGTGTCTGAGTTAGACTTCATCAGCTACAATGAAACTTCTAGAGATGACAAGAGTGGCAATTGGAAAGCAAAGGCGGACATGGTCAAGGTAGACCTGGGGGGAGCAGGATCCTCCAAGCGGAAGTTATCGTTCGGAAATCTTCAGGCCCAGAAGGTGAACGTGAAGAGGCTTCTAGAAGACTGCCGTGACAGGTAAGTCACGTAGATGAGGTGTTTAGTGAATGAACTCAGCCTAGAAGAGATGATAAAGGACAGGAAAAAGGAGCGCAAGCTTCACAAAAAAGAAGCAATGCAACATTTTTGCTGTACCAGCCCCCTGTTTCTATCCGACTAAATAGTCACTTCTGCTTCCTCATTTTGTGCTCCAGACTCTCAAATCAATTTACAAGGCTCTTAGTTAGTTTGTTATGGAACAAACCTTCCCACCTCGTTTGAACAGCATGCTTGTTTTTTTTAAAAAGTAGCACGCTTTTTAAAAAAACAATGTCGGACCAATGATAGAACCCAAACCCCAACACTTACTCCATACATTAAAAAACAGAAAAGATACAATCTCACAAGATTTACAGGATCACATTAATATCTTATCAGCATACAAAAATCGTTATTGTGAGGTATATTTGGTCCCACAAGAGGGGTTGGACCAAATGTAAACAACAGTTGTATTGAAATTCCAATGAATCCCCTCCCCTACAGGGAGCTGGACATGAGGCATTGTCTGCTACAGCAGGTTCAGAAGAGGGACGAGGTGCTCGCTGTCCTGAAAGAGAGGGTCCTCACTACCACGCCCTGTGCCATCACAGAGACCATGAAGAAACAGGGCTCCTGCATTGGGGCGCTGAACTTATTGGGCATGCTGGGAACCGAGGTGTGCGTGTGTGTGTGTATGTGTGTGTGTGTGTGTGTGCGTGTGTGTTTGTGTGCATGTGTGTGTGTGTTTGTGTGTGTGAAGATGTAGGTCAACAGGGGGGGTTGTGTGTGTGTGTGGGTGTGTAAAGCATTGTTTTAGTAGTTCAATGAGTTGTAGCTTATGCAGTTTGTGTGTGTTTGTTTGTGTGTGTTTCTAGATCAGTGTGCAGGACAATTTTTCTGTGGACGTGGACAGGGACATTTTCCTGGAGATTCCAGCTCAAACAGTCATCGCCTACAGCCTCCTGGAGCTAGAGATTGAAAAAAGTGGAAACTTTAGTAAGTATATACATTATATGTGTGTGTGTGTGTGTGTGTGTGTGTGTGTGTGTGTGTGTGTGTGTGTGTGTGTGTGTGTGTTTGTTAGTTGGTTCAAATGTTTGCGTTTACATGTCTGAACTCTTACACTGCTATGTTGTATTAATATGATTATGAATGAATTACAGGTAATATATTTATTATTATATTATATTTATGTATGAATGTATTGGTGTGTGTGTGTGTGTGTGTGGTTGTGTGTGTGTGTGTTTTCAGAGCTATGTCTGCAACCCGAAACGTTTGGAGGATTTGAATCGGATTCATGGACCTCCTCTCGGTCGTGTGACACCATTGACAACCAGGGTGTGGGGAATGGCATCGACTTAAGCAGGAACCAACGTCCGGAAAGAGCCCCTTTAAGTGCATTGAACTCTGGTGTGTATCACTTTGAATGTATTTATTTTACATTGGAAGGCAATTGAGGCCTGCCACGCCCATCACATGAAGGGAACGGTAAAAAGTTGATCACGACCGAACAACAAGGAAAGGATAAGAAAAATAGGGATGGTTATACAGTGTATTATGCAGATCTATGCATAGTTTATAGTGTCAACTTAAGTTTGTAATGTACTAAAATATAGGGAACATATCATTCTCTCAGTGAGTAGACAAACTTTGGACGGCTGTTTTGAACTTGAAACACTAGACCCTGTCAGTCTCTGAGTCTGTATCGTTGTTCCCTACAGAGTTACAGAAGCAGGAGCAGTCTCTGTGTCTGCTGGCAGCGCTCCCATTTCGGAGGTGTCTGTTCGAGATGCTGCTGAAGAGCTTGGAGGACAGGGACACGCTATCACTGCAGGAGCAAGCGGTCAGATATCAGTTACTCTGCGGTTGTTTAACCAGAGTTCAAAAGGCTCTACCGGTCTGTGATGAAATGATATATGGCTTTCTTCTGGCTTTACTAAAAAAAAAACTGTTTCCAACCATAATTTGTCTAAATGCTTTACGTGTACCGATTCTGCCGAAGAGCATTTAGCGTGAACGCACTGTCGCCGAATGCGTCTTGTGGAATCAATGCACATTGTGTCGGTTCTGAGATTGCGGACAACATTTGAATTGCCATACAAGTATTATGCAAATATCTTCTCACAAAAACCCAAACTGTAGTACTACTATTTATTTCTTTACCTACATGGCATGCAGGCTCAAGTGAAATGCAGGAAGGTAATAACGGTGTGATCACAGATGGGTATTGTCCTTTCAAGCTCAGAGCCAATGTTATCTGTTTTTCCGACGTTTCCTCATTGTGGCTTCCGGTATCTATTCTCGTAACCAACGACAATTCAACATCTCGGGTTCTCACAGTTGGCGGATTGGTGTTGTAGAGCAGATGTGCTGGAGTTAAAACCACAAAGTATGAACGGCCCTTCCCGTGCCTTACTGGATCTCCTCTGCCTGGTTCCAGCCATCCAATCAGAGAATGGCTCACCTGCAGAGTGTAGCCCACCTCCCCAGATGACTGCTGTACACCTATTGGTCAGCGCCATGGAAGGTCAGGAGTATGAAAGTTTGAAAGCACTTTCACCAGTTACCTCCCACGTTACGATAATGTATAATCATAAAGTTACTATAGTAACTCACAAACACAATAAGGTTTGCCCTCTTCTGAATTTGGCCAGTATTTGAACATTATTCCCCCATTTATCCATGGTATTGACTGGGTGTGGTGTGGTATTGTCTTATTCCTAGCGTTGCCCGACGAAACGCTCTTCCAGCTGACCCTGTGCTCTCCTGAGGTTCTGCAGGCCATTGATGAACTCGTAAGTTAAACTTCCATATGTGTAGGCGTATATGTGTGCTTCTATCTGTGTCTGTTTGTGTTTTTTGTTTGTGTGTGTGTGTGTGCATGTGTGTGTGTATGTGTTTGTGTGTGTGTATGTGTGTGTGTGTGTGTGTTTGTGTGTGCATAGGAGGGAGTGTGTTTGTGTCTGTCACATTGTCTTTCCTGCATGCATGGAGTTTAAGAAGATCTTTCACATTAATTATTATGATGCTCTTGTCCTTACCATAGATTTGTCAATTAAGAAGCAGCTGTCAACCTCTGCCTGACAACTCTGTTCCGGCCATCCTATTGGAGGAGGACGGAAAGACCTGGAAGTTGTTGGAACAGTTGCTCCGCTCGTCCAGCGTGACTCTGGAGAGGGCGAAGGACGGGCTGAGGGCAGAGACAGGAAGTGAGAAGGGTGACCTGCCATTGGTCCTGTGCCTCACTATAAGAGGCCTATCATCTCTTTGTAATGGGGATAACTAACTATTAAATGGGATACATGTTGTAAAACCATTTTGCTGCTCATTTAAGAATTTTCATTCATTGCAAGATGTAAAAAACATTTTGTATTATTTGTTATATTCAGCTATTACATGTCATACAGCATGTGACATATATATATAAAGCTATTTAACCTGTAAAATACATGTCGTATAATTGTTACACGTTATGATATATAACAGATTATTAAGCTATGCACTTTTTATATACATTTAATGTTAGAAATATTCAATGCTCAGCATTGTTCAAAATTAAACATTTGTTAAAATAACCAAATTAGTCTCGCAGTCACACATTTATAACTGGCTGAAATGATAAAAAAAAATCTAAACGTTCCTTTGATGATTTTTTTTTAGAGATTCCTTACATTTTGAATGTATTTTCTGTTTAATATCTTACTGGTAGTTTTAATAAAACTTTTTTTGCAATCATGTGTGCTGCCTATTTATGTGTGCTGGTAATGTCTGTGCACATGTATCGTATCGGCCTTATCCTGTGTCGGGTGGTCAATTAGTTATCTTGTCGTTAGGCCTACTTCACTACCAAAGCTTGGTTTGGTTCCTATCGTTAACATGCTGCATGCAGCGCTCAACTATTGTTAGGTGAGTGCTGCATGCAGTAAGACTTCTTCAGGTAGATCCTTACCTTAATACGCTCGCAATGAAAACGCTGTCGTCAAGTGCCGCTGCTGGCCACTTGGCTGCACTACTGAGCAAACGCGTTGTGTAGGCCTATTATGATTATTACATTTCATGTCCCGGCTATTGATTACACCGATAGTAATCATTTAAGGCGAGTTCAGACCGTTCCTCCTTTGAACTGCATTGGTTCGATATAAACAAATAAATAGCGAAAGTTCATTCCAATTCATTCCAGAAACGTAATAATCTAGGGTTAGTATTGTTAAATTGGGACACTTTTTGAAAATGTGTCTTCCGGAACAATTTATAGAATTTTCCAAAAATTATACCATTCTATAAACACCAACTCCTTTACTAAGATATGCAAAAGAAAAAAAGAGAAATAATGAAACGCAGACTCAATAGTTCCATCTCAAACACAAAATGTCCGGAGACCACTTTTTAATAGGCGTTACTGTCAAAAGGGACACCTTTATTGTCAAAATGGGACACCTGATATTAGGATATAAAAGACATAGACATTGAAGAAGGGAAGTAATTTCAACATTTAATGGGTTATTTTTCCATAGGAAGTGAACAACAACATTGCCTATTCTTTAAAGCAAAGGTCTTTAAAAACTATGTATGAAACCATCAAGCTAAATTCAGAAACAATTCATTGTATGGTATAAAGCTGTTATGTAACTAGTCTTAAAAATACTAACATTAGAAACAATAAATATTTAGTTATAAAACAATGTAACTAAAAAAAAGAACAATGTATAAAAACATAATTTTAAATTTGGCAATAACTATTTAAAAGTGAAAAACATTAATCAAAAACATTCATCTAACAAGTCTTAAAAACAATGTATAAAAACATGACACCGAAATTGGCAACAATTCATTTAGCATAAAACATTGATTCTATTTAAGACAATAACAAAGGTAGGATCACCAATAAATAATAGCCTATCCATAAAGAGTTTAAATGGAGGTGACGGTAGTCCCATAAGAGGACTCCCAAATCATGGCAGACACTGTAAACAAGTAAATATCTCTCCATCTTCAATCACGCCAAAGTCCTCCAAACAGGATTCATGTAACCACTGCTTGCATCCAACACACATTATCCATTCTTCTGTTTTTTTGGGGTCAACTTTGTCACCATACATTGTTTTGCAGACTCTGCAACTTCTTTACCCTCTGAGTTTACACTGTCTTCCACTTTGAGGCTTTTCTTGTATTTTTTCTTCTCACAGCTTTCCTTACTTGCTGATGCCTTCTGGCCTATGAATTTGAAATGCTTGTCACTCGTCAGATGGTTTGTCGGGGGTTTGGCACGCTTTCTTGTTGCCCCTCTCTCACGTGTTGGAGTAGCTATGAGAGAGGAAAGGGTAACATCCTCTCTGTCATTCTCTGTGCCCAGCTCTCTGTTTTCAGTAATGTTATCTTGCAACGTGTTCAGTTCCAACTCCGCAGCAATCCATGAATCCTCTTGAACCTGTCCTGGACCCCACTCTGCCATTGATGTTGAGGCCTGCTCTGCTAGGGCCAAGGCTGCTGGGGCCTCTGCTGATGGAGCGTGCTTAGCCAGGACCCACTGGGCTGGTCTGTGTGTTGTTGTTACCTGTGCTGCTGCAGCCTGCTCTGGTAGTGCCCATGCATGGCTCTGAATTTGCAGGTGGTTGAGCTCTCTCAGTTGTTTTGCTGGGCTCATAAACAGCTGGATGAATAGCATCCAGATTGACTGGGTACATTCCAGTTCCTCTGAAGCCATTTTGAGCAATCTCTACTGTTGCAGCCTTGTGCTTCTTCATTATGGTCAGAAAGGTCAGATTGTACACATGAGAACTTTGTCCATCCCGTAGCAGAAGATGTGGCCTACATGGAAACTATTCTTATTTTAGCCTTATCAATACAATGTTATTTTCTAAACACACCAATGTTTTCAAAACCTTGTTTGCATTTGTTATGATGTAAAGAAAACGTACACGCAAGTTTGTCCAGAAATTTGCAACCACATGGTACTCGTGCACGTCCTGCACCGGGGTTGGCTATGCGTCTGTATTGTTTTGTTGCTTTGAAATATAAACTTCAATTAAACACGGTGCGACATTCCCCCCAAAAAGTAACACATCGTCAAATTGATATATCCCCACCCCTACACACACACGCACGCACGCAGGCATGCACGCACACACACACACACACACGCACGCACGCACACACACACACCCACACACGCGCACACACACACACACACACACACACACTTCGCTGCACGTGAACTGGGCACACCCTTACCCTTACAATACCTAATTTTCTCATGTATGAAAAAAGTTGGTCGTTTCAGCTCGCGCTGACCTGAACGCAACATGGACACAATAAAGAACGCAAGCAGCGAGATCGCGGGAAAGAGGGCGTGGAGGTAGAAGACCGAACCAAACCACGTGATTGTTTTGTGAGCATTCATTGGCTGAGGTTTCAATGACGTGTAAAAGTGGCGACTCTTGTTTGGATTCATGTGGTAGTGCGTAAATCGTGTAGCTAGTTCCATCAAAACAATGGCAATCAATCAAGAATACTTTGCGAAGTAGTGGATATACACTCAAAGTATTAACTAAAATCGAAGCCTTGAACACAAACATGCCAGTGTGCAGTTTTTTTATGCAAGGACGTTGTCGGTACGGTGACAAATGTTGGAATGAGCACCCCCAAGGAGGTGGAGGAGGTGGTGGTGGTGGTGGTCGAGGAGGAGGTGGATTTAACAACCGTTCAACTCCGCAACAACCCAGGGGTGGTGGCGGTAAGCATTTATACGTTTCTTTAACGATCAACTTCGACTTCAATATTATTTCCAGTGTAATGTAAAACAAAAAGTGCGTCGGACTTGAAAGATAGTCCAACTGAATCGCTGATGTTTAGTAGCTATTCATTTCAATTAGTTTTCCCACTGCATTATAACCATATCGTTTTAGTTGTTCTTATAACCAATTGCCTTTCGTATTCCCTTCCTCCGACAGGCTTTGGTAACAGAGTTTGGGTGAATCCATCGCAGAATCAGTCGGCAGGAAACTATATCCAGCCTTCATCTTTCTCCTCTCAAGGTGGCGATGACTGGGGCAGGGGAGGAAGTGGTGGGACTGACTGGGGCAAAGGAGGTGGAGGAGCCGGTGGGGGTGACTGGGGCCGAAGAGGAGGAGGAGGAGGAGGAGGGGGGGGTGGGGCTGACTGGGGCAGAGGTGGAGGAGGCGGGGGCAGAAGGGAAAACAGCAAGAGCTCCGAATTCAGTTTTTCCTCACAGAATCGCTATTCTGCCCTCAACACGCAGCAGACTTTTGATAAAGGAGGGGGAGGAAGCGATGAACAGGAAAAACATCTGTGAGTTTGACATATTCTGTTATACTCTGCAGGAAAACGATTTATTTATGTAATAACACTTATTACAGTCAGTTCAGTCAATTCATACACAAAGTCAGCAAACGTGTTTGTTAATATTTGAACTGATAAGTGTATTTGTGTCTCAGGGAGACCGTCAAGAATGATGTGGAGATCTGGGAGACATCAGGACAATGGATGTTTTCATGTTATGCCCCGACCATCGCAACCATTTCAGGTCTGTATCATAGATTGGCCGTCAGAGCTCATTGCACAATTTTGGCAAAAATAAGCACTTAGAGAGGTACATTGACGGGGACTAGTTCCCCTCTGCAACATAGGATTGCATTGCAACCCAGTCCCAGATTCGGGAGCATTCTTGCTCAATACTGGAGCAATTAAAAAGAGAAATGATGCACAATGATGGGGAAAAATGGGTAAAAGTTGAAAATTCCATAAGCAAGCGCATGCATGTAGAAGAAGTGCAGCAAATTCAGAAAACACAACACAATGCAGAAACGATTACACAGAACAATAACAGAAGTGATTCCAGAGGAGACTTTAAAGTGACCAACATGTTTCAACCCTGCAATAATAATAAATAATAAAAAATCTGTACCAATAATAATAATAATAATAATAATAATAATAATAATAAAAAATAATAATCTTGCGATCAGATTTTGACCAAGAATTGACCAAAACCTCTTGCATTTTAGCAAATATCCAACAGCACTGTCGGTAGCCGACTTCAATAACATCATTATACAGAAACCAACAACCAACATCCCTTTTTAGTTTACTCTGGAAACACTTTGTTATCCTTTGGGGTAATGCGGTGCGTTTCTGTAATGTCTTGTAAATTTACAGCACATTCTCTAAATGCTGGGCATGTGTTGTCAAATGTATGTTTTCTTAATTTGCCTGTGTTTTGTCTAATTGCTTCTTTTTTTTCTTAATTGTATAATATCTAATTTTGCCTTTAAAGTAGGGGTTGTTGATATGGCTAAAATACACTTATCACGATTATTTTTCATATGTTTTTTACGTAGATTTTGGATAGTTGAGCAACGTTTACTTCAGTCCACTGTTTAGGCTGGTAGACTGATCTATCCAGCACACATCTAGGTGGACACGCCTACTAGTGATGTCCTACCGGGCAGATTTTCGAAACGGCTTGTAAGGCTAATCACACTCACACCTGGTGGTATAATATGTCTCCTTTGTTGAGTGCTGCGTCCCCCGTTTCATTGATATGATTGGTTGTTGGCCTATCCTTTTGTGTCCAGAGGCAATTTGTTCTGGGCCTGTTGGTGACGCAGCTTGGAAATCAAAAAAGAACAGAGAGGCTCCAGACTAATTGCCGTTTACAATTCATCTGGCGATGCCAGGATAATAATGATCGATGTTGTTTATGAAATGCTTCACACACCTGGCGTTATAGTATAACACAAGGTGTTTGGGAAGATCAACCCTCCCTCGCACACAAACATCCAAATCAAGTGCTGCTCAGACGATACTTCAGACATCCATACACACTATGGTGTTATACCATAAGAGTCGGGGAAGCATTACCCTCTTTCGGATGCAAAAGTCAAATTGAACTACTGTTCAGACAGCGCTTCACACATTCACACACACACACACACCGTGGTGTATACTAAAGCGGTTATTGAAGGTAATAACCCTCATGGAAGAAAGTGTGATTCATCATTTGGCTGAGAAAATAACCGTGTTTGAGCCATGGAACTGCTACTGATAGAATGTGCACTGTGGTACGGTGCCAACGATCTATCTGTAAAGGCAGATCGTGGCAGATTGCTAAGACATTTATCGGTCACGGCCTTAAATCGTCATTAGAAGATAGATATTGGATACAAACAGATATTCACGCTCTATATTATAGTTAAGTTAAAATAGACTGTATTTGATACAGGCTAACCTGATTTAACAAAGACTGTATATAAAACAGATTTAGCATAGACTGTAAATAATAAAGATTAAACAGATTTAACATGGACAGTAAATAATACAGGTAAAGCTGAGTTAACATAGACATATACTACTGATTAAACTGACTTTCTATCCTGCCATGGAAGAGCCCTGAACACATGATATGGCATATTTGACCAATGCTCCCTCATTCCCTTTTTCAACAGGTTTTGCAGAGCTCTCTCAGGAAGAGCTCAGGCTAGAGTACTACAACAGCAGAGACTCGGGTGATTTACAGAATTATGTGAGCTTCTGTTGCTTGTTTTTCGGTTCTTGCTCTATTGTTTTTCTACAGGTTTTTGTGTATTTTGTACTACCTCAACTGAAACAGCAGTGCTTCGTTCCTCACAGAGTGGGTAGTAGGTAATTGGTCACTGCCATGGCCTCGCGAGTGTGCAGTAATTGGTCACCTGCTTGGCTACGGAGCCCGGATGGAAAATGGACTCAACCAATTACATTTTCTTCAGGAATAGAACAAAAGGGATAGACTGATATTACCTGAGATGCAATGGGTATCATGGAACATCATTTTCTGAGGCCTAATGCAGACCTTGATCAAATAATGTGATTTTGTCATTTTGCCCATCAGGTCAACAAAATAACAGACCTTTTTCTGCAACATCATGCAATAAAATGGGATGTATTATCTGATCAAATAATCTACGTTTGGCTTATTATTTACTTAATGTTTGTCTTCTGGTAAAATTAAGATTGGCTGAAGCTAAATTGTGACAGCAGTTATCGAACAACGTTTCATGGCAATTTTCTTTCTTCCCAGACTAATGGCATCAATCAAGCAATCAACCAATGGCGGAGCAGGGTCCAGGAGCTGAGAGTCATGAATGCAACCACTCGCGTGGCTTTGGTGAGACTCACACAACTTGTCAAGCCTGAGACATGCTTCTGTGTCTCCCAAGTATATGGGCAGTCCATCACGAATAACAGTCTTGTAGTTTCTGGAAGTTGGGTCTTTCATTCGTTTGGTATCGACGCCGTCAAAGTCATGAATGTATTTTCCACAGCTTTTTTCACTTTTGGCCATTTCGATAAAAAAAAAACCCCTTCAGGCTACATTTATAAAGTCAATCAAACCATTCCTGATGGATTGTATGGTGCGCTCCCCCTACAGCTGGCTGAGCTGAACAACCCCACGCCCCAGGCTCCTCCGGCCGGCTGTGGCTCGGCCACGTCTGCCTTCGGGTCGTCCACGCCCAGCGCGGGGACAGGTGAGGCCTCTTTGGAGTTGTCGCTTCATTATCGCATTCAAGTGTGTTGCTAAAAAATAAATGAGTAATGAATTGATAAAAAACAATATCATAATGAACAAAATGTGCAGCGATTGTGTGTTAAAACAATCCTCCTTTCCCATAAATCTGGTGGCCGTGTCCTCCTCTGTGTGAAGGCTTGGGGTCCGCCTCGCCGGCCCAGGCCAAAACCTTCAGCTTCGCCGGGCCGGCCGGCGGCGGCTTTGGGCCCTCGGCTCCAGCGGCCCCCGCCCAGCCCAGCTTCGGGTTCGGCTCCTCGGAGCCGGCGCCGGGGCCAGCGGCGTCCGGCTTCTCTTTCGCCGCTCCAGACCCCAACAAGACTCCGGCCCCCGCAGGGTTTGGCTCCGCCTCCGCCTCCACCTTCAGCTTCTCTTCCGCCACGACGGCGGCGGCGACACCCGCAGGCGTCCCCGGGTTCGGGGCGGCGGCGGCCCCCGGGTTCGGGGCGGCGGCGGCCCCCGGGTTCGGGGCGGCGGCGGCCCCCGGGTTCGGGGCGGCGGCCCCCGGGTTCGGGGCGGCGGCGGCCCCCGGGTTCGGGGCGGCGGCGGCCCCCGGGTTCGGGGCGGCGGCGGCCCCCGGGTTCGGGGCGGCGGCGGCCCCCGGGTTCGGGGCGGCGGCGGCCCCCGGGTTCGGGGCGGCGGCGGCCCCCGGGTTCGGGGCTGCGGCGGCCCCCGGGTTTGGGGCGGCGGCCCCGGCTGCGGGCGGCGGGAGCTTGTTCGGACAGGCGGGCGGGGGGTTGGGGTCGGCCCGACCCACGGGTCAACCAGCGGCAGCAGCAGCAGGGGGGACCAGGAGCTCCGCCGGGGGGCCCGGGGACAGCCTCTTCACCCCCCAGAGCGAGCTGACCCCAGAGGAACTGGGTCAGTTTGGAGCCAAAAGGTTCACACTAGGACAGATACCCCTGAAGCCCCCGCCGGCTGACATGCTGGTGGGCTTTTAGCACGAATATAATCTTATCTTTTTGGACTTTTGGGAAATATAACATCATTTTGTTATTACTAATCAAATTTGCTATGCAAAGACATCTACCCCTTAGATTTGCGACTAATTGAAATGAGGTTTAATGATGGAATGTATGATGTTTTTTTATAATAAATGTACGCGCAGCAACATTGAAAACATGCTCTATCTTACCTTCTTTACAGTTAAGCTTTGCTTTCTCCTAAATACACTGACAGCAGGAACTACATGTCAGAACTGTGTCACTGCTTATATTTGATTTGCTGAGCAGTTTGAAACCGTATCATTTTAAAACGTTGTGTTTCACAACCTTACTTTGTGTGCATTGGACGAATGGTGGAGATTTGGCACCCCTCCAAAGCTCTCACTGTTTCATTCTAGTCCAGTCCAATAATATTGATCCAGGAGAGGTTAAACAACTTCCAATTACACCGGGTTCCAGTATTCTATTAGCATATTCAATACGAACGTATTACATGATATACGAATACCTCCCTCATTTAAGAGCCAAACACTGTTATCCTGTTCTGCTTCAAGGGAAGGCTCTGCTGACTTGACAATATAGGATTTAGCTGACAGGGTTTTGGGCACAACAGTGATCTTACATAATCAGCATTAGATAGAATGTAGCCACGACATACTTTAACATTATTCTTTGTGTTACACAAAGAAAATTAACAGTAACGTCCATGGTCAAATGTGATAGCAACGTCAAGTTCACAGCTAGTTAATGTAGTTACCCTTAATGCCAGTGCAAATGTATGAGCAGAAACGTCAATAATTCACCGCGTTAATAGAAAGTGATTCGATTAGTTTGACGCGTGATAAGCCGAGAAGACCGAATCTGACCCTTTGCCCTTAAGTGAATTAAGCAATCACTATTATTTTGCTGCACTGCCTGTCTCTGTTAAGGAAACACAAGTATGAGCAGCATAGTTTTGAATGTTAAGCAACAGCATCAATAGGGAGAAATTCATCATATTGGGTATTAGGAAGAATAATGTTTTATCTTGGTTATATCGTGGAAAGGCAGCAGTTCAGCATCATTCAATGTTAAACAGATTACTCTCAAATGTCACTAGAAAACCCGTTTTTTTCTAATATTATTTCTTCATCTGTAATTCATCAACATCCTTAATATCCTGCAGTAATTTATTTTTTCATTTTTGGTATTTACATTTAAGACTACATAGAAGTCAATACACAAAATACATAGCCTACAAATAATATTTAACTTAACTTTTCAGGAAATAGGCAAATACTGCTGCTGAACAACTATTCTATTGTACATGTGTTTTAATATTTTGTTTAATGTTAAAAGCACCAACACTCGCTGTTAGAAAACACGCACTTTTGTACGACAGGGGATATACATGAAATATTTAAACCACTTTGAGTGTCAAGCAGTGGGCCAGAGGGGAGGAGGACTGAGGGCTGACCAGCTCACCCCTTAATACCTGCCATCTTTTATCAGCAGGATCGTTTGACACCGGTGACATACGACGTAGTCATTCATGTTGGATTAAGACGGAGTAGGTCGTCCGCGGTCCAACCCACTGCGGCAGAGCAATGCGGGGGCCCATTATTGAAACCAAAAAGGCAACAAGCAGTAGAAGTGAATGTGTTGCGCTACAAGACGCCTCTGGGACCCGCTTCATTGATCTCATGCGTCTGATTTATGCTCTTTTGAGCGGTTCGCTGGGTGGTTAAACGAACGGCACATTTCTCACTTTCGAGGTTGCTTGCGAGTTGTTATTTTCTTGGCGAGGGACGCATTCATGGTCTCTCGCCTCATAAATACCACTGAATGGAGTTCTGTTCTATAACATTTCCATCTACCACTGGCGTTCGCAGTCGAAAAGTTAATGAATGAGATGTGGGCATAATTGAATGAAGTAGGCCTAGGCTCACATACTTGGCCTTCTCAGCACACGTGCATATACCGTTTGGATAAAGCTATTCCTTAAGCAAACGAAGGCGAACAAGTCTGAAGTCTGCAGTCTTTTTATTACAGCGACCCAATGAAAAGTTGAACGATCAGTAGCTACCTGCGTTCTCATACCAACAACCAAGGTAAGAATTAGCCGTTGGTTTATATGATAATATATCCCCCACCCGATGAGACGTAATCTTTATTTATTCCTGTCGATTCCTTCCAGCGCCACACGTGTTCGCTGTTTCCCGTTGCTGTTCTTCAGGCAGACTAATCGCATCCCGCTATTATCCCCCCTGTTCCCCCCCTCTCTCTTTCTCTCCCTCTCAACAGTAAACCGTCTTCCACCGCGCCTTGGATGCAGTGTGATCAGCAGCAGTGCAACGCAAAATCACTGTCTTCACTCCGGCACAGCAAGAATAAAAGCTAAACGATGACAATGATGCAGACATATCAGGCAGAAACAGTTATTTGACAACTCCCGTCCCGTCCTCTGTCGTCTCCGCTCCCTGCATTAATTGGTAAGTGTTTACGCTTTCCTACCTTTTTGTAATCGGAGGAAACGCGTTCAAAACCTAAATTACGCACGCTATCAAAATAATGCTGCGGTGTGGATTAATTACTGTTTCGTTAAATTGATTTTTGATTGTAATATTGCTGCTATTAGAAAATCATACTAATATTTGTACTTGGATGCTGTATTTGAAATCAAATTACGCGCAGTCATTTCTTACTGAATATATCCTAAATTGTAACAAGGTAGCCTACCTATCCTTTTCTAGGCTTTTAAGTAGTCTGCCTGGGAAATAGCATTTGTTGTCCTGTGGGTCATGGCAAATGTTGCATTGCAAGCATTTTGCCAGCAAAAATATTTACTGAACTAAATTGCAACTAAACAACATCATCTGAGTAAACTAACCTTATGACAAATAACAATCAGCATTGTATTTTAGGAGTATTTAATATTTAAGATAAAGGAATTAAGTGTTAAGATGACGGTTTGGGAGATGATGGATGGGAGATATTAGAAATTATTAATAATGAGGTTTATCATAAACTCACTTGATATTGGCTATTCCCTTTCTTTTTCTATGGGGATCTGAAGTGCCATGCATAGTTTGGTGCTTCACAGTAAGGCGATGTAACTACTGTCCTATATTCCTCGAAGACTGTTGACACAGCACACAACCATCAGGCCCCTTGGCCTACTTCTGTTCAGTTAAGTTAATCAAGCTCATTGCCAATATAGGATTGCCAATATTCATTTTTTTATCCCGTGAAAGGATTCGGCTAGACAAAAAAAACAAAGCAACAATGTGTGTGGTTCGACTGATTGATCGGGAGGAATAAAGGGAAAGATGCCAACGTGGGTCAGATTTCAACGGCATGCTGCTTGCTTCCCTGGTGGCTGTGGCTGAGCGCGAGCTGTGTGGCGCCCGAGATAAGATAAAAGACGCTTCAGGGCAGCTCATCTGTTACATTTTGTGTTCGACCGGTAAAGACTCTGACCTTTTGCATTTGTGAGTCAATGTGTGTGTGCCAGACAGTGTGTGAGTATAGATGCCGAGATAGAAAGTGAGAGAGAGAATGAGTGGGTGCTTGTGTGTGTGTGTGTGTGTGTGTGTGTGTGTGTGTGTGTTTATATGTGAGAAAAAGAGAGTGAGAGAGAGATATGGTATGGGATGTGGTTGAACCAGATCGGTTTCTAAGAAAAAGGTCAAGCCAAGTGCACGCTGAGGTGTGAGATTGTATCAGATGGCAAACCACACAGGCACACACACAGACAGACGCACACACACACACAGGCTCACACTGAGCTGAATTCAAACTGTGGTTGATGCCTGGGAATGTTGTACCCATGTAGGCCCTGCTATCATTGCATTTATCGCTCCATTAGTTAGTCACCGGCTGCAGAGTCAGCCTCATTTGGTACACAAGGAAGAGGAACACGCCTTTGTATGAACTAACCCGGCAGGGTTTACGACATTAGCAGCTGATAGCAGACACACACCGCCGCATGTACCGTGAGAACTCACACATCAGAATTACTACCCCGATAAACAAAGGAACCCAACATCAGAACCCATGTTCCTTCTCCGGGAATGGTGTCCTACTACGGAATAGCTCCTAATGTCACGTGTGTGTTGGGATTAAATATTCAAGGCATTGCATCACGCAGTCTAGGGTTGGGTTGGGTGGGACTGACTGGCTTGCAGGGGGTCCATTAGATGTGTGTGTGAGTGTGTGTGTGTGTGTGTGTGCGCTTGTCTGTATGAGACGTGTGTGTGTGTGTGTGTGTGTGTGTGTGTGTGTGTGTGTGTGTGTGTGTGTGTGTGTGTGTGTGTGTGTGTGTGTGTGTGTGTGTGTGTGTGTGTGTGTGTGTGCTGTTCTCACTTGAGCAAGAACGTAGGTCCCTGCTGTACTGAAATATTCACCAGGACATGTGGTTGTATGTTATTGGCCTTTGTATGTGTGTGTGTGTGTGTGTGTGTGTGTGTGTGTGTGTATGTCTGTGTGTGCATGCATGCATGTGTGTGTCATCATTTTTGTTTCTGTGTATGTGTTTGTGTGTTAGCAAAACGTTTGAGACTGAGTAAGAGAGAGAGATGTGTCAGATAAAATCAGATGAGTTGGCTGCTCAAAAGGCCAGACTGCTGTTCACTGCATCATATTTCATCAAAGAGTTCATACGCACATACACAGACACACACACACCAACACACACACACACACAGACACACACACACACACCTAGTTCTGAAGATCACACACCGCAAAAGGCCATGCTCATAGGCCAGCACGGTGCACCTAGCACACATAACACATCTGCAAAGTCACACACAGACACACAGACACACAGACACACAGACACAGACACACACACACACACACACACACACACACACACACACACACACACACACACCGCACACACAGTGCAACAATCGTGTGTGTGTGTGCAAACAGAGTGTTCACATGTGTTCACTATAATGTACCCTCACTTCAGATACTCTTGCTCTTTGCTGGTCTGGGTCCCCTTTGAAGGGAAAATCCAATGAAAACAAGCCAGGCGCTGAGCAGACACTTATCATAGTAATGAGAGCCTTTTTTTAGCCTCTATCTGTGTGAGTATATGCCCAGGGTTTTTATTTGTATGGGCTAATGCCTGTCAGCGTGGCCTGTATACAAGGTGTGTGTGTGTGTGTGTGTGTGTGTGTGTGTGTGTGTGTGTGTGTGTGTGTGTGTGTGTGTGTGTGTGTGTGTGTGTGTGTGTGTGTGTGTGTGTGTGTGTGTGTGTGTTGTCTGCTACGCACAGGCCCACCCATGTGTTCATGAAAGATGCTGGCTAACGCGTGATGTTGAGATTCAAGATGCAAACGAAGGACCGGAGGGTGAGGAGAGGGTTATGCGGTGGCTTTAATTTAAGTGGTGTGGGTCACACACGCTGGCATATGAGGTTGTTAAGAGAGAGGGACTCAGGAACAAACGGTGGACGTATTAGGTTCTGGCGTGAGGTCCTTGGAGGTCCTCCCGGGCAGGGAGTGGAGGACGGTGTCGGGGGGGGGTCAGGCGAGGGAGCAGGGTGGGGGTGGAGGAGAGAGATGTCACCGGCACCGGTGTTAGTTAACGGGACCCAGCGCGAAGGCGGCTCCTTATCTCATCCATCACGGTCCTCTTAACTCACCATAACTCACTATCCACCTCCATCACCTGCCCCCCCCCCCCCCCCCCCCCCCCCCCCCCCACTCCTCCTGCCCACCCTACTACACACCCCCAGCACTACAGCCAGTCCTGCTGACAGGGTGACATCCCCCCCCCCCCCCAACTGTTTTTTCCCTTTTGTTCTAAGTTGATACGTGTATTATATGAGGTGTGGTTTGGGTTATACTTCTATTCTTATAGAGCTATATTATATTATGGGGGAGGAGGTTTAACAGTAAAACACTTGCTCAACCATCACACCATGGAGGAGGGCGGCGAGAGGACGGGGGGTTCTGGGTCTGGTAGTCACCGAGGTGACTTAATGCCAGTGTCGTTAGAAGACGACTTTTCATTTTTATTGTCACTTCAGTGTCTTGACGAACGGTCAGCCCGACCCTGTGTGTGTGATTGTGTTTCCATGTGTGCGTGTATCTTTTTCTCACTGTATGTCGTCGTTTGATAGCGTGCTTTAAATCCAAACTGTACCTTATTGTAGGACCAACCCTCCCAGAGGCTATACACTTCCTGGTTCCCCTAGGTTGTGCACACATGCCGCTCACCAACTGGCCGGTTCGATCTTGATTCAGGCAATTTGTCAGAGAACCCGGTGTGACTGATCAAATTTATGTCTCTAGTCACAAGGCAATTTGGAGGGAGCCACTCAATGATTCACCTCGTTAAAGATTTTATTGGATATAACATCTGATTGATTCAATGAGAGCGGCCAAACCAAACAATATTTAGCTACAAATGTACTGTTAATTTCACGGCTGGTAACATCAGATGGTGGATCATTTATGAACACGCGTGACACACAGACACACACACATAAACAGACTAACAAGGAGGATGATATAAAATACAGTTCTCTGCTTAAAGTAAGTAGTTAGTTCATCATGCTTATTCTGTCAAGGGGTAAAAAAGCAATGGAACTGATGAATCTCAGTGCCCCAAAATTACATTACCATTATCATTACCATTACTTACTAGTGTGTTGATAAGGGTGTTCAATTGTCAGCCAAAAGGTACTAGGTTAGATCCCAAAGTCAGTGAGCAAGGTTCAGAATAATACCCTAGTCCTTTCCTTACAAACAATTGATTTATTATTTATTACCTGCCGAAAGCCGTTGTGCAATCCTACGCTGGGCATGGTAATGACATAATCATTTTAGAATCCTCAAAGGTTGTATGCAATTATCTTAAACTAATTTGTGGCCACGGAATAAATATTTCGAGGCCACAAATTAGTATTTTGTGGCGACTTCTACATTTTTTGCTGTATTTCGAGGTCAAGACTTAATATTTAGTGCCCACAAAAAAATAATCAAAATCCTCTGTCATCTCCGGGGCTCCGTAGATAGATTATTTATGACAGTACATTTGTTGGGTTCCAAATTTATTAAAATGGAAAAAACAATTCTCTGTCAGGAGATAAGCCAGCTTCATTACTCAAATTTAAAATAGCATCGGAGTAAATATTATTGTTCGGTACCACAACCTGCACAACCAACCGTCAATAAGGGTTTGACTGGAGGAACATTCGACTAGACAAAAAACAATAAACAAAGGAACAGAGGCTCAGATCCTGATGAAGTGGGGAAGGATAACATACTCACACACAAAAATATGAAGAAAAACAACAGACACGTTTTAAACTGGGCTGACTGTCCCTTTAAGAAGTCGATTTGTGAATTGTGAATCTGAGCGTGTTCACAAGATGGTTGAGTGACTCTTCCAGATTTCCACCCGGGCCAACAGTGGCAACAGACCCCATCATTCATTATTGTGGCCCTTCCTCTCCTACGCCCAGGCATGCACATTTAGTGCGGTACAGCATGTGTGTGTGCTGCTAAAATGCTGGCTTGCTTTGCGTGTGTGTGGCTCTCTATGTGTGTGTGCGTGTACGTGGGTGTGTGTGCTTGTGTGTGTTCCATTTGGCCTTGAGCACGGTGCGGCCTGGCACTCTTATGTTTTGTGGGTATGCGTGTGAAGTGTGTGCAAATATGAATGTGTGTGTGCATGCATGTGTGTGTGTATGTGAGTGTATGTGAATGTGTGCAAATATGACTCCTTTGACTTCCTCTCCCACGCTCTGGCACACACATTTAGTACACTAGAGCATGTGTGTGTGTGCTGCTAAAATACTGGCTCTGTGTGTGTGTGTGTGTGTGTGTGTGTGTGTGTGAGTTTATATGTGTGCAAATATGAGTGAGAGTGTGTGTGTGTGTGTGTGTGTGTGTGTGTGTGTGTGTGTGTATGCATGCAAGTGTGCTCATGTAGCACTGTATGTGTTCATAGCAGCAAAAAAGGAGCCCTTCTGTTGTGTCTGCTTCAGTGATCATCAGAGACACCATGATATTGGACCACCAAAACACAATGGCAGCAGGAACCAGGCCCTTTAAGTTTTAACCTAGAGTATTGCTATGGTAACCTCAGCAGGAAGTGGTGCCTGTTTATCTGCAATGCCGGTAGTATGATCCTGCATTATGGATCTCTCTCTCTCTCTCTTTCTCTTTCTCTTTCTCTTTCTCTTTCTCTTTCTCTTTCTCTTTCTCTCTCTCTCTCTCTCTCTCTCTCTCTCTCTCTCTCTCTCTCCTACCTTCTACCTCTTTACTATCTAGTGATGACATTGTCATCCCATTGTAACCTTATTTCCAAACTTCTTCCACTCCCATGAAAGCGGGTGAAGGAATGAGGGCATGATTCTCTGTACGGAGTGCATATATATATTATTTAGTTGGCTCCCTTTCTACTGCCTGCCAAGAGGGCTGTGGCAGTGTTCGTGGCATCAAACACGGCCGCACGCTTACTCTTTTATCACCTCATTGCTATTCGCAGCTTAGTCTATGAATTAAAAATTCTATGGCTTTCTTAGGGGGGGGGGGGGGGGGGATATTAACTTCCTATTAATAGCGGAATTTGCATCACTAAGTTGAACTGGAATGTGCGTTGTCTGCTGAGCGTCTAGATGCACTAGATGGCTTATGCTCCGGTGGCTTCTGGGAAAGAATGGCTCAATAAGTGATGCACTCTTTACCTTTTTACGAATAAGAGTGAGATGGAGGGAGAGAGAGAGACAGTGAGAGGGAGAGAGACAGTGAGAGAGAGAGAGAGAGAGAGAGAGAGAGAGAGAGGGTAAAATAAGCCAGCAGGCAGGTAAACACGGTGAGTGACCTTAAGTGAGGCGCTGCTACGGTGGACGCAAGGCAAAGCGACAAGGTAGAGACAACTAAGGGATGAGAATACATATTTCATGTGCCCTTGCCTTGTCAATTTGGTCCCTGCATTATCTACCTGTAATTGGGAGAGAGTTTAGTGGGGAGGCAGGGGAGGGATGGGGGTGAGTGTGGAGATAGGAAAGCAAAATAAATGTGTTATCCTTTTTTAATCGAGGGATATCATACAAGCCATATTTGTTCATGTCAATTCTCTGTACCTGTCATGTGTTTGGGATTTTGTTGCTATTTTGTCTCTCTTGCAAAAGTGGTGCCCTAACTCTCATTCCTCAATTTCCTGTTGAATAAAGGTCATCAATTATATATAAAAAATAAGTAACAACATTGAAGTTAAAGAGGTATAATACCAGTTCTGTTAAACGTAAAGAGTTAGCTGCGTGTGGGTGTATGTATGTGTCGTGTGCCTGTGTGTGTGGATGTGCGTGTGTGTGTGCGTGCATGCGTGAGTGCGTGCATGTGTGGGTGTTCCTATTGGCATGCCTGTGGGACTTCTAGATCACACCGTGATGGCTTGTGCTGTAGAGTTTATCATCTGCCAGGCTTTAAGGTCAAACATGCAGGAAAAGTCTCTAAAATAACACACAAGGCAAATACCATTTGACAGGGTTAGCCCAAACAGCAGGCCAGGCCTGACATTTCAGGTCTGACGTGTGTGTGCGTGTGTGTTTGTGTGTGTGTGTGTGTGTGTGCGTGTGCATGCGTGCGTGCATGCGTGCGTGTTTGTTTGTGTGTGTGTGTTTGCGCGTGCCTGTGTTTTACTTGGAAAGTGTGCTAGAATTTGTCCCTTTCCGTCAGGCTGACCTTTTAATGTCTGCGTTTGACCATGTTGTTCTTGGATAATTTTCCTTTTTTTTTTGTTTACATCACGTCCACTAATCACTTGAAGGGATATACATTATGCTGCGTCTGCAATAAAAACTAATCTCTCACTAAAAACCCCAAACCGGGGGAAAATTCAGACTCAGCCTTCAGCTGCGGAGGGAACAACCCTTTGACTGTAATTCCTTACTCTGTCTTCAAAATATCACATTTTTAGGACATAATAATGGGTTTAATATTGCCGCTGCCTCACACTGACGAGAGTGCTTGAGAGAGGGGGAAAAGGACAGCTTTTCTTTGTGTGACGATAGAGTCTTGTATCCCCAGGTAGCGTTGTCGCCGGCTTCAATCCCCAACATCCTCACAGCCCGTAGTCCACGCTTGAGTACGACCCCTTAACCCATCCCCCCCCCCCACCACCCACCTGCTGCTAACTTCACACCTCGCACCCACTCGGGCGCAACGGATCAAACATAAATCCTTAAACAGTCTCCCCGGGGGGGCTTGATAGCAAGTGACAATCTCTCTCTTACCCTTTATCTCTCCCCCTCCCCCTCCTCCTCCTCCTCCTCCTCCTCCTCCTCCTGGTCTGTCTCCTCCGCCTCCCCCCCCCCCCAGCCCTCCCCCCACCCCCCGGTCCTCCTCTTATCCGACCAACCCCGGGCCCCTACCCCCACCCACCCCCACCCCCCAGCAGGGTAGCAGACAGCAGCATGATGCTCAGCAGCACCTCGGTGGAGGTGGCAGCCCCGGGCCCCGGAGGGATAAGCCACCTGAACGGCCTGAGCGCCTCGGCCCGCAACGTGGTGCGCTCCTCCAGCATCTCAGGGGCCATGTACAGCCTGGAGAAGAGCCCCGGAGGCGGGAGTAGCGGAGGGGGAGGAGGCGGGGCCGGCGGCGTCGCCAACGGCAACGGGGACTCGGCGTCGCTGGCCGGCAACAAGAAGCGGAGGTCCAGCCTGGGCGCCAAGATGGTGGCCATCGTGGGGCTGTCACAGTGG
>NC_136946.1:13671783-13719283 GCF_949987615.1 Pollachius pollachius | reverse complement strand
ATTCTTTTTTTTTACCTTTCTATTATTAGCACACACACACGCACGCACGCACACATGCACACGCTGGCATGCACACTAACACCTGATTAAATCAATGAGTCACAGTTCCGCTGAAGACGGACCTATCTCCCGAGAAGGCTTAACCACCGCTGAGTGAGAAAGAGACTCCTGGAGCACAGCAGTGATCGCCAAGTCAGGGAAATAATTCACATGCATTTCAGTATGAGTGGAAAGTTTGAAAGAGAAAAACCCAGTGTGTGTGTGTGTTGTGCTTGGTGTCCCCATTGGAACATTTCTTGTCCAAGGCCCACTTACCTTGTGGATACAGCTTGTATTGGTTCCTGAAGTGATTTGAGCTGTGTGTGTGCTTGCCTGCGTGTGCACATGGAAGGACTGGTACACACTCCATCGTTCCTTTCTGCTGGATATGGATACCGCTCAACCACCCCGGACTCACATCCACGGCTTAACATACCTTCTCTCTCTCCTCAGGCAGCTGGTTCAGTGTTTGTTTTTGCCAGAGAGAGAGAGAGAGAGAGAGAGAGAGAGAGAGAGAGAGAGAGAGAGAGAGAGAGAGGGGGGGGGGGGGGAGAGGAAATGAGATGGCACAAGAGGTAAGACCCAGAGAAAGAGAGAGAACAGAGAGAAAAAGAGAACAGAGAAAGAGAGACAGAGTCTAGGTGTTTGCTCTGCAGTGTGGCTTTAAAGCTTGTCAACCTGTAGAAGTTGGTGGGAGGAGTTTCAAAGTAAATGTTGGATTAAAATGGGGGGGGGGGGGAGCCGCGGTGTTTATGTCTGTCACCATTCTACGACACATTCAATTGCCACTCAAAGACCAGTGGGCGGAGCCTCACACTGTTACTTCTCTGACAAATCGCGAACCAGGGGATCATCCCGAGCTTGTGGGTCATTTAGGGGCAGAGTGTCCTGACCTTTGTTAATGTGATCCCGGTCACAGTGTTGAATGTTGATAGCCTAACCATCGAGAGTGAAGAAATTGCTTGCAGGAAGAAAGACGAGAACCTTCTAATTGTTAACAAACGACCTGACATTTTTGACGTGAACCGATTGGACGCGTGAACTGTGGTACTAAGTCCGACAACGCACAGCTATGCATTGTATCGTGGCGGCCGGGAATTCAATTTTTAAAGCGGCCCTGCATGCATGCGGGATCACTTGCGTGCCCACGATGAGTCATACGTGGTAGACAATGCGCTGAGCATGTCAAGGTTTCCTCCTTTCAGATCGCTCCTCAATGGGTTCAAAATACCATTCCACTCTTCCGCCAGAGAGAGAAGAATTCCTTAATGAATTGCCGCCACGATAAGGATGTGACAAATGTATTGACCTATCACTTGAAGCTATCACAACAATCTCTCTCTCTGTCTCCCTCCATCTCTCTCTCTCTCTATCTCTCTCCTCAACAATATCTACAAAAGCGTTGGCTAGTGAAGTGCCTACGGCCCATGGAGCGAGCATGTGGCACGCACCCGTACAGCCCACTCAAACAGAAGCGGGAATTATTTCATATGATTTCCGTTCTACGAAGAAAAGCCAATGTCGCCTAATACACGTTTGATTGCTGAAATGGAATCCAGCATGAGGTTGGGTTCCAGTTATTGTACATGTACAGTAAGAAGAAGGATATATGGACATATGCCTCATGAATAAATTACATTTATGCAGTTTTCTTTTTATTTACACCCAACATAACAATATATGGGCCCCATTGTCCCGTCACTCCATCCTCCAGCACACATCATTCACACACACACACACACACACACACACACACACACACACACACACACACACACACACACACACATGAAACACATAAAATGAAAGATAAAATAAAAAGATGGACACATAAATGCATGAAGGGACAGCGGGACTGCAGGCTTTTTTCCCGGTTGGGCGTCCAGTCAGGGGAGAGATTTATTCGTTGGAATGACTCACATGGCCTACTTATCTCTTTATAAGTGAGTATGGAAACACACTTCAAGTCCATCTTGGCACCGAGAGAAATTCGTGGAAAAGGCATGAGTGAGCAGGCTTTGGAATTCAGTGCCTGTGCTGGATGTGTGCCACATATGGAAATGTGATTCTTTGATATTATTTCAGTCTACCATCCAACCATTTTGTTCATGTGAGGGTGCTTTAAAATAAGTTGTGTGTGTGTGTGTGTGTGTGTGCGTGTGTGCTCTCGTGTGCTCAGTAATGGCTAGCGATTGACTGTCACAACACAAACTAAAATAATGGTGCTCCTTATTCAAATTGCTGCCACTGATTTAGAAGCAATTCAATCTATTTTTATGGCAGATAAATGGCAAGTACCACATGGACCATAAAGCCAGGGTTAGAAAACTCACCCTGGACCAATGGGAGGGAGCAAATTGAGTTGATTACCAGTTAATAATGCCTCACTGGTACCTCTGGGTGGCTGAGTGGCGTATGGACAGAACTTTACGACACGATGACACCCCTTATGTGTTGACATTGTTCATCTGCGAAACGCGAGGCTGATTAAAAAATAACAACAAAAGAAATGATCGCTCTGTATCTGTTTATTTATAGTGCCGTTTTATGCATCACCTGCTGTGTGACGATATAAATATATATTTAGATCATCCCCGTGAAGTTGGTCCTTCACGTTCGTCACGGCAACTAAAATAAGAAAGCGGACGCTCTGGAGGTTCTTGGCGCGGTGCTTGAGCGAGCTATTTAAGAAGTCGGTGATCTTTTCTTCACTCCATCCCCCCCCCCCCCCCTCCACACACACACACACACACACACACTCCTTTCGTCCTTCCTCTTTTTATCGCTCCCTCTCTCCAAACGCCTTGTTTATCTTCTTGATTCCATCGTCCCGAATTTTACTGCCACACTCTGTCTCTCTTGCTCTGTTCTCTTTTTCTCTCTGTTCTCTCTCTTTCTCGCTCTCTCTCTGGGTCTTACCTCTTGTGCCATCTCATTTCCTCTCTCTCTCTCTCTCTCTCTCTCTCTCTCTCTCTCTCTCTCTCTCTCTCTCTCTCTCTCTCTCTCCCTCTCTCCCTCTCTCCCTCACACAGACTCGTACCCCTCTGTTGCTCCCTCCCTCCAAACGAACGCACGCACACACACACCAACACCACATGCACACACACATCCACACTCCTCACCCCCAACTGCTAAATGTTCCCTGTTCTATTCTTGGCCGTGTGGATGGCTAGGGCGTTCATCTGCTCACTCTCTGACTGTGTGCGGAAGTTGGAGCTTTTTGACAAGGTTTCTCTGTGTGTGTCTATACGGTGTCTGCGGCGTACCCCCCCTACTTCTCCACTGGTCCATAGGAAAGGTGCTAGGAAAGTGGAATGCAGCTTTTTAACACAAAAACAAAAGGCTCATCTCTCCCTCCATCCATAGACACCGTGCCCAGGGGCTGCTGAAGCCCACAGGTGCTGTCCCACTAACAGTTAGATTGCCACCATTAGGGAGCTGTGATGATGCCCTCCCCATTAGAGCATCACTCCGAAGCCCAGGCAGCCCTCTCAGGTGCCTGGGCTTCGGAGGGATGCGGAGACCGCCGGCCTGTCCTCCCTATTACGGGAGGCTGCCGGCTGGGCTGTTGTCCGCGGCATGAAGACTAGCCTGCAGGGAGAGAGGGACAGGGGGTTTGCAGACTTTTAGCTGATCCGGCAAACCACACTAATAGGGTGAGGGGTCTCACGTTAGACGGCTGCAGCATTCACCCCACCCCAATGGTGAAAATGAGGTGAAACCCCCTCAGTAGCAGCCCGGCAAGGTGTTAGCACAAGGGAAATTACAGCGTTTGTGTCGCCGGGTTCCAACATGTGCAAGGTGAGTCAGTGTGTCTGTCTGTCTGTCTGTCTGTCTGTCTGTCTGTCTGTCTGTCTGTCTGTCTGTCTGTCTGTCTGTCTGTCTGTCTGTCTGTCTGTCTGTCTGTCCGTACTCTGGAAGGATCTGTGTTACAGTGAGCTATAATATTGGCTTCATTGCCACTCATCTCTACTCGGAGAGCTGTTATCACACGCAGCACAGATAACACTCATACACACACACACACACACACACACACACACACACACACACACACACACACACACACACACACACACACACACACACACACACACACACACACACACACACACACGGCTCCTATGTGGCTCTGGGTTGTGCAGCTTTCCTGGCGTCTGATTGGTGCAGCAGCATGAACAGGGTTTTAGGCAGTGGGTGCAGATTTTCTTGCAGGGTAGCAACATGCACATATGCTGGGACCACAAGTTCGCTTATTGACTGTAGAACGGGGCCGGGTTCACAAAGTAGATGCGACCTCGGTAAAATCCAAAAGTGACGACAACGCTCAACACATTTTGAGGAACGGCCCCTCTAAGTCCGATTTATGTAACCGTCTATGTTTTTAATAATATGCGTGCGACCTACATGTAGCTGATATTAAAGAGTGGGGCGTTTTGAGGTATTTTAACTGGGATGACACAATGGGATGCATCATTATATTTGCAGTACTTTCATAACTCACGTGTTATGGAAGATTAGTGCAGCTATAAAGTGTGTTTAATGGTTCTAGGAGGGATTAGTAGATGTTGACGGATGTCAGATGCGAGGTGTAAGCGAGCCCCCCACATTGGTATGCACACAATAGCCGTGTACTGGTTGAGAGGCAGGAATATGAGATGCATGATGTAATTGGCTCTCCTGAGGAACAATATCTGCTGCATTGCATGTCCTGTGTGCAAGACAAAGGCTTGAATTCCCCTTCATTTGATGCAAACTTCTGTCTGTCTTTCGTAATGTTTAACATGAATTTTTCTCTCCTTACTGAAGTCCTTTATTGTCTTTATAGACATGCTTTTCCCTTTTTTATCTCATATCAACTCATTTTTATTGAATTGTATTATTGTAGTAATTGACATTTACTGGCATGAGTCAGAGAACTAATTTGGAGACTTAATAGTTAGCTGTGGAAGAGGAAATGTGCTGTAGTTGCTTCCAAAACGTTGGCAGGAATTAAAAAGTGGCACTGAGGAGACTGTTTAATCTCTACCGATGCTGTGGAGATACCACTCAGCCTTGGGGTGAAGGATGAGTTCATTGATTAGCGAAGCACTGATTGCAACGGCTAATACCAATTAACACAAGATTGAACACAATTGTTTTGTGGCTGATGGTCAATAAGCGGAACGAAAACAGCTGATAGGCGATTGGCCAAAGGGGAGTGAGCATTTGACAGCTCATCAGCCAATCAAATTAGTATGTGCAATCCACTTCGGTCTTCTGCCTGGAGTGTTTTTTCCTTTTTTGTGGGAAAAAAGAAAAGCTCACGGATGGTCATGGAATTACGGATGCATAAGCAATGATGAATGTTCATGATGTATCTGTTTGTATCCCTTATGTAACACGTCTTAATCTGCGCCTGGACATGCAAGCCCTCTTCCCAATTGTCTTCCTTCCACCCCTCCGTTGTTCCCCGTGTCCAAATTTAGCCACTAGGGTCCAATGGAGACACCACCATAGATTTTTCATCTCCACCAGCCATGCTTGGTTACTGTTGCTATGGATGGTGGATTGCTGACGTCACCAGTGCAACCAATAAGCACGTCGGAGCAACCAGGGATTCTAAAAACAGCTTTCTATATTACAGCATATAATGAGAAAAGCCTTCATCTGAGGTTTCTTTCCATATTACAGCACATAATGAGAAAAGCCTTCATCAGAGGTGCCTTCAAATGTCAGGTTGGCCTTAGTGTGCTAGAGGACACATCCACAAAAACACACACACGCACGTGCACACACACGCATGCATGGACACACAGTCTAAGGCACACTCATAGGACCACACAGACACACATAAGTAGACAGACAGACACCAGACACATAATCACACAGACAGACAGATAAACAGAGACACAGACCCCTGGGACCATATACAGATGCAATTATACACACACAAGCACGCACACACGCACACAAGCACACATGCACACACACACACACACAAACACACACACACACATACACAAACACACATGCCAACACAAACACACACGCACTTACACACAGACACACAGACACATACACACACACACACACACACACACACACAAATGCACAAACCCAAGCAAACAGACACACACACATGCACACACAAACCTACACACACACCTGAACACGCACACTCTCACAAGGGTACCTCTTCAAGTGTCTAAGAGAGCTTTAAGTCATTGAACATAGTTGAGTGAGCTAAGTAACTGGCCTTGACAGACGTTCGAGAAGCAGGCGGAGACAATGCTAAAGAGAACAAATTCAACAACTAAAGAGCAGTAGGAGTACAACAAGAAGGAAACCAGGAAGGAAGTATAAAGGAGAAAAGATAAAAAGCGCAGGGGATAATGATACAAAGTGAGATTAATGGAAATGGCAAAAATGACACAGAAAACAAGCAACATGTAAAAGCAAACAAGATTATGGTTTGTAAGACATTGCATTGTGTGTGTTGTGTTGTGTTGTGTTGTGTGTGTGTGTGTGTGCCTGGAGTGTGAGGAGCTGTTCAACGGTGCCCAAACCTCATGCAATCTACGGGTGGGTCCACAGAGGCTCCTGGGCATTACTCATCGCGCTGAGGCCCTGGGGAAACACTCTAATTGCTGCAAAGCACCACTGAGCAACCCCTCTTTCCCCCCCCCCCCCCCCCCCCTGACGCCCCCAAATGTACAGAGGATCGCACACAGCTGCTCATATAAGGGTCGAACCCCTGTGCCAAGGAGGTACGCCGGACAGGTTCCAATTATGAGTTGTAGGACTCTCATCTGGAACTGTTGGTGGTTTCAACTGGAGCTGTTGAAATGAAACAGGTAGTTCATGAAAGGTTGCGAGCACAAGTGTGTGTGTGTGTGTGTGGGGGGGGGGGGGGAGGGGGAGGGGGAGGGCAGCGTGGATGCACTGGGTTTGCATGTAAGTGTTGAGGGACTACAGAGAGAGAGAGAGAGAGAGAGAGAGAGAGAGATGGTAGTGAAAGACTACGGGAGTGAGGAGAGCGAGAGAGAGAGATGTAGGGTGAGAAAGAGAGAATGGGGAGGGTGGGGGGGGGCTGTAGGGGGGGGAGAGGGGGGGCAACAAGTCAGCTGGGGCTCTTGGTGCAATGCAGACAGCCATCTCCATGGAAACGGGAGGGAGGGAGAGCGAAAGCGAGGAGGAAGGGATTAAATCGGGGGAAAGTGGAAGAGATCTCTCCAGCTATTGCTGGATGAGAGTTTTGATGCGAGAGGAGTGGCTGCCTCGTTACAGAGTGACCCGTGCGCATGATAACTTAAGTGGATAGATTACTGTTTGTTAGAGCAGAGATGGATACAATACATGTTCAGCCCATCATGCCGCTGTGCAACTTTTGCGTCTGCATGTCGCTAGAATTTCTGCGCACAAGGCGATGTTCAAATCTACTATACACAGCAAATATAAAAGCGATTCCTATGAAACCCTTTTGACAGGCTTTAACAAGAAAATATGGCCAAGAATGTTAAAAGGTTTCAATTAAATCAATCTCCAGTAAATCGCTAGTGGCCACACTCGATAATAACCAGGGTAAATATTATTATGTACAAGCACATGACCATTTGGAAACAGGGCTGCAGTCGGATGTGTCAGAGCAACATTGTGACACAGCGCACATGTTAAGTGCAGTGCTTATGGAGAAGAATTGCCGTTAGATGAACAAAAACTGTCTCACGTAGATTAGACGGTTGCCATGGCGCAAGATGTCTCAGGTGGCGTTGTCTGTGTCCATATCCAAGGGAGGATGTTGTCATGGCAGCTGGGGCACAACTATAGTCTGTCAAACACACACACACACACACACATATGTGTACACACACACACACACACACACACACACACACACAGACGTGCGTACACACACACACACACACACACACACACACACACACGCACACAGGCACACTGACTGACACACACGTGCACACTCACAACCCGACAGATCTATTCCTACTAGGATCGGAGGATATGCCATAAATGTCACATCATTGTAACAAACCACCTATATGAGTGCAGAGATGCAGGGATGGTACGTCAGTAGTCCACAACGCTCCCTTGACGTTCTCTGTGTGGCTGAGGCCTGCTAAGCAGAGCGAGGAGAAGGCTGCTGTAATCCCTTTGTCTCTCACAATGCTCACATACCCAACGAAGCATTATCCTGTCCTCTTCACCCATGCACACATTTGCACACCCACACAGGCAAACACACCCACATCCACACACACACACATGCACGCATGCACACAAGCACACACTGATGCACAAACACAACCACACACAAAAGACAAATCCAAATGTTTAAGACTGTAGGATTATAAATAGAACGCGGTTCGAGTAGCACCCCGTTGCTTATTTACAAAACTCATGGGACCTCTCTCTCTGTCTCTGTCTCTGTCTCTCTCTCTCTCTCTCTCTCTCAGTCTTTCTCGCTCTCTCTCTTTCTCTCTTTCTCTCTCTGTGTGTGTCTCTCTCTCCCTCTCCCTCTCCCTCTCTCTCTCTCTGTCACTCTCTGTCTCTGTCTGTCTTGACTCTCGAGATCAGACGCTTCTCCTCCCCTCTTCTCTTCTGCCCAAGCCCTTCCTCTCACTCTTCCTATTCAACCTTTGTGAGAGGGTGAGTCTGTTTATTTCCATATTGATGGGGGATAGATACGTTGTCTGGTGGTTGTCATGGCGATGGATTGGGGGCATGGCGGGAACGCCTTAATGAGCACTGAGTTTGGAGCGCTGGCTAATGAAGTGGGGTGGCTGTAAGTCGCCGTGCAGATTTGCCTTGGAAACAGTGCATCGCCTTCCTGTCCTTGATACCGTAGTCTACACACAAAACCGACTTTACGGTCATATCTAAAGTCTGATTCGGCAGACGAGCTCAGATCTAGGGGAAGGGTGCGTTTCACTTTCTTTCCCCTCACTCCCCTCAAATTTGGACCAATCCTTTTGCTGGAGGACCGGATCTGTCGGTCCGCGATCGGTTGAAAACAAACTTCGGCAAGCAGTAGTAAACTGTAAAAAACAACAAAAACAAAGGTGTCTGTAGAGGTTTTAAATCAACACCATGTAAGAAGCTCCATTGCAGAATGCACTAATTCAAACCCCATGCTAAACGGTTCATCCGCCCGGGTGAATAAAGCAGGAAACAGGGCGTACCTCTGGCCCTTTCAGTGACTGGCTGCCAGCCCAGCAGGCTCCTTGTCGTCTACCAACAGGAGCTCTGCTGTATCATGGTAGTAAGGCTGGAGCCCCGGTCCGGGATACAGTGAGGAGCGATGCCCTCACAAGCTACACCTGTGGTGGTTGCTGTGGTGATGGCGTTGGACGGGACGGGGGTGATGGAAGCTGTAGTCGTGGGTGGTGGAAGGTGTGTTCGGGGGTGGTGGCTTGTTGTGGTGGTGGTGGTGGTTGAGATTGTTGTAGTGGTGTTTGAAATGGTTGGTGTTGGAGGAGGAGGTGGTGGTGTCGGCGGCGGAGGGGTGAGAGTGGGGATGAGGAAGTTGGGGGATGCTGGTGAGGATGAAGGAGGGGGTATGGGATAGTGGAGCGGTGGGGGTGGTGGTGATGATAGGTGAAGCGATGATGGATTTGGGAGCCATAGAGGGTGTGACGACGGTGGAGAGGGTTTTGGAAGTGTGGTGGTGGTGGTTGACGTCTTTATTGGGGTGTTTGTAGAGGGGGTGATTTCACAGGTATTTAAGGCAAATGTTTTGGGCAGTTGTTGTCTGTCATTGAATTATAAGCTGTAATATAATGTAGTGCTTTTAATAGGTCTGGGAGATGTGATCAATATTTGTATTCATCATGTCTGAATAACACTTTCTCCATGTAATACCATTGCTTCATCTCACAATGCAACGTCTTTAATACGGTTATCTTATTTTTAAGTGTACGTGTGTGTGTGCTTGTGAGAGTGTGTGCGTTTGCGCTTCTGTGTGTGTGTGTGTGTGTGTGTGTGTGTGTGTGTGTGTGTGTGTGTGTGTTTAAGATAGCCAGCTCTACTCTATTCTGAGTCAGCAGAGCTGGCAACCACATATTGCTCAGCCTCCCTCATCCCCTGTTTATTTGTGTGTGTGTGTGTGTGTGTGTGTGTGTGTGTGTGTGTGTGTGTGTGTGTGTGTGTGTGTGTGTGTGTGTGTGTGTGTGTGTGTGTGTGTGTGTGTGTGTGTGTGTGTGTGTGTGTGTGTGTGTGTGTGTGTGTGTGTGTGTTTAAGGAGACGTCCTGAACTCTCCCTGCGCCCGAAGGCGGCCACCATAGGTGTCTCTCCTGATAGAGTGTAGCACCGCATGTGTCTACAAACATTTGTCTAAAGGACTTTCTAAGGCAATAGGAATGTTTCTCCGGTGTCGCAGAGAGATCCCAGTGGGTCCTAGGTTTCATTCGCCTCGGCTCCAGGGCGAGCACTCTTCAAACTAAACATTGTTGAGATGCTTGTGGAAGGAGGCGGGTGGAACTATTGTCTGTCTCTTTCGCCCTGCTCATAGTCTCATCCCATGCTCTGCCACATAATGACTCAGAACAGGGGGGGGCGGTTTAGTGTCCTTAGGAAAGGATAGCTGGTGCACTGCGATTTGTTAGGCCACACGCGGTTGACCAGATAGCCTTGTATCGTATCTTTTTTTTACCTTTTCTGTGTTCAAAGTTTTAGTTCCCATGAAGCATTTTTTCCCTTTTGCTTAGATTGGTGCGATGCTTTAAGTGTTTTATTATTATTCTCATGTGGATACAAGATTCACTAAAATTTGTTTTAGCATTGCTCAAGTTGAAAGGATGTTATTGTATTCCTTATTTGGGAAAGATACTGTTGCTTCACAAACCAGTACTGGTTTGTTAAACAGGCTTGCCATGATAAACTGCACTGTTACACTTGACTTGACCAACATAGAAAACAAGCTTTAACGGGGCCAAGGTTCATCATTCATTAATCATCATCATTCTGTGATCGCTCGAGTGCTCTAAATGTCTTGTTAACTTTGGACCACATAACTCATAACAGGGTGCTGGACCATCAAACAAATTCCTCTCGTGACAATCTGTACCGCCAGATCAAACTGCAGGGCCCAATAAATCAACGGGAGATGAAGGGCCGGTGAACCAAAGTCTGAAACCCATCTGAACTAGGTCAATGCTACTGCCATGGTTTGTAACGGCCAAACCTGCCTTGCTCAATGGCTTCAGATCCAACAGTATACAGTATATCACACCAACTTCTTCATTGGCACTCTGATGACTCCCTTCCCTTTAACCCCCTGTGAATCAGTTGGGGGGGGGGGGGGGGGGGGGGGCGATTACGACGCTAGCTTAACCCACGCTAATGCGGTCGCGTGCGATCGCCGACGACGCGCTCGGCACCTTTGACCTGCGTGACCTCTGTGACCTCTGTACCCCCTCTCAGATGGCGGGACCAAGAAGCTGCGAAGCACCATCCGCCGCAGCACAGAGACGGGCATCGCCGTGGAGATGAGGAACCGCGTGACGCGGCAGGGCAGCAAGGAGTCGACGGACGGCAGCACCAACTCCAACAGCTCAGACGGAACGTGAGTGTCCGTCCGTCCGTCCGTCCATCCGTCCGGTCGTCCGCGAGTCTTTCGACCCGCCGCCTGTTCAGTGATCCGTCCCTACGTCTGCATGTTCATCAGTCCATCTGTCCGGCAGCTATTGTCAATCCACTCATCGTCACTCCATTATCTGTGCGTGAATCAATTGTTACAATCATCATCCGTCCACCGTCTATAGCTCCGCCCACCCGTCCAGCCGTCCCACCTCACACGTACTTTTCCTCTGCTTCATCTTCCATCCATGAACCTGTCCGCCTCTCCGTCCATGAGAACATCGATCCATCCGTCTAGAATAATCCATATATCCACCCATCGTCCTTCAATCTATCCATCCTCACACCAATGATGTCCTCTCTTCCAGTTTTGTCTTCCCCACCACGCGCTTGGGTCCCGAGAGCCAGTTCAGTGACTTCCTGGATGGACTCGGCCCCGCCCAGATTGTCGGACGACAGACCCTAGCCACGCCCTCTATGGGTAAGTCAACATTGACCTCCTATCGTAGTCTAATCACATCATGAGCTCTAACATGATCAAACCTTGGATTAACCTTGTTAGAGTGCGTATTTGAAAGGTGATCCCAACAGGAGAACCTACTTTCCTGTCTGTCTGATTGGATTTGATGACATTTGCTCGAAAACTCGAAATAGATCAAATATATATTGCCGTTTTATTTTTTTGGACACACAGCACAACCTAAAAGAGCAGTAGAGCACTAGTGTTATTCTTTTTTCCCTGCTGAAGATACAGTTAATCTTGCTGGATTGCATGGATGCATGGATGTTTAGTACAAAAGGTCACTGTAGGTTTGAGAAATAGAGCTTGGCTTTTTTGCGCTGGGAGCAGACCTGCAGCTCTCTGTCGCCCTCTGCAGTATATTTATGGTACTATGTGCTGCAAAAACATTTACATTTACATTTAGGGCATTTAGCAGACACTTTTATCCTAAGCGACTTACATTGAGTACTTTGTCAGAAGAAAGAGAAACAAAAAGAATATATCACTGTCGGTGCAGTATAGATGTTGATAGAAGCAAGTCCCAAGCACTTACAATTGCTAGGTTTGCATTTGTATCTTGTGTGTTCTCAGGGGATGTCAACGTTGGTATGGTGGACAGAGGAGGACAGCTGGAAGTGGAGGTCAATCAGGCTAGAGGGTTGACCCGTAAACCAGGTTCCAAAAACTCACCAGGTAACCATGCCACTCTTAGCAGGGAATCTAGAACTTTCTAGAATCCAGCTGTAGATCCTGATGTATGGCTATTGTTTGACCTGCGTTGTGCTCTCCAAATCAGCAACGTACGTGAAGGTGTACGTGCTGGAGAACGGCGTGTGCTTGGCCAAGAAGAAGACCAAAGCAGTGAAGAGGTCTCTGGAACCCACATACCAGCAGGCTCTTCTGTTTGACGAGAGTCCTCAGGGCAAAGTCCTCCAGGTACATGGATTTTCTTTCTTTCTTAATTCATTAATTTGTACGTTCTTTCTTTCTTTCTTTCTTTCTTCATTTGTTTGTTGTTTGTTTATTTGTGTGTTCGTTTGTGTGTGTGTGCGTGCTGTTTTACTGTCTTTCTTTCTTTTGTTTGTTTGTTTGTGCGTTTGTTTGTGCGTGCATACATGAGCGCTGTCTTTCTTTCTTTCTGTCTTTCTTTCTTTCTTTGGTTAATTCATTAATAAAAAAAATTTGTTTGTGTGCGCGTTCGTGCGTGCTTGGTTGCGACCTCTCTGTCTTTCTTTCCTTCTTTCTTTCTCTCCCCACTCCCTCTCTCCCTCCAGCAGCGTATCATTAACATGCCCCGCATGCGTCCTCTCTTTCTCCACACCAGGTCATAGTATGGGGCGACTATGGCCGCATGGACCACAAGTGCTTCATGGGCATGGCCCAGATTCTACTGGACGACTTGGACCTGTCCGCCACAGTCAGTGGCTGGTTCAAGCTGTTCCCTACCTCCTCCCTCGCAGACCCCAGCATCGGGCCCCTCACCAGACGCCTCTCCCAGTCCTCCCTGGAGAGTGCGACCAGCCCCTCCTGCTCCTAAACACAGGCGCACCCCCCACTCACACACACACTCACACACATGCAAACACAAATTCAGTGTAGTATGTGTATACTATATACTGTGTTTGAAGCACAGAGCAGGAAGGCATTTTACACAAACCCACACACAAGCTCATACACAACCCATGTGCACCAGGGGAGGAAAAACGCATACTTGATCTCATGTCATCGTCCAACCGTTTCTCACAAACACACATACACTCACACTCACACACACGCACACGCACACACACACACACACACACACACACACACACACACACACACACACACACACACACACACACACACACGCGCGCACAGGCACACACGCACACATGCTCGCACACGCACACTTGCTCGCACACGCGCACACACACACTCGAACAATCACGCACACACACACACACACACACGGCTCTCTCCCTAGCTATGACAGCACGTCATCATTCCAGCATCGAGCACCAACATCATTGATAACCAAAACATGTAGCATTTCCCACGTGCACACCCCTACATTCCTCGTAACCAGGGTACCGAGGGCTTGGCCGGGAGCCGTCCCCTAGACCCCCCCAGGTAGACCCACCTCTCCCCCGCCCCCCTCCCCGGGTATTGGTGGCACCACTCCATACCACGGCCATCCCCGCTGCCAGTTCCCAAACTCTCTATGCCAAACTAAGAGAAAATAACTTTATTTTTTAAAAGAACCAAAGCAATTATTATTGTTCTGATGATTACTATACATACGAGTGGGCGCTAAAGTACAAACACACAAGTGAGTATGGATATGTAGCAGAGTCGATGACTTGAGTGAAATGCAAAAATATTAATTTTACGTACACACACACACACACACACATACACACACGTGGGCCGAGAACGGTACAGGCCAAACGTTGGCGTCCCCTGTGCTACGGACTCGGGTGTTCACGTGGCGGTAGCAACAGCGCTTCTATAAAAATGTCCACAGGGCTGAGTTTCTATAAGAGTATATCAATAACTAGTTGTTCTCCTTCTCTGTTGTTTATGTGCTGTGTGCTGGCTGCATTCTGCACGTGCTCCCCTTGGGATGGCTTCTACCCCCAAGCGCTTCAGTCATTTCTTTGGTTTGTCCTTGCTTGCTTTTGAACAGCATAGTTAGTATAGGATTATATAGTAGCGCATTAGTGGTATTTATTTATTTATTTTGCGATCAGTCCTAGTAATAGCACTGCAGTGAGGTTTGGGAGGGGGCGTGGCGAGGGAATCACCGATCACGACCACACGAGTACTTGTTACGACCGAGTCATCCCAGCTGTGTGGCTGTTTCTTGAAAATCCACTTTTTGTTGTGAAAACCAGAGGTTCCGCTAAAAAGCTTTCCAATCTTCTCTTTGACTTTAAGGAGTCAAAACTCACACGACACCCAGGGCACTCTGGGAAACCGAGTCCTCCAGTTTGAGACTGTGTGGTTGCACAGTCCTGTGACCTCTTTACCAGCACCCGGACTGTTAAGAACGCCATCGTCAATGTCCCTGTTTTGATGTCACCCTCTCTGCACTCTTCTTCCTGGTTCTTTGGAAAGTGAGGACACTGGCAGAAAGGTGGGGGGAGGGGTAGTTATAGACGTAGTAGTTATGTCTGTCTCACGGCGGATTATATTCTGAACTTGCACACAGACGCGGCTAACCACCTTTACTACAGTGGCCAACTTAAATCTTTAACCTTCCTACTTTTTTCTTAGGTCACTCTTTTCCAACTGTCGTTAAATTGCACCTCACCTGGACAGCTGGTATACACGTTTAAATGTGCAAATTTTTGTATGAAGCTGTTGATGTTTGTATCATCATCCCACAGTCACAATTCTCACGTCAGTATAATTTAGCTGGCTGTTTATTGGTCTGACACATTTTTTTATTTTAAGGAGTAGGGGGCCTTTTGAAATACCTGAAAAATATTACGCTCCCCAATTTTTCATTTGTGTGGATTTGGTTTTATAATTTGAGTTCAAGAATATTTTTTTACTCCTCAAAAGGGCACTTTAGCTCCCGAACCTGAACCCAAAACATTGACAACTTGTCCGTCAATGTTTTAATTTCAGTCGCACATTTTGTGTTGTATCAAGGCCTATCATTTTCTATAATTGAATGCCAGCATGATGTATCTAAAATATCTTCTGTTCATTTTCAGAATAATTGCCCATTTCTTTATTTAGATATTTGTACAACATTAAAACAGATCTATTTTACCCCATTAATAATTTCCAAATATTTTATCTCTCCAAATTTGTGATTTTGAATTATACAAAATATATTACTCTTATAAGTGCTAACAATGACAGGACATGTCTTTATAAAAATTAATTCATTTTCTTTTATTTGAAAAATCATGTAGAATTATGATAGTCATGTTTTGAACAATACCACTTATGTCCAAACACAATTGTGAATGGTTATGGTCTACATATTTTGTATAACGTATCTTGTTCTCAATTTAGAGTGAATTTATGAAGTTAAAAGTATTAAAATGGGTAAAATAGCTTCTAGTTTTAAAATTGGATGGGCTCGTTGATTACACATTGACTGTTCCACAAAATGTTTGTATCTTGACTGACTTGAATTTTTTGGCTATTGTGAAACTGTTTTTATTGTAACTTATATAAATACTAAATTCTGAAAATTCCAATGTCCCCCAAATATACAAAGTATACATTTACTGTGTACTTTAGCTGAAGCTGAATTGTCTTAGCAGAATTCAAATCTCAGTGCTTTTCAAACTGGCAAAAAAAGCTCATACATTCCCCTGTTGGCCCCTCTAGAGAAACCGTCCACTGGACTCTGTTGTGCCCCTAAGCACACACTACTGCCTGCAAGATCCCATGGTGGGAATCCTTTCAGATATTGGGACAAATCCTGGCCGGGCCTGTAATTTCTAGTCATGTATATGAAGTAATTTTATGTACCTTATCTAGCTATTTTTGTGGACCGCTGGCATGATGTAAAAACAAAAAAAGGACTTATATTCTTGGTATTTGCACACGCCCTCTTTAATGCGCGCCTTTTGTGATTGTTAGGAGATCTGTTTGAATAGGGCGATTAACAAAATGGAAAGAAATTATTTATTCAAAATATAAACCTGAGATAACTTGTAAAATCTAGGGCAAAAAAAAAACAACCAAATCCTTGTTCAATGCTGAATGTTTAGTCCTTGGTAAATTTTAAGCTGACTTGATATTTTTTCATGTGAATTCCAGCGTTCTTGGAACATCTATGAGATGTTATGTCTCTTTGCTGTATACTATGTAGCTACACAATGTTAACCAGTTTTTATTCATTGAGGCAAAGAATGGAAAGAATGCACAGGGATGTATGCGAATGAATTTCTGGAAAAGACTATAATGCCTATCTTTTAAAAAAAAAAGTGTGTTTATTACTGTACTTTAAAACAACATATTTATTGAACTTTGTGACACATATGGAGGTATATAAAGAGTACATTGATATAGAGATGTAGATATTTACTATAAAATCACTATTAAGATCCATCAAGGAGTTTAGATGAAGGATCAGGTTCTTTGATAAGGAAGATTCATGCTTGGTTTGTGTGGATTGCAGAAGTAAAGATTGCTAAGCATCCCTCCATTTATTTCATAATTTTATTTAACTGCATACCCACACATTAGGAAAAAACGAAATGACAAATGAGTGTTATGAATGAAAGAAGGCTGACATCCTGAGGTTGATGAACTACGTTCATTTGAATTTGAAGAGCATGAGTAGTTTGGGCCCTTATCTATGGATTGGAAAAATAATGCGGTCATTTTGTCGGCATGAAAACATACCTCCAAACTCTGATATAGAAGGTAGACAGGACCATGCTAGCATTTCATATGATTGATGGATGGGATTGCTTTATTGACAGATATTCAACCATAGTGGGAAATGTTTCACCAGCAGAAATTAGAAGTGCCATGGCGAATTCGAGGATTGATATATATCTTTTTTTGCCTCAGATATGGACAGAGGGACAGATAATCAAATTAAGTTATTGCTGATTGATTATTTTTTTCAGGTTGGTATACAATGAGAGAGAGAGAGAGAGAGAGAGAGAGAGAGAGAGAGAGAGAGAGAGAGAGAGAGAGAGAGAGAGAGAGAGAGTAGAGAGAGAGAGGAGAGAGAGAGAGAGAGAGAGAGAGAGAGATGAGAGAGAGAGAGAGAGAGAGAGAGAGAGAGAGAGAGAGAGAGAGAGAGAGAGAGACCCTCTCTGTGTCTCCCATGCACATTTCCCACACTGTAGTTCAGCGTAAGGATTGAATGTAATCTTTCCATAAGCATGTCCATAATCTTAGTTGTCAGAAGTTTTTGGGAAGGATACTAATTGTTTGAAATGTTATACCATTGCATTTGAACGTCTATTGATATTTGAAGTCCCCCTATACTTTAAACATTTGCGATAGTCACAAACTTCCAATTGAAACATGTGGTCTTGGGTTAAATTAAAGCTTTTTATTTTTGTAAGAAGAGGGCAAGGATTTTTTCAAAAGAGTTGGCGGTGTAGGCTAAGAAGACAGTGGCTACTTCGGTCCTGATTTTCTTGTGACGAGGGCTCGTTCAGTTTACATGGCCTTATTCACCGGCCACCTTGTTTATAGACGTCAGCTGGGTGGGGGAACTGAATGCGGAACTCATTGAGTTCGCACCCAACTGGCGGTGGATGGAACAAAGATGGCCGCCAGGTGAATGAGGCCACTGGCCTTACTTTTTTCTCTGGGAGGTATTGCTTCACGAGCGTAGCACACAATTTGAAAGTTTGGACAAATTGTATTTTGCTTGATAACAATTTACCACTGTTATATATGTGTATATGCATAGTTTTATGAACGCATTTCTGAATCATGAAACTAGAAAATGGTGTAATTGAGTCTTCTGTTTGTTGCAGTCTCACTGAAGACTTGCCTACGTATGTTTCAGTTGAACTGCTTTTACTGTCTCACAACCTCTCATGCTCAGCCAAAAGAACAACTCTTCCCTTATTTATGGAAGCATACTGTTTGTTCTAATCAGGCAAAATCGATTCGGTGCCCTTCAACTTTCCACAATGGCCCTCAAAGAGAGTGATAACGTTCCCCTTTTGCGACGACTAAATAATTTATTGATCAACCTGATGGAATTATACATGTTTCCATACGTTGAAAACCGAAAATATTTGCCGCATGGATATTGATGACTTTCTGTATGTAATCCTTTTGATTGTATGATAACTACTATAATGAATATGATTTATGACATGATGATGATGTAATCAAAAGTGTACTCAATACAATGTCTTGGGAATTATTTGAGAGGTAAGATACTATACTGTATAATATTACTGTATGCAACTGAAGTAGCTTGATTTGAGCCTTTCTCTATTTTCCTATGAATGAGAGCTTTTCAAAGCATCAATGGCATTCTTTAATTTTGCCAATACACTTTGATCCAAATCATACTCTCAGCCTCAAGAGGTGAGCTTGTGGCTTCTTGGGACTACAGGGTTGCTCTAGTAACAGACGATAATTTAATGAAATTGTGTGGAGATCAAAGATTTTGAGGTTGTACTATGTGACATTTAAGTCAGGGGCAAAATGCCCCTATAGCTACAATAAGCATATTATTATAATGGTTCTGATTATAATTTGTTTAACCTTCCAAGGTGACATGCCATGCCATGCTAGGCCACCCGTGTTGCCCGCCAATGTAGCATTGCTTATCTTAAAGAACGCAAAATGTGTTTGTTCATTTGTTTGTTTCATTATTTACTTAATTCCCAATTGGCAATTTGGAACAACATGCTTGTCTTTGGATCTGTTCATAATTGTCCTTTTCTCAAACAGCACAAGCGCCCAGGGTTGCCATTCTGGTTCTCGAAGCTCTATGGCAGTAGACCAGGAGATCACAGTAGCTCCACTTTCCTCACAGCGACTGTCTGCATGCCAAACACTGCGAGGCACAACCTCATACCCCCACACGCAAACACTCACCAACTGATTTACAATATACACCCACACATACACAGCCATAGACTAGTTGTGGCTGAAGAGACAGCCCGGTCCCTTTTTCTTAAGTAAAGCACGAATTAGATATTCTGCTCCTTCACGACAACATTCCTGAACATACAACGTAGAATTCGTACTGACGCTCATTAACACTTCTCCTCGAGTGTAGGTCGGTTGATTTTTTTGTTTATGCTATTCCAGTTTGACCAGGTGAGCGGGGTGGGGGTGACACAACTGGCATGACACCCTAGCTGAAGCATGTTGAAATGAGCAAGACACAGCACACACACAGGGTTGGTCGGTGGATGGACGGTCGTCTGTTCCTTGGCCTTAGCTTTTCCTCCAGGGAGTGTACGGGGAGTCGGTGCAAAAAATACAACAAGCTAGTTAGCATGAGGATCAGGGGCGAGGGCGGAACGAAGAGAGCTGTAATTTTATACATGTGCTTTGTAAATGTTTTCTATGTGCAGTATTTGATAATGTAAAACTGGTATTTTTGTGGTTTGTACGCTGCCGAATTGATTAATTAAGGTGCACGTAGTTTTGTAAGAAAATAGAAACCAACGTTGAAGGAGAAAAAAGAGAAACTTTCAGATTCAGAAGCCTGTATTTGCATGCCCATTGACATCTGGACGCAAAGTCAATAAAGATTATTTGAATCACTAACCTTTGACCTTGCTTTTTTCCAGCAGTGTTTTGCTATTGTGATATGCATTTATTGGAGATACTTAAAATGAGAGAGCATATGTCAACGTAAACCAGTATGCCTATTTTAATTTCATCAAAATATTTATTATATTGCCACATAACAGTAGATTACGATACATATACATACATCGTCACAAGTTCTATATATAAACTGGTGTGAACATGAAAACAAGAAAAGGCAAAGCATACTGTATTAAATATTCAGACCTAAAAATAACAAAACATCCAACTTGAATGTAAGAAATATAATGTGCAGCAATATCAATCTGATGGATAAAGTACACACAATTTGATTCGGTCAATACATAGAAAGATACATTCTCAGCTTTGATTTACTTTTATACAAGCCAAACATTATAGACAAGTAGGAGAATGAACAAATGTGTCCAGGCTTATCAAAAAAGGAAAATATAAAACCAAAAAAAATTGGGTGATTTTCAAATGTTACAGACAACACTATCTTTACCACAAGCATGATTAATTCAAAAGCATGTTCTTTATAAACTAATATTGCTAAGAGATGAAGAGCCAACTGTGATGTGTCATTTTGGCTGCGCTCTCCAAACAAACAGGCTAAATATGACTCTAGTCTGTGCTCAAACCAACCATGATTAGAAAGAGTTGATATCTGTGTTGTTGATAAGAGGAGGCTGTGCTACAGACTGCATGCTGTCAATCATCTGGAATCCTTCCAACTTTCACGTTTCTCTTTTCATTTTTGAAAATGGATGAATTCCTCAGAAAATGATCACTCTATTCCACAAAACATCCTGAAAATAAAAGTCAGGTTAGACATTTAGAGGGCTTCAATTTGACCTCCAGGGTAGTATTTAGCCACCACTAGCCACATCCAATAGTATCATGTCACAAAATTACAAGTGAGCATGTCCACCTAGATATATGATGGATAGATCAGAGCTTCCGGCCTCACACCTGGAGATAAAAAGGGTCCCCTTTAAGGAATAAGAAAAGCGACTGATGAGATAGCAAGTGCTGTGTGCAATATGACAGATTGGTGGATGTTGTCGATTGAGTTGTTGACCCGATCGCTATTTTCAGTAAAAGCGCAAAACATTAATAGAAACCAAGTGAAGTCATTGACATACATAGTCAAAGAAAATCTAATATACAAGCCACAGAATTATTCAGGCAAATAAATGGATATTCACAATCAATCTGTGGTCAATACATTCGAGGACAGACATCCATAGACGTGTTTTTTCATCCTACATATCGTTCCAGTGAAACCAACGGTCTTGAAAGGTATTTTAATTTTATCCAATGACATCAATTTTCTATGTTTCCAAACGCTTTATATAACCCCTCAAAATGATTATTTATTTCTGAAACATAATCAAGTGAAGCAGCGCTTGGAGAAACATGAAACATTTGGATCTTTAGAACGGAGACATTCGGAGATACACATTCCGGGGACAAATTCGACGTTGTCACGCACACGCACCCGCACAAACACACATATACACAAAATACAATCAATCAGTCATACAATCATAGGGAAATAGACATTCTCGTCATGCAATCCATGGAAGCATCAGTGAAATATGTATGGACCCACGACATTCATCGTCTTTTCCATTTCTGCTTTCATTTTCCGTTTTCTTTACATTGTTCTCGAAAAAAAAACGTCCTCTCTGAACTCACTGCTGTGCAGGGTGCGTCTTGAGGTGTGTGGGCTCCTTCTTCCTGTTTGTTTCCTGTCTACATTCAGTACCAAGTGTTTCCCAAGTGACCAGCCCCTTAGCAGAGGGAGTAACACAGTGATTTTATATGTCCATGGGAAGAGTCCAGCCCGGACCAGCTGTTGGTCCATAGGGCGTTACCCTCCGCGGCACAACTTAAGGTACTGCCATGAACTGCGTCTGATCCCCTTCTTGTTGTACAGAGACATCTGTGTGTAATCCCATTAGATGTAGTACAAACGTCACAAAGCACGTTGGAATATGGTACGAACAAATAAAGCTAGTATTGATCTTTGGTTTTCCAATTATCTCGCGAGGACCTTCCAGCGAGTATAGTAGATGAAAACATGATTCTTCCTGAAACCTGGAATGAACATTTGCCGGTTATGAGCTCTTCAGGTAGCTGTTGTTGTAGCGGCTCTGTCTCCTCCAACAGTGGGGGTCTTATATATTAATGCAAATAATAATGATCATAATAATAATAAGCGACAAGCTTATCCTGTCTCTAGTGGTTTATATAATCAGGCCACGGCTAGAGATGGGTGGTGGACACCAGCCTAGGCACACACACGTACGCATACACACACACACACACACACGCGCACACACACACACACACACACACACACACACACACACACACACACACACACACACACACACACACACACACACACACACACACACACACACACACACACACACACACACACACACAAACACACTTGTATGGAGATGTGCCGTCCTAGCTGGCAGCCACTACCCAAAGGTTTTGCGATGGGACTCTGGGACCTGTATTCCGAGGTGTCTGGGTTTGCCTGCGTTTGTCTGGGCTACAGAGGGTTGTCAGGGCAACAACAGAGATCTGCAAAACTCTGCCCTGGATGGGGAAAGGAAGCATGTGCGTGCATGGGAGAGAAAGAGGGAAAGAGAGAGAGAGATAGAGAGGGAAGGAAGAGAGCGAGAGAGGTAGTATTCGTATCCTGCCAAACCTCAACCATTTTTTCCACATGGGTCTCCAACTTCTCCCTGGCCCGTCTCAACCCCTCCCTCGGCTCCGGCCTCCTCCTCCTTGCTTGCTATAGAAATGTTAGGTTTAAAATCCACATATCTTTATGAGGTCATTCCTCAACGTCAACGTCACCATCCGCGGACAGAAGGCTTCATTTCCACACATGTGCCGCTAGGTGGGCGGTGCTTGAGGGTGTCGGTTTTTCCGTCTGTTTCCCGCCTTTTCCTGTCGCGGCGCCGCCATTGGTCCCGAAGAAATTCATGCCGGCCATTTGTTGGTTCACCTGAAAGAAAGAACAAGAAATCAAGTTGTTATTAAACTGTTTAAAATCAAATGTAAACCACAAATGTCAACAAATGTTCGTTATGGAAGCAAAATAATGGAACGGTCCTACAGAGGCCAAGAGTAAATTTGTTCTTTCTGATCTGTTCGGCCAAATTCATTTAAAAAATAATGAAGGAACTGTTTGCCTTGAACCTAAAGTTAGACCATGTAAATACAAAACCCCCAAAATAATTAGTCGTATCGCAATATTTACCAAACCCCAATACATACAAACATTGGAACTCCAAAAATCTTTGTAATACTGTATGGTGAGGCCACGGCCAAATCCCCAAGTCAACACAACAGAGCCTACCTGGGAAACATGCCACTGCATCTGCTGGGGCTGCTGGCCAAGGGCTCCGTACACCTGCTGCTGAGGTAGGCCGGCCATACCGCCCATCTGCTGCTGCATCGTCATGGGGTTCTGCTGCTGTCCCCCAAGGCCGTTCTGCTGCTGTCCCATCATGCCGTTCTGCTGATGTCCCATCACGCCCTGGGGCCTGTTCATGCTGGACATGTACTGCTGTTGGGCCACGCCCGCTTGGGCGTGCGCACCCATCATGCCGTTCTGGTGCGCTCCGATGGTCATGGAGCTCTGCGACCGCCCCGACATGGCCATCTGCGATGACATCATGGCGCCGCCCATTCCTCCTATCTGGCCCAAAGAGTGGAAGGAGCCTCCGTACGGATGGTTTGGGTAGCCCAGCTGATTCATGTACAGGCCGGCTGACGGACAGAACAGAGGGCAGACCGGGGAAGCAAAAGACAACCAATAGGTGAAAGGCCTGAACACCTGACCCACTGCAGGTGTCTTCAGCTGAGACACGAGACATGAGGTCATACATTGATTCACATAGTCGACCCTAGTGGGAAACCTCCTGACCCTAGAAGAGTTAAAGGCAGGGAAGGCAATTTATTTTAGAAGCGTTTTTTGTTTTTTTGTTGACATTTTCCTTACATCCTGACACCAATTAATAAATCAAATAATTGGTTTGTTGGCTAGTCCATTAGCTACCAAGCTAGCTACGCACACTCTGCCCATGCACTCATTGAGAAAGACAATAGGCAAGGCAGACATATGATTGAAGTTAGCCAGCTGGTCACATGCTTCCAGGGAGCGGCTCTGGGGGAAGGCCTCAAAGGAGGGGTGGAATTCTTTTCAGTTAGATTCTTTCCAAAAAACCAAGCTTACGCTGGCTGATTCCTCCAAATTGCCAACCCTAGCTTAAAATGCCAAAGCAATTGAGCGACACAGGATCACACACAGCTACACAGAACCAGTTGTCATATCAAATAAGTGAAGGAGCTACATTGTTGGAGGAGTTTCTAACAACAGAGGATTGCGTGGAAAGCCATTTTTTTTCGTGGCTCACCTTGGGCGGCCATGGCATTGGCGTGTACGGAGGGGGCGGAGCCATAGAGGGAGAGGATGGAGTCCTTTGACAGCTTCTTCACCTTGGTGCCTTCCTCCCGTCTGGACGGCGGGTCCAGGAAGAGGCTGAGGTTCTCAGGGACCGATGCTGCTACTCTACTTCTGGGCATGGAGTTGGACTGGAGAGAGAGAGACAGAGTGAGACTTAATGCATACTCTTTTATAATATACTAGGTTGACATTATTATTTTTCCTTTGATCAATTGTCAAACTGCTTTAGCAATGCAAAATGTTAATTTTCCATCCCAATAAGGCTCTGTTGAATTGTAATGAATAGAGAGAGAGAGAGCGAGAGAGAGAGAGGGAGGGAGAGAGAGAGAGGAAGAGGGAGACAGAGAGAGAGAGAGAGAGGGAGGGAGAGGGAGGGAGAGAGAGAGAGAGGGAGAGGGAGGGAGAGAGAGAGAGGAAGAGGGAGACAGAGAGAGAGAGAGAGAGGGAGGGAGAGGGAGGGAGAAAGAGAGAGAGGGAGGGAGAGGGAGGGAGAGAGAGAGAGGAAGAGGGAGACAGAGAAGGACAAAATGGAGAGTCAGGGGGAGAGACAAATAAAGTCAAGCGAGTGAGAGGGACAGCAAACAAAGTATATAACAGAGTATTTTCGCCCCTATGAACAAAAAAGGTGACACAGGCCGAATGCATTATGCATCCTCTTACTGGCATTTGGCTCGAGGAAACGGAGGCAGGGAGCGGCGGAGAGCTGAATGGGTCCAAGGCAGAGTGCGCCAGGGCTGGGTTAGCCAGTGCAGAGTTCTCCCCCTCCTCTGGAATACACCTCCCAGTGTGTAACTTAGCTGGACTGGGAGCAGGGGCATCTATGAGTAGAAATGTTATCACGTTATGATTATTGTACACAATGATACACTTGTTCTAAATGTGGTCGTACAAGTGTTTGCATGCATGTGTGTTTCTATGTGTGTGTGTGTGTGTGTGCCTCTGACATTTTCGGAGGATTTAAATTGTATATCGCTGCATCCATTTTTTGGTGAAATGCCGCTTCTGACGTGGGTGTGCATGCATGCGTGCATGCGTGTGTTTATGCATACCTAATCCTAGCAAGTCTGTGACGGTCTGTGGCTGTGGACTGACTTCTCGTTTCTGGTGTAAGAACAAAAAATGTCAAAAGAAAGGCAATATTCAGACAGTTCAACCAATTGCCCACAAAAAAACGAATCCCTGTATGACCACTGTGAGGGCATGCGAGTGTAAAATCACCAGTTTCATCTTCTCAAACACGACAGGCTCCTTGGGTATGTTGTCACAGCTCTTTTCTTTCTGCAAAGAGATGATTCCAGGGGTGAGGTGAAGTTGTTAGTGTGTGTATTACAGGGATTTATCCTTGCTCTTTTAATGTCTACTGTCAGTTATGTTCCTAATATAATGCTAGGCTAATGCTATGCTAACATGAGCAACCAGGTAGGAATGGCACACAGGCACCAGGAGATAGCTAGGTCAGAGTCTCTCAAAGTGTGTTCATCTTTCTGTGTTTGTGTGTGTGTGTGTGTGTGTGTGTGTGTGTGTGTGTGTGTGTGTGTGTCTGCACATACCCTGAGCATTTTGATGTCGATGACCTTGTCCATGTACTTCTTCTTGTCGTACTTGTCCCTGATGAAAATCTCTGACGACCTGCGCAGCATGTCAAGGAAACAAACAAAAGCCATGCATCTTGACTCTCTCCTTTATCCAATTTCTCGCCTTCCTTTATCTGTTTGTCTGTCCGTCTGTCTGTCTGTGTCTGTCTATCTGTGTCTGTCTGTGTGTGTGTGTGTGTGTGTGTGTGTGTGTGTGTGTGTGTGTGCGTCTCTCTCTCTCTCTCTCTCTCCCTCTCTCTCTCTCTCTCTCTCTCTCTCTCTCTCTCTGAAACAGTGGCAGTATGATGAGGATACTGGTCCGTCTGTCTGTGTGTGTGTGTGTGTGTGTGTGTGTGTGTGTGTGTGTGTGCGTGTGCGTCTCTCTCTCTCTCTCTCTCTCTCTCTCTCTCTCTCCCTCTCTCTCTCTCTCTCTCTCTCCCTCTCTCTCTCTCTCTCTCTCTCTCTCTCCCTCTCTCTCTCTCTCTCTCTCTCCCTCTCTCTCTCTGAAACAGTATGATGAGGATACTGGTCCGTCTCGGGGCGTTGGAAGCACTCAGGTAAGAAGGCCTCGTACAGTCGCTTGGCCTTCGCGTTCCCCATCTCCTGGACACACTGGAAAACAGAGGAAACATGGAAAGCTAGCCTCATTCAGGGTTTAAGGGTTTTTATTAGACTTTTATTTTCTTTCGTCGGATAGCTTGTTTCTATCTTTGGCCATGTGGAACAGCCAACATAATATCTGAACTAAGGAATTTCAGTGCAATACACAAGTCCCTTGCTGTGTTCCAATATCCATACTATTGGTACTCACTATACTTAGTTTGAGTATGTAGGGCGTTCCAATTAAGATTGGGCGAAAATGAGTGTACTGAAAGGACCTGGATTGTGTACTCAAAACGTACCTCGGAGTATGGGAAAATGCACACTTTTCGTACTCAACGGCAGCCATCTTAGCTACGTAGAGAGAAGAGGCGGAGCCAGGCTGAGCCAACATCGGCGCATTTTCCACATAGCCTGCATTAATGGAGTCATTTCTTCGTTTTTTTTTTCGATTATAGCTTTTTATAGTTACTAGGCGTAAAGAGTTCACCGTTCAAAGCGGGATAATTATTGTGGGGGAGGAGCCACGGCGGCAGTCGCGATCATAACTTTCGGTTAGTGCACCACCGAGTTTTCGATTTGGAACGACACTGATATCTGAAAACCAGCGCATATAGTGAGTGCGGATAGTGTACTACATTTAAGTGTAGTCATGGAAGTATGGCTATTGGAACACAGCACATGACCCCTCCTGTCACATCCTAAACAGAACCCTGCCCACAGTGTGTGACCTCTGACCTGAACCTGCTCCTGCGTCCACTGGTCCAAGTTGACCGACTTGACCTTGGAGATATGCACCCCGAGGTTCCGGTGGATCCCGGCACATCGGATACACACGAAGATGCCCAGGTTCCAGGATGCCCATCTCGGACCTGGAGAGAAAGAGAGAGAGAGAGAGAGAGAGAGAGAGAGAGAGAGAGAGAGAGAGAGAGAGAGAGAGAGAGAGAGAGAGAGAGAGAAGATTAGTATTAAAGGATACTTTCATTGAACCAAGGGTTACCAGGCAGAATATGTTAGATAAGACAGAAATGTACCACAGGAGCATCAAGAGAAAGAGAGGGAATGAGATGTAGGGGGTTGGTCGGGAGACTTATGACGTGAAAGATTCATTTTAGTCCAATTATAGATGAGATAGACAGGCCTGAAACCTAATTTAATGTGAATGAATTCATTAGGGAAACACAGCCGTTCCCCATGTGTCTCGCTGGTATCTTGGCATATTATCTAATCCAAGGCTAGTATGTGCCCACTGGGCTTAGATAGCAGGGTAAAGAGACATGGGAGAAAGCGGGAGAGAGAGCGAGAGATAGAGAGAGAAAGAGAGAGAGGGGCACATTTATTATATATCTGTTACTTATTCTTTTTCAAGAATGCAGACACACAAACACGTGTGTACACACACACACACACACACACACACAAACACATTGAATTGGCAGTTATGTAAAAGGCAGAGTTAGAGCTACAGGTTCTAAATGGACTTAGTCCTGCAGTTACAAGCTGTGTATCTTTTCTTTACAGGCATCGGCACACCTGCACACAGAAACATGTTGTGTATCTGTGTACATGCAGGAACAAAGCCGACCTTTTAAGGGGCCGTGAGTGACAAAAAAGGCGACATTTAAGTACTTTGAGTGATAAAACCAAAGCTAAATACTGGCAGTGTTTGACAGCATTGGGGTAAGTGGATTCATCTGCAATACTGGTCCAGAACTGGGTGCTATATGGTAGATGAGGAAAAACATTGCTTGCCAGCTATTTTTTGTTGTTGTTGCTCAAATTATGCAACCGTCCTCTTGAGTGAGCCAGCTTCAAAGAGAATGCACTTCAACACTTGGCACCTCGTTCTCTACCCAATTAAATTAAATCCCCCTCTCTCCCTCTCTCTGTCTCTCTCTCTCCCTCTCGTTCTCTCTGGCTCTCACACACATTCTCTGTCTCTGTATCTGTCTCTCTCTCTCTCTGTCTCTCTCTCTCCCCCCCCCCCCCCCCCCCTCTCTCTCTCTCTTGCTCTCTCTCTCTTGCTCCTCATAATAAATCTCTAGTTTGGGCTTTGGCGCGGTTCTCTATTGAACCACTAGATGGAGGTGAAACTCTAGAGTCCAGCAGTCAACTTTGACTGCCGGCCAATACAATGAAACAGTACGCTATTTACAAAGATAATTTTGTATGCGAAAAAAGAGGAAATACATTTGTCAACCACAAAACTACCACAATACTGACCTCTCTGCGGTAACAGCGGATACTATAAAGTGTGTTTATGCAGACTCTGGAACAAATGGGTTTTTATGGCTGACTGATTCGCTGAATTATTCAAAGGCTATGACCTGTTATTATTGGTCCATCAACATAAAAATAAATGACTGAAGTGACTTTATGATAAATGTAAGTGGTATGTATATTAAATTCAAGCATCACATTTTTGTATAACATATTACGGTACAATTTGGCAAAACAACAATAGTTTATGTGAAGTACAATTTATCGTACTATATATAGAATACTAAACCAACATCTGAATTATTAACATAAACTGTTGAATGAAGTAAATGTGAACCGAGGTACTCTTGGCTAAACCCCATAGGTCCTTATAAGTGCATTATTGCTCCAGACAGACAGGAAGCAGAGAGAGAGAGAGAGAGAGAGAGAGAGAGAGAGAGAGAGAGAGAGAGAGAGAGAGAGAGAGAGAGAGAGAGAGAGAGAGAGAGAGAGAGAGAGAGAGAGAGAGAGAGAGAGAGAGAGAGAGAGAGAGAGAGAGAGAGAGAGAGAGAGAGAGAGAGAGAGAGAGAGAGAGAGAGCGCAGAATCAGCCGATAGGACATAAAGGGCAGGCAGGGCGTCCTAATAACAGGCTGTACGTCCCCCTCCATCCTCCTGACTGTCTGGCTCCAGCATTAGCTCTAATGGCTAATAATAGAATTACTCAGCAAAGCCAACTTAACCACTGTAAACACTGAAACGGGGCCGGATAATATATATAAAGAGAGGCAGTGAAGGAGAAAGAGCAGCAGGGAGACTGAAATAGAGTAAAAGAGAGAGAGAGAAGGAATGAGTGAGAGAGAAATTAGTGAGAGAGAAATGAGAAGCCAGTGCATGTGAATCCCTTGTCTTTCCTCCCTTCCCATTCTTATCCTTATCCTTTGTTCAGTGACCAGTGTCTCAAATGTATTCTTTCCCGCATATTTGCATATTGCTTGTGGAGAGCTGTGACTCGGTATGTAAATCAGTCATTCCTGAACATTACTCTCAAGCCACTGATTATTCTACGAGGGATGGGTTCAAGAGCTCTGTGTGTGGGTTTCTGTGTGTGTGTGTGTGTGTTTGGGTGTATGTGTGTGTGTGTGTGTGTGTGTGTGTGTGTGTGTGTGCGTGTGTGTGTGTGAGGTCAGTTGAGCATGCATATGTTGAGCTAATCGGCCTTGCTGCAGGGTATTATGGAGCTGTGGCTGCTAAGACCTGAGTCAGCCCTGCAACGAATAAACAGAGGAACCAAAGCCAACACCTGGTGAAGGATGCCTTCAGTCAAGGGACTGTATGTGTCGGACAACTCGCTGTTTCTTTCTCTGTTTGAATATTTAACGCTGAACGAAGCCTTTGTCCAGAGCAACTAACAGTCAAGGAAAAAGGATATTTTAGATACATGTCAAAGCACTTCGGGATTAGGAATGGGGCTTCATTACAGAAACTTCCTAACTCTGAAATCCTATCCTATCTTGAGATAGGAAGGCATTTAGGGGTTTTGATATTACAGAAGGAAAATAAGATAGGAAACGGCCAACAGGTTAGGGAATGCTTCTGTAATAGGAAATTAGGATTTTTCCTATCTTTGAGTCCCTAACTTAAATTAGGAAGAGAAGTTAGGATTTTTTCTGTATTGAGGCCCCTGGCTCAGATTTGAGCTGGGAGTCCAACACCCTAACCTTCTAGAGACTATGCTGCCCCATCCCCCTATACTCCCCCATCTGCAGTGTGTGGAAGCCTGTTGGATGGCCAGGTAAGACTCCTCAGAAAAGTATTTTTGAACAAAGGAACCGCCACAGCGATGTGAACCGATTTGTGGTGACCTACAAAATCGCCTACATCTGCTGCTCTTGAGTAAGAAGGGCCTGTTTGTTATTGTTTGCTCCATTTCTTTCTTTCTTTCTTCCCCACACAGAGCTCGGAATAACGCTGTCCCACACTCTTCCAAAGCCACGTATAGCTTTACAGGTGCAAGGCATGAGTCAATGCACGAGTTATTATAACCCCCGCACTTGGAGCCCAACGGTGGTGGATGATCAAACTGAGTAGGAGCACGAGTCAACAAATTCCCAATTTATATTTGTTTCAAAGCATAATACGTAAAATACCTTACACCCACCAACCCCCCTCAAACACATGGGTTTTGCATGTATTTGTCTATACATTGTGTCCTGTATGTATGGACTAATCATAGACAAACACATGCAAAATACATCTTTACGTCCGCATGCAAACATAATAGACACACGCACACACAAACACACATGACGCATCGTCAATTTCGGAAGTAACCCAGACCAGAAAAAGTTCTGAAACACCCTGTGACCCAATAATATAGACTCAAACACAAACGCCCCCTTGCATCCGGGCACACATTATCAGACACGCATCACGGCTGTTGATTTCATCGTCTTCTTTTTTTGCTAATTGTATTTTAACACAATTTAAAAGAGGTTTCACTTTGACCTCTGTTGCTATCGGTTACATAATATCCTGCTAACTAAGGGTATCAAGTGTAACTCTTTAATCAACAGCAGCGTACTTGTTTTTAAACCATTAGTGTTATGAATCGATGGTACTTGACTTTAACGCCCCCATCAGCATTCTAGGAAAGATTAATTAACATCTATGTAGGCATCGGCCAGACCGGATAGTAGACAGCAAAAATGTGCCCTGTTTCCTCGACTAAAGTGAACTAGCTGTATCAAGTTGGGGTCTGTATGATACATTAATTACAGTAAAAAAGTGACATGCTTGCATTGAGATGAGGTGGAATAAAGGTAAAAAATGTTTTAAATAGTTAAAATGAAACAGTATTTAACTTAAGTATGCTTTTTTTAACACCCCTGGTTGAAGCCTGGCATCGCCAGACAAATTACAAACTGTTAGTAGGCTGGAACCTCTGCATTCATCTTCGATTTCCAAGGGGCGTCACCAATGGGCGCAGACCAACATGCCTCTGAACGTAATTGGATAGGGCTACAACCAATCATAGCAAAGAAACAGGTGACGCAGCCCGGAGCAACGCAGCTCTGTCTCGATAGTGGAATCAACAGACAATTCTATATCAGCAGCAGACATCTCTGTTGATAATGAAATGCCTCTACGTCGTGCCTGAACCGTCATCCTATTCATCCCGCCTCAATGTTAGATAAACGGTTGTAATTGGTCGGTCTGTTTTGTACCGGGCATAAATTTGGGATGGGAGGGAGGCCAGACCTATCTGCAGAGGAATTGTAACATTAGCATGCGCGATTCTTTCTTGTACCCAGGCTACCTGGTTGTAACCCTGCCAAGACGATACAATATCGTTTTCTGTTGTTTTGTTTCCCAAAATCAACAGGCAACAAGACTGAGCCTTTGCCCGCTTTTCACATTGTGTTAAGTGTTAAGATAATTTATGGAGATAATATAGATAACATACTGACTAACATAGTGTCTAGTAGTGCCATACATGTTTTATCGGCATCAACCGACATTTAAAAAAAAATAATAATAAAAAAAACGGAATACTAATATTTGAAAATAACAGCGTGGTTCGCGAGCTTTTTAACCCGTCAAAAAGTCCACAAAAACCAACAAAACAGTACCACGCTAAAGTCAAAAGTCAGACACAACATTGACAATTCAGTTCAAACATCAGACTAATGGACCACTGGAATGAAATGGAAAACCAAAACAGTTTTAGCATTTGGTCCTCTCTCTCTAACCGCAGTGTGAAACCATACCAGCCAGATAAGGGTAGTGGTTGTGGAGAGAGGGAGAGTGGATGAAGCTAGGAGTGGCCAGCGCCTCCATAGGCCCTCCCTCACAGCTCATCTGATAGGACGACGGCAGCTCGCTGTCATTGTTGTCGGGAGGGGCCCGGGGGGAGTCATAATTGCCAGGTGATGTCTCCACGGCAACCACGTCAAACCCACGGTGCGTGTGTGTGCATTGTGCATGCAATACACGAGCACAATGGAGGCAAGAACAATACCTAGAGGCGTACAGGTGGAGGAACAGGAGGGAATGGAGGGCCGAGGCGAAAACACACAAGCACACACACACACACACACACACACACACACACACACACACACACACACACACACACACACACACACACACACACACATAAACACACACGGACCACACGTGCCACTGGACATGTCTCGCACCTTCAGTCCTCTGATCATACAGGGTTGCGAGGAGCCAGAAAATAGCAGCTTTTGGGGAACCAGGACTAACAATAAAAAGAACATTTCAGACACAGTCTCATTATGGAAGTTATAAGGGCTGGGATTAAGCCTGAATACAGCAGTTCCCGTTTACCATCATATATTCAGATGATTTTGTTTTCCATACATTCATAAAAAGACAACAGAGACAAGAATTAAGGAACATGAAAAGTCAATTATTACAGGTGTAAATGTCCTTTGAAAATGTAATATAATCAAACATTGAAATGTTACATTATAGGCTTCTATAATGATTCCTGCTCATCGCTTTAATCATGAGATACAGGTGTGTGTGTGTGTGTGTGTGTGTGTGTGTGTGTGTGTGTACCCCCCTGTGTTCTTTCTGCTACTTGCTCTTTAACCACTCAGAAGGGCGAAGGCGATGACACCACTCTAATCTACGGCAGGGCAAACAGGATTAAAGCCAAAGCCCATTCAGCCCCATATGTCCAGATGTCCAGCAGAGGAGCAGCGTGTCTTACAGTTGAATATAGTCATAGCCATTGCAGGCATCTATATGGTCGTGTTTGTTTACGATATCGACATTACTGTTGTGACTTGTCGACAAACAATACTAATCACGGGATTTATCTTGTGCTTCATCTCCTCTCTCTCTATCTCTCTCTTCTACCTCTCACAATGTACTTCTCCTCCACTCTATCGTTCTGCCTTGTATCTTGTTGGTTACACTGCAGAGATGGGACGTCAGAGATTTAACAACTTAATTAGGCAGGCTTCTGATTTAAACCTTTAATGAAAAGAGGAGAATGAAATAAAGGGAGGGAATAAAGCACCAGGAACGTTTGTCTGCCAAGCAGGACACAGAGTAGATGGACCGTCGGTATTCCTGGAGAACTCCCATGCCGTAGCCACGTTGGTCTGATGACCCATTCTGATACTTTATACCAGCATTTTAGCAGAACTGTTGCGCAAATGTTTAAGTCATATGATATATAAATATGAATAGCTGTAGTTTAGCTGTAGTTTAGCTGTAGAGAATGCTGGAAATCGAACATTCATTTAAATGTGCAAGGGAAAGATATGTGTGTGGGTGATGTTGGTGTGTGAGTGTGATTGTGGGCCGATTTCTATTTTCTCTCCTTACCCCACATCTAAAGTCTAATTAGACTAGGCCAATGGTTAGCCACAGTAATAAGAGCTACGCAGCCAGACATACCCCGGCCGCTTGTGTCTGTGTTTGGATGTGTGTGTCTGTGTGCCTTTATGCATTCGATTTTAGGTATTGCATAAACAACAATAAAACATGTTTGCTAGTTCACTTATAGTACCTTCATAGCCTTGGGATAGCATGACTGCAGATTAGCATTACTGTAGAATGAGTTAAGAATGAAGAATATAGGTGAGCAGCTGTGGCTAATTGGCCTGGCCTGCTTAATTGGGTCCATTACTCCTTAAGTATTTCCCTAGACTCCTGCCATCCGGCCACTGACGCTGTAAATGCAGCCTCGGATACCCAAGTGAATACTGGGAGATTTTGAGCAGACAAAGCCGTATTAGCTACACCATTTCTTTCTAATCTTCTAATCTTAACTGTAATGGGTCATTGAATATTCGTCAGAAATGGCTGCTTTACAAAAGGGAAGAACAGAGGGACTGACAGTGAAGGAAAGATAGTTTTCTCAGATTTCCATTTTTAGTTTTCACTTAGCTTCTTTTGATAGAGATAGCAAGGGCAGTGGGATATTTTTAGTGGTGTTGTAATTTTATAGGCTTGCTTTAGGAATTCAATCAATGATGAGATTGAGCAATAAAGTGCAACTAATGTGCCAATAACCCCCCTCCCCTGAAAAAAAGAGAGTGAGAGAGAGAGAGAGAGAGAGAGAGAGAGAGAGAGAGAGAGAGAGAGAGAGAGAGAGGGAGAGAGAGAGAGATAGCGAGAGCGAGAGAGGAGAGAGACAGAGAGAGCGCGAGAGTGAGAGAGAGAGAGCAAGAGAGATAGAGAAGCTGCCTTGAATCACCTTCGCATTGTTTGCGTAAGCAAATAGAGTAAGGTCAGGTCTCTCCATGACTGGTCAGAATATATGGTAACTTCCTGTTAGCCTGGCAGAGGTTTCTGGAGGCTGTGCCAAAGCACATTGATTGGACACTGGAACTAAAGCATTATTTTTTAATGCATGGTACTAATAAACAGACATATATGAATAATAGGAATTGTTTGGGAATTTGGAAAGTTATAACATGGCAGATTTAATTCCGAACAAGGTTATCTTTTCAAAGTCTCAACTTCAATGTGGAACACCTTATTTGGGATATTAAATTTGAAATGTGCCCTTGGTGAATATGTGACTAAATCCTCACATCCTCTGTTGCTGCTTTTGAATTTAATACATGCCCATATAAGGCCCACCGGTCAATTGCAAGCAAACACCTTATTCTGATAGGACACTGTAGTTATTATTTAACTTCTGAAGAGCATTGACTGCATGTCAACAAACCCAGTACATAAGACGGAAAACACTGCTTTCTGGTCTTTTTTGTGTTGAGTCTGACTTCTGTTTGTCTTTCTCTCTGTACAACACACATGCCTTGTATCCTTGTAATGCAAACACATGTCATCTGTTGTTAAATATTTGTGTGAACCACATAACTTTTAAATAGGTGTAAACCTTTTTTCAGTTTACCATTAGCAAAAACAGCTTGTAACTTGATATGCCCTTGTTGGTCATTGAGAATGTGCCCTGTTCGACTAAAACACAGAAACTACAGCATGGCCCGCAAATAGGGCTAAAAGCATTCTTTCTAGGCGTGGAATGTTACGCACATATGAACGACTAGAGGCTAATGCCCAAATATAAAGCTTTCACCCAGACAGGTTGGAGTTCTCTCTGTGAAGGATATACAAAACACAAAAAATATTGTTATAACCTTGATGAAAGTGGTCTCAATGTCCTAATGGGAGCATTTGTAAGGTGTTGATATCTAGCAAATTCCAGGGAGCAATTGCAAGGCACCTATTAGCCTTCCCTACTCAGGAACTGTAATTGTGTAATTAGCACTTGACAAGAAGATACAAATAGCCTGTATGTTTCACAGAGATTATGTTCACATTTTAGACCATACAAAGGGGCTGCAGGAACATGCCCTATTCCATGTTAGTCACCAACGTTTTGCCATCAACAACATAGCCAATCAGCCAATTGCTGATCATTCCCAGGATTTTATAAAAAAAATACTTTGAGTCACACATTTTGATAAATAGTCATATAGTACGTTATTATTTGGGTCCTGACCTGCACTACACAGGTAGATAATGGTTATGAGCTAGTTGCTGTGTTTATCCTCGGGGCTCCATAAGGGTTTGGTTGGGGCAGCCAAAAGTCAGTGCAGGTGTCACTCCATCTCGCCTCGTGGGACATGACGTTTTTTTTCTGCATAGTACTATGTAATTGGTCGAACGAGGAGTGCAACGCCGCATTTTCTACTGTAAGGGCAAAGGGATGTTGATTCCCATTCACACACATAGTCTACACGCACAATTCCCATCATAGCCTATCAACCATCGTGTACGGAAATTAACATTTGTAGAAAACCTACCTTTCGACTCGCAGTCAGCGCAGAATTTATTCTCTTCGAGCGCTAATAGTGAGTTGAGGACAGCCTGGTATCTGTCTATGTCTTTCACAGATTTGCCAGTCATCATTGCACTGTACCAACACCTCCAGAGCCCGTAGTCCTCGCAGGCTGTTAGCAAATTGTCTAATAGTATTACGCCAGGGTTTATGTCAAATAGACAAGTAGACTACAATGCAGCAGAGGCGCTGTGTTCCTTGTACCTTTCGGTCGATTAAAGCTGGATTTTCACTACGCTGCGATATTTTCTTTTTAAACGACCCGGCATGCAGGTTGTTTGAGTTGTTAAAGCATACTAGTGTATTTTCTTTTAAAAAAAATAACAATAATCGCTTATCGACTTTCACGGGCGCATCTGTTTGCCTTTAATTTCTAGCGAGGCTTCTTCCTCAACTGTCCTCCTCTTACTTCCCTCTGGCTGTTACTGGCAGCGGCCGCCACACCAGCGTGCGCGCACATGCGTACACACAGCCTACACGGTCACACACACGCGCCTCATAAACACTAGCGTGAGCGCGCGCGCGCACACACACACACACACACACACACACACACACACACACAGTCAATTAGTATTATAATTATGTTGTCCTATAAGGTCATTCATGGTAATTCTTTAAATATTTTATACTTATAACAGATGTTTACACGTTATAATTTCTAATAATCATAATGTTTAACTCATTGGCTTACAAATACAGCCTATTTACAACGGCTAACCAAAGATGGAAGAAATCACGCCATCTCCTGATCAATCTGAGTAATGCAGTCACCCGTTGATCCTCCGGAACACCAGGTGGCGCTCACACGTGTTCCGGGGCAGCACTTTGACAGCTGACCGGAAAACTACTTCCAAGGTTTTAATCACGGGAATTACTCAGTGGAAAACAAATAAATAAAAGATTAATACATAGCCAGCCGTCCGCTGTAACGTTAGACACAATGTCTAGGCAGTCCAACCGAACGACAGACAACAAGAAGATGGTGAGTGTCTCCCCCGCCGCTTTGCCGCCACTGCTCTTCTCCCCGCCAGCTGGTCGGTTTAGCGACTTATGCTACTGTTAGCAAACCATCTAACGTTAGACTAATTAAATGATCCGTGTTGTGACGGATCGGTCATTCTGTGTAGAGAGATTAAAGGAAACTGCGTCTTTTTAAACGAATGAATTCACCTTTTAAATGTTTGATGAGCGGTGTTGAATGAGAACCGGGAGGTTTGGAGTGAATGTATGAGTTGTAGCTGTAGCTTAATCATCGCTCCTGTAGTCGTTACCCCCTGAACAAGACGTACTTATCTAACGTTCCTGCATTATTTATGGGTTATTCTGTAGATTTCAAGTTGATCCCGGGCCTCATGAATAGTTCACGGTGGTGTTTCATGTGCGACTGGTCGTATGACCGACCATGGTGGACATTTCACTCGGTCAGGTCTTTTTAATTTGGTTTTGGCTGGAAGAACGTATACCAATGTTATTATATACCACTACAGGTGTTGTTCAACGTATGTCCATATACTTTTATTTTCTATGCATTATTTGTTATTTGAGTCCTGCTTTCACTTGCTTTTGCAGAACTCTGAGTTGTTCACTCTCACCTACGGGGCTCTGGTGACCCAGCTGTGTAAGGACTATGAGAACGACGAGGAAGTCAACAAACAGCTGGACAAGATGTAAGTTCTGTTACTAGGACAGTTGGTAAATTGTAATAACAAAACTACCACAGGCCAAAACATGTAATATTCTGTAACAACTCAATCGTACTCACTAAATAACCAAAGTTAACAACTACTATTTACATCCCTATGCAGTTAAAAAAAAAAAAAACGTAGCCAACAGTTTTGTATCCGTCACAATTGCAAAGCAACTGTTGCTTTGGTGAGTAGTACATTAACATCACGACTTGTTGATCAGAAATGCTGTACCTCCCCTCATCCGCCATATTTGTAGTCCATCCATCGCTCACCCACACAATGACCAGATTGTTTGTTTGTGGGATATCTCGTTACGGATCTCACAACCTCCTGCTACTCTGACACATTCAACTGCTCCTCTGACTGCCACATGTCTGGGAATGAACTGGACAAGAGTTGATGCATGGAGGTGTGGCGGTCAAACTAGTTTTAATCATATCCCAAAGGTGGGTGTTGAAGCCTGCACCGAGCCGTCAGGTTGCCATTCTGAGGGAAGAAAACATAATGCTTGAGGGGCGCTATGGAAGGCTACATCCAACGGATGATCATGATCACGAAGCAGCAGGCTTTAATCTGCTTTTCCTTATGCTTCGTACTCCTGTGATTCCCAATGCCATTTTCTCTCTCTGCTGTTTTGACGTGCCTCGAGGCTAAGTCATGGAAAGGCACAAGGCAGTTCATGTACAGTGTCCACTGTGTTACGTTTTTTTCCCCACTTGCAAGCATCCAACCAGGTTAGGACCCGGGCCGCATTACATGTTTTAGAGGACCTTTCTTATCAGTCACCCCCTTGTTTCACAAAGTGCACGACCAAGAAACTGTCTCGGAGAACAAAGTGATGTCTGGTTGTTTTTCTTTTCCAATAGTCTTTCCAACATCCTTCTCTATCTTTAATGTTCTCTCTGTGTTTCGTGATTCAAGATTCTTTATTGGCATGGAAAACTTGCATTGCCAAAGCCAATTAAGTAATAGAAAAGACAACATATGATATAAAATTCTAAAAATGTATCAACTAAAGTAATCCCTCAGTCTATGTGGCTCTCTCTCCATGTCTCTCTCCCAGGGGTTACAACATTGGCGTCCGTCTGATCGAGGACTTCCTGGCGCGCTCCAGCGTTGGCAGGTGTCAGGATTTCCGAGAAACAGCCGATGTCATCGCTAAGGTAACGGCTAGATTCCAAGCCAATCAGAGCGTGACTGTGGACGTCTCCCAAGACTGAGAGAGGAAGTGAGATGAAAACAGACAGATGAGAGAGAGAGAGGGAGGGAGGGAGAGGGAGATCTGTGAGACTTAGCTGGAGCTTTGAAAGCTAGCGAGGCTTACAGCAGGAGCAGTGCTGTGTGTTGAGTGACATGGTTTCACAGTGTGCTTATTGGACTATGTCATTAATCATTGATCGCTTAATGTGGTGGTTTCCCCTCCTAATGGACCCTGGTAGTGGGACTAATCGTCCCCATGCGATGATCTATGTGTAGTATGGTTTATTAATATGTACAAAAATACGGTCTCCTAGGCATAATAGGTTGGCGAGCATTGCAATTTCCTGTTCCTCTATCTTAGCTGTTTGTTTTTTTTAAGTATTGATATAGTCATGCACATTTAGGGCATTTAGCAGATGCTTTTATCCAAAGCAACTTACAATAAGTAATTTTGTCAGATAAAAGAGAAAGAACAATATATCACTGTCGGTCTAGTAAAGATGTTCCTAGAACCAAGTGCCAAGCACTCACAATTGTTAGGATAACCCAAACAACAAAGATGGATAGGAAAAGATGCTGCACAATGCTAATTACTATTTTTAAGTGCAAAGATGTACAACATACAATAAGTAAGTAAGAGGGCTGTGGTGGGGGGGAGGTAATGCACACTCTAGACAAACTCATACTGTAGGTGAACAAATAAGGCTTGAATTACAGATGAATACATAAAATGTATACGTTCAACTAGGGCTGGGTAAAAATATCGATTCATCAATGAATTTTTTTGAAATAGATTATTTCCATAAAAAAAAAAGAAGCATACTCACTCATTGTAATCTAGAAGCGAGTATGCCTAAATGTACATGCCCTTTCACATTTGTCCATGTTATGATTATTACTTTTATGCTGCAAGTTTAGCTCAGGAACAATACTATACAATGGTGTATTCCCTTTTTGTTAGTTAAAGCACAATGAAATGGTTTATTCATTATGAAATGGTTAATTCTAAATAATATTTAGGTATTTTTGTCATGTGCACGTATTATTGAATCGATATCAAAGCAATTGAATCAATATCAAATCAAATCAATATCGAATGAAGACCTAAAGAATTGAATTGTGAGGTACCTGGCAATACCCAGCCCTACGTTCAACCTGGGATGCGTATTTAATCCCATTGCTAACCAAATATCCTCTTCGGTCTCCGTCGAAGCCAGGCTCCACTTTTACTGTTGTTCAACACACGCCTCCCTCCCTCCGGCTTGACCATTATATATTTATCGCACCATGTATAACACTCCCTGTCTCGCCTATGCCGTGATCCCACCAATCGCGCGGCAGGTGGCCTTCAAGATGTACCTGGGCGTCACCCCCAGCGTGACCAACTGGAGCCCGGCGGGCGATGAGTTCTCCCTCATCCTGGAGAGCAACCCGCTGGTGGACTTTGTGGAGCTGCCCGACAACCACAACGTCCTCATCTACTCCAACCTGCTGTGCGGCGTTCTCCGTGGAGCCCTGGAGATGGTGAGGGGGTCGTGTTGTTTCCCACGCAGGTGGTTCACGCCAGACTCTGTTGCGTCATGGCCTTTCTCTGTGCCAAAAGGTGCTGTCGGTACGATTTAAGAGCTGTTATTGGAGTCAGGTTTGTTAGAAAGGCCATAGCCGTCTTTTCTTTCATTCGTGAGAGAAAGGCGCTGCACGAACATCTATTTTCGTTTTCTGCCTGCCTCCGCATGAGCCAATTAAGATATAAGACCGTGAAATGCAACAGTTGGCAATGATGAGTAAACGAAGAGATTGAGGGGAATTTTTTAGGTTGTTTTTTATTGCATTATTTTGCTAGTATCTGCTGTCTTTCTTTCAACTCCAGATTCTTACCCATAGCAGCTTTAAGTAAATAAGGTCTGCACACTGGCGTTGGCCCCTACTTCTTTGGTTTATATATTCTGCATTTATAAAGTAAGGCAGTGCTTTTCAAGGATAAGCCCTCGAAATTGAAATTCAGTTTTGAAGAACAAATGAATATGTAAATGAAACTTCCAGTATATAGGGTAAGGCTTCGGGTTAGACACTCTAATCCCCTTTTAAATTAAAGCAAATCGCAGATGCTTGGAGCACCCAGATCATCAAAGGTACAAGCATTTTAATACAGGGCATACTTGGGCAAAGCAGTATCCTCCTGCATCCTTCCTGAGCGCACATGCCCCATGCCCGTCCCCTAATGCGTCAGTGTGTGTCCCCTAATGCGTCACTGTTTGTCCCCTAGTGCGTCATTGTGTGTCCCCTAGTGCGTCATTGTGTGTCCCCTAGTGCGTCAGTGTGTGTCCCCTAATGCGTCTGCGTGTGTCCCCGTAACGTCCCCTAGCCAGTCAGTGTATGTCCCTCTTAGTACGCCAGTGTGTCCCCTAATGCGTCATTGTGTGTCCCTAGTGCGTCATTGTGTGTCCCCTAATGCGTCAGTGTGTGTCCCCGTAACGTCCCCTAGCCAGTCAGTGTATGTCCCTCTTAGTATGCCAGTGTGTCCCCTAATGCGTCATTGTGTGTGTCCCCTAATGCGTCAGTGTGTGTCCTCTAATGTGTCAGCGTGTGTCCCCTAATGCGTCAGTGTGTCTCTCCTAACGTGTCAGTGTGTGTCCCCCTAACGCGCCAACTTATGTCCCCTTAAAACGCCCCCTTGTGTCCCCCTAACACATCAGCGTGTGTCCCCCTAACGCGTCGACTGTCCCCCGGGGCCTCAGGTGCAGATGGCGGTAGACGTGCGGTTCGCACAAGACACTCTGAGGGGCGACAACGTGACAGAGATCCGGATGAAGTTCATCAAGAGGATCGAGGAAAACCTGCCGGCTGGAGACGAGTGACTCTGAGGAGGAGGTGAAATAGTGTGAGGGTCTGGGGGGGGGGGGGGTCCTTTACCTCACCTCACTCTGTCTCGCTGGACACAGGATGGAGACATTGAAATGGTGAGATCAACCATTGGATGGACACAGGAGCCGGGACGTGGCCCCACCTCTTATTATTCCAGGACTTTGGTTTGGTGCTTTCCAACGTCGACGGTTACCTGTCCTGTCAGAAACAATTAACCTAAACATTTTTTTTTTTTATTTGTCAAGTGTTTTACTCCTTTTTTCTTTATGTTCTTGCCCGTTTGCAGTTTGACAAGAGGGCTAAAGACTGGTTGCCCAATTTTTTTTATTTTTACTATTACCACATATATGTTAAACGGCTTAATCTGTTCTTCAGGGACAGTCTATTCCCTCTGAGGTTTTGAGCGGTTTGTTTTGTCTTTAGTGAAGACATAAGAAAAGCGTGCATAACAGAGCTGTCAGCTCCTCAGTCCAGCCATGCCACCATAATGTAAAATAAAAGAAAGTTTCTTTTTTTCCTGTAAGGTTGCAAATTATCTTAATCTTCTCATGCATTTGTTTGTTTTTCAGTTTTCTTCTGTTTTTGTCTTTTTAATCATACCAGAGGCTGCTGCGAGACTGCGTGGCATGTTAACTTATGAAGTTGGATATGTTGTGTAATAAAGCGGGACATATTTAACGGTACAATCTGTGAGGTGCTCTGTTTTGCCAGAGGCCCTAACTGCATGGGGGAGGAAACCTGGAGCATGTTAATGGCTCTCACATCCTGAATGCACTCACAAACACACCACACCAGCGCTTGCACATGCGTCACGTAGTGGAAGTTTTAGCCTCAGTGCATTGTGGGAGTGATTTTCCCTGTGAGTACCACATCAGTTTTTTTTAAGTCAAACAACAAAAAAACAGACCCAAAGCCTCCCTCGTGAGTGTTTCTATGGTGAATGGAGGCTTGCTGGATGTTGAAGGTGATAACGGCCAGTCCTGGCAGTAACACCTGTGAATGGCCTTGCGTCATCCAGAAGTCCTAGAACACAACCTTTCATTCGAGGTGAGGACCAGAGCTTAACCTCCTCAATCAGCCTCACAAAGCTTGCTATTGACACACGTGTGTGTGTGCATGCTCATACACACATACACACAAACGAATGCATGCACCCATACATCTATATAAATGTTATCTTCAAAGCTGTGATACTTATTAGACTCCTAGCTAAGCCTGAAAGCACTACGGAAGGCTTGGATAAAGAATCTTATCTGAAGTCAGTTATCTGAAATGGGATCCTGACTGAATAAGGTAAAGAGTCTGAATACTAATGCATGTCATCATTATTGGTTGATGACTGCATTTACTCTATGATCGTAATCCAGTACCACACACGACCACCAGAGGGAGCTGTGCACATTGCGTTCCCAAAGTTGCACATCCCGTTACACAATCATGTCCGAAGGCATATACTTGAAACGTGTTGGGAGCAGATGAGTCGTATAATACAAAACCAAACGTTTCTTCTTTGGAGGGAAGCCTCGGAGGATAAAAAAAGATTAATAAATCAAAAAGGTCCTAGTTCTCTTAAATATGGAGAAACCAGACATTTTACAGATTATACCAAAGTCCACCGCCAGCCTGGCAACATCAGCATCAACGCACTGCTCTGGCTCTACATTAGACGGCCAATGACAGCATGCAATCTTCATGCTTCATAATTGGCAGGATGGATGTTATCCGCTGTGCAGAGAGCCTTAACATACTGTAAACCCTCAGTGTCAACGTTCCGTGCATGTGCGCTCATCTGGAGAAGCACACACACATACACTGATGGGATAAGGAGTGGTTAATGGATTCTCCTTCAGTGGCTGTCAGCATAAAGCTCCCCCCTCCCCTCTAATGGGAATGCTCGTCAAAATGACACCACACATATCTATATGTTCTTTGGGGTGCTTAAGAAGGGCTTAAGGGCGGGCCCGTGATGCAAATGGACTTCTAATGAATGTGATGGATTGTGTGAAATCATGTGTGACTTCACCACGTGCACCTAAGGAATTCTACCAGACTTGTTACCGCACACACACACACACACACACACAGCCTGGTGTCAACAATATGAGGAATGCATTGTCTGATGCGCTGTACTTTCTGCATCTGTATGCCAATGTGGTGAGGACAGCCAAACCCATGCTGTCTTTCCCAGACTTTGCATCATTCCCAAAATATGTAGGTGTGTGTTGATTATTTTCTCAGGTACTGACGAGGAGGGATCCTCATGAGACCACCCGGACCTCCCAGGTTCACATTGAGGAGAGCAACAGCTTCACGTCGCTTTCTGATTGGTTTGATTTATATTAATGATGATCTCACGAGGATACTGACGAGGAGGGATAGATGGTAGAAATGCTAGAGATTCCTTGCATAAGAGAGAAGCTATGTGCTAGGTACCCCTCCCAGAAAATAAACCAGAAGATGGATTAGCATATGTAAGTACAGAAGGTTTTGAGGCGCTTTTCAAAAAGATTCAAACTATTATATGGACAGCCCATGGCGAACAGGGTTGGGTACATTTCTGGTGGGCCTTGGGAATATGTGCGGCGATCGACAGAGTAAGCACTTCCATGTGGCTGATTTCAGAAGAACCCAATAGAGGAATGGCTCGCCGCTACAGTGGTCTGAAGGTTTATGCCTACTTGCTGTCTGTGAGGCCTTCACCTCTTCTTCTGCCTCAAACTCCTCCTCTCGGGCTATGTTCGATCCCCGTTGTTCAACTTGATCCCATTGTATACCTGTAGACGTCCTTGAGCAAGGTGCATCGTGTTATCCATTTGCCTGATGAGCTTAATGATTTTGGTCCTTCATGTTTTGCTGGGGCTGATAGTTTGACAGATTGCTCGAGGCTGTGCTGGGGGTCCATCAAAGGAAGGTGAGGCTTCCTCTTGTTGGGCTGTGGCCCAGACTCCATCCATGTCCTCAGCGGTCTTGGCATGGTCTGGGGGGTCGTATGGTCGAAAGAAAAATGGATTGATGACTTTGGTGGTGGCGGCAGTGAGGCATGGTGCTTGTCAAAGATGTATAGCATAGTAGGAAGAATGACTTTGTGAATGAATATGTGAAGAATTCATTAAGGAATTCCTCACAGTATGCCCCTCCAAATACAGGTGGTGAGTTGGTGCTGGGAGATTTAATCCACGGGCCATATCTCCATGGTTGTATACCGGATAACCCATAATGATGTAGATACAGAGTGGCAATGCATTTGCACATCATGCTTATGTCTTAAACTCCTATTTACACACAATTTATGGCTAATGGCGTTTCCATGTGGTTATTTAACCGGAGAGTTTGGAGCTGATTCAGTGTTCAGGTGTGCCAGACCTCCACAACACCCACCACTGAGGCCCTCTGCTTGTCTCCCATCTGCAAGCCATTTGGAATATGAATCATCACCCACTTCCACAAAATGTGTTGAGTGCCTGGGTCTGAATGTGATAACTCACGGCTTTCCCGGTCCGCTCACTATTTACCGCTAACTAAACAGAACGTGAGAACTTTCAAACACCTAGCGGTTATGATGGAGTCTTCGGAGGGCTGCAGGAACAAATGGTGAAATGTTCTGTGTGTGTGAAAACACACACCGACGCAGGGCAACGCACACACACACACACACGCGCACATTAATCAACCCTCAAATAAAAGAACCACAGTCCTGACTCAGTCGATTGTTATACACAAAATGTTCTCCGCACTGTTTGAATCACCAGGGTGTACCAAGTGTCCATGTTAACCCAGGACAACGTGCCGGCGTCTTGTGAAGCCGTGTCCGGACAAATGCTGGGTCGGGTTTCCATGGCAACAGCAACAGTAAACTGATGGATTCCATTCATTTGTGGCCTGACAACCTCATTGGCCCAAGCTGTTGAATGCCTTGGTTTTTATTTGGTAGTTTTTCTATTTTGCTTTTGTCTTGCTGCCTTTTATTCCAGCCTTTTAAGAGGGGAGGAGTGCATGAACCGGCCTTTCCCTGCTTTTAATGCCCCATTTCTATATTTATTTACAGAGATATCTGAATATAGCAAGGCTCACATGCACCTTTAACCCTTCTCATCAAAACCCAACCCATTTTGGTGTCACCTTTCCTGTACATCTTCATCTTCTATTTCTCTCTCTCTCTCCGTCTTTTCCTCACTCGTTCCTGACCTCTCTCTCTACAGCTCCAGTGTTTATGCGTTTATGTAACTCTGGCAGAACTTTCCAGCTCGGAGCGATTCGCCTAACTACGGTCCAAGGAGAACGTGTACTGGGGAGAAAGAAATTGAAGCAAAGGAGAGAAACAAAAAGCAGTGTCATGTTTAATTCCGTGCAAGTTTTGCCCACGCGAGCCTCACCTTTCGGACGGCAGCTTCCCCTTGCCATGAGCGCACATATGGAAGCATACATTTATATCGATCTCGCGAGCGGTAACGAATATGCTAATGCCCAGTGAAAGACTAGGAATGCAGGAGTCCTGGTTTGCCCTGGAGTAAAATCAAACCAGGTTTCCCCCTACTGGTCCCCCCCTCCCCCAACCACCACAGCCTATCCTCCCCCACCCCCACTGAACCAAGCACTAGCTGGAAGCTGCACGGCAGCTGCGTAGGATAGGATCTCCCAGCTGCCAAGCATGGAGTGGGTTTAGTTCTTGGTCATTTTCGTAGAATATAC
>NC_136946.1:13634283-13666783 GCF_949987615.1 Pollachius pollachius | reverse complement strand
CTCAGTAATGACTGAGAGAGAGTGAGTGAGTGAGTGAGTGAGTGAGAGAGAGAGAGAGAGAGAGAGAGAGAGAGAGGGACGAAAATCCAGGGGATAAAAACAACAAAATGCCCAGCCAGCGGAGCAATTGGATTAATTGGTGTGGGGGCAACTGCATCACTGGGGAAAGAGTGAGAGCGTGGATGCCTGCATGGAATCTTACTCATTCATTAGCACCAAGGTAGAGTCGGGACACCCACAAAAAGAAAGAATGCATTAAACCCACATTTAGAATTTGAGAAGTGACGGTTAGCATTCAAATATTAATATATTTGAATGGTAATATTTGACATGCTATGGTTTAACGTACGATGTAGGGGTCCCGTCCAATCAAAGAGCGAGGAAAGGGTTGCGATACTGGCGTGTTTCAGGACAACCTAAAAATAGCTTCGCCGTAGGTTAAACATGGCGTCATCTTTCTGTTAGCACTGGAAACCAAGTCTAGGGTTCGTTTGTGTCATCAACACATTTATAAATAGCCATTCATCTAAAAGTCACGCTCATTTACATTAGGAGGGGGCAAACTATTTTTTTTTTTTACTGTAATGTGGAACACTGTGCAAAGATGACGTGGATCCATGGCGAGAATTCTCCTGAGATGGAATAATTTACACATTGGCAATATGTTTCAGGCGGGAAAGCAGGCTAAAAATAGATTCACCTGGTCAAAAAACGTACAAGAAAAAGTCGCCCATTCTAGTCAAAACTTTGGAAAAGTCCTTTAAATACTTTAAAAAACACTTAGCACATTTAATTTGATAGCACATTTCTTTCCAAGGCACAGATTCAAAATCAGTCCGAACCGGTCTGAACCTGTCTGAACTGGTTTTACTGTACGCTAACTAAACTCAACCAAAGTGCTGGAACCACCAACGATGCCACAACCGCACCGCTACATTGCTAAAGGTGCAGCCAGCTGGGTCGGACCTCACTGGAGCGTTGCCCGACTCGGGTGCGAGGCCAAAGGGAAGAAGAAGAGATGATCCTGTAGCGTGGTGACGCACTGGTCCGAGCGTTTCCCGTCCAAGCCTTTCCTCTGAGACGGCGGTCTAGGGAACGCACGCCCAGGCAGCGTTGAGAGACGAGACCTCGCTTCAGGATGGGGGGGGGGGGGGGGGGGAGGGTGCAGCTGTGATGCCTGCTCAGCGGAAAAAGGAAAGGATTATATAGCATCCTCTGTCCTGACCGTCTGTGTATCCTCATGTCTGTCTGTCCATCGCTCACGTGTCTCTGTCTCCGTCGGTCCATCCGTTGGTATCGTGTATTGATTGCTGATGCTGTTGCATACCGGCTCGTTAAACCTGGAATTATCCAAGATTATCTCACGTTTCTCAAAGCCTGACACGTGCCAAATACTCGAGGTCAGACACCCAACACGAAACACATTCCTCAGGGATGACTTTTTGTAAAAAATAAAGGTTGTTTTCATATGAATTGATTGCATGGAGGTATGTCTTTAACTGACTTGGCTGCGCTGATATAATAGCGTCCCTTCCTTTGACTGAAGCGCTGTACTGTACTGTACTGGTAGCCAGTGGTGGATGAAGTGAATTATCATGGGAGTCCCCCCGCACAGCAATTATCAGGTCAGTGGTACGAGACAATTGAACCTTCATTATCCCTGTGGGGCTGACTGAGAGCAAACAAAGGCATCCTGCAGAGAGTGAGGGGATCGCTGCTCTCCCCCTCGGCCCACACTGTGTCTGAGGTGAAACCAGATAGCACACACAGACACACACACACACACACACACTCACACACACCAGTAGAGCACCTCTGTCCCCCCATGGGCTTGAGTCTCACTTTACTTCTGGCTCTTTATGTGTGGAAGGGATTCACACAAAGTGTTGATACATGGACAAGCACGAACACACCCATAAACACGCAGACACACAGACACACACACATGCGTGAGGGGCTGTTTGAGTTAATTTGGAATTGTCTGTCTCTTCTGCACACATGTTATAATGTGATTCTTACTTTAAATGGATATATAGGAGCCTATAACAAACTTGTCTCATCAAATCCTTGATATTGAGCCAAGACAGTGAATGGTTTAAGTTTACTTGATTTAGATTAAATCAGATTTCATTCCAATTTTTCTTTTTTGACTATAGGAACCATATTATATAGATACATTTTCAAAATAAATATGGAAAAAGTACAGTTAGGAAACAATAGGACTCTTTGACATTGCCTGAAGGAAGTCCATGGACTCTTATTTTGAAGGACAATAGGAAACCACAAAAGGGTTCCGAACATGTGGTTCTGGTGGCTTGTTTGTTTGATGATGACGCCTAAGGTTATTTATCGCTTACTCCTAACGTTAAAGCACTTTACGGACTTTGAGGTTTTTGGGGATCTAAACTCTTGTTGGCCTGGATTTCTATTGCCTGCTCCCTGCTGCTTACTTGCCTGCTTTAATACTTACTTGCCTGACTGCTGCTTAATCACCTGCCTGCCTACCTGCTTGCCTACCTTTCTGCCTACATCGTCTGGATCATGAAGGTATTGCTCTTTATCAAAGAAAAACATGAAAAAGACTCAAATGACATTTGAACTTTAAAAAGTTTGTTTGTTAGTCAAGCATTTTGACCTTCTAAACACAATATTGGATATGGTCTATTACTTTACTGGAAGGCTTTCAGCGAACCCATGTTTATCTTGTGGTTTATCCCCCAAACATGTTTGTGTTTTATAAAATGTATTTATTCTCATTTGTAATTCTCTCTTTCTCGCTCTCTCTATCACTCTCATTTCTTGCATATTTCCATTGCCTTGGAGCATTGGGGGAGGAGAGAGAGAGGGAGGGAGGGGAGGAATGAAAAACACAAGGAGGTCAGCAAACGATACATGTCTTTTTTCTCTCTCTCTCTTTTTTTCACACCATGTGTTACTCTAAGATATTCATTTCCTCTTCCCTTCCACCCCCCGCCCTCCATTTACCTTGTTTTTGTCTCCTGTCAATCCTATTGGCTGAAGTAGTGGGCCAGGTCACATGGAAGCATCCATGAGCCGCACTCCATTTCGGATCCATATCGCTGAGATGGATCCAAAATGGAGTAGCCCTTGGGTAATCTGAGAGCCCCAGGGTGTACTTTTGAACCGCCAAACCCGGCGTGAGGAGGATCATGTTTGACTGTTTGGGCTCTAGTATGGTGGCAGGCCTAGCAATGGAATTGAACCTCAGCTGCAAAAAATGTAACAAGGCTGTGCAAATGTATCAATTTTTATGTACAAGACTAACAATGTGACTATCAAACTGACTTTGTTCATGTGTATTTCTTATATATATATTTATTTTCCAGCCTTTCTGCCTTCTATATCATGTGTCAACTATTGAACAGAGTCAAAAACGTCCTGCTCATAAACTCCTGTGGTTGTGTTTAAAATGCTTAATGAAAAAACAAACCCAAAAGGAACATAGCATTCTGGCATAGGAAAGTGGAATTGTAATGCATTCCATGTGGAGAGGGGGAAATGGGGGATTTGTCACATGCTCCCATCGACTTGTTGTCACTTTGATTTTATTCACAAGTTCGCCTCATTTTGGTTCTCATGCACAGTAGTAGCCGGCTTTCTGAAGCAGATGTTTGTTAGGAAAAAGCATTTGTTTTTCTACGGGGGCCTTTTTACCCGATCCAATCGACCGTTGGAAAAGTCTCTGAGTAATTCCCCTACCCCACACACACACACACACTTGATAGCCCGATGATTAGGTCCGCGAAGATGCATTTGCATGCAAAAACACGAGTTAGACACAAAGTTGAACAACAGAGTGCATACTCTCGATGTGTGTTGACAGGATACGGTTGTACTCTGTGCAGGACTCTCCTGGTGGGCCTCGTTTCCACGGTCCTCCTCCTCCTCCTTAGACCGTGTGTTTGGCGAGGGAGCAGCCAGCAGAAATGTGTTCCCATTAGTGAGACTGGGCCTCCCCCTGACCCCATGGCTAATCCCCGCTATCTATCTCTGTTTGTTTTTTTGTGAAGAATCCGCCCAATCGTACCGATGGATGCTCATAGGGTTGGCTAGGGGTGGAGAATCGAGGGAGCGTGACACGTCGATGCGGGGACAGGGCCGGCGATCGGCATAGGCGACCTAGGAGATCGCCTAGGGCGGCAAATGTGTTGGGTGGCGCCCTCTGGTGGCACCCTTAATTAATTAATTAAAATATACGAAACAAGCAAAATGAAACCAAACATGTTCCCAGGGCTGTCGCGAGAAGGCAAGCAAACCAAGCAATTGACCCCCCGCTCGGAAGTCTTGCTTGGGGCCCCCAAATTCCCGGCTCGGAAGTCTTGCTTGGGGCCCCCAATTCCTTGAAACGGCCCTGCATGTTCCCAAATGGAACGGAAAAGGGAGGGGGCAGGGGACTAATTGTTAGGGCGCACTAAAACCCTCACTGTCGTACGCAGGACAATGCGATAAGCCGGAGTAGTCGGGGGATCGGGGGGAAGCAGAACCGAAGAGGATTCAGGGGGCCTGAGCGGGAGGGCCACCTAAGCCATGGGTAGCCCAATTGTACTGTCGGCGTGCGTGAACTAGCACGCAGTGGCACCAACCAATACTCGCGTCATCACGCCCCCTTGAACACGGTTCCTATGACGATACGTTGCATACCACTGATCTTTTAAAGAGGGCGCGCAAAAACCAAGAGTCCAAATCATGGCTGTGATTGGAGGATTTCAAATGACATGTGATTTCTCCTTCCTCTGCCCTATTGTTGTTGTTGTTGTTATTGTTGTTTATTGGAGATGGCCGAAATTGAGGAGAGGTTATGTGAGCTAGACAATGATGTTTACGTCCTCATCGCAAAGGGACACAGGAAGCGTAACAGCAAGTGATCTCTTCCTGGGCACTGAGAAACATTATCCCTGCATCAGCCATGTGCGATGATAACAACAAGGAGAAGAATTGCGTCAAATTTTGTGTCCAGTGCCAATTGTTGTCGAGGGAAAATATCACTTACGGCCAAATGGCAAACTATAAAAAGGCGTTGCCGCACGGGCCGGTCTGCGCACGCAGACGAATTTAACGAAGGCTTTTGGCTTCACTCACACTCTTCTCTCTTTGCCTTCCTGTTGGAGCCTTCACCGTTATTTCTCCACATTTACCAAAGAGAGTGAGGCAATTGTTGAGCAATATGTTGCCATGAGAGCGAGTCAAGATGTCCTTGTTCTTGAGTCTAATCACACGTGCTATGGTACCATTGTTCAGCATGTTTTCCTGCATGAAAATATCACATCGCTGACCACCTCTCAGCCTCTTTCATCTTGATTATTTTTCTTTGTCTCTCACTTACTTTCAAGTTTTTCGTCATCTTTCGGTATTTTCTCCTCCTTTTTTGTTCATTTTATTTTCATAGTCTTTGTTTTCTGCAGACTTGTCAGTGGTAATTCGCATTGATAGTGGCCTTTTGTCCAAATATTTCCACTGTAACCAAGAAATCAATGGCAAATCCTTTTAATCATGCCGTCTGCTGAGGTGGCCACACAGCCTTGCTTTCCTTGGCTGCGACCTGTTTAAACAGACGCCCGGCATTACAATGTTTAGGATGGAGTCTAGGGTTTAGCCTTGTAGCCCAGTGAACTGTCATACCTGATGGAAGAAGATAGGCCGCTTTTATGCACAATGTCAATCACATTGCTATGCATGTGGCCGTGCGTGGATGGGGCTTTTGGGCATTGTTTCTGCACACTCAGTCAACGTGTGAGTGTATATGCTGATGCTCGGTTAGTGTGAACTGTACGCGTGCGTGTGTGTGTGCATGGCGGTATCCAACCCTTTTTAGAAAAGCAGGCAGCAGTCCGATTATGAATACTTTTTGCAAACGCTACTCCTGATTTCCTGCCTTTGGGGGAGCAGATATGCCTCGTTCCCTCCTCTGCAAGCAATCACCCGTGGACCACCTTGAATACCCAATCCCCCAATACTATAAAATTGTAATTTATTGGTGGTTGGGTGGGTGGCTCAACCCACCAGCGCTCTAACCGCAGCGGCAGTGCGCCTCACAGCGACCCAGGTTCCATTGCTATGCTGCATGTCATTCTATCTCTCCTTCAGCCCACTTTCCGGCCTCTTTTCTCTCGCTCCCTCTCCCCACCGCTTCGGATTGGCTAACTTGTGGCTTTTGATGAATGTATATGTATACGAACGTATTCGTGTGGATCATGCAAAAACTGCCTGAATGTGTGAGAGTAATGTGTTTCGGTGGGGCCCGATGTAGTGTATATAGGGTGAAAACAGCGTCTTATTCTTTCAGCACTGCGTGTCAGAGCACGTCTGGGACTGTTTAGCTGCTTATCGCACAACAAAGGCTCCCTTTCCGTGTACATGAGCGTTAAATGAGCATTGGCCGCATACGTATCATTACATCCCAACCAGCTGACCTGCAGATAAGTGTGGGAACAAACGCACGCGGTGCGTTTGAGGTTTGATTAGCTGCGTCCCTTTACATACGCTGACCCGTTCTAACGTTCTGAAAGCGCTGGGATTGTTGGCTCTCGCTTCAGCAATCTGCTAGCCTTCAGATTAGCCAGTCGGTAGCTGGGAAAACGATGCCATCATCCCTTCGCCATACACGGTACAGACATTTGCACGCATGCACACACACACACAGGCACACACTGACACACTCAATTACACAAAGATACAAACACAATCATTTTGTCGGCTTTCTTGCGCATATGATCCCAATTACACAAAGAATTCTTGCTAGCAGCGTTAGCGCTTGCTGCCTTGTGTAGCATGCATTGCACCTCTCTTCAGATGGTCTGCTGGTCTTCATATACATTACTAAATATGCTACGAGGCGTATTGATTACAATATGAAGTACAAACCCTGCACGTAGTGCAGGACACAGATGCACGCATAATATGTCCGATAATGTTAACGTATAATTTGCGATATTGATATCTTATCTGAATTGTTTGCATTTTATTCACCATCTCAGCCTCATTCCTACACGCACGCACACTTTTACACACACGCATACAAACATGCGCGCACGCACTTACACACACTCACACACTTTTACACACACACACACACACACACTTTTGCACACACACACACACACACACACACACACACACACACACACACACACACACACTTTTGCACACACACACAGGCTCAGATACCTGCAGAGTTCAGTCTTGTTTTCCTCCTCATCCGTGGCCAGATGTCGGGGCTCAGCGTGAGCTGCAGGCTTTGCGGAGCGTTTTGAAGGCCCAGGTTGATGGCGCACTCTAAAGCCCCCGAGAACTCAGCGTCGGGCTGTAAAAAGTGTATTTACCTTACCGGCTGACCTGTGGAAAGATGCTGAGCTGGTTCTGAATGTAGCAAACGAACCAGGGGTGAAAGTATGTGTTTGGGTCAGTGTGTGTATTTGAGTGTGTGTGTGTGTGTGTGTTTTTGTGTGTGTGTGTGTGTGGGGGGGGGGGGGGGTCTTTGTGTGTGAAAGGGTTTGGTATGACTGACAATATGAGTACCTAAGGCCGTGTACATACTGCACAGGCTATATCTAAAAACGCAGCCTTGCATGTCAACGTTTTTTTTTCATCCATACTGGTGTTTTCCATCGATTTTTCAGAACTCCGTCCATCCACACATCTGCACCCCACTTCCGTTGATGTCTGGATCATGTCCGTCATACAAGCATGCATACAGCGCCGCTACAATGCAAGGCGTTCTCAAATGGATCCGCATCGGTGTGGACATGGCCTTGATCCAAGCCTTTCCTCGACCAGGGAAATATTTGAATTGTATGCCAACTTTGATGCTGAGTCTGACGCCTACATTGTCTGTACAAAAAGCACAAAAGACCCAAACTGCACTGCTCTCCAGAAATCAAAATGCTAGTTCTTCCTCGCCGTAGCTATGTTTAGGACTGCAGTACCGCAAGCTCGGATTCTAAGAGTCTTCTTTCTTGTTAATAAAACAAACTTCACATCAGACATGTGCCTCCCTGACACATGTTTTCTGTTAACTAATTGGGGAGAATGTAAGTTGACTATATTTACATCTTTTCTCCCCTAATAGTACATCTGATTAGCGGCTTGTATATTATTGCAATGGCATGTTCGCCTCGGTGAACCGATGTATGAGGAGAAAGAAACAGAAATCCCTGGCATTCATTTGCGCACCGCAAACACTTGTTATAGGTCTGCCGCATGTTACTACATCTTCTACATCCAAATCGGCAACCTTTTTTGAATCTATTTCTGAAAAATGGTATCGTGACATGGAGCAGGCTTCTCTTGCTTATTGTCATGCTAAAAGCCGTTTCCGCTGTTTCCTGATATTCTTCGCTGAGGGGCAATGGATGAAAATATTAAACCAGAATAAAATATGTAGCTGATTATCCTTTTTTGTTTTCTTACTGACATCATGTCTACAAGCACGCCAGATGGCTGTGGTCTGTTTTATTTAATGAAAAAACGAAAGACCTTTAAAAAATGACCAACTCAAACAGACTTAAAACATTCCATTAGGTCTAACGAGACTCACACACCTCCGTGTTAGACTAGACAGAAGAGATATATCTTGAAAGCAAAGAGCAAAATACCATGGATAAATTCATAAAATACTGATGGCAGATAGCAGAGATAATACGAAAGCTTTTTTGGCATGATCCACTGACCATGTTATTTATCCTCTACTCAAACTGCTAAAGCCTGCAGCCACCGTCCTCCGTCCTGATCGAAAATGTAGGCTTACGCTTCAATGTACTTTCCTCATTTTATTGCCACAAAAGATGTAGCAATTTCCTGTGTTTAAACAAGAGATTATAGGCCCCGATTTACCGGCATTTTTGTGTTTTGCACTGGCTGTCGAACACAGTGATTTCGTGGAAGCACAATGTGGCACGAGTTTGGTTCGCAAACCTGTCTCGTCTGTGGGAACACACAGCAATCTGGCTTTCGCGTCAAGTACATCAAGGCCTTTAATCTCTTATGCAAACAGCAATCATTACACAAATGTTGGCCATCTTTAGCAACGGTTTGATCGCTTTGAACGGGAACACACTCTGCAGCGACTGCGTGGTTACAATCCAGGCTGAGGTAATCGGTCGTCGTATCCCTGTATGGGTTTGTCCGTCTGGGGTCTGTGGTCAATTTGTCCCCCTTTTCATTCCTTTCTCCTTAAGTGCATAGGGACACTAATGGCATGATCATTCCCACTGTGTGTACGGAGAAAGGCGGCAGAACCAGAGGAGGCACAGATCTCCCGGGCCTTTGGTTCCCCCCCCATCAAGGGTAGGACTTGGCCAACCGGGGGGGGAGATAATTCTGCTTAACCCCTTCCTGTAAACAGCAAGGACTGCCAACGATCAACGGCAAACCTTCTGTTTCAACAGCTAAACTGAATGTATAGCTTGGGCGGGGCCGTCGGTAGGGTTTGGTGTGGCGGCGGCTAATGTAAAATCAAGGGGGAGGATGGAGGGCAGCCATTGTGCCCCCCACCCCTGGTTATGTAACGGGTGTGATTCAGCACCATTTGTTGCCCGATGAAGAATGTACACAAGTAGAGTGTAGCTGGATCTCCACCGAGGCCCCAATGTGTTTCCATTTTGGTTCTCCTCCCAGCCCACACTGGAAACACCAGCCGCCCGCCAAGACTGTTCTCTCTGCTTTCGTTTTTTTTCTTCAAACAAGCACACATGACTGAACCTAACAACTTACAAACATGTATTTAATTTCATTTTCAGTAAGACACCGCATGGAAAAAGGGAAAGAGCAGGGCATGTTGTAAAGTTATCGCTAATGACTGGTTTTAAGTAGAAAAAACACTTAAGAGGATCATACTATTTCCTGTGAACTGGGCCGCAGATATTAAGTGGCGACATGTTTTTTAAGGCACAGTTAAGATTCAACATGGTCGTCGCCTTTTGAATTTTTGTTTTGTTATGTTTGATATATGTATGTATGCAAGGTATCAGATGTCAGCTTCCAACAGCCAAAGCAAAACCTTTGCCATTGGGTCACTGCAACAAGCATAATACTGACCCACCGCAATCAACGTCCTTTGACGGCTATCCTACAGACAACATATTGACGGGTTTTTACTGGTCTCATGTGGATGTAAATGTGGGTCCGCTGTGGGTCCTATGAGTCAACACTTACACGTGATACTGGAGGCCTTCAACCCTTCTATGTTCTCTGAATGCCCGATGCTGTGGTTCTCAACTTTTCCACTTACTCAACATAAGAGTGTGTGTGTGTGTGTGTGTGTGTGTGTGTGTGTGTGTGTGTGTGTGTGTGTGTGTGTGTGTGTCCACATCCTTTCGGAAGATGAGGAGGATGGGATTCATTGAGGTTAGAAATGGGAACCAGGCATGCAAGAAGGACCCTTCTCTTCCAGGAGCGATTATATCTGTGGGATAGTGCATCCCATCCAAACCTGCAGGGTGTCTTTATCTCTCTCGATGCTCTCTGTTCGTGTGATGGGGAGAGCGAGAGGAGGAGGAAGTAGAGGTTGGGTGGGGGAGGGGGGGGATGTACCTGTTCAGCATTACAATGAATCAATACGACATGCCAATCAACGGCGTTCCCCTGTCCGTTGTATTGCAGTGGATTCCGATTTAGTGTTGAGAACATGTCAACGGTACGCAAGGGATGGCCATCAATTGTGAGAGATTTGAAGCATTTGCTCTGGATCAGTGATCACTGTTGAGGGGGAAAACCCACCAGACTCATAGCGTGTACTGTGTATGGGGGCTGAGTCTTGTTAGAGAGACTGTATATCATGTCCCTTTGTATTGCACAGCCCTAGGTCGAAAAGCATATAAACATTGATTCCGACGCAATGGAAATTCTTGACGTCTTTATTTTGAGACTATGGGCTTTCCAGACTTGCTTCAGATATCTCAGAGAACTTATGAACGACAAAGAGGTTGTTGTTTCATTCCGTTTGTGTCACCAAACAATCCGTGTGGTGATGCTGTCCATGCTGGCAAATGAGACCTGTTTGCTAAGTGGCCTCATATTGTTAGTGTTTACAATGCTAACACGAGCAACGGGCTTTGCAAAAATAGTTTTTGTGAGTAGTAGTCCAAAACTCTTTCCCATATACGCCTCCAAAGAAAACCATGTGTTGTCAGATTTAGTATCTACAGGGGAGCAACATATTTAAGTTAAATTTCAAAGGTAAGTACAATTATAAACCATGTCAATTGATTTAGGATACTGGTGCATTGTTAGCATATTACCGTGGTTTCCCCCGTTAAAGAGGGGTACATATGTGGTCATTGTTTTATGCCATTTAAGTTTTATGCCATTTATGCATTCCTTTCTAAATTGTTAGATTCAAGGCAGTTGTGTCAACCTATTTGCGTTGCTAGGGTACCAATATGTTTCTTTCCACAATTTGGCAACCTATAATTGCCTCGTTAGCGATTGACAAATTACTTTGATGAACAAATGTTTATTTCCAGCTAATCCTCCTTTTGATTTCTTTTGAGCGTGGAAAGAGAGCTGGTGCTTTGTGGGGTCTGCCGGATTAAAAAAAAACAGCAACAAAGTCACACCTCTGCTGTATGCACACTGGAGGCGGCGTTGCTTCAGATGTGAACCTTGAGGGGCGTCTAGATCCACAAACTCCTTTTAGCATTGAAATCCCTGACCCCTTCCACTTGTGCTGCCAGCTTTCCCGGATCAACAGAGAGCCTCTCATCCCTTCTTTTCTGGGGCTTCATGACATTGAGCAGTAACGGGAACCTAATGTCGAAGTCTTCCGCATCCCTCCACATCTTTCAGCCCCGACATCCTTTCACTCTCTCCTTGTCTTCCCTGACGAATTCCGTCGTCTTTTCATTCTACGTTATATCTTTGATTTAAGACTGTATTACTTTTGTGGACGAGTGTACACTGATGCCTATCTCTTTCAGTTCTTTCAACAGTTTCCTTGTCCAAATTCCCACATTCTGTGTGTGTGTGTGTGTGTGTGTGTTTGTGTGTGTGTGTGTGTGTGTGTGTGTGTGTGTGTGTGTGTGTGTGTGTGTGTGTGTGTGTGTGTGTGTGTGTGTGTGTGTGTGTGTGTGTGTGTGTGTGTGTGTGTGTCTGAGAGAAATACCCAAGTCAGCACATCTGTGAACCAGCTGAACACCTTGGGGTAGTGGGCAAATGTCTTCGGGCAATGTCTGTGATACTTAGGTTTCAATGCTGTATGCAAGTATGCATGTACGTAGGTGGTGTTGTCTAAATCAGTGTGCACGTACGTAGGTGTTGTCTAAATCAGTGTGCACGTACGTAGGTGTTGTCTAAATCTGTGTGTATGTGCGTGAAGCTTCCATTGAAAACCTATCCCGTTGACTAATGATCCTGTGTCCGCTGGAAGATGGAGGACGGCTGCAGTTTAATTAACTGGCTGAACATCTGCACCTTACCTGGCCTTTCCAGTGCCAATTCATGGGGGCTTGCGCATCAAATATCTGATCAAATAACCAGGCTCAGCTGGAACGTCCCGAGCCAGCTGCACATTTGCAGACATTGGAGGCTCCTTTTTTATTTTTAGCCCGTGGATCAGAGTAATTTCTGCCGAGCGGGGATGAGATCCCGATAAGAAACATCTGGTCGCGTCCCCCATGACTCCTGTGCACGCTGAAGGACTTGTGTGGATGTCCAGCTGATACTCCTCTCACACTCTTGTATGGCAGCAAGAAAGTCATTAATCACAGCACAAGCGCAACACAAACAGAATCCTTCTCGTTGTTTTCGTTTAGATTTGCTGGAAAATTCAGTTACATAGCCGGTATTTAGTTTTTCCCCTGAGAAACGTTGACTTGGTGGCTATATACCGTAGATAAGTGACTCAGTATCTCAAAATATAATCGAATGCTGTCTGGTCGGCAGTCACAAGAGATTTTAACAGGTCAGTGTCGAGAACACAATTTCCTATCACATGTACAAACACAACAGGCCTCATAGTTGACCGCGCCTGGCCTGAGGTCTATGAAGCTGCCTCTTTCTGTTAAGCTGCGTGGGATGCAGGTTGGAGGTGAACAGCACTGAGGGGGTGTAAATCTATCACTTGTATGTCAAAAGAGAGACACAAGAATCACAAGAGAACTATGCTGGGAACAAAACCATAAAAGAGAGTCATAACAGCGGTGTGACATAATTCAATGTGGCTGCTGTCTGCGAGATGGTTTATTCTGGACCCGGGCGTGTTTGTATTTACTGGATGCCTAGACGGCAGCTCTCTGCTAGGGTTGTGTGAGCACAGCGATGCTGTTGCCATGGTGGTAGATGGACTATGCAGGGGGTGCTAAATGATGGAGGCCCAGGCCCCTCTGACATCCCTGAATAAAGACCCCTGCTTTGATTTCCTTTATTAACGTACGTTTGTGTGTGTGTGTGTGTGTGTGTGTGTGTGTGTGTGCGTGTGCGTGTCTGTGTGTGTGTGTGTGTGTTATATCTCCCTGTATGTGTATGCAGTCCGTGTGCAGTCATCAGGCAACACACACACACACACACACACACACACACACACACACACACACACACACACAGTAACAATTTATCAAAGAGTGGAATGTATAATGTGTAAAAAAAAAATGATGGACAATTGAGGGTGACATTTGTTCCCAGACATAGAGCTCCTTCGTCCGCCCGGAGCCTGCTGCGTTAAGCCCCATAAGGACCTACTGGGCTACTCAGAGCAGAGGCTTCACACACACACACACACACGCGCACACGCACACACATAAACACGCGCATACACATGAACACACACACATTCACGCACATGAACACACACACACACACACACACACACATATGTGAAGACACAGATGCACCCGCACATACACGTGCATTAACACACACACAAACGCTGCATAAGATTTTTTTTTTATATACTATAAACTCTGACTACACATGACTATGAAAGGAATCAATGGACATGAGCATACACACGTGCAAACACATACCCTGAATCACTTTGGGGAATATCTCTCAAATTGGATGTGTTTCAACCACAGAAACAGTGGTGTTTATTTCCACATTAGACTGTTGTGACCTTGACGTTTTCCCCATTGTATGTTAATGCCTCATTTATGGGCCTATCCTTGGCGATATGCTGAATGCAACCTGCCAGATATGAGTTTGTTATTCACCTTCGGTGAGCTTCCTTTCTTCATCCATAATACCAAGAGCGTCTCTGCAAGTTCATAAGGGAACAAAATGTAATGGGAATGAACGCTTTCCGAAAAATGTGATAAGTAGTTTTTTTCATTGAGACAAGGAATCATCCTATCGACTTATGTCATGCGGAATGTCATCACCATAGCTGAAAAGACCAGGATAATCCTATTTGTTCGATAACAGTTGATCTCAAATATTGAACATTAAGCCGTTATCAGCCTGTTATCTATCCCACATTAAGCACTGTGTGTTAAAAGCTGGTTTCAGTGGCCTGCAAGGGCGCCTCTTATCAAGTACTCAATCTCTTGGGCTGGACCTTATGAATGATTTACAGAGGCTTACATTAGGCTGCTGTGTGTGTGTGTGTGTGTGTGTGTGTGTGTGTGTGTGTGTGTGTGTGTGTGTGTGTGCGGCCTGTCTACTGCGTCACTGCCGAGCGCTTCCTCATATTGTCTGGCGGAATGGGGACTGCAGGAAGCGGGACGTGTTTCTTGGCAACGCGGCCCGGTGACACTTGACACGGCGCGCCGTAGCTGTCTAGCGCCTCGCTGTTAATGTGCGTGTGTGTGGTGTCTGTGTTTGTGTACGTGATGTGTGGTTGTGTATTATGTACCTCACTGTAAATGTACAGATATGTTTGTGTGTGTGTGTGTGTGTGTCTGCGTCCGTGCTCGTGATGTGTGTGTGTGTGTGTGTGTGTGTGTGTGTGTTATGTGCCTCACTGTAAATCTAAAGTGATGTTTATGTTTGTGTGTCTGCGTCCGTGCGCGTGATGTGTGTGTTATGTGCCTCACTGTAAAAGTGTGTGATTGTCTGTGTATTTCTGCGTCCGTGGCAATGGTGTGTGTGTGTGTGTGTGTGTGTGTGTGTGTGTGTGTGTGTGTGTGTGTGTGTGTGTGTGTGTGTGCTTAAGCGCCCTTTCCTGCCCCCTTAATGTCTCTCTTCCTCCATTTGTCTTGGGACACACAGGAGTGCTGATTAACTCCCGCTTGGCTGGCGGGTGATAAGTTCCTGGTTCAGGAGTGCACTCCACTAGCCACTCCTCACCCCTGGGGTCTGACAGTTTTATACCAACTGCAGACCACTCCCTGCCACCCCCACACCTATCAACACACATGAACTCAGACATCTTTCTTCCCCACCAACCACCCACACACACCCACCTCGAGCTCTGAGAGACCCTGTGTGTGTGTGTGTGTGTGTGTGTGTGTGTGTGTGTGTGTGTGTGTGTGTGTGTGTGTGTGTGTGTTGGGGGGGGGGTTATTGGGGCCCCTACATAAGATGGATGAGGTGCACACGGGGGCCTCTTGTCTGGCTTTTCTTTCTGGAAGCCCCTTCTCATATCTCCCTGGAAGTCACCCCTGACAGAGGGCCAATTTGTTCAATTCATACTCGCTCTATGTCAAAGTAGAGAGAGAGAGAGATGTATTTCCAGCATGCAGACAAATATGCACGTCCTGGTTGTGTGTGTTCTTTAACTCCATAGCTTTAATTCCCCTTCAAAAAACAAACACCACAGCTCAGACGTGCTGAAACATGGACGTCCCTGACACACACTGAACAGACACAAACTGAACCCTCACTAAGTCCCTTTGATTGATTGTGATTGAGGTTATCCCACCCCCGTCCCCTCTCTCTCTCCAGAGCAGCTGGCTTCCGTCAGGTAGCCAGCTTCAAGACAAGCCGCGTGGAAACGTGAGGTCCACTGAATAGGTCTCTAACTGGAGAGCTGACCTGTGATCTGTCGTCATCCTCCCAGTCTTGTAACGACCCAACTGGGATCACGCTCACCTGTTGTGACGCAGGCTCTCAGTGAGACCGATCAGGAAGAAAGGCATGGACTTATGTTTTATTAAATGTCTATTCATATCTGTTGGGAGAGAGGGATGTTGATGGGAAAGCAAGTCAACGCTTGATAGGTTTTGTATTCATTAAACGCTACGTTTTTTGTGAAGCCATACATAATGCATAATTACGGACTCTTGTACGCTTGAAATGTATAATCAAATTTTGGCCCGGTGTTTTGTGTTTTTTCGGCGTTTGCTGACACACACTGATGAGGGTAATTTTTCTTGCGCTGCGCTGTATGTATGCTTCTGTGTGTGTGTGTGCGTGTGTGTGTGTGTGTGCATGTGTGTGTGTGTGTTTGTCTGGTGGGACAAAGGGGGGTGTTTGCCTAAGGAATTAAACCTAAGTAGTTGGATCGCAAAAACAAAGTGCTGATCAATGAAAGTAAAAAGAAAATGTTACAGGAAGAAAAAAATAATTCTGAGGTAGAAGGCAAAATGGATTGGAGGGGGGTGGGGGGGGGGGGGGGAAGGGGCGAAAGAGGGGACACGCGGTGCACAACACTGTAAAATAACCCCCACAATTGACGGTGCTTGATTTCCACAGTAATTACCATTCCTCTGGCGCTGCATGTTCCCGCAATCAGGGCATATCTCGTATCCATGAACGCATTCCCCGAATGACTGGCCCCGTCCATGGCTGGGCTCCGGGGCTGCGAAGGAGAGAGACGTGAGTCAGACAGAGTTAGAGAGTCAGACGAGGATGAAGAGAAAGGTTTGACCACAGGCCCTACTGTACCCACCCAGAAAACCACACCGAGCCCATCCACGGAGACAACGTGTTGTATAATCTGGTTATTGTACGGACACGAGAATGCAAACAAGCATATACGCATGAAACCTATTTTTGATCAGCCAAAGTCAAACACGCTGTATTGAGACGTTGACAGTGATGCGTCCGCACGTACGCACCAACGTGGATGTGGCTTCAAATTGTTATTTCTTGGTCCATTTTGCTTGCTTCTAAAATAAACTGGAGTAGTTGAAAAGCCCGGCCAAGTTAAAGTTGGAACAAAGGACGTGTGAGTTCATTTGACGTTTCACTTGAAGGAAAGTGCTTTCCTGTTCTCTGTTATGGTTCCGGTCGTATCCCCTCCACTAGTTCCTCCTTTGTTCCTTAATTTCACTCTTCTCAGTTCCACACAGTGCGAAGCGCTTCCCCCCCCTCAGATCCACAGCACACGTTTTTTTCCCCTTCTCCGTCCCTCGCCAGGGTAAACACTATTTATTTTATTTTCGTGAACTGGGGTCCCAATCAAATACCTCTGCATGCAGCTGCTTACATCCACCAGCCACCAACAGGGCTTTTGGATTTGGAAATGCGTGATTGATGCGTCCGGAAGAAGAGAGTAACCAAGGTGACGAGGTCCCTGGAATCACGTCTGGTTTGGAAACTGTTGATGGCTACGAGGCCTGGAGAAACGCTTGTATGGAGCGGGCTATAATCCTACACAACATATGAACTCAGTGTGTGTGTGTGTGTGTGTGTGTGTGTGTGGGCAATGTTATATAATAAAAGTTATATTACAAAGTGATTATTTTATGTCACCCATATCCTAAGGTATGGGGGTCTTTCCATGGCCGTATGAGGTCCCAATGGTCCTTTTTTAGAGTTCCCCCCCCCCCCCCCCCCCAACAAAACAGAAACCCCTTGCAACTGAAATAAAGTCCAATCAGCCTTAATCAGCTATCTTCCAAACACACTCTAAAGGAAGATAAATGAAGGGAGAGGGAGAAAGAGAGGTGTACAGTGGGAGGAAGAGAAGAGAGAGATATAAAGAGGGTGGAGGGAGAGAGAATGAACATTTCAGAATGAGACCAGGTGAAGGAGTTCATCTTGCAATCTGATTAACCTCTGGTCAGCAGAAAGGGAGTGGGCAGAGAGATTAGTCATCCTGGCCCTCAAACTTCAAATAAGAAACACTATTTAATCAAAATCAAGATAGCGTTCAAACTTTATCTTGTGGCCTCCATAAACAGCCATCTTTGCTTGACCAATCCCAACATTTAAAGGATGAGCTATGAAAAGCTTCTCTAATAAGGAGAGCAGAGGGGAGTGTCTGGAGAACTGTGAAAATGGTTTCTCTTTGTGGACCGACTCTTTTTAAACGAGTTGACAGCCACTGTTCCATGTATAGTTTCCATTGTAAATCAGATATTTTTGTTGACCAACGATAGTTTATGCAGTGCCCGCCACTCAGTCATGACATCATCCATCAGGCCTAGATAAGCCTTGGCTGGACCATCAAATGTTGTCTTGTTGAAAACCTTTACATAGAGAGATTACGCTAATTTGCATTTTAAATCACTAAATCCAATTTTTCCTGTATTTTGAAGGAGGCCATCTTCAAAATCAGGGGGGAATATAAAGAGAGGGGAAAGGATCGTCACAGCCAGGCTTTCTAAAACCTTTAACGAACACATTTAATTTCCACTCAGTTCATGTTTTCAGTTCGACTTCTGATCATGTTTTCACTCGTCCAGAAGTTGTTGGATCAACAGCGTTGACCTCACCCCCAGGTCCGGACCGGCCAGCTTCACTACCTGTCCCAGAGTTGTGACACCTGACACGTACAATATTTTTGAGAAACGTTTCTCTGGAACCACTGGCTCATTGAGCAACCAGTATAACAGTCGGGACAGTCCTCGCTCTTTCTTAAAGAGTCCACATGTTGAAAGCACTGCAGTAAATCAATCACAAAAGGTCAAATCTAATAAAAATAGTGAGGTGCTCAGTCTAAAATCACCAGATCTTCTTAAAACCCCACAAGCCAACACCAAGTTTCCACACCAGGTCCTTGGACCCAGTTAGAAGTATTTTAATAAACTCAAGCTGAAAAGTTGCTCCCTTGCTGGCAAGATGCATGAGTCCACGTCCATCAACCTTTGGAAGGTACAGGAGACTCTGGGGGAACCAATGGAGTTTATCACCGAATGCATCAACCAAAACAGCCAGCACCTTGGCCAGGAGGTCAATTGGGAGGGTCAATACATGTGTGCTGGTGCCACAAGATAGATGAAACCAGCACCTGGCCAATATAAAACAAATGTGGAAAGATTCATATCCACTCCGCTTGCATGGTGTTAACATCTTCTTGATTCCTTGCAAAAATATCAGTATAGGCAATTAATTAAAATAAACCATTTCACCCCTGGAAAACATGAAACCAGGGCTGAAACAAATAGCATGCAGTGTATGCCACTGGTGTTCAACTAGTACATAAATAATCTCTAGTCAACATCTTGTGCAACTTAAAATCTGTACACATTCGAGAGACTGGCCTCCAATTTTGCAGCTGCTGCAGATCTCCCTCTTCAGGCAGAAGGATGACTGCCCTCCTGCAGCACAAAGGTAAACTCCATGTGGCCAGACTATCTCTGAGGACATCTAGCACATCTCCACCAATGACTAACCAGAAGGATTTCTAGAAATATTGTCATGTCAATGCCTGGAGTGGATTCTCAGCAGTCTTCAAACTCAGAGACAGAGCCTGCAAGCAAATTGCCCCTCCTCCAGAGGTTTTGTTGGCCTATGCCTGAGGGAGGACACCAAATAATTCATTTTTTACTTGGACTTGTTTTTATTTTTTAGGAAATCCTAATTTTGTTAGCCGAGCTGTTGCCCGAGGTCAGCCTTCTTATTTTGTTCAAATTTTCTAAATAGGCATCAACGTTATAATTTTCATTTTCAAATAATTGCAAAGCCCGGTTGAGATCGACCTTGTTGTTTTTAAAGACCACGGATATACATGAAACGCCTGTCTTCTGAAAGAAGACACGCATTTCTAAGATGTAACTAGAGGAATTGCACTTGAGGAATACCATTTTGATAGGAGACGCAAGGTGTCCGTAACGGCCAAGTTCTCTCATGTCCTCATTGCTTATAACTAGAGGGATGTTTGAAATCCTCACTTTTTTTGCCCAATGCCAAATTGACTACAGAGTTATTCATTCTGGTTGCGACTCTCTAGAGTAATATCCCACTTTCTCCCCCAGTGCTAAACTGTGCTCTTCAACAGATACCTGAGAAGCGGTGGAGCTCTTTACTGCCTGCTATATAAATAAAGTTGCCTTATATAAAATAAAAATGTATTGATTTTATATAAATATCATGATATGAATACATTTTTTATTAAAGATACATTTCCCCATAGATTCCCATTGTTATTTATTTTAAGTAATTTTACACAGAAAAATTAAAATCTAATATGAGACCAGTATGATGTGATCAGACTCCAGACAGAAAGGGGTAGTTTTGGTGAATGAACATGTGTTTATACCATGCAGGAGGGAACTATTGCAATAACAACTCATTTCAAACTCTAGCTGAGCACACTCAGACTTATGTGCCACAAGACTCCAATGAAAAGCATGAAAAAAGTTTGAAAGATGATGTAATTTTGAGACAGTTATATTTCCCAGCGAAAACGTCACCCGCTATATAATCATCCACATATATTTCAACCGTATATAAGGCAGCCATAAAGTTTGATCAGCGCTTTAGGTTGCAATATTCCCCAAAGTGGTGTGTGGGTGTGTGTGTGTGTGTGTGTGTGTGTGTGTGTGTGTGCCCACACGGTTGTGTATCCAGGTGCAGTTTACTTAGTTGATGTGATCTCTTGTTTATGTTGGTTTTTGGTTCAAGAGCATGATTATGGCTAATGTCTAAACTTTAAACACAATCACCAACTAGAGGCTGACATTTAGGTCCATCTGCCTTCGCACAAAAGGGCTTTCAGTCGGACCCGGCCTGCCCACTAGCTCGCCAGTAGACGATGACATCACATGAAAATAAGAGTCAAATGTATACCCTTTAAAGGCACAATATGTAACATTGAAACAGAGCGTTTAAAATGGATGCCGACACCCAAATTCACAATAATGGAGTGATTTGACTCCGCCCCCGATCCTCCTCCTCAGATTCAAAGCTCAAGCGGGTTGCCAGGTTGCAGAAACTGCACGATCAAGAGCGCAAGACGAGGCAAATGCAACGTTTAACAATTATTCCAACAAATTCAGGCTACGACGAGTCCTACACTGTAAATTGATCAGCTAAGGTATACATTTACAATAACTTAATTAATTTATTATTCTTAAATTATTAAACCACTCACGTGGCATTGGTCTTGCAATCCTTCTGTGCTCTAAAGTCTCTCCATCATTCAAATGGGACTCCAATTTACTGGTTCTAGAGCAGGGCTCTGGTCATGGAGCTTTTATGAAAGATGACCATGCTTTTCAGGCCTGTTTGAATCTAGCACAATCTCAGTTCATCCAGTTTGTTTGCATGCTTCCAATGGCTTCAGTGTTTGTGTGCCAATTTGTTTCAACCCAGGTTATTCAGAGGATAGTGAATCATAACACACAGACCGTTACAAAAGCAAAAATTCTGACCCGGAACGTACATTTCAAAGAAGAATGTCCCTGCTGTATCATTGTTGTCATTCGACTTAGCATGTTTCCTGAATCTCTGATGACATGTCATGGTCATGTTGTGATTAGTAAAGTACATTTGTTACATATAGCTCTTTTAAGTTAATATTTCAACAAGCTCCCTCAACCTTTGACCTCTGAGGCCCACGCTGTGTCTAGCGTGGGCCAGCCACAGAACAAACTAGCTTTAGTTCAATAAATTACACAATAGACATTTTAAGATGCCACATAAAAAGGAAAGAGGCTGTGAATCATCTCTTCACCGTACTTGACCTCATACAACACCCTTGTCGTCTCTGTCTGAAAAAACAGTGACGCCGTCCAGACATATCTGTCCAGGAAATCAAAAAGGTGCTTAGAAATGTTATCTCCTGCTTTCAAGACTCGGTGGTTGGGGGTGGGCCAGCCCATTCCATGGCGCGGAGCAGCAATACATCGCTACACTAAGCATGTTGATGGGACCTGGGCCTGTTGGAGCAACAAGACTGAAAACATAAAAGATAGGAATTGGAGCACGGCTCTCATTCTTTCTTTGTTATTAACTATGATTCTCATAATTCTGGGTTTCACAACATCTCCAAAGACTCAATCTGTGAAGAAAAATATGTAAAAAGAAAAGACAGGAGGTGTGTTAGAAGGTTCAACAACGGCTGCACATTTGAAATATCCCAACACCTTATTGGCTGGTCAAGTAAGGCTAAACCTTGGAAAGCAGCACACATGACTTCTATTTTGCAGCTATAACGCAATGTACAAAGAAATGCACCACAAGGACGATTAGCCATGAACGAATTTGACGCCTTGGCAACCGTGGTGGTTTTCTGTTGCTTTTAAGAAGTGATTCCGCTTCCCTCCACACCTCACACCTGACAGAGATAATTGTCCTTTAAGGATTGTTGTTTTGACGGAGTCCCCCTTTCCTCCCTCTACTCGCTCTCGACTCCACTATGAATTGGCGTAAGAAGAGGGAGGCGGATGGCAAGAAATGGGTCATGGGCCACCACAGAGTCAAGCCAGAGACACAAACGCCTTAAGCTACGATTATAGTGTCGCGCTCACTTGCCATGGCGCTTGATCAGAGGCGTTTGATTGGGCTTAAAAGCCCCCGAAAATTCCAGACGTGTGACACTGCCCATTGTGTCTCCTTTGATATTTTTTTTCACACAAGCACACTACATACACACATACACTTGCATGTCAAAGGGTAGCTCTCTAGATGTTTTAGACATTTGTTTTTCCACTGATTCTAAAAGCTCCTCTCAGGAGTTTGGCTTTTAATCCCAACTAAAACAACAAACTTTAACTTTGCTGTTTTCTGTCAGTGTTTTCTTCTGATCTAGAAGACCCACTGTCTTTTACACACAAAAAGAAGAAAACTGTACACGCACCCAACGTGGATCAGAGTTGCCCTGACTATGTACTTCTATTTAGGTGACACTTTTAGCAAGTCATTAGGGAGCAGCTAAGGCTTTGACCTTTGGCTCAACTATGACAACGACAGGTCTGCTGCAGACGTTGGAGGTTGAACCACGAAGCTTTAGCCTGTAAAAACCTGGCTGTGTACTTCTTACTAATACATCTTTTATATTACCCAGTGTCTCTATAGATTATTCAGATGGGTGCTGTGTATATATTTACTAGTTAATCTTGATTCACTTTTCGCAGTCAGCAGAACCCGTAGCTGAGTAACTTGGCAAGCCCGGATCACGCTGACCTACTCAAATTCCAATATAAACGGTCAAGAGGTCGTGAAATACATTTTTGCTGAACAAGAAGATCTGTTTCTGTTCATAAGTATCGGGAGATCTGTAGGCGTTCTTTGGTTCCCTGGTTATCCAGTGATATCCCGCCTCTCCACATTCATTGCGTAGACGTTTCGAGTGCATGCCGTACCAGACATGCCTACATTATAGAAATACCTTTGTGAGCATCCCATGTCTGCATCAGTGTTTGTGTGTGTGGTCTGAACCAAAGACACAGCATATGGTCAAGGTTAAATGTGGAATTACAAAACTTCTTGAATTATCTGAAGGTGTCTTATAATTCCAGCACCCCTCCCCTCCGCTCGGAAAACAAATGAATAGGAATGGCATTCCCTAGATTCTTTGGCGCTTGCAGCCCCTGCTTCTATGTATCATGGATTTCGATGGTGTGGCCGAGAGAATTCAGAATTCCCTGGCTGCAAGATCAGAAGACCTGAATTATTGGGATGAGCTTCATAAATGTGCGCGCAAGGAACCTGGAAACTGGTGGGGGGGGGGGAATTGTGTGACACACAACTGTTCAGACTTTGATGAATCTGGAAGTCATGCGCATACCAGAAACTCGGGCGGTGTCTCTGATTGAGAAGCAGCAGACTTGCTCTTAGCTGTGCTTACATGTGCAGAGAATGTTGTTGAGCACATGTCGACTGTCAGGGAAGTCGTTGGCGGATGAACAAATGTGGGTGTGTGCATGCGTGCGTGGGTGTTCTGTTCCAGTGAATTTTCCTGAGCTTTTTTTCATTTTTTTCCTCACCTCATTCGATAACACTTAGTAAATCTTATCATTTCCACTAACAAAAGTGAGCATTTATATCTTCTACCATCAATGGATGTGAGCATTTATGAAGTGTGAAGGTTTTGGTTCCAGACTTTAGAAAGTCAGTCCCTGCAATTAGTCACGGAAGATTACAGGAGGGAATATAAGGGATTATGTCACGAAACATTTGTTGCTTGGGTTATTAATGCTGTCAAATTATTTGTGTTGTAACTATTTGAAACTCTAATAATATGATGATTAATTGAGTTAAATGCTTCCAGAAGCAATATTGCATTCATAAATTGCCTGAAATTAATTATTATTGTACAATTTCATTGTTTGCTTCATCATTAGTTTCATCTCTCAGATTATTGCCAAGTCAACAGCTGTTCTAGAAAGGTGTGCTGGAACAACACGATCAAACCATTTACAAGTGACCACAATACTTGCCATTTCCTTCAAGCAATGCTGTTCCAATGATGAGAACATTGCTGATCATTTTCCATAAAAGAAGAGTGTTCTGAAGTGTGCCATGTTCCAAATTATGCATACAATTCGGTAGGAGATTATTTGAAAACTCAAGTCCTTAACCTTTTCACCAACACAGGTAAGTCATGGAAACACGAAACAAGTGGGCCCAATATCACAGGCGAAGCTAACACCTAGCCACGATGTCGGATAACATCAGCAACACTTTGGACGTTTTGGACCTGACGTTGTTCCAGTGTGGGTCTTTTTACCGTAAATTGTTCCCGGTTCCCGGTACCCCTTGTACTGTAAACCGCTGTGCTTGAGTGCTGCTTGGTCATGGCTTCTCTTTTCATGGCTTCTCTTTTTAAGTGTGTGTGTGTGGGGGGGGTTGCTTCCGCTCAGCAGCACAAACAAGGTATAGGGCCAGGCGCTTTTTCTCTCATTCATATCCAGCGGACCACATGTGTGAAAAGGCACACCATGCCACATAACTTCATAAAATAGAGTCGACTATGTTTTAAAAGTCCACATGTTTGGCTGGCCTTTAACCACTTTTCAGAAGAGGGGGGGCTGTTTTGCCACTCCTGAAACACCTGCTATTTTGGCCCAAGATATTCCCTGTTTGGACCCTCCCCTGATAGGCTGCTACACAGTAACACAACAAGATGTTTGTACTGGTTGGACCTACCAAGGAAAGGGAGGCCTTCAGGAAGTATTTCACTCCAATGTACCGTAAGGCACCTTGCTGGTTAAATCAATAATATAGCATGAGAACCTGTTGTTGTTCTTCTAAGAGACCGTGGGGATCTCTGCAAGCAGGGAAGGTTCAAAAAGCATAGACAAATACACATTTATGCGAAAGCTAGATATTGGATCCAAATACCAGGTGTAACTGAAGGCGAAACACACAATGTAGCCGTCTGTTTTGCCCCCTAAACGCACGCTTAATTGTTCCAGGAACAATTACACGGGCATGCCTTTTGTAAAGGGCGCCAACTGTTTATGGTTTCCGGCTGAGCACACAAGTTCAAATAACATTTTTTTCCCTCCTCATATAGGGAACAGTGAGTAGAGGGGTATCTAGGAATGAGCCGGTCGGTGAAAGCAGCCTATAACAGTTCCCCGTAGATGATATAATGAACTGTAGGCCAAATACCCCGCACTGGGATATCAATACCCTTTTCTCTTTCTATCCACCCCCCTCCCCTCACTTTCTCTCTTTCTCTCCCTCTCTCTCGTTTTTGTCATTTCTCCAACCTACAATATTTCGCTCCCCGAAAGCCGTAAAACGCGTGCTTTAACAAGAAAAACAGAGCGTGCTTTTGGATTTCTTCAAAGGGGTAGTTTCTCGCGCTGGAGACTGCAGCTGCTTGGACCTGCTCAGCGTCGTTCCCACCGAAAGACAAACACGGGTGCCTTATGGGAACAGAGTCGGAGCAGAAAGTGGGACCAGGGTATCCAAACAACGACGAACCTTCATGCGTGCACACATGCACACTCAGCTAATGCTGACGGACATAAAACAGGAGCAAACGCCTCAGAAAATAAGAAATCCTACCATAACACATGTTCATATCTCTATACCTGAGATTAAACCGAGACGGTGAGATTTCCCAGAGCTCTGGGGAGTGCAGTGCTGGGTTCGGCCTCTGCGGTCCCATGAGGTTGTGTGCTCCAGCCCCTCTAATGAGACAACCTTCCAGGCCAGCTATTGTGGGTTCTGGCTCCATCCTCAATCCCATGCTGTTCTCGCCACAAAGAAACACGCCAAGTTATTCAGTGATTCCTTTCTGGCGACCATGGCCAGAAAACGTCTCTCTCTCTCTCTCTCTCTCTCTCTCTCTCTCTCTCTCTCTCTCTCTCTCCCCAACCTCGAACCACTTTAACTTTCTCCCTTCCCCTCTTCACGCGCTACCACTAGAACTTAATCACTCCCCCGCTCTCTCACCTCATTTCTTGTCTTTTTTTTCCCTTAATGTTGATTCACATTTCTAATGACTCAGTGAAGTCTTCAATGTCAAATCTTGTTTCCACGTTTGACACGTAGCACCGCCTGGCCCGATGATTGGACGTTGGTGGGCGGTCATCTCGGTAACAAAGACGCAAAGTAATGTTTTTAATCATGTCATATGCAAATGCACTCCCAGTTCCCCCATCACCATTCCTCCACTATCACCGTAAAGGTCAGGGACAATCGTGCTTGATTTGGGAAATGCCTGTTCCGGATTAACCCCTCATTTTTGGGCAAGATAGTCTGGGATTCAGCTGTTGTTGAGAAGGAGAGAATGCAAGAAGCATCTCCGCTCCGGAGTAGACACGAGGTCTGCTCCGAGCGGAGATGGTCAGCACCCACCCTGCATCCACCAGGAATGTCCATGTATTTCTTTAAGATGTGGGCTATTACCGGACCGCAAACAATGCAGCCTCGCAAAGCAAAGTAACGGACCATGTGAAACCGCAGGAAATGCCGATACTGGTGCGATGGTGAATCCACACGTGAATGCCAGGATTCTTTCTTTTGTTTTTTGTCACTCCCTCCATCGCGCTGTGAATTGAATCAGTGGATTTTGGAGAGGGACATTTTCAGTCCCTCCCTCGTTTTAGCGTTCCTCTCTTCTGTGCTGTAATTACCCCCTCCAACCCCACCCCATCTTCCACTCCCCTCGCCTCTCTCGAACCCCTGACAGGAAGCAGCGAGTAAGGCCTGCGATTTGAAATAAGGACTATTTCCACACGCACCCAAATGTACTCTAATGCATGGCTGAGAGAAAATGTGGATTGGCCTGGCGTGGCTGGCCAAACATAATATTGTGTTTAATCTAGATATCATTACATGCAAAACGAGCGGGAGAATTTCAAGGGCACCATTGTTTCTGTCCACGACTCCAATAATGGAGTGTTTCCTTTAGAAACCCAAACCAGGGCAGACGTGCAGAGGTGCCACTTATGAACGACGTACAGAGAACGGCGCCGAGAGGGAGAGAGAGTCAGAGAGAGAGCTGAGAAACTGAGCGACATTGGCAGAGGAGACAGACATTTTTTTTTTTACTATTTCTTTACAGATTACAATTACAAATTGTGTGTGGATGTGACAGTGTAGGTTGGGTTTGTGTGTGTTGGGTCGTGCAGAATATCGACCAAGACGCGAGGTCAAGTGAAATGAAACAAGCGGGTCATGACAACATAATCAGTGTTTTCTTTGCCCCCTTGTGTGTTCAGTGTTCCGGGGCCAACCCAAGCCCCTCTCAAAACCACCGTGGCCTTGACATTAATATGGTACAACAGAAAGGGGGTCGGGCCCCTAACCTGTGTGGTCACACCTCAAGTTACTGACCGCTAAGACCTAGTGTTATCCTTGATACAGAGGTATGATTTCAATCTATTACATGCACCACTGAGGTTCTGGAAGAATTAACCGAAGGGCGAATGAATTAGCCCGTTGTGTAAAGAGAGTTGACGCTTTCTGCCGTACAGCCAGCATGGATGGTTGAATGTATAAAATATCTTTGCAGGGGTTAAGAATCACAGCTTGGTTATCCTGGCAGTCACATTATGCAGTCATTTCCCATAATTTCTAACGCCTCTCGTTGCAGAGAGCTCTGGTGGTGAATGGTATTCTTTTTTTAAAGAGAAGTTGCCTTGGTTAGTCAAGCATTTGGAACAGTTGGAGTCAGTATAGGAAAATAACCATCATTTTAACCTCTTACTTCCATGTTTCCCTGTTAAGGGAAACTTATAAAAATATAATTTGTGAGATGTCATTTGACATTTGCTCGCAAATGTTTACTTATTTTATATGTGTTCCACTTCATACTGGGTGTCAGGAAGTCTTGTCAATTCAACTTCAAAGTTTAAAATAACGTGTGTTTATTGACAGGACGCTTGTAGAACTGAATAAAAAACACCTGAATCTAAAAATCATCTACTACTCTGATTGGGATTGCGGTGTGGAACGATGGCTTGTTTGCGTTAGAATTTTGTTTTCCATTTTCACATCTTCAGACACAGGAAGGCGAACACGCACAGATGAAGATTAGCAATGTCTCCTGCCTTGACAAATCCATATTGCTTTTGGGAGTTTACATTCCGACATTTAAAAGCTCATCTGTGGTTAGACAAATAAGTATAGCACGTGATATGCCCTGGTTCTATCCTCTCTCTCTCCCATCCATCCCTTCGCCATCGAAGGATGGATGGCTGACCCCACTCAAGCTAAAACATACACGAGTCGACCTGCTCCATCAATCTCCCAAACCCCTTGGAGAATGTCCAGGGAAGACTCTAGGACATCTGCCCAACTTGAAAATCACTTGACAAATTATTTTTGGGGTAAAGGGCCATTTCAAGGAAGCAGGCATGACAGCAAAATATATAGGCTGTGTAAAAAATATCAAAAAGGAAATATCAGTTATTGTATGTTTGGTTAACCAATAAAGTGGCCTTGATTCATAGAACCATGATTGAGGTTATTTATTTATGAACTTTAGGTTTGAATGTCCCCGCCCTCCCTCAAAGAACAATGCATTCTAAAGGGCATGCCCTTGAGAATCAGACCTTGAATCTTCCCTGTTAATACAAATCTGCAAATGTAATCTGTGCTTTGAATTCCTTTTCCTTGCGTGTAAGTGGATAAATGATCCCATAATGTACAGTGTATACAATTTCACAGGAACAACTGAGCAGCTGGTCTTCAAATCAAATGATATATGTTGCTTCCATTTTATATGTATAGGTCTCAGAGAATATTGCCTCTGCTTTCAATTTATCTTTCACCGCCCTGTCTCAACACTCCCTTCCAATTGCCAGTCTCTCTCAAGTAAAATCACATTTCAACTTGTTAATATTGTTCTGGCATGGTTTTTCTATTGTATTATTGAGTGACTAGGCAAAAGTATATATTGAGAAAAATGACGTTTATACATAACAAAATACAAACTACAAAATAAATCATGATAAGAAATGAGAATATTAGGTAGATCAATATGAGAAGCCAAAGGTATTAGATTACCATCTTTTCCCTGAATTAAGCATCATTCTTGCATGTCGGGACATTCTAAAATAAACAGATTTGATGAACACTTGTGATGTCACGTATTACAGTCGTTCACCCACATCCAACGCAGGGTTCCCTGAAGTACGCAAAGGCCCTTATTCTCAAGATTGTAACAAATGCTACTTGTCACATTGAGTCGATCCATACGAGATGAGCAAAAGCATCAAGTGAATCCATGAGATGTTCTTTGAGAGAAGAATCCACACCAGGAGCATCCAAAAGCTACAGCGCATTCCAAAGAGGGCGGGTCGACGCCCGTATCGCTGCTTCGTGCGCGGACCCTGATATTGCTGCTCAAACAAGGACTCCTTCATGGACACACCAAACCTCCACCCAAGGAACTCGCCTGCGAACAAACAGCACCACCTAACCCCTGTTATCAACACTACCTCCTTTTTAAAGAATGAAACGATAATGTGTGTTATACATTTGTATTTATTTCTAGATTTGATTTTTAAGTTGTATTTTAAATTGGGAATATTATGCCAGGAGCAGCAGTAGTAATAGTAGCAGCAGTAGTGTTTATAATGGCTGAATCAGTCATTTTGGTAGAAGAAGTAGCACACAGTGTGATGTTGTGAGGTTTATGAACTAGGGAGCGATGCAGTTAACCGGGCCCTCCTAATATTAGCACACGTGTTCTGAAGTTATTGCAGAAAATAAATAAAGTGAACGGAAATCCTTTGTACACCTAGACCTGTTTTCGCCCCTCTGATCTAGGCTCTATTATAGTTAGGATAAAGCCCAGCGGCTTCACTCTGGAATGGAAAGAAACAGGATCAAACAAGAACAAAAAATGGCTGCCCACCACAATGAGATCCCCTGGAAGAGATTTTACACACTTATATTAAACAGAAATGGAAAAGATAGGATCAGCTAATGCACTCTGATCTCCACACCCAACTCCCCCCTCCACCGCCGAACCCTTTCAATTTCCCCTCCGTGGGTACGGGAGGAAGAGGAAGGAGGAAGACGAGGCTTAGCGAGTGCGAGAATGCCACAGGACGTGATTAGCCCCGGACCTCCCGTTTATAAATCCTGTATTACAGCTACTTGGTGCCAGACATTCCCTCCATGGAAGGAATGTCTTTTTAACCGGTTCCATGTGAATGGTTTACAGAGAGAGAACCCACAGCCCGACTCTCTTTTAGTGCGGGGCACGCGTTTTAAAAAAGCACCCCAAAATACACAGCGAGTAATGACGGGAGAGGAAGAAATAAACAGAGAGAAGTGAAGTGATGCATGAGAGGATGAGGTAAGACTGAAGGTGTAGGACGGTTGGCCGTGCAGTCAAATGAGGTGATGACAAAGAAAATTATTTGAAATTAAATGAATCATGAAAATGTGATGAATGTCTTTTTATGAATCTATTACATCATGAACGTTTATCCAAGCAACTTATACTTTTCAATAATGACTAGGTAGGGCTTAGGCGTCTTGCTCAAGGGTTCATATGTGTCGGCTGCAGACATTGAGGTTTGAACCGAGAACCTTTTGGCTAGAATTCGAACACACTAACCCGACTAAATACATTTTCAAGATGTAAACGGAGCACGATTAGTAAGTAAAATGTGCTATAAAGCCACTTTCCAGAGCAAAATGGATTCAATAAAGTACATACACTTTTCACAGCCCATGTTAATTGCACAAAACAACACATGGCAATTCATGCATTGGTGAATGCATCCCTAAACAGGTCGATTTTCAGAACTAGGTTGACAGCAGTCGACAGCAACATCTAAGGAAGGTTATTCCAAATGTCAGCCCCAAGGATATAGAGGCCCGGTCTCCCCTTGTCTTACAGTTTGACTGGGGTATAACGAGCTGACCCTGGTCTGAGGACCTTAAGGGACCTATTTGTCCGGTGGGTTGAAATGAGTTTGCTCATGGGAGCAGATGCCTGGCCACGCAAAGAAACAAATTACAACATATATTGGCTGGCCGATTTTGTCATTAGTGGGCATTACAGCCTTTGGTCCTGCAAATGGTGCTGCAAAAAACCATGATCTCAATAATGCTTTGATAGAGAATGATTGAGCATCTCAATTAAATCTAAGCTGAGCGTCAATATTTGTATGGTAAGTATCTGCGCAGTGTTTTCTTTTGATATTTCATTATTGTGGCCATCTTTCATCAAAGTCCTGTGAAAGTGAGAGGCATCCAGAGACTGGGAGAGAGAGAGCACTTAACAGTGGCCATCAAACCATTTAATATTCTTGACCCACACCCAGACCTCTGAGTTGCCATTAGTGATCATAAATCTCACTGACTGCGTTCATGACAAATGTACACAATTGAGCCATAATTGCAGCGATAACAATCACGAATACGTTTAACCGAATGATGTTGCTCAGCAATCTGCTGTTCTGTGATGTATATCTTCCCACGAGCAGCGGACCAGAGGGGAGTAAAAAAAAAAAGTATGAGAAAGCATCCAGACTGCTTGTTCCTCTTCGCTGATTTTGCTTCCACCGCTTGTGGAATGGGCTTGGATGCAGAAAGTGGGGGGAAAGAGTGGAGTGTTTCTCTTGAATCAGTCTTGGTGATATTGGCGGTAGCAAAGCAAAAAGGGCAGCTATGCACTGTTGGAGTGTCTGGGTGCCTGCTGCGATCTAACAGGCTTACGGACGGTGCTGCGAGGTTAGCAAAACATGCATACTCACAATCATTGGTATTGCATTTTTTTTTATTTAAAGCACTTATTGCTTTACTTTGGATACTGTTCAAAATAGTTATCGATCCCGTACTATTTCTTTGAACCAAAATATTATGGTCTGGATTTTCATAGTTCATTGAACTTATATTACAATTTGAATGTTTTTAAGAATCCAATCTCTTTTACCTCATCTTCTTTGTGGTCTGACACCAACTCTCGTTTTCTATTCCCAACACACGCACACGCACATAATTGACAGACTGAGATGTCTAAGCCCTCTGCTACACAAGCGAATCACTCGAAGCTCCAACAATAATGTTTACTCTAGAG
>NC_136946.1:13629283-13631783 GCF_949987615.1 Pollachius pollachius | reverse complement strand
GTTGCTGGATGTGACAGCTGTGTGGAGGACGGAGTGTGAGGGGCCGTGACACAAAACAAACTCAACCCTGGAGGGGTTTCCGGTGTCAGCCGGTGGTCAAGCAGTGTGAGGAAGTTTGTCCAAGTAGTAGGCTTAACCCTGAGTAACCAGGGGACCTTTGAGTGACCCCTTGACCCCTGGATTGGTGTTTGCAGCGAGGCTTGAGCTGGATACAGAAGCCCACAAATGCAGGGAATGGTTTGGGGTTATTCTGAAGAGGTCGCAACCCAGTTTGAAAAGGCCGGACTGGCTGAGGCTCGTGTTGCTGACGTCTAAAAAGCTAACTGGGTACTTTTACTGTGAAGGTTCCTATGATATTTTCTCCAAAATTGGCCCAGGCCAAAAATCACTTGATAATAATAAGGTTAAGAGTTTAATCAGAAAAATAATATATGACTTGGAAGGGCACTGCATGTTTCGCCTTCTTCTTGACACAGATTATTTTAATGTAGAAATCTACCCAAAATGTGTTGTAGATATCCTGGGTTTAGAAAGAGAAAACCTGGTAATCTTGAGCTTGGTCTAGAGCAGGGGTCAGCAACCTTTTCAACATGGAGTGCTAGTTTGATATTTTCTCGTTAATGAGTGTGCCTTAAGCAACAATATATTAAATATTAAGCTGAAATATGACACAGCGACCAAAAACATTTCCAGAAGACGTGAAATTGTATAATTTCCATATAGTCCACAATCATGCATCAACATGTTTTTTTTTGTTGTTATATGGGCTACATGGGCTTACAAATTATAATTACATATGTCCCATCTTAAAACACCACTTTCAGAAACTCGAAGAAGAAATGTAGAAAAAAGAATATTTGAGAATGCTGGAACCATCCACATCAATATCTTTAAGACATGTACAGCCTTGCAAAACCATGTGAAGGCTATGCATACAGGCCACTTGCAACAATATTTTAAATATTTTCTTCTCTTTTACTCACAACATAGGTTTAAAAACTACTAATTGATCCCATTTCAGAACACTGCTTTCAGTAACTCATTTAATCATATTTGCACTGGGAGGAAATGCCCAAAACAGAATAAAGTGCAAAATCGGTTGTGATGATTATGCTGCCGCATTGTGCGGTGAAAATTTGTAATAATAATAAGAAAAGAAAAAATATGATTTCTTTTTTTTAAGTGTGCCATTGATTTATGCTGCCCAGGCCAGCGGTGGCACGTGTGCCTAGGGTTGCTGGCCCCTGGTCTAGAGAGAGGGGAATCAAATGTTTCATGTTTCTTAAACATCAGCGTGCTGTTGTCCATGTAGAGATGAAGTTGTATCTTGATGAACTCTGTCCGTAATTGGAGAGAGTGCTAATTCCTCCCTTCATCCTATCTAGGAATGTCGTGCTCGGAACTCCAAGCTCCGGCTGAGGGGATTTATTTATTCTAACTTGGTTGTTTGGGTTTTAGGGATTCTGTTGCCACTGTTACAAAAGGAAATTGCTCTCCCGACTGCTGGTCCCGAAACGGAAAATGATTTAAAAAAAAATGAAAACAAAGAAAAGTGAAATTTCTTTCTTTTTCTTTTTTTTTGTTCTCTGCTCCCTCCACTATATGTGCACTTTTATTTTTTTCACAATAAAGCAAATACTTCTCATTGTCCGGTCGGGGCTGGCGGCGGATGTGTCCGCCGGGTTGCATGTGAAGCCAAGACCGGCCTGTCAGCAGCAGGAGGAGGAAGAAGAAATGGGATTTTTTTCTTGTTGTTTATAAGCTGAGCTATTGGCGCGATGCTCTTATCAGAGGGTAACAGAATTTTGTGTGTGTGTGTGTTTTACTTTGTGTGTCAGGGTAAAGGAATGTCTCTTTGAAGAGACATGTGGCATGGTGTTGCATGGATTATGTAAAAGTGTAAAAAAAAGGTGTGTGAGTGTGAGTGTGTACGCTTGTGTGTGTCCGTGCATATGCATTGACAGCAGGGTGTGTGGAAAACTAGGGGTAATAGAGAGGTCTCCGTCACGAGACCTTGCTCCCGAGCTGCAATAGCCTCCATAATGTGATGCATTGGCTCAAGTGCAACTTGTCCACACTGCTGCATTCATGCTCGCCAAAGGTGTGTGTGTGTGTGTGTGTGTGTATGTGTGTGTGTGTGTGTGTGTGTGTTTGTGTGTATTAGATATGGGCAGACTATAATGCTCTGGAAACAATTACCCCCCAATAATCTTCACATTCTTACATCCCACCCAACGGCTCAGCTGATTAGGATATCCACTGGTAGGCAAGGCTCACCCCACACACACACATACATTGACAAGTACACACACACAATGACACACACCTTGTCTGTGCGTGTGCACGCCGAGGGAGCCGGCACATGGCACACAAGCAGAGCTCTCATTTACCTCTCAAGTATTTCCAGTATTCACACACACACACGCACACACCTCTTCACGTGCGCACTTACTCACTGTATTAGCTTTGGTTGTACATTGCTTACAATGGACGCAGTGCA
>NC_136946.1:13594283-13626783 GCF_949987615.1 Pollachius pollachius | reverse complement strand
CCCCATCCCAACCCCGAAAAGCAAAACAAACGACACACACAACACACACATACATAGAAACATACTCCACCTGTGTGAACAGAACAGGCCACCCCACCCCACGCATTCATCCCTGGGTGACTGGCTCAATGTCTGCAGCGCACCCCTCCCGTAGGGGGGGTTGCGCTGGGCGGGGCAGGGCGGGGTCGTACCGGTGACGGCGGGCGGTGCCGGTCACGGCTTATTTCGGCGGGCCGCCTGACGCACATCAAGCCTGTGCGACGCCTTCTGTGGTCCAGTCCACTATACTGTGCCCCCTTCTCCGAGTGAGTCAAGGCACCCGCACCGCTGTTTGTTTTTCCCTCACGCTAATGGAAAGGAGCGGAGGGGCCGAGAGTGGGCGCAAGAGAGAGGGTGAGGCAGAGAAAGAAAATAAAAAAACGTACAAGGACCAGGTGTTTTCTTTTTGCCCTCTTTTCAAGGGGAATGTTTCACCTTGTAAATGCGAGACGGTGGTGGGGTGCTGGGGTGGGGTAGAGGAGGACTTGTGTCCCACAAGGAGGCGAAGGGAACAGGTTTGGGAGTCAATGAGGTGTGTGGCGGCCCCCCTCCGGAGCCCGGCGAAGTTGAATGAGTGTGTGTGTTAGTGTGTGTGTGTGTGTGTGTGTGTGTGTGTGTGTGTGTGTGTGTGTCAAGCATTTTGAATATTAAGAGGCTCAGCTGAGTTCCCCGGAGCCCGGGGGTTGAAGGAGAAATACTTGGGCTGAATTGTAGCGTGGCCACCGTTATTGGATGAAGTTCAGGTTTCTTATTTGCTTTTGTTTGTGTTAATTATGATTTCAACGTGAGTCTTGCCTTGTTAAGGGTATCAGTGGGAACAGAATCAAACAAACAAGAAACGCCATGGAGGGTATTACTACGGTGGGTGTTCTGAAAACACACCCGCATACACACACTCACACTCATATGTATATATATACACACCTTTTAACAGTGAATGAACAGTGACCTCGACTTTGTGTGCGGAACGCCCCCTTTACCACACAGGGCTTATTGATGACATCATTTCTGGGCAGTTGGTCACTCCACCTTTTCCATGTACAACGGGTTCAACACAGCTATTTAAATATATATATATATATATGTATATATATATACATATATATATATATATATATGTATACACCGTGGGCCTTTTCATAGGCAGGATGTGTATGGATTGTTTTTAAGAAGATTTTTTTTCAATTTGGCCTCGCCCCTCGAAATAAACAAACCCCTTCTCCGTTGGCGATCGAGAAGTAAATCGTGGGATTGACGGCGGACGTATACAAAGCCCTAAAGAAGTTCTCGTCGGCAGATATGTTTATGATTATTCAATTCATGTCATGTGTTGTACGTTTGTGGCCTGTTTCACGAGACAGCTTTGTTTTGTTTTGTAAGCCAGTAGCAGATCAAAACCATACCAGAACACTTTCCCCATCATCATAAATTGTAGTCTAATGATGTTGTTCAAAGGCTGGGTTCTATTTTGCAAAAATATGCTTGATCAAGAATTGTTTAAATTTAATTGACTCCTCATGCAAGAGAGGAGAGGACTCGTGTTGACCTGACATCTAATGATGCGCGGTCTACCAATTAGATAGCGAGAGCTTTGTGAGCAAACTGAAATGAATGGGTAAAAATGCTGAAGCAGTAAAACAGAATTAGTCCAAAAACGACTAGCCAACCAACCCAATGTTTTCATAGGACTGTAATGGATGTAATAAATCAAGCGGCCGTGTTGATATTTTATTGAATTTTGTTTATGACAGGCCCCATTTCTCCAGTGGGGATTCTCTGAATATATGATTACAAAACAGCCTTGTGTTTCATAGCCAAGGTTAAATACGAGCCTTTTCTACCTTGAGATGTGGAACCGTGCACTCCTTGCTAAACAGTCTTTCAATATTCAGTTGGAATAACAATCTGTATCTGATCTCTGAGCCAGCCAATAGCTCGGGTCCCAGCAGATCATCCAGGAAGAGGCTGGGCCAGGGTTCCTTTGGCCTCGTCTAATGGCAAGCCTAGAAAGCCTTTTGGCTTCACTGGCTACAGTGCACAGAGCCAGCTTACACACTGCCACTTAGATAAGGGAATGCTTCGCCCGTGTTAAGTGCCCTGTTTTGTAGGCCTTCGCCAGATATTACCTGGTTAAACAGCGGCGGTAGTCAACGCTGTTTGTGATGGTTATTAGCCAACATTTAAATCATCTCCAATTAGCGTTGTTGATAAGAATCTCCCTCTCAGGAGTTTTCTTGTCGATGGTTTGCTTTTTTTCCCAAAGGTTTCATGATTAACCACTCAGGGGTATCACGGTAATGATAATAATATTTAATTGAATGTATGTGTGAGGGAATTGGTGGGAAAACATTGGATGGCTGTATGGATAGAGGGGCTGGGGTTGGGTGGGGGGCGCCAGGGCTGTTGGAGTGGCCTCTGAGTCGGCTCCAAAACCCCCCTCCCTCCCTCACTCCCTCCGTCCATCCTAACCCACCTCTCTCACTTTCGGTCTGGGCTAACACTGCTGTGGGCTAACCCGACCAACCCAACCCCGCCCTGCCCCCCTCCCCCCACCTCTCCTTTTACTCTAAGCACAGGCAGGCAGCCTTCTGGGACACTTGTCTTTTGTATGATTACCCCCCAACCCAACAATTCTGTCTGTCTTTTCCCCTGAAAAAATGAGGCAGTGAGGCAGTGAGTGGGAGAGAGAGGTGCAGGGGGTATAGCTGAGTGGAAGCCCTGTGAGCTCGGAGCGGAGAGGTGCGTGTTTCCTGGCTTATAAGCACCGTGGCTGGAAGAGAAGCTCGCTTATAGGACCCTGTCTGGCTCACTGGCTGACTGACTGACTGACAGTCTGGCCGGTTTGTGAAGTGTCCCTCTTGAGGAGTGCTCTCGTGTTACTCTCTCTTATACACTTTATCTGTTCCTCTCTCTCTGTTACTCTGTGTTACTCTCACTGTTTTACTCTCTCTATCCCTCTGTTACTCTCTGTTGCTCTCTGTTGCTCTCTCTCTCTCTCTCTCTCTCGCTCTCTCTCTCGCTCTCTCTCTCTGTCTCTCTCCCTCTCCCTCTCTCTGACTCTCTGTCCCTTTGCCCCTCTCCCTCCTACTCTCCTCCCTGGAGAGTGAGAGCGAGGAGATTGGGAAGGTGTGCCTCAGACGCACTTCTGGACGGCCCGAAAGCAGAGCAGAAAGGATTTTTCCAAGCCCACTCTCTCTCTCTCACTCACTCACTCACTCACTTACTCTCTCTTACTCACAAACACGCACACACACTCACTCTCTATTTCTCTCTCTGTCTCTCCCACTGTAGAATTTTTCCCTCTCATTCTCCTCAAGATCTCTCTGCTTATGGACTATTTGGTTGAAAACTATTTTGAGAGAAGAGAAGACGTGTCGCTCTGCCACCAGTTTTCTGTCGCCGTGTGCTTGGCTGCGGGGTGTTTTGGCCTTGTTTGTGTGTTTGTTTGTGCTCTACCCCTGCACATGTGAGCCTTCACTGGACCCGAGGGACCCGTCTCCAAGTTCTGTGTGCGTTCCTAAGATCTCCAATCTACTTTTTTCCCTTTCGATCGATTTGTTTTGTTATTTTGAACTTCAGGTTTTTGATGGTGCAAAATTCGTTTTTGGCTGCATGCTTTTTTTGAATTTCTGATGCCATCACATTCCACGGGAGAGCTGCGTGGCTGAAACAAGCCGGTGAAGACCCACGTGAAGCTCACACCTTCTGCCGACCGAACTCCCTCCCTCCCCCTTCCCCCCGTCCCATCTCGACCGCCACCTGCTCTCAAGGTAAGAGAAACTGCTCCCCTGGCGCCCTCCATCACCCCCTCTCGCCTCCCTCCCTTTGCTGCCCGAATGCTCTTTCTCTGTCCGGTTATCAGCATCTCTCTCTCTCTCTCTCTCTCTCTCTCTCTCTCTCTCTCTCTCTCTCTCTCTCGCAGTCCTAGGGCTGATTCTTCTCGCTCAATGTCCCCTACCTTCACACATCCAGTCACACAGGAGCTTCCTAACTGTATAAAGTAAGAAGAAAGTGAAACAGGGATGTCAACGGAGAGGTTTAATATCTCAGTCACGGGACGTGATTGTTCTCGGGGCTAAGCTGGAGGTAGCACTCATACAGGGGCAGGGAGTGTGCTGGCTGGCAGATTAAAAAGCTGCTCCGAGCCCAGTTCTACCCGAACCCAGCTCCGGCCTGTCACTCTTTATTATGCACGGCGGCGCTATATCAAAGCCATGTTGTAATTGTGCACCCTTTAGCTGTTTTGAAAGTACAGTGCGTGGTTACGCTTTTCTTTTTCTCTCTCTCTTTCTCCCTCTCTTTCTCTCTCACACTCTCACACTCTCACTCAGTCTCAGTGCTGCCGAGAGATGTTATTGATTAGGTGATCAGGTGACAGAACGACTTTTTCCTGATTTCCTGATTCCCGGATTTCTGTGTATTCATACGTCTCGTTTCGGTTAATATAACAAAGTGGGTCTTTTATCGGCATACGTTTATCTCATGGAACTCCTACTGTTAGCGTGCGTGGCTGTACCACGTTCCTTTCAATAATGTGTCGGGCGGGCATCAAGCAGCCATGACTTCTACAGACGTTTGTTTTTGAATAGCTACACTACACTACACTACACTACTTGTTTTCGTACTTTAGCGCAGGCCTGCCCCACTACCTTCCGTGTTATCAGCGAGTGTGTTCATCTGCTGCCATGGTTTCCCCACCTGCTCCCCTGCTGTTGTCATCTAGTGAGCAAGCAGACAGCGATGTTTGTTTCCCGTCTGCATATGGCGGGCTGCGTCACAGAGTCAACACTGCGGCGCACGCGGACACACATGGTCCGCCGTTTCATTCCCCCCTTCGTAATTTCTACTCTTTTTTTCATTCCCCCACCTCCTCTCCCATTATTCCTCCTTCCTCTGTCCATCTGTTGTGACGTCTCTGGCATGTGGGTCCGCATTCCTTTGTAACGGCATCCCTCCATCACAAACATAAAGGGGAACGGGGGGGGGGGGGGGGGGGTGGATACGTTCCTGAAGCTCTGTCTTCAGGTATGCGATGCGACTCAACGGAAGGGGATTGGGAAAGGGGCTTGGGAAGGCGAGCGGGGGAAAAAGAGAAGGAAAGTAAAAAAGAGAGTAAGAGAGAAGAGAAAGTGGCCTGGGCCGGCAGGATGTAGCGACATGGCAATTAGCGGGGCGTAGTAAACATGTTATGAGCGAGAGAGGGAGAGGATATTAGACAAATATTTCAGTCACATATTTCTATCCTGTGCTCTTTAATGCTCTGAGAGAAGGAGAGAGAGAGAGAGAGAGAGAGAGAGAGAGAGAGAGAGAGCTTGCACATGTGTGCTTGCCTAGTACCTCAGAGTACATGTATCAACACAATGTGGAACAACAGGCGTGTGCAGCAGTGTGAACTCTGGCGCTGATGATAATAGCAGCACTCGGTGCTATCGAACCTGTGGAGCGTTCCACCTCTCTGTCTTTCTCTCTTTATGTCTGTCTGTCTATCTCTGTCTCTTTCTCTCTCTGTCTGTCTCTCTCTTTGTCCGTCTGTCTCTCTGGCTGTCTGTCTTTCTGATGCTCCGTCTGTCTTTCCTTCCATCGCTGTACGTCCGTCTCCTTCTGTGTGTCTAATGCATTTGGTTATTATTCACGTCTGTCTATAGCTGTCTGTATGTCCGTCAGTCGCTCTGTCTATATCTGTCTGTCTCTCTCTCTCTCGCTCTCTCTCTCGCTCTCTCTCTCTCTCTCTCGCTCTCTCTCTCTCTCTCTCTCTGTCTGTCTGTCTGTCTGTCTGTCTGTCTGTCTGTCTGTTACTCTGTCTGTTTGTCTGTCTCTCTCTCTCTGTTTGTATGTCTGCCTGTCGCCCTGTCTGTCTGTCCGTCCGTCTCTGTCCGTCCGTCTCTGTCTGTGTGTCTGCCGCGTTTGGCTGTTATTTACCTGAAACACACCCCTGCAGCAGTCACACTTACAGCACATTTTCCATTGGCTCTGTCCTCTCCCTCCCAACAAGCACCAGTATTACCTTATAAGTACCTATAGGTCAGGGGATGTATGCCCCGCCCCCGCGCCCCCGCCCACCTACTCACTGGCAAACCCAGGGAGGGCCCAGTTGTCTGCCAGGTGGATACCAGTAAGAAGTGGCGACTTTTTCTCGTAACCACGGTGACCACATGCCAACGTCTAAGATTCTCTACTCCTGGGATGGGTGCTAAGTGATTGGTTACTGGGCGATGGGTGGCTGTAGGGGAGACGCCTCTGTGGATTTCTGAGTGTTGGGGTATGTGTGCCTGTGTGTGTGTGTGTGTGTGTGTGTGTTTTTGTGTGTGTGGTATGTGTCTTAACCTAGACTGACAAGCGGAAACCACTCTCCCCTGCTGGCCACTGAGTGCTTTTGATATTAAAGCGTGAGTGTGACCAATCATACCCATATATTCCAGTCATGATGAAGGCACTACGAGATGGACACACACACACACACACACACACACACAAACACACACTCAAATAGTTATACACAGCTACACATGCATACACACACACACACACACACACACACACACACACACACACACACACACACACACACAGTAATACACATACACATACACACAAGCTTAGAACATTAGAGTACACTCAAACCGCCTGTAGCTCAAACCGCGTGCTTATGTTGCTGACGGCAAAGCGAGGCATTTTCATGGCCCAAAACGTGTCAAAACTGTTCAATGGTGCTTTTCGAAACAACTGTGAAGTCTTTCTTTCCTTTTTTCATTTTTTCGTTGTGGAAAGTTAATCTCGTTCCTGCTTTTTAGACCGTCGCCATCACAGCGATCCTGAGAATCATAAAAAGAACCATGCCTGAACCACATTTGGGCTCGAGAGAAGCAAAGAAGTAATGCCTTGACAGGCTCACATAGCACCTTTGGGGGTTATTATGCGTGTCTCCATTTAATTTCTCTGGATGATAAATAAAGCCATGATGGAAATATAGAGGAAGGTCTCACAAACTGTACACCTATGGACCGTTCAGTTAGGAAAGTACTGCTTCATGATTGACTGCCTCTCTGTCTCTCTCTCTCTCTCTCTCTCTCTCTCTCTCTCTCTCTCTCTCTCTCTCTCTCATATCCCCTTTTCAAGCTTGCTAGGCTCTGAGTGAGTTTGCAAACTGTGACCACAAGGGGGTAGGCTATCAAGAAACATAGACATTGACTTTACTGTACACACACACACACACACACACACACACACACACACACACACACACACACACACACACACACACACATGCTCTTACTCACTACTGCGCAGAATATGTTTAGTGCATAATGCCTTCATAGGGGTGTGCATGCATTGTGTTGATATTGTTCTATTTTTGACGTCCAAATGTACTTCAAACAGAAACACTTGGTTTATTGACATGTGATCGCATGCACGTGTGTATGCGGGAGAGAAAGTGAGGGCCAGAGAGAAACAGAGAGAGAGACAGAGAGAGAGAGAGAAAAAGGGGAACTTTTTTTTATATGATTCTCTTACTCCGACTTTGCCAGTAGGAAATGATAGGGAATGCGGCTCAAGCAAATGCAAACGGTACTAGAATACTGATCACGAAACAAATAAAAACAAACGTCCCCGATTCCTGTTACTACCTCAAACCTAAACCCTATTTGAAAAGCATACAGACACATAGTTAAAAATATGATTGACAGACACACACACACCCAGACTTTTCTTCTGGAGATACTTTCCGATTAAATGAATAAAAAAAACGGTTAATCCTTTTCTTTATAGTGTCAGAACATTCCTCCTTAAGACCTTGTTTTTCCTAATCAGTCGCTTTTTCTGCTGGAAGACTATGGGCAAACTGCTGTTATTTCACCTTGTTTGTATTCAGAGACACGCCCGGTGACCCGGACTTACGGAAGACTTGAGGGTAACAAAGAATTAGTACATGGGGCTCAGGAACCAGAACACAGGCTCCAGGCCCTTTCTTAATCAGAGAGCAAGAACACAACGCAAAAGATGGATGGGTCCCGTTCTTTTTTTCCACCCAGAGACAAGAGTAAGATGTACAACAGTCTGGGGGGACGTTTTTGGATACACACTTGCGAGCGCACTGATGGATCTTAGTGTGTACAGCTGTTTGAGTGTGTTTGTGTGTGTGGGGGGATGAGTCTCTTGTATCTGTGCTAAATCACATCACACGGTACTTGGTTCTCTCTGTCATCCTTTTAAGTAAGTAATCCAATTTGAATCGAATGAAATCGAATTGAACACTGCTGTCCCCAGGCCATTCTTAAACAAAACAAGCTTTATTGTCATTCTCACAGCTGCAGTAATGCAAAACCAGAAAAGGCCATGCCTGCTTGCTTGTGTGTTTGCTAGTTAGTTAGCTCGCTTGCCGTTGTATCCCTCCAGGCCCTGCCAGTTTTGAGTCTTAAGTTGGAGGTCAGTTAGAGGTGAGGCAGACAGAGAACCCATACACCCAACCCTCCCCCGCCCCCAACCCAACGTCCGTCCTCCCTGAGCGTGGTTTATCCGCTGCCCGTGTGCAAACGTTGGGCCCGGGCTCAAAGGCAATACGGCTGGTTCCCACAAGCGCTCCGAGACCTGGGAACCGCGGGGAGAGTAACATACGCGAATATGAGCAAAGTACGTCTGTTACATATCTCCCCCCCCCCACCCACTCACTCACTCCCGCCAACCCCATGTTACCACCAACACCACCGTGGCCAAACACTGTGGGGCTAGGGTGAAGACATGGACTACTGAGTTACTACTGCTGCCTGCCCATCTTGACTGTCTCTTTCTGTCTCTCTCACTCTCTTTTGCATCTCTTGTGGCGGCATCTGGACCTGGGAGAGATTTTCCATCGAGGTTGACAAAGCAGAGAGCGGGATAGAGAAAGAGAGTGAGAGTGACAGAGGGAGATATATATGTAGAGCATCAGAGAGTTGGCAAAAAAGAGTGTTCCAAACCTCTACCTATTTATGGCAATTATGGTTTTATCATTTTCTATTTTGGCCTCCTTTTAGTTTAGCCGCTCCCTTGTGTATTTGCCTCAAATAGTACCCAATCCATCTAGTATGATTGTCTCTTACTCTCATACTTCTTACTTACTCAATACATCTTTATCGATAAAGATGCGAACAAGAGCATTTCGCTTTCGGCCGCTGACGTCACCCTTCGTACCCAATGCCAAGCTTTTTTAATTTATTTTTTTAAATTTCGTTTCAACAGGGGCCCGGACAAGGCCCCGGGGCCAATTCATGGCCCCTACTAAGAAACGCTTCCTGGATAACAGTACTGAACTTTCCAATGGTGCGTTATGAGCTTTTTGGTTCGGCATGTCATGTTTTCAAAAGGCGCACTCTATAAAGGAACGGAGGAGCGGATGAAAGGCCAGGCGATAGGCCAGCTTGTTTTTTGTTCATGCTTAATATAACGTGACATTTCAAACTCTTCCAGCAGCAGGCCCGCTTTTTTCCCCGGCTGAACTCTGCTTTACAGGCAGACGTCACGGTGCCCTGAGAGTTTCCCCATGTCTTCCAGGGTTTCTCCGCAGCAGGACCATCTCGTCCCGCCAATCCTACAGAGTATATGGAAAAAACGTACGAAACCCGGAAGCCAACGATGAAAGTCGATCGGCCCTCCGTTGCTTGTTTACTGACCAAGGCGGAGGCTGGGAACCAGAAACATATGAATATGCAATCTATGTTTATAATGCATTTGTGCTTGTCTATACAAGTTGTCATAATAGCTCATCTGTGTGTTTGCGTGTGTGTATGTCTGTATACGTATAAAGACATTCACAAAATGTCCCATCTGTTCAGATGGTCAATTAGACTTTAGAGCTTGGTTAATTGACAAGCAGATGAGTGTTTTGTCTGGTATTGAGTCAAGCTCAGATTTTCCAAAGACAGGCCTGATCTCAGGCAGAGGATACAGCTTCCTGAATGGGTTTAGCATGGAGCTGGAAGGATCCCACTTTTCATCCTATTATGAGTTTTATACATGGGGCCAAGTGTTTATTTTTACTATCTGTAGTACTTCACATGCAGCGAGAACATGTCTGGGAATGCTGAGCCTGGTATTGAATCAAGGGCCTTGAAGTAAACAACTTGTGAGATCTTTTCGAAGGCTCCAGACGATATTATCGTATTATTGTTATTGTTCAGTCTGAGCCTTGAGTCTGAAAAATGCGTAGGTGTACAGTTAAAAATGAGAACGAGAACTGAGGAAGGATGTGTTGTGATGGGCTTTGAGAATTCAAGTCTCAATCTGAATCCATTCACTTTATTTAGCAAGCATAAAGAGACACAAAGTAGAGACAGACACATAATGGTAGCTTTGGCATGTAAATGCGCTTGAAAAGCACAGATAACCCAAACAAATAGAAATCTCTCATGGTAGTTGTTTTAAACAGAGATAGAGATCAAAGAATTGAATGGGAGTGAAAATGAAGACATTCCGAGCATAGAGCTAGATCATCCCCACGCTATCGCGGCGAAATGAATGGAAACTGCAAGGCGCATACATCTAACTTGACGTTGTTCACGGCTGCAAACCTTATATAGCTTTAGCATGATGGGCCATATGTGGGAGACTGGAAGTTAGACCTTTTTCCTTCTGAGCTACCTGTAAGGTATTAAACTTTGACAGCACTGGGAGAATAAAACCTCACAATAACCATCTGGTGTTTGATTGAACAGTGGTGCTTTTATGGAACTTCAGACCCCATTAAAAGAGCTCATTTTTGGGCCATATCCTGCTAGAATATGAAAGAAAAAACCTGTTTCCATGATAACCATTTTAAACACCTATCACATCACACACGTCCCACGAGTTGAATCTCAACATGTACAGTCCTCAACATGTTATTTTAAACCAACCATCCCTTGCATGAGTGATGGAACCATCCACCGGGTTGTGCTACGGTCTGGGCAGGTCTCTGGAAACCCAGTGGTGCCCTTTAACTTCTTGCAGACCTCCCGTCTGCCTCTCCACTCGCTGGCAGGTGATTACAGGTGCACACCACATGGAGCCATCCAGCTGTTAGTACTTTTTAAACCTAAGCCTTCATACATTAGTATGCCATGCCAGCGAAGGCCAGGGTAAACACCTGGAGTTGTACTTGGCACACACTGATAGGTGGGATGGGAAGCATGAATACCTATACCATACCACCCAGGGTTCACAAACCGTCATATTATGATGATTTAGTTATGATAGAAAATATTGTGCAGCTCAAGAGTCCAAATCTGTTTGGTTTCAACCTTGGTGATTATGGATGAAAATGTTTCACATCCACCAAACGCCCAAAGGTATTTAACTAAAATATAGTGCGTAAAGTATTGTTTTCACTCATTCACCTCACCAGCAGTCATCAGTTCTGCTCAGGAGCATTCACCTTTTGGAGTTTTGTTCTCAGACGTGATGATTAAGTGCTCTTGGCTTTGTGAGCTAATCTTTTCTGTACAGGATTTGAGCCCTGTGAGCAACATGTGTTTCCTAATGCTAGGCTCAGAGGCATTAGGCAATTTGTGAACCAACCAGTGTATCAAGGCCTTTTGTCCTAATTATTTGCTGTAATCAGTGACTTTGTGGCCATTCCAAGTGCTACTTTGTGTTTGCAACTCCATCAATCAATCAGCAACACTGTAAGTTTCTTTCTTACTACCTATTTATATGTGTCTACCTCTCTCCATCACACATTTGCCCACCAAAACACACACAGATGTTACCTTCATTATTTTCAGATCAGACAGTGCAGCTGGTGTCCAACACAATGAGATGCATGGATACTAGGAAACATAAATGATAATAATCAATTTAGCTCACCCAGAAGAGAGCCCTTTCCGCCCTTTCATTTAAATGTTGAAAAACAGATTTCACTTGCCCTGTGGAAAGGTTGGCAAAGTTCACAAACATGGAACCGGATAAAGCAACAACACAAGCACATCCGCTAACTTGCTTTTGTTTCAGTTTGGGGACGTAAACAGCTACAGAGGCTGTGCAGACCGCTCCTAGGGAGATATTCTTTGGCCAAGTAACAAACACAGCATTTAATTACAGAGCGCTTTGAACCCATTACCGCCTACCTTCATGTGGTTCGCACATGGCAACACGTTTACCCATCCCCCTTCCTCGGTCCTCGCTGGTCCAACACACCGGCGGAGTGCTGGAGCTCTGTTCGCCTTGCCTCTAATGTGAACCAGAGAGGTGGTCGTTTCTTAAAACATTAGGATCCCTGGTTGGGTTCTGCAAAAGGAGGCAGGCAGACCCCAGCAAACCTGACCCGACCGGGGCTGCTGGAGCCTGGGGGGATGGATGGCTTCCCGAGTTTTGGGCAGAAACCGCCGAATCCCTTCTCTCTTCCTGACGTGCGGTGAGAGTATGAAAGAGATGTGGGATGGCAACAGATCCCTCTGGAAAAATAAATAGATGGGAGAGATGGAAGTAGATGATGATGATGATCATCATCATCATCATTGGGGAGGAGGGGGAAGTGCGAGGGGAGATAATTGCATGGAAAGTGTTGAGATTGAGGTTGAAAGACCTCTTGAGAGGCTTTCTCTTTGAAAAAAACTAATCTATTTCTGCTTACCATAACTCGTTATTCGACACATGACGCACACACACACACACACACACACACACACACGGTCCACGGATCCACATCTCGGATGTATGTACTCGAGTCATACATCCCAGAAAGATGGATATAATATGGAGTATGGAGGCATGTCTGCCAGATCATTACAGCCAACGGATGTGTCCCGAACTCCATGTCCCTGCCATTATTCAGGCTGCTGATTCAAACCTGATGTCCCTCTGTCTCTAGGCAAAACGAGACAAGACAGCTGGAGATCTGGTGGCTACATCCTACAGTACAGCAGGTAGACACAACACTAGCTACCCAAGGTCTCGGGTTTCTGTTCCCCTTGGTTACGGTGGGGGGGGGGGGGGGGGGGGTACTTTTGAACCTGCAGCAGGGCTGAAACGTGGAGGAAAAAGGAGACAGGAGAGGAGCACAGTGGATGTGCACTCTGCTGTACTTTCACACCGGGAACAGGATAGGCCAGGCCCTAGTTCAGCCTGAAGGATCCCTTCAGAGCCACTGGAGAGAGAAGTCAGCCATAACGAGGCGAGGGGAACTGAAAAGATGACAAATCCAGACTCCTCACTCCAACACTTGTCCAGGGGTGCGGGTTTGAGGGAGTGTATCGACCCCTTCTATGTCAACACCACACACGCACGGTGCCCTAATGAATCCAAGGCCTAGGCCCCGTGGGGTTACTCATGCACTCGGAAAGCAAGGCGAGCTGACATTTCATCCTCTCTCTCTCTCTCTCTCTCTCTCTCTCTCTCTCTCTCTCTCTCTCTCTCTCTCTCTCTCTCTCTCTCTCTACCACTCTCTTCTATCTCTCTCTCTCACCTCGTTACCCCGGCAATGTGAGCAGACCGGGAGCGTTCTCTCCGGCTGACATGTTGGATGACAGGCGTTCCTGGCACTGGATAGGGCGGCAATGATAGTCTGACGGTCCTAACCCTGAAGCTCCTCTCTAAGGGGGATCAGGCTCCTATTGGTGGTCAGACTCAGTCAGACTTTTCTTCCAAATCACTGGCTCCAACGAAATTACAATTGTAGCGCCCTGTGCTAGGTTGAGGCCTATGCAGAGCGGAAAGCAGTGTCAAAATCAATGGTAAAGATTGGGAATCCAATCCTGCAGCGGTACAGACAAGTTGTTCCAGCCTTGATTGATATCGGATCATTTCACCATTTGGTGTCCTTCATGCGTCAAATAAGAAGGGAACTAGGCGAGAACCATAGAAGTCAATATCTCCTCTGTTTCTCAGTTCTTTCATAGGGCCCACAATGCATATCCTCGATGCACAGATTCAGCCAGCTGTTTATAGAGCAGGTTGTACATCAAAAGTCGCAAATGGAATATGTACATTGTGTGTTCTGTTGAGTTAACAGTCCCAGAGCAGAGACTTATCAAGGTATGAACCGACCGTAAGGCAACGCAAACAAGATGACTGGCAGCAGACAGCATTGGGGCATTCTAGGCTGAAACCATGGAGACAGAGAAGTAACTAAGGGGTTTCCCCATTGCGGTGTTTATAAACCAGTGACGTGTGTCGAGAAAGAAATTAATTCTAGGGAGTTCTGGGGGATGTCTGCATTGATTTATATACTCATCAACTTCATGGGATATTTTCCCATTGCGGCTGCACATGGACACACACCCTACCATAAACAAGCGTACACACACGCATGCACACCCTCAGACACCAAATCCTCAAGGATATCGTTCATCGAGCGGGTGGAGAGGTGGAAACGGCTCGCTTAGCGATGCCAAGGTCCGTTTCCCAGAGATCACACAGCGCTACACTTACCTACTCATTCTCTGTGTAAATTCAATTTACTTTGGTACATTATCTTATTTGGGCCACTACTTCTGCGGCTGTGAGTTCACATCTGTGCCAGGGACGAGCTGCAGAAAGGGGAACTTTTCTTGCTGGTCTATTATCGATTGAAGACGTGCCACGTACTGCCACTGCAGTCAGCGAGCTTGTCCTTGAACACATAGGATCCATGTTCCCAGTGAGTTTAACACATGGCCTCCCTTCTACACACTCTATATATATATATATATATATGTACAGTATATGGCCACAGAAGAACAGATAACATTATGCCATATCTGTGACCTTGCATATCCTTTGTTGGCTGAACTGTCCTTTCATGCACCGGCACTCATCCTATACCAGGGTGATTCTCCGTCTCTACGTCTCTATCTCTACGGTGCGCCTCAGGTTGTAGAATTTTTTTTTCTGGTGCGCACCGCACCAGACATCTGGAATGTATCTGTAATTGCTTTCAGTGCCTTCTTTCAGCAGGAAGAGAAGGGGAGAGTGCAGACGGCAACACATTTTTGGAAGCTGAGTGAATCCACAAGAGACGGGTTGACACATTTATTCGCACACACCGCACACGCACACACGCACAAACACCCACACACACAAAAGCACACACACAAATGCAAACACACACACACGCATACAAACCCACACACAAACACATACACTCTCATATACTCACACTCTCTTAGACACTCACACACACGAGAAGGAATAGGCTTGAGACAGACGGAAATACAGGAAGACAGGCAGACTGACTAACTTTACTTTGATACAGATGCCAATGCAGCAACTGCAACTTGTTTTTCTAACAATAGTATTTGTTTGAGCAAAAGCGATTGAAACATCTCTCAATATCACAATAGCAAAACACCTGAGATGGTCTTCAATTGATTTGAGGACAGCAATGGATTTGAAGAAAACAAGCCTGGTCATGATGACCAGGTTTGTTCACCCTCCACAGACTTCGGTGGGTCGGGGGGGCCCCATGTTGTTACACATGTGTGCCTGTGTGATAAGCTAATGCAGGGTCATTATCGTCAGTGTGTATCCTGAGACAGTGAATGTGTTTTCCTCTGCTGGTATGGAACCTAAAATAGGCCTAGAGCCCCCTCACCAATAAAGTAAAGGGAATAGGAACAACACGAACAGCAGCGAAGTACCCACTTGATGATATGTGTGGATTTATAAGGCAGAGGGAAGGACAGAAAAAAAGGGGGGGAAGAAAAAGAATTGGCCTCCATCGTGGAAATTATTGTAGAGGTCCACAAGATTGCACACAAACACACATGGAGGCATGCACGGGCAGACCGACACACTACAGGCACTCGTCATCAAAACAGAATTCTTAAGGACAATTTAAGCCAATCCAATAAACAGCAAAAGACACAGGGCTGACTCGATGTGGAATGCAGGTTTGCAGTGCGGCAGTGGGAAACAAAAACAGAAACGAGAGCACATGTGAATAGACTACTCAATTCTGTTCTTCAAATCTCAATCTCCCGTTCTCCCCCGCTCTCTGTCCTGCCATGATGTGTTTCTTCCTAGACTGGGAGTACACACTTATTTCATCTCACAGCCAGACCCTGTTCCATCCGTCCTTCAGGGCCAATCGATTAGGGACGGTGTGTTTCTGACAACTGCAGCCCCTGAACCGCTTTAGTTTCCATGTCATTCTTTGTACCAGACTCATTATCATGTTCCTGTCAGGACAGAGTTTGTCCCGCTGATTAAGCCTCTGTTCAAACCCCTTCAGAGTCCTAGAGTGGATGGTCTGGTCTTGGCCCAAGCAGCAGACCTATGAATAACAGACGGGGGATAAGGGGTTAGGGATGGGGGGGGGTTGCTCCGTGGGTGTTTCAGAAGTCCTAATCTGTCTGCCTCCGGACCTTAAATGTCCATCCAAGTCCAACAAGTGAAACATTCTGCGCTGCCTTCTGCCGACTGTTATTACAGCATTAAGTCTATTTGCACTAGTCTGGACTGGGAGGGAACTAGGAGAAGCCTTCCAAACACAAGGGCGGATAGGGGTCTCATACCATGCGATCCAGGATGGATGGTGTGTGAGCACAGGGGCGGAGAGGCGAGTGCAAAGTATGGGGCGTGGCAGCGATGGAGATGTTCGATAACCACCCTGATCCTTGACAAATGTTTGGGGCCATCTTTTTTTTTATTATCTTTGCCATCCCATCTTCTCCTCTACCCTCTGTGTTATTGTCAAGCCCCCGATTCCTCCCCTTTTTCAACGTGTGGAGCTGTGCACTGTTGGCGCTGACCTTACGTCAGTCAGGCTATCCAACAATCACTTTGAGTATTGATTTCAAGAGGAAGGATCTCTCTTAATGGCCGCCCCCATCTTACTAGTCAATCAACCACCGCCACACAGAAACAGGTCATAATGATTGCATGAATACATAATACATACACACACAAACACACACACACCAGTGAGACAAAACCATGACATAAGGGGTGAAAAATCAAGACAGAGAGAGAAGACCGAAAAGACAAGGCAGAGAAAGAGAGAGAGACAGAGAGAGAATGAAAGAGCAACACAGAGTAAGTCAGAGAGAAACAAACAAGAGAGAGAGAAAAAGAGAGAGAGATCTCTGGATTCTCGTCCTTCCTCGTGGAAAACCTAAGTAAACACGTTTCCTTTCCAAAACCATACAGAGTCACGGTAGAGAAGCGCATCAGACGTGGCCTTGGGGTCGTGCATTCCCCCAGTAGTGGATGAGTGATCTGGGGGAATGGGAGGGAGGGAGGGAGGGAGAGAGGGAGGAAAGGATGCAAGGAAAGGACGGAGAGGGCTCTGCCGACAACTGAAACACAAAGCAACTTCTGAGATCCACAGACCGGTGTGGTTCCATTCAGTCTTCCAGCCAGGTCTTTTATTTATAGTTTGACGCCCATCACTCAGTTCTCTTTCTGTCTTTCTGTTATGGTTTGTTTTGGTCCTTTTTCACCACCCTCGTGTTGTGGAGGGGACGACGTGATTTCCGACGGTCATGGCGATCCTGGAAAGTAATATCTTGGGTTTTGGTAGAGTAACGAGGGATAGATGGAGATAGTGACATAAAGTACTCTGAGATTTTGTTCTCGCCTGTCTCCTCTCATGAGACAGGACAGATTTGGAGTCAAGTAGCGATACTGGTGCCCACTCCTCTCTCCTCCTCCTCCTCCTCCTCCTCCTCCTCCTGCTCCTCCTCTTCCTCCTCCTTCACTGTGTGGCCTGTTGCCGTGGTATTGGCCAATTGGAAAACAAGTCCTGAAGTCCTACATCTGGCTGTAGTTAGAAGCCCATGCCAGTCTCTGTGGGACTGATACCCAGAGACCTCCGCTGAGCTTAAACCAACAGTATAGACGAGGAGCCTTTTACCAGCTACTGGGCCAATACACACACACATGTACACACACATAGCCGCATACACACAAACACACAGACTCATACAAACGCACACACACACATCCAAACAGTCATACGGGCACTCAAGAAGACATACAAACACATAGACACACACAAACAAACACACAAATATAATACACACATATACAAAAATAGATACATAGTGTTTAGAGTTACACGCAAAAACTGTAACTTGATGACAGTCAGCGCTTGGATATAATATGTAGGCCATAAAAAATATGAACTAGACACTAAAGCCAGGGTCTGTCTACCAGCCAGTATGACAGGCTATGTGGTGGAATGTCCAGGGGCATTTTTAATATTCTCTGTCCATCACCTGTTACTGGAACAAATACCGACGTGCTGAAGTCACATCTCCTCTGAAAATATGTGATGGAATAAAAGCAAGACAGAGAGAGAGTTGATGAGAGAGAGAGAGAGAGAGAGAGAGAGTGAGAGTACTGGGTGACAAGGGCTTGGTTGGTTCATACCTGAAGGCAAGCGTGTAGCTTGGCTTAGGCAGAGGATTTCCATTTAACGGCAGGTTTGAGGAACAAGATAATTGCTCTAGCAGAGAGAGAGAGAGAGAGAGAGAGAGAGAGGGAGAGAGGGAGAGCACGCGCAGAGGCAAAATCGAAACACAGCTGCAGGAAGGACATCACACACACACCCATACGCACACAGCACATGAAAATTCAGGCATAAATGCAAAAGTTGTACACAAACAAGCACGCACACATTTACAGACACACACATGCACACCACACACATACACAGACACACACACACACACACACACACTGCTCGTTCATGCAAACAACAACAAAACTAATGCCACTGCTATTCAAACTTGGAAAAATGCCGGGCATGGTTACAAATAGTAAATAGCAACAAGCTGTATTCCTTTCTCTTGTCCTCTTCTTTTTCTTTCTTCTTTTCCCTTACCAGGCTGGATGCACCGTTGGTATGTGGATATATACTTGCGTGGGTTATACGAGGTCAGTGGGGATAGAAGCCCTTACTGTGGTATGGAAATAATAGTCCTGGCTACTATTAGATAGTGGGTTGAGGCTTTTGACTGATTATCTCTTGCTCTCTCTCTCTCTCTCTCTCACTCTCACTCGCACTCGCACTCTCTTCCTCTCTCTCACTCTCTTTCTCTCGGAAGTAAATGATGGCATGATTATCAAGTGAACAGTACATTTTGAATGAAACACAGTCAACTGTGTTTATGCCTGTGCTATTTATTTCTGCAGTTGTGTATTAGTGGTGGTTTAGCTTGGGGGATTGAGTCCTTTGGGAAAAATGTTCCTTCATTTGTTATTGAGTTATTCTCCCGAGTGTCCCTCTTAGCATAGTGTGGGGTGGGCATTGAAGAAAAACCTAGTGGATGAAGAAAGTTCTGAATATGATAAAATCTATTTTTTTAGGACATTTCTCCATTATGAAGAACCATTAGGACATATTTTCTCCTCCCAAAATAAAAATGTTGGTGTCTGCTCTGAGAAGTGGTGGTACATTTGTGAGCCTGCTATTAAATTTCCAGCCTCCGATTAGGGGCAAATCCTGCAGCAACAGCGCACCATAAGTGGGAAATGGTGGCACCAACCACACTACTGCAGTGATGGACACTCCAAGGCCAGACAGCTGACAAGGAAAAAATCAACCGCCAGAGTTAAAAGTCTGATAATGGGTTTTTGGCAAGGCCTTCTGTCACTTTTGACGTCTAAATAATTAGAACTACTTGGAAAGAAACTCATACTGAACATTGTGATTTCTTTTGGTTCACGTCCCGTCTTCTTTTTGTAAATACAACTCTTCATGTTACTTTTCCATTGAATTCGTTTTGTTCAGAATTAGATTTCCTCCTCTTTTCTCCACAGAACAAATTAATTTAGAGAGAAATCAATCAATGGTAGGGTAAGGTTTAGTCCTTTACACGCTTAGCAGTTTTACGACACATTTTTCAAGTGCCAGTCAACTAAAAATGATGTTAGTTTCACGCCTTTCAACGCCTTAGCATGTCTTGTGTGATCTTGAACATAGTACTCTATATCGTTTCACTGTTACTATAATGAGTTAGACCCTTACTAAAGGCCAAGCTAAAGCCACAATGAGTGCTTGTTTAATCTCTGGTTAGAACCAAACAAGATAAACCATACTACATTTAATTGTATTTACAATAATTTGAATCTGCACTCATATCTATTATTTTGCTTATGAATGCCTTTAGTAAACATCATGCATTTCTTTGGAGTATTTTGTGCATACCGTGATTCATTGCCACTTGTTTTGCAAGAGTTTTTTTTTACTGCAAAGTGTTTAATTATTAAAAAATCTAACATCTGAAGTATTTTGTGCATACCTTATTTATATTGTATTTATGATTCATTGCTTGTTACTTGGTTTGTAATATGTTTTTTGTCTGTTTAATTTTCTATCTAAAATAAAAGGGTCTCAAAGACAAAGCTTTGCAGCTTCTCTGAGTGTATGAGTGTACCTCCTCGTGCTTTTTAAAACTCTGAGCCCAAAAATCAAGGGTTTTTGACCTTGCAGTGTTCGATTTGGACCCCATGACCTTTGAACCGTATTTACTACTTGGTTACATTAGCAGGGAAATGGACTGACAGGACTGCTGTTCAATGGGTGTGTCGATGTCAGTTAATTCACGACCATGGGGTTGGAGGAGGGACCGGGCTGACGGTTCAAAGGATCAGTGGCACTACTGTTTGCTTTGCACTGCTGGTGGGTCACATTCACTGCTCAAACGGCTCACAACTCAATCCAGAGTGAACCGCAAGACAAGGGAGAGACTTTGCACGAGTGTGTAAACGATTCAAGAGAGTGTGTGCGACCGCAGAGTAGTACATAGAGCCGATAGTAGGGAGCCAAGATAAGAATTGCATATTTGTCACAGGTTATTATCTTCCTGCTGTGCCCATGTGAGACAAAAACATGTAGAGACCTAAACATGAATAGAAAAGTCTGAAAATGACTATGCCATCTAGCTATACCTAAGTTCTATGTTCTATTCCATCCAACTCTACTCAAGTACTATGTTATATTCCATATTGCTCTACCCAAGTTATATGTTCTATTCCATCTAGCTCTAACAAGCTCTATGCCATCTAGCTCTACTCAAGTTCTATGTTCTATTCCATCTAGCTCTACTCAAGTTCTATATTCTATTTCATCTGGCTCTACTCAAGTTCTATGTTCTTTTCCATGTAGCTCTACCAAGCTCTATTTCATCTAGCTATACTCAAGTCCTGTGTTCTATTCCATCTAGCTCTACTCAAGTCATATGTTCTATTCCATCTAGCTCTACCCAAGTTATATGTTCTATTTCATCTATCTCTACCCAAGTTCAACCCCCGCCCCCCTTTACCCGTACATTATTGGAATCCGATATCAAAGACAGAATCCCTATTGAGGCGGGAATTGATGGATGGGAGGGGGGGTGCAAGCATGGTTTTGGGTTGTAATAGAGGAATAATTGGGGAATATGGTTTCCAATGTGTGTTTTTTTTTTTCTTTTGCAAAGCTGTGAGGCGCAGTCAAGTCTGGAGATCAAACAGGGTGGTGCTTTTTATGTTGTACAAACCACAGTGAATGGAGAAGCCATGGCCTAGCCACAGTGGCCTGCATTGTGTCATCCGAGGATCCTCTGCAAGCATCCTTGTTTCTCTCTCTCTCTATCTCTCTCTTTCTCTATTTCCCTCTTCGTTTCTTCATGTTTCTTCCTCTCTCGATCATTGCTCTGCCCAACGTTGAGTTGCTGCTGCTGCTGCTGCTGCTGCTGATGTTGTTGGATCAGCAGTCGTTCCTCGAGCGTTTAGTTCGGTGGGGGCCACTCAAGTTCCTCAATCAGAACCAAAGCTGGTACCGTTTTCTGCTACTGGTTTCTAGTTTCTTTTTCCCCATAAGTTAACAATTAATTAGAACAGGGTTAGAATTTTGAACATGCAAAAAGAGCACCAGCTTTTTTCTGCTTCCTTTCAACAGATTCAACGCTGTAAGAATAACCCACCGTGATATTTTATACATCTGTTCTATCGATATACTGCATATAACTAACAACTTTACGAGGCATCGTTATTCTGACCAATGATGTATGTTTAATGAGAAAGACGAGAAATCCTTACCAAGGGTGTGTTGTCCCCCCCCCCCCCCCCCGAAACACACATTTACACACAAACACACACACACACACACACACACACACACACACACTGATCTGCGGACGCTGGCTGGGCAGCCCAGGTGGCTCGGCCCTCTCCCAGCCAAGACCCCGCTGGGTTCCAACACCCTCCTCAAAACCGCTGGCACCGCTCCTGCCCCCCAACCGCACACCTATTTACCCATCTAAGGACTTTGTAAACAAGCTGAGCGAGAGAAGCACTCAACACCCACTTCCCCTGGTCTCCCCTCTTTTACACCTCCATCTCTCTCCTGGCGTTCCTCTCTGGTTTTGGGTTTGTTTAGAGAAATAACACCGCACGGGAGCCCACCCTCACTGAGGTTTCCAACCGGTTGGAAGGAATGACTGTGATTCCGCGCAGGGGCACACCCATAGAGTGCTCGTTCACGATCTCCCCTCCTTGACCGCTGCCCCTGCAGAGAACCATGTTAGCTAGGGACACGGCGTGGGCCTCGGATTAAAATCTGCAACGTTTCACTGGAGCTCAAGCCTTTAGTCTGAACCCTGGTTGAAATTCTAGGTATCTATCTCCAAATAATAAACCCCGCTTTGTGGCCCGATGAACCACGGGATTGTTGAGCGCTGGCTGCAGTTGAAAAGCACATTTCAGATTTCTGCCGTCCAGCCGCTGAATTCCCTGAGATATTTTCAGAAAAATGTTTGACCTTTCACAATCCAAGGTCAATCCCTGGCTGTTGTTTTTGTTTATTTTCTTCCCTCCCGCCGCCTCTACATTGGACCAAACATGCTCTTTGCGTCTGGCTGTAAAGACCCAGCTCCCCCCCGCCCTCCCCCAATCCCGTCTCCGTGATGTTGATGATTTATTAGCTCTGGAAGGGCGCTGCTCAGGGAGCCTGGCCTTTGCTGCCCCAGAATCCCCCCTCTTCTCCTGTCCGCCTACAGTCCAGCGCTGCGATCCAAGGATACGTCTCATTCCCCTAGTCTGTGGTGTAAGTTTTATTCCTTACAAAGTCTCCTATTCCTCCAACTGATCCTCCCGTCTTCCCCTTGGCTGCCAGGAGAAGGAGACAAAGGAGCAGCTTCGGCCGTCGCCTCTTGGGCCAGTGATTATCTAAGTAAGCCGGGCCCATCAATCTTAAACCTGCTCCCAGACTTACAAGAATGTCCCTTGCTCGCCGCTGCCAGCGATAACCGCCTATCTGATCGCCCGGAACAGTTCCCTAATGAACTTTTAGATGCTTGCGTTAGCGAAGGAACACTTTTTTAATGGCGACCTTGCATGCTGGGTAACGAGCATTGTGAAAAAAGACAAAGTGCATATTCCCTCCCCTTTGCTCTATAGCTCCAAAGCAAACACAAATAGGTATTCAGTGTTCCTTTATTTCCGCACAATTTCAACCGTTTGGTACACGGTGCATAATGAGAGGGCTATTATCGTGTCTAGCCTCTAGGAGACTCAGCGGTCTGTTTTTATTGGTCTGCTTGGCAGCACTAAAGGAATTCCATGCAGCAGGTGAACAGGGAAATTAACTTTAGTTTTTAAGGGGTTGGAGAGTTACCTGAAATGTCCGACATTATTCAATGCTCTGGCTTGCTGTGTTTCTTGCTTGTTGATGAGGTTGTACTTAAATGGCCCATTGGTCATAAACTCACCCTGGGTTCTGTTGTGTTTACAATCCCCAAACGCATGCACCAAAAGTTCTCTGCCTGTCTCTTGGACCTGAATCATGGCTACTGTTGCTGTTATTGGTTGTAAATGCGGTCATTGTGGGTTATGTGCTGGAGCTGTGCTCGTATCGCTATGACAAGCGAGGGGATTCAATACGTTTCATTACACAATTTATAATGCTTAGAATACATTTCCCATGTGGAGGAGGAGGGTTTATTTTTCCACGTGAACTGTTGATGAGCATTGATGTCCACTCAGGGACTGTGCCGCTACCTGCGATCTTTATCTGGTCTCAATCTGGTCTCATAGCAACGAGAACATTCAGTTGTCTCTTCCCCGGATCACCTGTTGATGACCCACAGAGATAGGAGTGAGAGAGATCCAGGATGAGACAGAGAGAGAGTCATCTGATGTTCTTTTGATACGAGAAGGTCCCAGAAGAGCCCTCAAAGTGAAAGCGGAGAAGGACCATGAAGGGGGGGGGGGGGGTGTATAGATGTCAAAAGGTCCTAAAGGGGTCATTAGTGTGGACAAAATGGAGGAAGAGAAAGATTAACCGAGGAATAGGAATGTGTATGTGTGTCTGTGTCTGTATGTTTGTGTGAGATAAGAGAGAGAGAGAGAGAGAGAGAGAGAGAGAGAGAAAGTGGTAGAGGGACAGCCTCTACATCGTAACTTCCCAGGGAGGAAATATTGATATCTAAGAGGCACGCTTCCCCATCCTGTCCTGGGACAGATTTATTCCACTCAATCCCCCCCCTCCCCCCCACCTCCTTATCCTCCTCCCATATAACATATACAGCCGTTCCCCTTCCAACATCTGCAAATCGTTTTTCAAATCAGACACCCCCCCCTCCCCCCCTTCCTACATAGGACACAAGGACACAAAGAGAGGGGAGGGATGTTCGGGTGATCCCGTTCAGAGGCCTGAATGCGCTCCAAAGAGACGTAAAGCGCCTGTCACCCAGCGCGTGATGTCTAATGGTCTTTACAGATACTGGCTACATCTAAGGTGGAGGTCTATGAGTGCTATGACAGTGCGGCCGAACCTATGATGAGATGGTGGACCAAATAGGAGGTAGGAAGATGGTGAGATGTGTCTGTTGTTTGTCGGTCCACCCCTCACCTTTCACCTGAGATCGCCCCCGGGAAGAACCATATAAACAGTGCAAAGTAGTCAACAGAACACAGATTGTTTGCCTTGGACTTACAAGCACAGTTTGGCTAATGTCTACCAATAACCCAGAGATGATTGTAGACAGTGATTACAGTTTTTGGCTGTTGGTGCATTCTGTACGCCAAGTTACTTTCTTTCTTTCTTTCTTTTTTTCTCCCCTTCGGCAGTTTCAACACGGTTATAATCGTTATTGTCACAATACTTTCATTTAAAGATATATCGTCTAATGGTCAGAGCTGGACATTGGAGCTTATTATGTTTATGAATATAGGAAAATGTATTTTAGTGTTGGACCACAGTAGGCCATGATAGTATTTTCAGGAGGCAGTAAGTTAGTTAGTGAATTTTGTGTTAGCTGTTTCAATGTGTGTGTGTGTGTGTGTGTGTGTGTGTGTGTGTGTGTGTGTGTGTGTGTGTGTGTGTGTGTGTGTGTGTGTGTGTGACAAACTGTTAGCATGTAAACGACCAACCCCTTTGATACAACATATTTCAGTTCTTGTATGTGAGAAAATACACACAAACCAGTCGGCACAAACAGACAGCATGTTGAAGTATGAATTAGGATTAAGAACAATCCCAGACACTCCGCACCGTACCCTTTCAAACATGAAGCTCTACATACCTTCATTTGTGACCCATTCAGGCCACAGAGGCATCCCTTTGAACCTAACCACAAAGCCTTTATATGAGCACAAATAAAAAATAATGTTTAGTTCAACATGGCCGCAAGATGCCAATATCCCAGACCACAGGGAAATCATTTGAGCTATTTTGATCACACGACCGCAATAGAAACAACGCTAGACAACATCCCTATTCTTTGTTATTGATATCCGTGCCCATTTCCCCCATAAAAGAACAGCACTTGATTGTTTTCCGTTCCTCATGTGTCTGGACCCGACTTCTTCTCAAACTTATGTTTACCCTATCTTGACACCAACCATAGGCTCACACACACTCAAAAACAGACACACACATACACACACACACACACACACAGACAAACTCACACACACACACACACACACACACACACACACACACACACACACACACACACACACACACAGACAAATTCACAAACCGAGCCACTCACACCGAACATTCTAAAATCCTCACACAGACATCACACACAAACCCACAGACAATCTCAATCACAGATAAACACAGACAAACTCACTCTCACGCGCACACACACACACACACACACACACACACACACACACACACACACACACACACACACACACACACAGACAAACTCACTCACACACACAAACACACACCGACCCTTTCACGTCAAACATTCTCAAATCCTCAAACACTTGCACACACACACACACACACACACACACACACACACACACACACACACACACACACACACACACACACACACACACACACACACACACACAGACACACACACACACCCACACACACACACAGCCATGTTTATTCAGGCCTGTGTGAGCGCTGTGGTTTCATCGAGGTGTAAGGCCAGGGCTAGCTGGGTCCTCTTACACAGCCAGTGCTGTACGCCAGCTGCTAATAAAGACTAGCATTGATGCGGATCACTGGGGGTGGGCTCGTAGCAGGGACCACAGTCATAAGGGGCTCTGTACTGTATGCTGGTGGTCTGGGGGTGACTTAAACCTACAGCCACGCATTGGTGAGTTTCTGGGGTTGTGTGTGCGTTTAAATGTGTCTGTGTGTCTGTGTGTGTGTGTGTGTGTGGCAGAGAGAGGGAGAAGTTGAATTGAGAGAGGGGCTTTACGGGTATGAAGTCCAGAGTTCAATGCGTGCAGGTCATTTTTTTCTCCAGCGTGATCAATCAAAAGCGTGTTTCAAGAAAACTTGATGAGGCACGGGAGGGGCTCGATGTACTTTCATCGGTCAGAGGGGGATAATAGTGGGGAAAAAGAGCGGAAGCTTCCACCGCATTGTATGGTGAAGCGAGCAAGCGAGGAAAAGAAAGACATGAGAGAGAGAGAGGAAACAATGAAAGGGAAGGCGAGCTCCTATGACACGGACAGAAAGTGGGCTGTGTGGAATGTGTGACGTGATCCCGAAGTGTGAGGGGCCTGCTTCACAGTTCATACAACGCAATTGCATGGCGGTCCACAGCTACATGTGATGTGAAACAGATACAAAAAACCTTCTCACTGGAGTCCACGGTGTGTCTCGCCGAGCTCAACGCAAAGGCCGAAGGTCCGAAACGATTTTCACTCGTCCGAGCGTGTTGTTCTGAGGCCTCACAAGAAAACACAAACAGTGAATTGAACCGTAAACAGCGCATGTTCACACACACACACACACACACACACACACACACACACACACACACACACACACACACACACACACACACACACACTGTTGCATTCACATACACACACACATACCTGTTTTTGCTACTATGAGGGGACACATGACAAAATGTAGCCTGGTGGGAACCACCCTTTCTGAGTGGTCTACATACAAGACACACACCATGTGCAGCTGTTATAACAGCCATCACTTGAAACTTGAGTCTAACCTTCCGAAGACTGACCTGACATTTTACCCACTGCTGGGGACCCCGTCAGGTATAAGACCCTTGAGGGGACCTGTGACGTAATGTTTTCAAATGCTAATTTGTCGACGACTGTGTGTGTTTCAAAGGTTACCAATGGGGACCTCACCTCAATATATTTAAATGAGCAATGTGACATAACATGTGTTTTAACATGCACATTATTAATACTGCATTATTATATATTAATAATAAATTAACTAATGTATTAATATGTATTAATAATATATATTAATCTAGCGTTAATACTGCATCTTGCAACACATGCCCCTCCACCCTCATACCCCCCTCAAGAGGATGCCTTAATGGAGCAAATATTCAATTTGGATGTATTTCTAACTCGTATTTAGTACTCCATGTATCCAACTCCGTGACCACGCAGACGCTTCGACGGAGTCGTGCTTTTTTGGCAGTTATTACGTTATTGGCCGTTATAACGTTATTGGTTGCTACAGGGACTCATCTCATACTATAAATGAATATAAATCAAATAAATGCAAATGCATGAAATAAAGACCTCCCCACTCAGGGCCACTCTCTGCTCCCCCTAGCCAGACAAGGTGAACCCTTTCGGCCTCAGACGCGACGTGGTCCGCTGCCCTGGAGGGTCCACAAGAGCTCCACACTGGGGGCTTCCTTACCCTAGTGACTAGGGTAAGCAGTGAGCGCCCCAGAGCGTGGAGGTCTGGTGGAGCCTCCAGAGCAGCGGGACCACGTGGCATAGGACTAGGGCCTAATCCGACAAGGTGAACCCTTTCAGCAGTACAACTAAAATAGCCTGTATTTATTATCATGATATATATTATTTGTGAGTAGGCTATAGAAAAACATAGGAGGGACGTTTGTTAAATGCGCAATTCTAAGAAAAAGGTATGTCAATATATGTAAATACTTAACATTGATCGTGAAAATGGTTAATTTAACTGAAAAAGGCAGTAGGGACCAACAAGCTTTTGCTTCCCTCTACTCCTTTTTTTTTTCTACTCCTTTTTTTTTTTACATGTAATGGGACTATTTAATTTTGTTATATATGTCTATGTTGATTCTTAAATATTTTTTGGTTTATGTCCACATGTTTAAGAAAATAATTATCCTGGTCCTGTCCAATCCATTGGTCCAATCCAAAGTCTTTTCTAAACTAAAATGGCGGCCCCACTGCGTGACGTTACTCTCACATTTCTATGTGCCTGTAAAAATATCTCCACTGTGATGATTTCACCAATATTATATATTCAATAATAAAAATAATAATAATAATAATAATAATAATAATAATAATAATAATAATAACTAGAAAATGCTTTTCCTGCAGAAAATGAGGTGAGTGCTGTAGTACAAAGTGAGGATGAAAATATTTTTTAATAAAGCCACATAGATTAAGGCATAAAGAAACGTTAAATGGCTTAAATCAAGTGAAGGGATTTGAACAAAAGTTCAAAAGTCTAAATGGAGTAAACAATGTAATGTAATGTAAACATTAGGGATGTATACTGAACTCACGGTCGCGTGAAAAGCGCAAAGCATTGCTAAAAATGCAGAAATGTGAAAAGAATTGAACTGAAGAATCTGAAACGTCAAATGTATTGCCCTGCACTGTGTGTGTGCGTGTGTGTGTGTGTGTGTGTGTGTGTGTGTGTGTGCGCGCGCGTGCGTGCACTTGTTTTTGCTACTTGGTGGGGACTTGAACCTGATTGCACACCAAACCCGTGGGGACCTCGTGTGCGGTGAGGACCTGAGTCCAGGTCCCCAGAGGACCTGAATAACTGTGTGTGAACTGTGTGTGAACTGTGTGTTCACCTGACATATCAGGTCCCCACCACACCCACCACGCCCCCACCCAGGCCCACCCCTAACCCACCTCCAAGAGATCATAGAAGACCTGATGAACTTACTGGAACTTCTACGAACTGTGCGTGCACCTGACATACCAGGTCCTCACCACACGCACTCATTGAATTTATTATTATTATTAGGTGATTGCATGCAGCACTCAACTATTGCTCTTCATAAGTTTTATTCTTTCTTTCTTTCTTTCTTTTTTTCTTTCTTTCTTTCTTTCTTTCTTTCTTTCTTTCTTTCTTTCTTTCTTTCTTTCTTTCTTTCTTTATTATTCTCTACAAACTTTGGGATCTATCTCCTTCCTCAATTTTTCACCTAGAGACTCCATCCAAATTTTAAAATATTCAGAATAGCTTGGAATCGCGCGCTTCTTTTCAGTTTTTTAATATTTAATGCTTAAGATATTCTACTTTTAAAATATTATCTTTTTTTTAACATGGGACTCAATGAGAGGACGGCCCTCCGGTACTTCAACTGTTTAAGACGTAGCTAAATCAATTTTCAATAGTTTACCTTTGTTCAAACCATTTAACAAATCTACACACGGAATTTCGTTATCATTTAAACTTTCTTCAGAATCACAGTTTTAGTTTCATACCGGCTTCGTTTTCAGTTGGTCTCATTGATTTACGTTGACACTGAAGCGTGATGAAGTTCAGCAGTGTTGCCAGATTGGGCGTTTTCTCTATTGAGCTACTTTTAATCACACACTGGCTCGCTATTCTCTTAAAGACACACACACACACACACACACACACACACACACACACACACACACACACACACACACACACACACACACACACCTGCAACACACAACAGAAGCCACACACTCATCAAACAAACTCATCTCACAAATCACATGCGGTGAGATCCCGTAGGAGCCGTCTCCTGTCAGTCAATGAGTGTCACCTGACTCAGAAACGTCACCCACCAATCCCGCTCAGAATCGCGTAGCACACGATCAGCGCACCGATGTTGAGGAGCGGCATGAGATGGCTAATCATAAGAATGCTATCGTTCTGCTCTGTATTTTAGTGAAGCCATTCACTTGGAAGTGTGAAGCCAGCCACTCAGTGAAGCCATTCACTTGGTTCACACGCTAGTGAAGCAACGCAATAACCCGATACTTTGTGGATACTTTCCATCACCGGCCCCAGAGTTCCTGGAAAGACTTGTGCGAGCCGTACCTCAGCGTTCTCCAGGCGCATCCTACAGACACATCATACAGACACATCTGCCTGGTCTGCGGTGTGGGATTTAGATCTGGGGTCACGTTATTGTCTGCTGGACGTGGTTTGTCTGGACTGCTGCCGCTCCTAGAGATGAAGAAGCCCGTTTATACGGATCCCTTGGTCGTACCCAAAGCACCAGAGAAGCCTCCAGCGCGGAGGCTTTTCATCTCCTTCAAGGAGATTTGACTGAGATTTCCTGGCCCTGATTAAATCATAATCCTGTCCTTCTCTGCCCCACACCCCCTCTGTTAAAAACAGAAAATGTTCCATATTTTGACTGCCGAGCGGGGAACGTGTGAGTGTGTGGGTGTGTATTTGTGTGTGTGTGTGTGCGTGAGAGTTTGTTTGACTTCTTTTACGGCATGGTTCTTTTTTTTGGACTTTGTCTGTGCATCTGCCGAGTGTGTGTGTGTGTTTGGCGTTCCTCTGAGTGTGTGTGTGTGTGTGTTTGTGTGTGTGTGTATTCTGAGTGTGTGTGTATGTGAGTGGCTTGATGTGTGTGTGTGTGTGTGTGTGTGTGTGTGTGTGTGTGTGCAAGGCTGCCAGTGGATGCCGTTTATGAAATGATTGGCAGGGCGCACATCTGAAGTGGGTCAGGAGGGGAGATCAAGAGCTTAAGCTTTTATTTTCTGCCCCGTTTCATAGCGCTCCTCTGCTACTCTGGGTTTGTTCCCCCCGCCTGTCATAACAGTTTCTCATCTTCTCATTGCCTCCTCTCCTTAATATCTGTCTTCCTCCCTTCTTTGGTTGTTTCACACTCCTTAAACAACGTAAGGCGCTTAGCTCATTACTCTCTCCCCTCGAAGACACAATCTGTTTTATCCGCTTGTTTTGATAGAACGTCAGAACTGTGGAATTCTTTGATTAAAATAAAAAAAAACACAAAAACCCAACTACTTTTCCATGAGAAAAGTAGGGGAACAATGAGAAGCTTGTGAATATATCGTGGGGGTTTAGCCTCCTCTATTTTGTCGCCCATGGAACGCTTCACACCTTCAAAGCAGTGAAACCCAAGTAAACCTTGTCTCTCTCCACACGGGCCCATACGGAGGCCTTCCCTCTGGATGAACCGGCACCATTTATACTGTACGTTGAACCACGGCCAGGGGAGCGCAGGAAAGAAAGGGGAAAAAGGCAATAGGCCTCCATTACCAAACCGGCTTGGGTTCCTTATGAATATTTGACCGAGCGCAAATAATAGATAATAAGATAATTAACACACATCAATTCAAATAGCCGTCTTTCGCGAGGAAAATGACTGCTTTTGGGCTTGAAAACAAGAAATGTTACCTAATATGTGAGGAGCCTGTTTGCACGTACTGTACAGTAGACTCCATTCTGGGTGACTGGGAAGTCCTACCAGGAGCTAGTATGGCTCTCTAGAGACATAGAGAGAGGGAGAGAGACACACAGAAACTGTGCTTCTCCATGCTAACACAAGTAACAGTCCAACAGTAACCCCTCAAACCCTCTAGGATAAGACCTACGGCAGTGGACTCTGTAGTCTATCAAAAGACATTTCTTAAATGATCGTGATCACTACCCTCCTTTCGGAGAGCTCTCGGCCAGCTGCCGACAGCATGCACTCTAAAAAGAGAAAGAAAAGAAAAACGAAAAGACCGTACTTGCTCAGCGAAGGTCTTGGCAGCACACAATCACAGCATTCACACCAGCCATGTCCTTGTGCAGAGCAGGAGAAACATGCAAGGGAGAGGAGAGAAGAGAGCGAGATGGAGAGCGAATGAGACGAGGGAACCGGAGATGGAGAGGAAATAGCTGACTTTGCCAGTCAAGACCTAGCAATAATTCCTATTTTATTTTATTTGATGTCACGTTCGATTTACAAGGAGCACTTGGATGGGGTCAAGCTATGATGAACAGTGACCTCTGCTTCACATTCCCCCCCCCCCCCCCCCCCTCTGTCTTTGTCCAATGCTCGTGTCCATAAATCGGCATTCCTATAAGGACTGTTGTGATATTTCACAAATATTTGCC
>NC_136946.1:13544283-13589283 GCF_949987615.1 Pollachius pollachius | reverse complement strand
AAAAAACTGACAATGCAGAGCTGCCAATGGCGCCCTCTATCTGTAGTCAGTATATATTCTTGCTCGGTAGAGCAACTTTCTCTTTTCCCTCTTTCATTGTCAATCATAGTGTTTGTCACAGTGTCTGTCTCTCTCTATGTATGCTTGGGGCTTACATAGACACAGAAATATCAGTAGGCGCAAACAAAAAAACACACACACACACAGACAGACAGACAGACAGACAGACAGACAGACACACAGACACACAGACAGACAGACAGACAGACACAGACAGACAAACAGACAGACAGACACCTCCCCATGGTAAACCCACGCACAAACACAAAGGCTCCTCACAATATTGAATATAATGGCAATAAAACAAGAATTCGGCTACAAAATTACATAATAACACACCAAATAACCATGTTGGCCGAGCCGAGCAACCCACTCGGAGCTGACTGGCCCTGGTCCCGGGGCACATGCTGCCAATCAGACACACCTTCTAGAAGCACATCTGGGTGCTGAGCTATGCTACACCTCACTTGACTCTCTGCGCTGGCTAACAGTGACTCAGTGACAAATTTCCAGCTAATGTACAACCTACTTCCTGGTATCCTGGTTCAAGTCCTGGTTTGAACCTCTCCGCAGGGTAAACCCATCTAAGCATGGTAACCTATCTAAGCATTTTAACCCATCTAAGCATGGTAAACCAAAGCTTAACCTATTGACGTTCAAATTCAAGTTACTGTCATACGGTATCTTTCAACAGTAGCATTCATAATAGGCACACACACACACACACACACACACACACAGACACACACACACACACACACACACACACACACACACGTACACACACGCACATGATTATACACATACTATATACACAAAAATAACCTACAAACACACATATATTCATACAGTACATAACTTTACATCCATACACACACAGACATTACGGTTGCCAACAACTGAGGACCCAAGTACCCGATTGCATCGAGTTGATCACATTTTCTATTTGCCTCTGCTTGTCCCCAGTTCTTTGCGTGTGACTCGTGGACCCTGGGAGGCCTGTGACCATGATGTTTGCTCCTGTCTGTCTGCTGCTGCTACTGGGGGAGCGTGCGCTGGGTGGCGGCTACCCCCCCATGCCACAGATGAAGTACATGCAGCCCATGATGAAAGGACCCATCGGACCCCCCTTTCGAGAGGGCAAAGGGCATTACATTGGTGAGTCATTCATGTAACAAACGATCAACAACCGGCTCACGGGATCCACAGCAAGCGTTGGCTGTTGACGGTCCAGTTGAAACACTCATCCCATAGTTAATCAGGCTGGCATTTCTGCAACATCCCATCCCATCCATAAGCCAGCTTCCATTGTCTCATAACCGTCAAGACAGCACCGACACGGGGTTCCGTCTGGGTGCAGATGGCCAGACCAGTGGAGGGCCTATGTTTTCGGAAGAAAACAACAAAGCAAAACCGACGTGATCTGTGGGTTTCTGAGAGCTCAGATACCGACAGATAAATGGGATCAGAGTTGAGTGCGCTGCTGAAGGAGTTCACGGTAGGCTTGAGCTGAATCCAATATCTAAGATCCAAAGTAAACAGAGTGAGCGTTGCTGCGACGGAGAGGGTTATACGTGATATCACAAAGCAATGTGTTTTTCCTTATTTTTTTGTATTTCTTTGAGTCGATCTGCAGGCGCACGACAACCAGGATATGAGTAGCAATTCGGAGGAAATTGCAAAGATAAGCCCCCCCCCCCCCCCCCCCCCCCCCCCCACCGCCCATGTATGAAGAAGAAACACCATGCATACAAAGTGCATTACAGGATCTTCCAAATTTGAGAAAAAGTTGATTGTGGGTTAGTTAGAGAGAGAGAGAGAGAGAGAGAGAGAGAGAGAGAGAGAGAGAGAGACAGACAGGGGGGGGAGAGAGAGAGAGAGAGAGAGAGAGAGAGATCAATGTGATCATCACTGAACGGACACGAAGCGATGCGTGATTTGATCAGATCATCTGTTACACGCAGGGTCCTTATCCGTCCCACTCACTGCTGAAGGAACAAAAAAAGAAAAAACAGAGAGCAAACCAAACTTCAGCTTCTTGAGGTTGTCGACGCCGGTGTGTTTAATTGACTAACTTCCCAGAGGGAGAGAAAAACGAGAGAGAGAGAGAGTGCGTGCAGACGCAAAATCGACACACAGCTGCAAGGAGGAGATCACACATATACCCATACGCACATGCACACAGCACATGCAAATTCAGGCAGAGAGAGAGATTTGGTAGATCTTCGTCGGGAGCCTAATTGAGATCTGATTGCTAACTGTTTGTTGAGTGCTACCGGCTAGTTGATCTTCCGATGGGAATAGTTTTGCCATCTGTTTTGTTTACTAATTCAGAGAAATGAGAGAGAAAAGAATGGCTAGGAGGAATGCATACAGAAGATGAATATCTGATTGACATTAAGGTTGACATTTTATGAAATACCAAAGAGGTTCAAAATATTTGTTTATATTTGGTTGGTGCACATAATGTTAGGGGAAGATGCTTTCTCGAGATACAAAGGCAGAATAAAAGTAATATATAGATTCACATGTATGCATCACAGATAGCCATCGCTGTTACCCAGAATGTTGTGGTAAAGAAGAGCCAGGTCGACTCGACTCAAATCCCCCAGATTCCACTTTGAAGAAATACTTATTTTCTTTCGCTGCAGTGAACTTGATGCTTTTGCTACCACCAAGTGGTCAGAAGTGTATATTGGAACTATTGGCATTATTCACATTGCATTATTTATTAAAAGTATAATACTATAGCAATATAACAGAAGGGTTCATCTATGTGTATCTATCTTTATGATGTTCATCTGTTCCATTCGTATTTGAAGCTTTTACATCATGTCATGAAATAATTTTCATTACGAAGGTAGCATGCCACATTGATCTCTGTCAAATGAAGATTGTTGAGCAATTGCTTTTGTTTTTGATTTTCTCCAGCCACCAGATATGTATACTGGTTGGCATACACCATTACCGTGTCTTCAGCAGAAGAGCACTGCTGAAACAGATGGCTCTGGTCGTATCACATTAAGTTGAACACCTACTCATCTTGATTTAAAAGAGCTTCAACGTGTTGGTTCATTCAGACCTAGAAGAAATGAAATATACAGCAATAATTGCTCAGACAGGGATGCAAATGAAACTTCACATTTTTGGTTGTGTTCGGTTATGTATTTTTGAGAAGGAGATGCTTATAGCATGTCCTAAACCTTTAGTATTTTCATTTAACTGTCTGTGTCATTGGTTGTCACTGTACTCGAAAAACCCTATCAAATCCACTGTAAATCAATGGTCCCCAATCCCTTCTCCTAGATTTAAATTCTGATATTCTTTATAGATATATTATAAATATCACCAAAGTATAAGCATAACAATTGACCATAACAATATACTGAAGCAGAACAGATTCCTAGGACCAGTTCCCGACACAGTCAATGGGCAAGTCAATAATCCAGAGATTATTTTTGTGTAGCATCTCAACCCAGCACAGGATCTTGACTAAATTTGTTTTCCCTGTTGTTGCTTCCTCTTGCTTTATTGAGTCTGGATTGAGCTCCAGTGGGACAGCTTTGTCGATGGTGCCAGAGATATTTAATACAAGAGATGTCGGCTCAGTTGGACACTTATGCTTAAAATGGAGAGACGTTGATATCGCACACAGAAGTAAACTGATTGAAAACACCAAAGTCTTGCAAGAAGCTTGATAAAGCGTAATCCAGTGAAAGATGGCAATTAAAAATCCTCTTCAAACACATCTATTGTACACTTCCTGGCACATCCCTTTCCACATCCCTCTGCTGTCACATTGCTGAATAATGCACCCCTTACAATTAAGGTTATGCTAGCTTTGTGTGAGTGAATTGAAGATGAAGAACATAAAATCGTATGTGTGAATATTTTATGTATAAGCTTCAAATGCATCCTATGAGTTATTTTCATCAATATCTGGATATACATGTTATGTTAGATATTGCCTCCAACTGCTGCTTTGACTCAAAGTTAGCTTGTTATTGTCATATATATATATATATATATATATATATATATATATATATATTTATTTATTTATGGATCCTCCTTTCTCAAATATGTTTTATTTACACTTTTTGGTCATACAGGCACAACATATTATTTTCCTGCAGGGGGCAGTATAAAGCTTCGATTGTTTCATATATTATAGCAGGCTCGAAAGAGAAAAGGAAGAGAAGTAACCCGTTTTGGAATGTTTTTAATCTAGGATTAATCAAAACACTCAATAAATGACACCATACCATTTATTATATGTTACCATACAATTGTATGGTTTCATGTTACTCATTGTGTGAGTAACTAAATGACTTAACTCGATTACTCATCATTATTATATCATTTTTACATTGAGTAATTGCTTAAAATAATTAAATCCAATAGAGACTGTTCAGTCATGTAGAAAAGCTTATATAGATAATTCTATTTTATTAAGATGGAGGCATTTTTTATGGAAATATAATAAATATATATAATATTTGGGGGATTTCTTCAAGCTTTTCTTTTTAAATGCTATGCTACTTAATTGTAGACTTAATGACCAAAGTCATCCTCTGTCCTTGTAGATATGCCGCCAATGGTGGAAGTAAAGGGGGAACCCGGCCCTCAAGGGAAGCCTGGACCAAGAGGACCTCCAGGACCATCAGGACTTCCAGGAAAACCAGGACTGGGTAAACCCGGTCTCAACGGGCCTGTTGGTCCACAGGGTCCACCAGGATTTCCAGGAAATGGCAAGCCCGGACTTTCAGGCCTCCCAGGGAAGGTTGGTCAGAAGGGGATGCCAGGTCTCAATGGTGAGGTTGGCCCTCGTGGTGAACCAGGATCCAGAGGTCTACCAGGGCAGCCTGGCTTCCCTGGCCCAGCTGGTCTGTCTCTAAATGGGAAACCAGGGCCTTCTGGCATCAGAGGACCCCCTGGTACGCGTGGGGAGCCAGGGCTAAAGGGAGGCCCTGGCAATCCAGGCGAGCGTGGACTCAAGGGTGAGAATGGAATTGGGAAGCCAGGACTTCCTGGTATAAGGGGCCCTCCAGGACTTAAGGGAAGTGCAGGACCTCCCGGTGTACCAGGTATGGGAAAACCAGGACCAAATGGGTTGCCAGGTCAGCCAGGTCCTAAAGGTGAACTAGGAATTCCAGGGAACCAAGGAGAGCCAGGAGAGGCCGGTACTCCGGGATTGCAGGGTCAACCAGGGCCTACAGGGTTAGGGAAGCCTGGTTTAGATGGGTTACCTGGAGTCGTAGGCCCAGTTGGGTCAAAGGGGGAACCAGGGCTAAGAGGTTCTGCTGGATTTCCTGGAGCCCCTGGCTACGGTAAGCCTGGACCATCTGGGCCAAAGGGAGACAAAGGGCATAGTGGGTTGCCTGGTAATTCTGGGGACAAAGGAGAAGCAGGAATGGAGGGTCAACCAGGGAACTCAGGTAATGATGGACAACCAGGACCTCCAGGACTTCAGGGCCCCATGGGGCTGCCAGGAAAACATGGTATGCCTGGACTTAAAGGAGAATTTGGCCCCCAGGGGCCTCGGGGCCTACCTGGCCTAAGAGGCGATCAAGGACCCAATGGACTCCCGGGAAAATATGGCGTTCCAGGGGAAAAAGGACTTCCTGGTCCTAATGGAGCAATTGGAAAACCAGGACCTAAAGGCGAGGCAGGACATATTGGCTTACCTGGAAATGCAGGTCTTACAGGTGCACCAGGAAGTAAAGGTGAGTCAGGGTTCATGGGGGCCCCAGGACCTAGGGGTCAGTCCGGCATTCCTGGTCTGCAGGGACCATTAGGTCCGATGGGACCTCAGGGTGTCCCAGGGCTTAAAGGTGATTCTGGGATGCCAGGAGTTCCAGGGTTGGGTAAAATGGGAGAGAAGGGAACTTCAGGTCCCCAAGGTCCTCCAGGGAAACCAGGGAACAGTGGACTTAATGGCCATCCGGGTGTTGCTGGTCCCCCAGGGCCACCTGGTCCACCAGGAAACGGCCAAACGGTTGTGGCAGGACCATCCGATACACAGATTGAAGGTGGTGAGGTACCAGGGGACAAAAGGAAGCCTGTGTATAGCTTTGGTGCGCTCTCTGCCTCTGTGGCACCTGCCTTCACCGCTATACTGTCAACACCTTTCCCTCCTTCCGGAATGCCAATCAAGTTCGACAGGACCCTGTACAATGGGCAAAACGCATACAACACTGCCACCGGCATGTTCACCGCCCCGATGTCTGGTGTTTTCTACTTTGCCTACCACATGCATGTAAAGGGAACCAGCCTTTGGGTGGCACTGTACAAGAACAATGTGCCAGCCACCTACACCTATGACGAATACAAGAAGGGCTACATGGACCAGGCCTCTGGTAGTGCGGTGCTAGAGCTGAAGGAGGGGGACCAGGTATGGGTCCAGATGCCCTCGGATCAGGCCAACGGCCTGTACTCCACAGAGTACATCCACTCCTCTTTCTCAGGATTCCTACTCTGTCCAACATAACTTATTTTTCCAATGATAGGCCCATGAATTGGTATCTCAGAAGAAGAGCCCCACATCTAAAATAAACCAAGAGTCAGGATCAAACAAAACAACAAGAGTACATTTTACATTGTTATGCCATTATGTACATTGGCATTACCCACATCAACCTTAACAAAATAAAAATAAAGAAACTTTGTGACAAACACAACGGAGAGAGATAAAAGGCAGGCGAAGATATTCATGCTGTGTTCTGTGTAGCCTTGAATTGTTTTAGTTTTTTTTATGTTGTTGCTGTTTCTTAGCTCATATAATTATTTTAAGTGTTATAAATTTATTGAATTTATTTGTTCTTATCAGCATTAATGTTTTTTTGTTGTTCATCTGATTCCGACTTTTAAGTAAGTAGCTTACTTTGCAACTTGTAAGCAACAGACCTTCCCATGTGACTGCACATCACACCCATATGCTCTGACACCAAGAGGATTACATTAACATAACTTTTTGGGCCAGAAAAACTCTACTGCATGCAGTCACTTCAAACATAAAATGCAGTTAATGGCAGATATTACAAAGCAGTGAACATATACAACACAGAAAGCAGTAAACATATATAAAATACACACATTACGCATGAGTTAATGTCAATATTAAATTACTATTCATTTTTGTGATTATTCTTTGTGGAATTGACAGAAGGAACTTCTCTTTATTTTTAAAAGAAGTACCTGATGTCACCTTGGTGTATGTTGGATGTGTGTGTTACATTCAGGCCTGCTTTCCTTTGTCAAATATCGGTTACCACCATTAGTATGAACTGTGTTTCTTTTCCAACTATTTTTCTGTTAGTACAACTACAATCAAATGGCAGTTTTTTAAAAGCTTTACCATTTATTTCCTCATGCTCATTCAGTGATGAGTAATTCAGTAATTATTCCAATTCCCTCATCACCAAAACCCAGCATATGCTGTCACCTAGCGTCACCTTGAGCTGTAACCATGACATCACTTTTTTTTAATTTGAAAAGAGCCATTGAGATTTCAGTGTCATGCTGCCCTTCCCAAAAAGGCACTCTTTCCGATCAATCTTAGCAGTGAAAATAACTTCCTCATGGAGAGGAAGTTATTTTCAGCTTGATGGGACATACTTTGAGGTGCATATATATTAATGCAACCTACGTGAAGGGAGCTAGTGAAGTCCAGATGTTGAGAAAGATTAACTATGATTTAACATGCCCCCAGTCAAATTCTTGAGAGGTAGTGAGACAGAGGCATACATTATGTCTTTGCGCAATTCTACTGGTTAAGGTGTACACTCTGTGTCTGTGTGTGTGCGCGCTCACCATTAAGGATTATTATTCTAAACTCAAGAGATATCCCAAGTGCTTAACATTTAGTCAATGCTCCACAAGACACATAGTCTTAACATGTTCTGTTTATCGTTTAAGTTAACTGTGATGATCTTCAAAAAGGTGTAATATCTTTCCACAATAATCTTTGTTATACAAAGCAACCTGGATACAAATTCTCGAACTTGACCATGGTCTGCTATGAAGCACAGTGAAGGTGATGGTCATGATGATAGATGCTACTTTAAAATAGCAATATGCATTTAATTAAGGATAACTTCAAAGGTGAAATATCAGTGTACTCTATGAAGAATATTGATTGATTGACAATTATACCTGAATGGAAACTACACACTATCCTTTAAATTCAATCACAGTCCACAAGATTATTTAACGCTCCCACCCACACACACACCCACACACACACTGGCGTACAAAGCAAACAATGGGTTTAGTCCTGCCATATCTGTCTCCTAACATGCACACACACACACACACACACACACACACACACACACACACACACACACACACACACACACACACACCCACACACACACACACACACACACACACACACACACACATATGATCAAATATTTATCAATATTGCTCTGAGTCTTGTTGACAGTAAAGGTTCATGTTGTACTATGTATTGTTTTCCCCTCCCACTTTTAAATGTTTGGACTTCATTTGAGTGAAATCTTACTATTATTCAATTTCCTTTATGTTTGAATAGACAATGTCACTTGCATTCAGTTTGCCGTGGGTGCAGATTGTATCAACAAGTGTCAGTAAGTTGTATGTTTTGTTTTCATCACAACATGCTTTTGTTTTATATTGTATGGATTAAGGAAAACAGAGAAAGTAAACAAGGCCTTGTTTAGGCTCTTAAGGGATATTTGTTTGCTTTAGCTGAATTAAGTGTCAATGAATTCCCATTTGCACATGAAATTAATGAAGATGTATTTATACATTTATGATAATTTAATAGGAATGCCAAAACTGACCACCGGAGCCTAGAACGTATGGTATTCGATAGCGATGATGAGTAAAGAGCATTTACGACATGTATTAAGCATCGTAGCATTGTTTGTGAAGGACTTTGGAACTTTCCTATCATTTTGTGTAATGTACAATGTGTAAACATATAGATTTTTTTATGTCTTATACATTGCTATTGCGTATGCTCTATGCAATAGATTTTGGGTTTAAAATGCACTCTTTTTGATTGAAAAATGTTTTGTCAGCGTATACAGAATCTACAGTACTTGATTGTATTGATACCACATCAATAAATACTTCCTTGTACACCCGTCCCACATTTGTTTTTATATCATGCTATGAATGAAGGGGATGTAAATCCTGTGTTAGTAACCAATAGGTTTATTTTGTCTGTGGCAAGCCCATACAAAATTAAAGTGATCATTCAAAATTGACTTTCAGAGATGTCTTGGAATTCACTGGATTTGAATGCCTAGACATTTTAGACCACTCTGAATGTACCATACCTTTTTATGTAATACAAGCTTAGCACAGTTATATACATTTTTACACCCTTGAGCATGAAACTCATACATTGTTAGTCTCGGTTATTTCAACATATTTTATGAGCAGTGTTTGGGCTGATAACTGGAACTCAGAATATAATGTGTCTGAACACATCAGAAAGGTGTTTCTGAGGCAAAAAGAATAAACCCATAAATAATATTGAATATGATGACATGGTAGGGTATATCTGCCAAGCAGTAGCACCCCCTTTGGCAGACAACAATTATTTTGTAGTGTAACTAAACTTTAGCGGTACTGTTTATTCATGTTTAAAACACGTAATTATCCAGGCACTCGTTTAAAAACCCAACCTAGATCCCTTCCTACTAAACAGTTTCACACCCATATCTAAATAAACATTATTGTTAACAGTCATCGAAGAGGTTGTTAAGTCACAGCTTATGTAATTTCTGAGTCACAATAACATTCCACAGAAAGTAGAGTACAGAGACCGCCATGATCTTGATCGACATGATTGAGAACTGATCCTTGCTACCGATTCTGGACATTGTGTCTACTTCTAATATATGAACTGCTGCCTGCCAAACTGTTGATCATGCCATACTAATTGACCGTCTCAAGTATGGAGTCAGTATTGGTAGCAGAGCTTTGGCCTCGCTCACCTTATATCTCAATAACAGAACATCTCTGTCAATAAAGGCCCTTTGTTGTCATCCTCTGCCAACATTTTCTGTTGAATCCCCAAAAGTTCTTTAAGGAATCTAATAAACTGCCTTACGGTCATAATCTGCTCAATGGATGAATATTTTTTTTTATTTGATTGCAAATATGAAATTGTTTTATGCCAACGTAAATACTAAAAACATGGGTCAGCAAGCTACCTATGTCAAAGCGCAGAAAATCCGTCATAGGGTCAGCTTCTTTTCGAAACCTCTCCAAAATAAATACATTTTTGTCTTCTGTGATCTTGAAAATGTCGTCCATGCTTTTAATTTGTCTTGACTGGATAACTTTAACCAAGTTGTTCCAGGAACAGGGACCACACAATATTTTCACTGGCTCCCCATACACTTCAGAATCAGTTGGTTCGGTTCATACCTGCATCTTTCACCTGCATCCGAGCTCCTCTGCACCTGTCTGACCTCCTGGGACCTCAGGTCATCTGATCAAGACCTCCTGGTTATTCCGCAGTCTAGATTGAAGCTCAAGGGAGATTGTGCCTTTGCATTTGCAGCTCCTAGATTATGGAACCACCTTCCCTTCCGTCAGATCCGCAGCCTCCAATAACAACTTGCCTTATCAGTCAGACGCATCCATCCATCAAGACCTTTAAATCCAGGTTAAACTACTTTCTACTCATTGACGTTTGGATCTACTTCATGGGTAGAGGTGTGTGTGTGTGTGTGTGTGTGTGTGTGTGTGTGTGTGTGTGTGTGTGTGTGGGTGTGTGAAAACTTGTTGTTACCCTGTTTTTACTGATATATTCTCTTATTCATTGTATCTGGTATGTTTTGTTCTTTCACTGTGTTTTTGAATGTGCTATACAAATAAACTTTACTTGACATGTGCATAATATGACAAGTACAATTCAAAAGTTCTGCTTTGAACATATGTTGGGCAAAGGTTTGTAGACACTGCCTAAATTGCAAATAAACGTTTGTAGATGCACATTCGGATAGATGTTATTCCAGAACAAACGTACAAATCAAATGGCCTAAATTCAACGGAATTGACATTACCAACCATCGTGGGTGCCAGTGTCATACGTGGTTGGATTGTTCATTTGGCTCCCTTGAAACAACCAATGCAAAACGTAAAACACATGATCATAAACAATGAACAATATGCTCTATTAAGTGTTGACGATGGCTTTCAGAAATGTCGTCACGGTAGTGTCTGGTCATCATCCATGTTCGAGATGGATTTTTCCGACGTCACCGTGACGCTAGAAAGCAGGCGCCTCCCCAACAACATTTCCCCACAGCCGACGAAAACTCAGACTGCCACATTGAAGAAGAAATAGGCGACCTGGCATCACATTTTCTCTCACTCCACTTTCTCCGGGGATTGTCACGGGATTTCAATGTTGAACCTGCTCTTTGTAAGTGGAAACTAAAGCTAAAACAAACGTATATAACTTGTGTGTGATGTTAACTGGTGACTGTTTCTTCTGTAAAAAAAAAAAGCGCCCCACTATAGATATACGACATGTAAAAGTTAACGAGCTAACAGCTAACTAATGAAGCGCAACACAAGGCAACGCATAGAGGCTAAGGAGATGGCTAACAACAAGCTAACATGCTAACGTAGCCATGTTCACATGTAGGAAAAAACATACATATGACGCATTGTCATATATATTTTAAAGAGGCACATTAATGTATGGGTGCTTCTTATCCATAATGCGTGTTTGATCTCCAATCGGTGAACCTAATAAAGAGTGTTGTTAGCGGAGCTAGCGGGCTATCGGTTCACCACGTTAGGGGGCTGTCATTTCCTGGAAGAATTATAGTAGTGGCATTAATCGGCATGGTATCATTGATGCATCGATTTCCACTTTATAACCTTGGGACATGTGTGTCAGGCTGTGTTCCGTGTTGGAATATATTCAATGATTTAAAACAACTGATGTCTTAACGATGAAGCGCCGTTGACAACAGCAGAGGCAACACCTAGCTAGCCGAGCCTATTGGCTAGCGTTAGCCCAGCGGCTCACTCGTTGTAGAGCACTGCCGTGCATAATGCATTCGGCTGATAATGCATTTAGGTGGGAAGAAACTCAAATGTAATCCATGTCTACGAGGAAATACATACGATGCACATTATGTTTGATTATATGTGTGTTAACGTTTTGTCGACAGCTGTCCGCCTTCCGCCCTTTGTGTAAATCCTTTGACCCAACGCGTGGCTGACACATTTAGTTTAAAGCATTATGCTATATCACAGTCACGATCACGATAAGACAGCATTTTCCTCACTGTACACCCAAGTATGTAACACACACACACACACACACACACACACTGTCCCACTGACCATGGGATGAATGGAAGCTAACATGTTGAAAACGCCATTGCTTTTGTTGTTGGCATCTGCTATAATCTTTCTCCAACTGATTCAGTCGGTCTTAAAGTCGACCCTGCAAAGTTTTCTCTGTAATTTAGTCTCTTGGTTTCCAAAAACAGAATACCCGTGCATTTAGTCTTGTGGGCTCAATTGAATTTGAGGAAATGCACTTGGGGAGGAAGTTGACCAGAACAGCTGCGGCTGTGGAGTCCACGGTGCGTTCCCATGCCTCCGTTTGGTTTAATGACCCTCCAATGATGGTTTCAATTTGATCATTTTATAGGAGCGGTATTTGTAATTTATATGGTTGCCACTCCCACTGTGGTACGAGATGAGGCAACAAGTAACCGGTTAGGTAGTGTTACATTCCAACGATTTGGCGCCTTGGACATATTTGCTTTGGCGCTAGGCCTATCAATCAAAGTTTTGATGGATCTGTATAAGCATGTGGTTGTCATACTTAAATAACATCCTCCATGATTTTAAACATGATACAATGAGTAGTGGCTTCAAATAATTGTATACTCCTTTTTGCAATCATCCTCCTAGGTGCATAATGCAGCCTAGTCAACAGACTCAGCGTGGGGTAACTTGTATCTGGAAGTAGGTCATCCATGCCGGTGACCTGCTTCTTCATTGAAGCTGTTTAATACGCGATCTTTGGGCCTACTTTAGAAATTGCTATTCTCCACACAACTGACTCAACACAGCCTAAAGCCTTTAGCTAGGGAAGACAGACACAACGAAAACCTATAATTGTATCCGATTTGAATATGTTGTTGCTTATGCATGCTTTGTGAATCTGGTGAAGGCCATTATTTGCATCAGATTGTTTGTTTATGGTTGTAAACTAAATCATATTGTTTTTTCTCTAACTGTTATTATTGCTTTACTCACCCAGAAAAATAATCAATATTAAACGTCACAAAATATCCGCATGTCATTGGTCATCAGATACAAACTCTTGGGTCACCTTTTCCAAAACATTGGTTAAACCACAGCATATTTGACTGTAAGGAAAGCACCATGCACATGCAGGGTTTGTTTATCTCCCCTGCCTCTGGGTCCCTTGAGAAAGCTGTTTGGCGAAGTGTACAGGCTCCTCTGCACATGCTAGTTAAGTTCTGAAAACCAACACAAGCAACAGGCAGCTTAGTGAACTGTTATTGACAACTACCGAGGTCTACAGCACTGAAGCAGAAGTATTTGCCTCTTGCTAGAGGGATGATGCAGATGTTGGCACATTGTCACTGTAGGTCCCTCCAAATGTGGTAATCTGTATAAAATAAAGTATAATTGATCTCTTAACCAGGAGACCTAATGTTGCAACAGTAGACCTAAATTAATTTGGCTGGGCATTTGACCTTTTTAAGTTCAACAAGTGACCAGTTCCGCTCTTTATGAACGCCATAAATAACAGCAAAGAACAAGTTCTCAACCTTGGTTACGGTAACTGTGAAAAATGAGCCCGGTTCATGGGAACATGATTACAAAGACGTTTGGCTGGTGGGTTGAGCCCCTGTTGCAGTCCTCTGTCAGTTAGCCCATGCAAGCCACGGGGTTCCCCTGAGTGCTTTTAAAGGTAGGGCCATAGGGCTTGTTTCTCGGCAACTAAAGACAAATTCTATTTTCATAATGTGTTTTGTGCCTCTGGGTATCTGCCCGTGGGGCCAATGGAGAACAACTTTGCTCAACCTAAGACTGCTAAACAGAAACATTATAAGGACTATATCTAAATTCTGGAAAACAAATTAACTTGTTTTTTAAAAGATACGTTCATAAACATTCAGTAATTTCTATATTTTTATATATATATAAAACTGGTTTATATATTGTGTGCAATGTTTTCAAGATGTGCAAAGTCAGATATATGGAACTTGACATGTCCCGACTTTTCTGGACCTTCACATGCTGTTTATGGTTCCTATAGTTCAGGTGTGGGCCAGTTTTATTTTCACAGAGGGCATTACTGACATAGAAAAGTAAGCAAAGGGCCCCATATTGCACAATTCAATTGAAACCTGAAACCCATAGTGCTTAATTATGTAAAATTACAGGAACTTTGTAGACCTGTCGAATTACTGTGTTGGATACGCCACCAGTAGGCAAGGTAACTTAATTTATATAGCACTTTTCATATACGAGGCAGACTGAAAGTGCTTCACATAGAAACATTGTCTTACAATAAAATAATGGATGAGTAAAATAAAATGGATCTATTATTTCTCTACAATGCAAAAAATGCATTGTAGAGTAATACAATCAAAATGTATGCGTAGAAAATAAAGACAAAGTAAAAAAACATTTTAGAAATTGCAATGTATTTAAGATTTAGCAGAAAGCTAAAGCAAACATAAAAGTCTTCAGTCTTGTTTTGAAAGTGGTCAGAGTTGGGGCAAGTCTTAAATCCTCAGGGAGTTGTAAGCAAAGCAGTAGCATTTTATTCATGTCCCTACCATCATTTTGATATTATTCTTATTAGATGTTGTGGCAAGCAAGCTTGTTCTAATAAGGACGGTTTTAATAATGATGCACTTATTCGACAAAATTCTCATTGGTCAGACAAACGCCGGCGTTACTATCATAAGAGAAAAAGGTTTTTTAACAATTATTGTTTGGGGGGTAAGGGACATGCACTACGATTTATTATTTATTTCAGTGATGGGCTTTAGTGTTAGAAATAACATTAATTATGAACTAAATATTTATAGCTCTGTAGTATGTCGTAATCATATGGTTTAATAAATTCTAAGATTTAGGACATTTATAAGACTAAAACACCCTTGATTTCACAACTTGGAACTCGCCCAACTTAACGATGACTGCTAGTCTGCTTTACCAACAATTACTCGGCTACAAACTAATTGACACCATGTCAAATAAGTTGTGTGGGAGCATTTGGTTAAGGACAGCAAAGGACAGTATGGGCACTCGGTAGGCATAAATTAAAAAAATGTCATGTCTGCGATGCTCCGTCAACTTTCATGTTTAAGCCCGATGGGCTTTTAGCACGAACGATCAGACCTTGCACCGTGGCACACATCACAGCGTCATCCATTGGGACTCATTAAATTAAACCTTAAATTTAACCTATCTACTATGTGACGGTGCCCGATGTGGCGCTCCATGGCTCGTCTGGTGTGTCACCCGCTTTACATTAAAGCACAGCTGTAGAAATCAAACTCGTTGGAACAGGCAGCAATGTTTTTTCCTTTTTATGGCAATCCGTCACCCACAACAGCGCTTGTGTGTGACTTCTCTCTTCTGGGAATGGCGGTAGTCCTGGCCTGCATTTCATCAAAGCTTTGCACAGTGTTCAAACCACTTATTTGTACTTTCATACCATGAAGAACATGTGTCCTTTGAAGCTTTAAGGCTGCACTGAAGATAACCGAGTCTTGACCGAAAGCCACTGACGTCCACACAGCCACCGTACGAGATATCGTAGTTTTCCTTTTGGCTCTATTAAAATAACACTTTTTTTTAACGAATTGCACCGCTTTAGAAATTAAAGGGGGGAAAAAACGATCAGTGGATTAATGATGCGATTATGCAGCAGTCGGCCCCACCGGCTCCGTTTCAGGCAGGGAAAGATACACACTGTGACTGTCTTTTGTTGTGGATGATTTTTTCAATACGCTGTAACAGGTCTTACCGCTGGCTTTTCAGTATAACATCCCCTAATGGGAAAATGTTATTGAGCAGTACAGACTCAATGTCATCATCCAACACAGTAGTGCATTTTATAGATTTATTTTGGTTTTGCTTTCCTTTGTGGCCCGGATTACGGTGGTCCGTGGGCCGGTTCCGATCCTGTGGCCATATGTTGCCCAGGTCTGTTTTGGAAGCTTCTTCTTTGAGGGGTTCCTGTTACAAGATTGGGAAAGGTGTTTTCTTCCCCAGTTTAATTTATTAATTACCATTTTATTTTAGTACGGTGTGTGAAATGACTGAACCACAAAATTGCACTAGGTGTCGGAAGTCTAAGCTTCTCTCCGACGCCACATTCAACAAATGCCCTTGCAGAGGGCTATACGTCCACATGCACCTTGCCTCTGGTGCCTTATTTCAGTAACTGTTATGAAATGGAATAGAGTACCAAATTGACGTTCATATAAGAACCGAACACGGGCTAAAGCCAGCCACTTCCAATCTCATTAAGCACACCCGACTGATATCCCTTAAAGCTGTCAACAAACAAAAATTAAGAATTCATTACTCAAAAAGGTGGTTTTACTTAAACTTTCTGGAAATGGAATATCTAACAGATCCAATGACATTGTTTGATATTTTCAGTTTGTTAAGGGAAAAACTGTAAATTGTAGGTTTAAATTGTAAATGGTCCATTTGTTTAAAGAAATGTTGATTACTTTTTTTAGGCCAAACCGCCCAGCTCCATTAGAAGTTATGCTGCATCTTGTTTTTCTTATTGTTTACTAACAAAGCTACCATGTCTTGGATGTCATGTCACTACCTCAAAGTTAAATATCCCTTCAATGAATAACCATTATTCTTAGAATGCATTTGATTGTAGTAGACAATTCTAGTTGTTTTGGAGAATATGTAACCATGAGACCATGCACCCATTTGTATACATTGAATTGGTCAATGACTCACCATTTGGCACAGACTTTGTTGATGGTATATGCCACCATTCTGCAATTCAATAGCAAGCGCATGAGTTTGGCATCACTTGTAGTGCCTTTGGGATCGGCATGTCTGCTAGATGCTGCTACAATGCTTGTCATGTGAAACCATAGCAACTAGTAGTAATCAGATATCTCATTGTCACAACAGAAGACCGTAGATGTTGTAGCCATAGGTAGGAAGTTAAAAACACAGGTTATTCAGCATCCATCCTCTTAACTGACAGTCAGTAAATTTAAGCTGGTCAACTTATTACATTTTTTTATATCTTTTATGTTCGTTAAACATTCATGAATCTGGCCCTGACAAACTCCTTCAGTACATAATGTCAAACTTGAAGGGTATGCTTGAGTTAAACAAGCTATAATATGTGTGTGCATGGGCGGTTGTAGCTCATCACCCAGACTCCTGAAATGTCACCTCCTGGTGTTTCTTCAGCTTGACTCTGTCAATATTATTACACGAGCACCATGGCTTTCCCCCCTGATCATCTCATAAGGGACAAACACAGGCCCTGCAGGAAAACTTGTTGCTTCCCCAGAGATGTTTGTAGGTATGGCAACAGTTATTCCCCTGATGTTGTCAGATGGCAGATTCTCTGTCTCTGAAATGTCAGCGCGATTGATGCCTCTCAGCAGGTACTAAAGCAGACATTGTTCTGTTTATGGTCTCTGCAGGAGCTGGCCGTCAGCCATCTATTATTGTTGGTTGCAGTCTTCTGCAGATATCGCTGCCAAATATATTTCATATGGCTTTTTTTTACAGACATCATTGCTGAAATAGCCAAGTGCAGCTAACCATATTACTTATAAGAAGCTGAATCTGCGCATGGATAATGTCCAGTGTCTTGCAGACAAACGTGCTTAAAAGTCATACACGAATAATCAGTTTACCCGCCAGAACTACTTCAGATTATAGCAAGCAGCAAACGCACTCATATCGTTGTGGTGAATGTTTTTATGAGATATCTTTCACTCAATGTTCGTTTAATGGTGAGACATTCAGGAGGTGGAGAGCTACGTTTAGATGGAGTCTACGTGGGCTCTGTTTGTAGAGTAATATCGGATCTCTAGAATCTGCCCGTATGTGCATTTAGAGATTCTCTTTGAGCCAAATTTCCCCCTATTATCTCCGTTAAGAGCCACGACTTTCCATGGATCTGACACACACCATCCACATCGATGTTGACCATATGCCTGGTCACCAAGACTTGGCTCTGCGCTCCATAAGAGGAGTTAACTTCATGGATATGATTTTGATCCTGATATCTAAGATAAGATAATAATGTTAAACGGAAGATAATATTATGTATTGGATACTGTAACTTTATATTGTCGCACCAATCACAGACACATACAAACTTTTGATGGGGAGCCGTTGGTTGATGGAGACATTGCTATGAAATATTTGTAGGATTTCTTAAATATTTAATGTTCACTTTTATAAATGTTTATCTACATATCGTCATAACTGTATTGCTTTTAGTTTACATTACTCTACCCACACCTATTCCCACTCCACCGGCGATCTGACCTTTTATTGGCAAAATAGAATGACGTTGATTGGACAATATGAAAATGGCAAATATCACCTCACTGTAGTTCTGATAAGGGTGAAGATTAGAGTGATACCCTAAGGATCTCAACTCTACCTATTTATTTTTTTTAAAATCAAGTTTATAGTGTTCTCCATCTGAGGAGTTGGAAGAACGACCTGGAATAAAGAGTTTGGTCACTGTGTAGGGCCTTTTGTACTCATCAAGCATTCAAATATGTCTCGTAAAATGAGCACAACTGGACAGCCGACAATCAAGATGGGAATGCAAAGAAATGCTTCTATATCCGACTCAAAGAGGTCACTGAAGGGGCATTCTGGGGGCATAAGTGGCTGCATTGGTCTAAGTTCATCTGGAGATGTTTGTTGAGACAAGGAAGTAGTGTTTGTGGCTTGGCAATACAAATTGGAACAACAGTGCTTTACTTGGTTATGCAAATAAGGAATCTAAATCAGGACAATATTTAGCTTCTCTGAGAATTCAATGACCTTCTCCCAAATGCAATCGACAGATTCCAGTTGTCGATATCGATCTGTGGGCTCACAATGACATTTACTAGGTAGAAAGGAGTGAACTAAATGATGCCATTACAGAGTAAACAGATGAGCAATAGGATCCTTTATTGACAGAATGGCGATCGGATTAGATTCTAAGTCTGTATTATACAGATCCCTTTAGTTTATTTTTGTCCGCAAAAGGCACATTTTGGTCATTGGCTGATTGCTGCGTTGCCTCTCCACTCAGTGATCCATTACAACCGGTGAGAATGTCATTCAAACATGTGAATCATCCAACTCCTCCGGAATAGATTGTGACAACAATTATCTTGAGTCATCCTGCCTCTCTGCTGGATTTGATATGCAAATTCATGATTTCTTTTTTTATTTGATCAAATCACTTTCTTTGCATTTCGAAATGAAATCTGGCTTGAACCATTTGCCCATCACTAGTGTTATGGCGTCTGGTATCTGCTGGAGCATTTTCTTTTTCAGGATTCTTTTATAACCTACTTGTTCCCACAGAATAGTTAGTTTGTGGTGGGGGGGACACAAAAGTCACTAGGGAAGTCCCTGGCATACCCTCAGATAATTCTGGAAGGATGTTAATATGGTGCAGTTTTTTCTGAATAATTAGGTGGAAAGGCTTGTAAAGAAAGTTATGTTTCTAAACACAATTACACAATGTATTTATATGGTCGGTATCAAACCAAAATTTGAAACAAAATTGCATAGCCAAGTCTATTATGTAGAAACACTGTCTTAAGGGTTCTTCACTCTGTTATTTACTTAAAGGGCTCTTTTTTTCAAATTCTCATCAAATATCAGTGTGATATCTAACCTGTTTGGCTTGAACACTTTGACTCATTGAACAGAGTTTCTCAATTCTGACATATACCTTGCCTTTCTCCAGATATGGGCTTTCCTCCTCATTCTCTCTTTTAAGCAACACAAGCCCGAATTCTCAGTCCTTTCCAGAAGATGATTGGCCCTTGTCACCCGTGGCCTCCCTGTAAGCGCTGCTCGAGGCATTTGATTGTCACACTCTTTATCTGTGCTCACACTGCACTGCAAAGCTGTGTGATAAGTGGGCTTTGCCGTGTGCGTGTGCTGTCAAACTGCTGGGCGAAACACCCCAGAGATTGCTGTTTTTATCGCCGCCCTTTCCAGGCCCTCTTCGTGTTGATGAAAGCCAAACCTAAATATCCCGATGATCCCCTGTAGGCATCGTAGCCCTTAGTATGGGTTTTGTGTTGGAGCACAGTGAGGAGGTGAACCGGTTTCTGAGCATGTTGAGGATGCATGTCAATTGCAGGCTTTACTTGCAAATACGGAAAACTCATGACACATCCTGTTTTTATATCTTGCACATATATCGAGTGTTTTATGTCTGGCACATAATAACTTTGCTATGTGTGCTGGAACAAGGAGGATGCGTTTATTGCCTGGATTCTTTTATACCATGATCCAAGGGAAGCCATCATTACGATAATACTAGAATGCTGACTGACAGGCCTCAGGAATTCAGTAAATGTGGATGTGCATATATTTGCTGTTGTATAAACTACAAGTCTAAGTTGAGAGCTAGAGAATTGGGCTGGTTTAACCACTAAACATATGTTTATCACAGTTTGAGAAACATATGTTAACATATGATGCTAGTGTGCCAGCTTATTAGACCACGCTATATAGGATTTTTTTTGCATGCCAATATTTTGATATAATTTTTTTTCATCCATATGAAATTTTTTGTCATGCCCCCATTGCTTTACATAAACCTCATTCAATTAGCATTTGTAATTATTCTCTCTTGTAAAAGCAGATGGCCAGCGGCTTGTTAATGGATCATCTTGCTTAAACTCTGGGCTGACAGTCCAGTTTGGCCATTCCCTCCTCCTTCTTTCTAGTGGAGAGATCCATAGTTGATCTATTGCTTTTTTGCGCTTCTACCTACACAGACTGGCTGTTTTTGTACGTCTTTAAGGACTTGGACAACTATACACGTCGAAACCAACGCTTTTATTATTTCACGGCAACGACCACATGGCTGAGTCAGACAGTCTGCCTATGGTTCCACCGTGTTGCAGGTAAACACAGACGGGCACTCTGTGAATTGCATCCCATTATGTGGGCTGCATGTTATATTTTTTAGTGGAGCTCATTACAATCCCTCTTTTGTGTGTGTATGTATAGCGGAGTAACTTTGGTTCAAGTGGACTATCTCTCAGGCCATGCACATGGTTTCCCTAGCATGCTTGACAAATCAATTTTTTCCACCTTCTTTGAAAAGAGGATGAAGTCACACCTGTTCTCCGACTGTGTCTCACAATGAGCAGAGCGCTTCTGAGAACTCCTTCAGCAGTTCCAGGAGCCGTTCCCAGTATCGCCTGCCCGCTTGGAATTTAGTAAACAAAGTGTAAAGGCACCTCCTCTGACTCAGAGAATCACATTCATCCCGAGGCGTGTGTGTATATGAGAAACAGCCTGGCTGAATGGGCACCTGCCTTGTGGCTCCCCGCTTGGGCTCCAGCCTGCTGTTCTAAACACCGGTCATGTCTGAACATGCCTTGGCTTGAAAGTGTCATTTTGTGGATGTATTGTGGGTTGTATCCCAGGACTCGCTTTATTTTCTAAGGAGTAAACGCTCAGCGGCAGGGCCTTCTGAAGTTGTGTGGGCATGTGTGACTTGCTGTTCGCTGACAGCATTAGTCAGGGGCTTGTTGTGAACGCGCAAGCTCCTGAGTGTCTAGCCTGTTGCATTCAGTAACCGTTTTGAGCGTGCGAATGTGTGCAACAAAACCTATCCGCTCTGTCCTATCTTCTGTGAAGCTGCTGCTCCCGAGACCTGTGTGGAAACCGTAAAGGGTCTAGGATTGAAAGGAGGGGGTTCCACGCTGCTTTGTGTCTTAGAACAGTGACCACTCTTACAGGAGATCCACCCACCCGGCCCTATAACAGCATTGACAGAGTGGGAAACCAGCTGGGCACTGTCGCAGGTATGCAGTGGCTTTATCTGAACTACTCTGCTCCCATGGTGGTGATTCAACCATCTCCTCCATGAATACAACAAAAAGCAGTCTTATTGTACTCTTAGAATGTAGAAAGAATCGTTTTTTATTAGGGCCCTTTTCATAACGGACTCCTTTTCAAAAGAATGACCTTACCCCTATTTAGAAACGCAAATAGTCATGTGTTGTTCACAAGTCAATGAGGCAGCATAGAAAATCAAAAAGAATAATGAAAAGATTGCAAATAGCTTCAAAAGTAGCATGTCCCCAATCTCTCAAAGGAATTCAAAGTGCCATATGGTTTTCATCGCCCTTTTCAGAAATCCATCGCTAAGTGTCAAACTTTGAAAAGCAACCCACGCCTTTGACATTGTTTCTGTGTTGCCTATGATGTGCGCTTTGGCAAGGTGTCTCTGGTGTTTCTTTGTTGTTTGTTTCTCTTTTAAATGGTGTTGCGTTTGTACATGTGTATGTGCTTCTCATTTCCTGTCCGTTATGGCAGTTTTCAAACTTAATCATTATCTGTTGGCTTTTTAGTAGGGATGCACCGATTGTGAAATTCTGGGCGGATACTGATGTTTAAAATACGGATGCACCGAAATGAAAATTCTTGGCCGAAACCGAATATATTGAAACAGAATATATTGAAACACTATATTGAAACAGCCGAAACCGAATACCGAATGTGGCTTTTGCTGTTTTTCATTCATTTTGCTTAATTTTTCACCATTGCAAAAATCAAACAATTACTTGTCCTTTATAAACTTTTTTGTTTTGCTTTTCAATAAAAAAAATCAATTACAAATCCGCAATTTGAAAAGATTTATTTAATACTGAACATTTTCTAACATTCCAGAAGACCTTTATAGCAAGAATATAAGAAAAATTAATAAATGAGTAAAACAAAATATTTTTATTTGCGCGCATTTCACATAAATGCGCGTCACCTGGGAGACGAACCCCGCACGCAGAAATTCAAGACTTGACGCGCTACCTCCACTCCGCCACTCTCTCACGGAGACACAATGCGCAACGGTACCCATTGTCTGCATAAGGTCCAACAAGGACGATCAAATAGTGAATACCCTCTGATGTGAACCTGTATCTCTCATCAAGATTATTCTCAGGCAATGCCAAGGGATCGGTCCCGAAAAAGCATCTGTCGGCGAGACCCCTGTACGATAAGGGCTCCGAGGTCCAAGAGAACACCCAGTAATGGTGACGTCATTGTCAAAGTAGGGGCTAAGAAGCTGTGCACGCCGATCTAACCCGATAAACTTAGCTGAAACCCTGCTGCCGACCAGGTTTGGTTGAGCGCATAAGTCACCATGGTCACCAAGTCTTCGCAGATGTTCCCCCTCTAGAAAGTTCAGCAGACAAATGTCTGCAAACCGCCTTATTTTCTTTTCCAAAACTTTAAAATGCTTCCACACTGCCGAACATGTTTGCTGCATTAAGTGTGCGCAGATTTTTTTCTCTCTACTTGGAATTTTGTACCACATTTTGTACCAACAGGTGCGCTCTGCTCTTTTTTCATCTCTGTGTATTGTCATTAAGTTGTTTACAAATTTACGTGCGGTTCTTTTTTAATCTCTTTTGATGAATCGCACCCATTGAAACATTGAAAAACGCCTGCGCGCACGTGTGGTTTGTGTACAAATAAAAGTGAAAAAAGGTTGGTAGTGTGGGAGTATTTCACTGTCTCGGAGAAAGATCCGCGATATGCAGTTTGTAAGACATGTTCCAGTGACATTTCAAGAGGAGGAAGCATTAAACATGTAAACATCGGCCACTGCCATCTGTGAATATCATCATATTTTCCGATAGGACGATGGTAGTCAACAACACGAATATCGTCCGTTACCGATGTTCGTGCGATACATCAGTGTATCCCTACTATTTAGCAGTTGTATGGAGGCCACAAGACGCTGACATTTGGCTCAAAGCCCCTGGCTCTTTGCCTCACTCCACTGCTGGATCTAGGGTCTTGGCGCTGGGTGCGTTCGCCTTACGTACTTGCCTCTATTCCCATGCTGTAACATGAGAATGGATGTAGTCTGGGGTTGGTATGCTTGTCCGACTCCCCCTGGTTAGTCTCCTCAGACACTTCAGAGGTCAATACTTCTGGTTTGAATCCTCATAATGACAAAACTGGGCCAAACTCTTGTAAGGGATGCAAACTGTCTAATATGGTAGCCAACAGCTGTCAGTGTCCTGGCTCCACATGATTTTGGTCACGTTGGGTTTATTTCCGATCGTAACATGCACTGGTCATGTTAATCGAAACTAGGGATGGGCCTCGATCGTCAAATAGTCGAATAGTTATTTATTACACGGCTCTTCTCAATGCTGTTGAACGTTCCGTTCACTTGCATGGGCCTTCACAACTTCCGGTGGTGAATTCTTTTTTGATAATTCACTGTTGCTAAGCATATAATGACCGCTGTCAAGGAAAGTCTATTTTTTTTCCTCTATCGTAGCACTCCGGAAGTAGTCCGGTAACTTATCAACCCCAGCGTCCTCGGTTGCTAAGCGATGTCTACGTCTTTGGCAGACTTTTGCTCTGCTGATTAACACTACGAATGCTGGTAACAAATAAATTGTTATAGTAGTAAGTAGTAAGTAATAGTTTCCATATGCTAAAGGCGTGTCTAGTTCACCGTCAAGCAGGATATGTTCAGTAAAATATCTGCCTAAACCCACGTTGAAATAATTTTGATGTTGAATGTTGATGGCGCAGTTGTTGAAATCAACAGATTGATTTCATACCAATCATAAAAGCCTCCCCTTTTCATTGTGTGTGCGTGTATACGAGGTGCGTGCGTGGTGGGTTCTTGATTGACCGATTTTCGAATGTTATTCGAATACTTCTCAGCGAATATCGAATAGTATTTTTGCCAGAAATGCACATCCCTAATAGAAACCCTGGGTTTCTATTATTGGCACTCTAGACCTGGACTAAGAACATGCTTAAGCTTCTACCAAACTTTTAATCATTATTATTTTTTACCCCTGGTTGCCCAACAGACCTAAAAGAAAATGACAACATGCTTGCAATGAAAGAGAAGTGACATGGTTTGGTTAAGCTGTTATTCTGTCAACAGTTTTGTCATTTTTGGTCACTCATTGTCAAACTTTTGAGTTCTGAGGTTTGCAATGGAATTCAAAGTTTGAGCTGCTGAATTCATGTGGAAGCCACATGAAAAACTTTCAGGCTATTCAGTTTTGGAAGGGCAATAGTAACAGCTTTGGGACTTTAGTATGGAACAGTTTGTAACAAATTGTAATAAGTAGTTTTCTTCTTTAGGGTTGAGACGGCTTGTCTTCTCCCCGATTGCAGCTATCACTTTGAAAGGGCAAGCCTTCTCTGTGCCTCATCTGTGTGTGTTGCCCACTTCTTCTCAACTCTTATCACATGTTTGTATTTCTATGTCCTTTTTGTTCTGAGATGCCCCGATTACTTATCCTCCTCTAGTTCCGTGCCTCTGTTCTTTCACATCTCTCCTCTTCTAAGCCCACTGACCTCTGATTTAAATGTTGTTAAAATATGTTGTTTACGTGTAGGCTCAAGAGCTTGTTGCCAAGTCCTGCAGCACTTTTTGAAGCTGCAATCAAACCCTTGAATATCCTGGCCTACCATTTCAGTGCTCGACAATCTCTCAACAAATATAAAGCTGTTGCTTTGCAAGGGATGCACCGTTTTATCGGCCGCACATCTTTATAACCTGATATTTTTCTAGTTTACTGTTGTTGGCCTATCGGCAAATAAGATGGCATTCGTCGATTGTCAATGTTTATGTTTTCTCAATTTTGAAAGTGGATGTTCCACAAAATATATTTTTGTCATGTGAAGGAAGGATATATCTAAGCTTGTTTTATACCTTTTTGTATGGTAAAGTTCTGCTTATTCATAGATCTCATAGAAGCCTTTTAAAGCTGTTCTTTTTATATAATGGTTTCTTTGTTTCCCTGTCACAAAAATGGAATAAATGACAACAGCAAAAAGGAACTTCAGCATCTGCTATTGGCCAGATTGTACACATTGGTATCGGCAAAGAATTTCCCAATCGGTGCATCCCTACAAACTATGATTTTTAGTATTTATAATGGCACTACATATAAGGGGTGACATTATTCAAGAACGGGCTATCCTAACTTCCATTTTCGTAAATACATGAAGGCGCTGGATGTGGAAGCCCCCGTGTGCGTGTGCGTGTGTGTGTGTGTGTGTGACTTCTGTGAGAGGCCAGCTGATTGGGGCCCGCTCTCACGCCCCCACCCCCTCCACTCTCTGCTCTTGCAGCTCCCCGCCAGGGGAACACGTGACGAGAAGCAGGGCATCAGGGGAACTCTCCGGGCCGCTGCCGAGGCCTCCGCGTTCACTTATTGACCTTTCTCCCAGTTTAGAACACACACACGGCTTTATGCAGCTCAAGTTGTCGTTTCTTAGAATCTCAAGGGTACATCCAGTCGACTATCCTTGCCTGTGTTGGCGTACGTGGTGTTTCCCAGGGAGTTTCTCAAACGGCCTGTGTCTCTGTCTGTCTTGTCTAAGTGCGTGCGTGGTCAGTTTGTGGCGTGGCTTTTCATCCTGCTCATGCGATGAGCAGTAGATGTATGACATGGGTGTGGAAAGTTACCATGAATTGAATGTTTATTAGTGACTGTATTAGGCTGGACGTGAAAATGTTGAAGGATGACACTTTATTGAGTAACATTATATTGAGTACATCGAAAGTAGTGTTCTTGGGTTCAAGGTAACATTGTGTTGAACACGCAACACGCTGAAAGTACTGTACACAGACTTCACATGATCGGGTTACCACACTGAAGGCCACAGATTATTGCAAGGCCTTTTGTGTGTTGCATATCCTGTGTGACAGTCCATGCAATGTTATTGAATGTTCTTCAGCAAAGCAAATTGTTGTCTCCTCACGTACTGCCGTACAGTTTCATTCTGGTGTTATGATACTGCAGTGTCTGTTGGCCAATTTGCATGATTTGCGTTCCTGACGGCAAAGAAGGAAGTTGGAAGCAGGCACCAGCTGCCATTCACCACAGTTCAGCCGACTATGAGCCGATAGCAAGCCCCGGCCTGTGTCATGGTTCCCCTTTACACCCGGCCACAATCTCTGCTCACTCGTTCTGCTGTGACGATCAGTGTGAACAGCCAGGCACATACAAGTTTTATGTAACTTGACACATTTTTTAAGCTATCAACCCAAAACGTTGTTTGGTTGAGCCAAGGAGCAGACGCTTTTAGCAGGAGATACGAGGCCTTCATACTGATGTGGTAATAGCACGGCTTTTGTGCTGACTGCATGGTTAGTCATGCTAATACGGCTTATCCACAGGTGGGTGACAGGGCTGTCATCGGGCCGAAACCATCCGCAAATATGAACTGATGCATGTTCATGAAATCATCAGTAACCATAATGTGTTTTTGTCCCCTCCATTTAGCGCACACATTATCTTAGTTATTACTTGTCACCGGCTGTAGAATGCCGGCTCCACCCCGGTTACCAAAGCTGACTTGTTTTTATCAGGTCGGCCAAGCTGTCATTGTGGAGAGGCGTCCTAGGATTGGCTTCTGGTGCTTTTGTTGTTACCACACTGTTTAGTGGTGTCTTCTGGTGACGCAGCACAAGTGTTTGGCACCTGTTGACACAGACCAAGATAATGTTGTTTTTTTTTTCTGTGTGTGTGTGTGTGCGCGTCAGTCAACCATCACAGACATGGTAATTAAAGGGGACCTCCTCGCGCCACTCAAGACATGAGCCGCTTTAGCGGGTGGGATGGACAGCTGCAGCTCTGCCACCATGAAAGACTGAGCGAGAGAACAATGAAAGCAGGGTTGAGTGGAGAGGGAGAGCAGGGTGGATTGATGCTTCCCTTTATCATGATACCTTTGTTTTCTTTTGGCAGCCACAGGACAATTAAGTGACAATTGTGAAAAGAGATGAAGAGATTTACTTTTACCTTGCCAATTTGGAACCACGTTGACTAAGTGAGATGCCCTGCTCAAAGGCTAGGGTTTTGTACTAGAGCATGGCACACAGTGACTAGGGGGGTGATGTAAAAGCAAGAAGGCTGCTGTGTTAGAAGCCTAGCCCTGTTTGATCCAGCCTCATCCAAGAATCTCATGGTGTTATGGCAACTAAATGAAAGAGAATCGTGTTTAAAGTCTAAGGGAAAATGGTGATTGAGTGTAGTTGAGATGGGATTGCTGGGGAGTGGAGGGGGCACAGTTCGGAACGTTTCAAAGAGGTGAAAGTGTGGACCATGAGACTTTGAAATGCTTTGAAGCCATGCCCACCCTGTAATCCTCAACCTGTGACTGCTGGCTGTGACGCTGTGCTAAAGTCCAAGCCATTTCACTTCACTCATTCATTCCCCTTTACCTCTGTTCCCTTCTACTACCTTGCATGTGTTGTCCTAGTGAGAGCCAATCCTCTTCACAGCTCCCCATCACACGCCTCCCTCCCTCCCTCCCACCCACACACACCCACGCACGCACGCACGCACGCACGCACACACACACGTCTGCTCGATCTCCCTCCCTCCCGCTCTGCCTTGAGATGGTTCCAGCCAGTTTGCGGCGGCTGCGTTTAGACTGTGGCCCTCCTGGCACAGGCTGACTGACTGCTCTCCGGCTAGTTTAGAGACCAGACATTACAGGCTTTCTGAGGCCTGTTTGTGTGTCCTGTCAGGGATTTGTATTTATTTAGTTTTTTTGCTTGTCTCCGTCTTTGGTGACAGGGAGTTCTTTGATGGGGTGATGTAACCTGGGGAGTGTTGTCGCGGCAGGGAATGCTCTCTAAGGGGGTCACGTGTGACATTACTGTCTGTGATTTAAGCTTTGAAAAATAAAAAATAAACACTACTTAGTTCGCCTAAACTCAATCTGCTTTAGACAAGGCATGTCTGTGTGACCGCTTATTCTGCAGCTGTAGGTGTGGTTATTTTGAACTCGATGTAGGCCATTCCTCAACTTTTTATGAGGTTTATTTGATAACTAATTTAACTGCTCCATCCTATAAACTTTTACTTTTGGTTTACTTTACATAGGACTTGGACTTTGTCCCAGTCATTTAGCTGATAATTGTCATGGTGATCATTTGGATGGTGCCGATAATCTCCTGTAAAAAAAGTCCCTAACACTTCAAGAAAAGGCTTAATTAAATAGAAACAATGTCAAATGAAAATGCTTGGAAATGTTATTTGTCGACTCAACCCTGTCTTTCTCCTTCTTTGCAGTGTTTCTGTGTTGATTTGGGCCGTACCTTTATGGCGTTTGTGAGTGTCAGCGGAGAATTCTGCCAGGCTCAGCACCTCTCCTTCGTGGACAAGTGAATCGGCCGCCCCCCAAGGGACTACGCTACCCAGAAGCCACCCTGAATACCAGCAGTGGGAAACCCTGACTCTTCCAAAGACCCACTGGGATACCGCGTAGTCCTTGGCCAGACTGCCCTGCTCTATCCCGCCATAAAGAGAAATCTTTGAGTTCTGCTTTCTTCTCAAACAGCCAATCACAAACAACTCTCCTGAATGGGGTAAACTGATTGGATGACTCCTGGATAGTCTCCTCGTCTTTTTTTATTTATTTTTTATTTAAGTTTTTTTTTCATTTTGTACAAGCAACACCCCATTGTGGACTAGGTCATCCATTTTGTCTCTACTGCCTTTGTACATCAACCATCCTGTAGTTGTGCACCTGTTGTCCTCCTCACCTCATTTTCCTCATTTTTTTTTTCTAATTATTTTTTCTAAGAGAAACAAAAATACAGACACCTACTAGGAAGTCCTTGCTGACATCTGAGCCAAAAGTCACCTTCGTTTTTGTAAAGAGCATTGTATTGTAATTGTTTTTTAAGCCGTCTCGCCAACATGAATCGCCCCGCTGCAGTTGAGATCACGTACGAGTGCATGAAGTTCCTCATCACCCACAACCCCACCAACGCCACTCTCAACAAGTTCACGGAGGTACGGCCGTGCACCTCTCTGCCCGTCTCATTTGTGTGTACACGTCTAGCCACGGTTATGTCCCACATTTAGTATTGTACTGACCCACTCTTCTCTCTCTCTCTTTCCCAGGAGCTGAAGAAGTTTGAGGTGAACACTCTGGTTAGAGTATGCGACGCCACCTATGACAAGGCTCCGGTAGAGAAGGAGGGGATCCAGGTCCTGGTAAGGACGGACATGTGTGCACTTTGTCCTTCCCGTCTATGCTAGCGATCCCTCAAAATGTCCCATGAGCTCATGCAACCCAGACCTCAATCTATGGGTTTATGTGAAATGATCACGTCGTTAGAAGTACCTGTACATAAAATACCTTATGAATAATAAAAACGCAATGCTACAGCATACGTTCGTTAGCCGTCCTTGTAGAAGACGTCAAACTTTCTGACGGAATAGTGAGAAATCCTTTTGGATTCTTCAATTCCTTGTAATTTCAAGAATCTGTTAAAAGTATGATTTACTGGCGAGGAAACGGGTTGTTGAAATATAGACTAACAGAGACTGCCTCAGGGAGAGTCCTCAAGACAGACACACGCAGGTCACTGTTGAGGTAATGTTTTGAGTTTCACCTATTTCAACCGTCCAACCGTTAATCCCAACGCAGGACTGGCCCTTTGACGATGGCGCGCCACCTCCCACCCAGATTGTCGACGACTGGCTGAACCTGCTAAAGACCAAGTTCCGTGAGGAGCCGGGCTGCTGCATCGCTGTACACTGTGTGGCTGGGCTTGGACGGTGAGTGGTGGTCCCACGCACAGGGTCTTCGCCTGTCGGTGCCGCTCTGCGAGCCGATGACATGTGTTCCTCAGTGCTCGTTTTGTCGGTCACCTTGCTTCAGACCGCACGTGGGCTTTGGCCCATATGAGTCATCTTCCTCCACTCAAGTGATTTTCTAGAGGCTCATAAATGTGGTGATTCATTTTTTTTATTCAAGTATTCCCTGTATGATGTTACCTTAAAGTTGAGTCATCCGAACTTCAATGGTCACCAAGGCAAAGTCCAGCAAGGACTATATACTCTGCATCGATCCATTTATTTGATAATCACCTGTAGGTGATCATTTTAATCCTTATTCTCAAGCTCACTAGCCAAATCCACCCCAGCAACCACCTCCACTCTCCTTGGCTTGAATACCCTGTCTGTGAGCTCAGACTAGTGTCTACGGGAAATGGCAGAGTGTGTGTCACCCTTGATTAGGGACAGGTGATTCATTCCTGCTTTCCGGGGATTAGACTTCTCCTATTCACCTGACTGTGCGCATGCCTCTTTCCTATTGGGTCAACAGCCGGATTAGTCATCTTTTTCAAGGTTTGACCGGTAACTCTTGGATTTGAACAGAAGGCAAATTGTGCTGAAGGCTTCTGTCACTTACTGCTTACTTGTGACCAGGGGGAATTTGGGTTGTTTATCGTTCCAATTTTAGTTTTCCAAATTGATGCACAAACTACTGCATTAACCACAGACCTTGTCAAACATAAGCCAATTTCTCTTGAAGTATGGAAGAGTGATATTTTATTTTTGTTGGAACTTGAAACTATAGAAGTTAAGCTTTTGAAGATTGATCATGCACATTATGATTATATCCCGATTCGTCTACTTGAGAACTGATTTCAATTCGGAACAGCTAACTTTAGTAACCAAGGATACACAATACCAGCACAAACTGAAAAATCATTTTGCGGTTACAGCCAAATATATTGTGCAGCGGTGTTGTGCACGGAGTTGTCTGTTCTGACAGACTCACAAAAGGCCCACCCCCCACCCCAGGCTATCTTACTCTCACATTCCATAAACGGGGTAATTCCAAATGCTGGTCAAACTGGAGCTGCTGCGTTGATCTCTTCAACACGCATGCACACTCTTTCGCAACATGCAACACAAACCATCTTTACATGCAGAGTTGTTGCACCCTTTTCACCCCCTCACTAGCCTGCATTCTCTTTGGTTTTGAGCAGCGATTGCTGTGCCTGCAGTTTCTTTCATTGTCGTTTTTCCACAATTTTCCGCATTTTTCCCACGCCTTCCTTATTATTATTTTTTTACACTCTTCATGCAAGACACCTTTCACACGCACTGGCCCCCATGCATGCGCTTGGTTTAAAGATGTGTGCTCTGTCAGCACTTAGATGAGACCTGACCCATCTTTTTCTTTCTTCTCTCTCTTTCTACCTACTCCACCTCATTTTGGTGAGAACGTTTTCTTACTGTAACTTATCGCTCGTTCCCATGTGTGCGAGCGGGGCCCGGGGTGTGAGTTCAGCCGCTCGGCAGGGTAGCGGTGAACTGACGCACCCCCCTGCTGATTTCCCAGGCTCATTTCCCAGGTTGATATACCTACCCTCCACCCCCTCTTACTCGCCCCCTCTCTCCTTATGACGACCATGTGAACACTGGCATTTGACTCTTCTACGACTCTTGCACTCTCACTCACTGTTGCCGCATTCTTTTCTCTTCACCCACTGCTACCCTCCTTAATTTCTGCTGTTTGACCTTCGTGTGTCTCTCTCTTTCAGAGCTCCAGTCTTGGTGGCCCTAGCCCTAATCGAGTGCGGGATGAAGTATGAGGATGCCGTGCAATTCATAAGGCTGTAAGTATAGTCTCTGCATACAAAATGGCCACCTCAGACACTAGCAGATTGTGTGAAGAATTGTGTAACCGGTGGTGCTTTTGATTGTGCTGGGCGATGCCACCGGTTGACATTTTCTCTCCCTCTCTCACACTCACTCTCTTTCTCTTTCACTCTCTCCCTCTCTCCCTTTCACTCTCCCTCTCAGGAAGAGACGTGGAGCCTTCAACTCCAAACAGCTTCTTTACCTCGAGAAATACAGGCCCAAGATGCGTCTGCGGTTCAAGGATGCCAACGGCCACAACTGCTGTGTGCAGTAGGCTCTTTACTGTCACGCGCAGCACTATGCGCACAGCTAGTGGGGGAAACGATTCCAACAAAGGGGAGATAAAATTTAAAGAGAAAGCTCTATTGGTAATTATTGTGATGATTTATTACTGAGTCTCATGGTTAATTGATCACAGAAGTGAGCGAGTGATCCATCGAATTAACGAATTCAAATGCAGAGATCCACCAGCCGAACCAACCAATGAATGAGTAGGTCAAAGGTCAAAGCACACAGATGGGCCCGCCTCCCAGTTCCTAGCGCTCAATCAGGGGCTACAATTTGTTAAACTATCACTCAGATTATCTTTTTGCATTTTTTTTAAGGTTTAATCATGGGATTTTTTTGATATTTTTGTGTTTATTGTAATTTTCTTCATAAATCTCACGTTCACAACTTTTACAATGGTGTTGTAAGCAAATGTAAAATGAATTTTTCAATCCCAACAACTGCGATGAATGGCCCAAGGGTATACACCTTCTTGAAATATTTTTAAACATTTAGCACAAAATATAACAGTTTGGTATTTGTGTTATTTCTGCACACAAAACAATATCAACTGACAATGCAGTAACGTTCTCCCCGGCCTCACTTGATCACTCAGTTTCAGTTTAGGGGTATTAGTTTTAAATGTGTCCACTGTATTTATTCACTGGCTTTGATTAGTATGGCAGACTAGAGTTTGACTGGGGTAAGGACACTCTGTTATTCATTGTATTTTTTGAATTTTATTTCTTTTTCCTCTAGAGCCATCTTTTATTTTTCACTTTTTAATCTCACGGGAGTGCAATAAACAGTCCACCTCAGAAAAGACCACCAGATGTCGGGCAGTCCTAGATGCATGCACACATACTCACAACCAACCAGTTGAACACACATGAAGAACCGTGGCGATCATTACAACCGGTACTCCTCCCCCCCTGCCCCGCCCAGCTACACTTGCCCCCCCCAACTGCTTGGGTTGCTTCTCCGTTAAATGGGTTTACAAAAGGACTTCCCTCGTCGTGGCAGGATTAAATAGAGGAGAGCCTACTTCCAACTGTTAACCCTTACTCTGAAGGAAAGAGGTGGTAAAGAAAGAAAATGGTCATTTTGTTTTATCTTTGTACCCATTTCGAAGACATCCCCAATTCATATTGGTTCTTAAAGGATAATAAATTGAAATAAAAAAAAGTCCCAACATTGTTTTTATAACACGCCTGACGTTTGGCCACCTTACTGGATCTATTGGTTTATTTTGGGAGTGTATGTTTGTTTTTGAAAGGGTGTGTATCATGCCAAAGCCTGTTTTTAGATGGGACAACCTGAAACAAGCCGAGGTTGCCACGTTAATATTGATAAACTCTTATTTTACTAATGACTTTGTATAAATTAAATAATAGTAACTTTTAAAATAGTTACTATCTATACTGTCCAATCCAACTGCTCGTCCTACAATTCCAACAACTTCAACGTTTTGATAAAAGTTAAATATTACAATAGGTACCTGTTGCTGGGAAATGGATGGTATCTAAGAGCACCATAGTTGTCTATGACAAACATTGTGAAAATGTTAGTTTTGCGTTTTACTTTAAACGCAAAACTAACTTGCAATATAGCCTAGATCTACAACCTGCGTTGTATAGTGAACCATGGCCATTTGTTTTATCTGGATATCGGGCGCCCTCTGCCGCATTTTATTAGTATTTTTAATTTTCGAAGCACCTCCTTCAGTTATCCAAAAAATCTTTATTTCAGCTTGATGGTTCATGCTTCGTTAATTTTTTGTAATGGCATTTGCCCTTTTGTCATCAATGTTGAGATTCATAGGTACAACGAATGTACTTCCTTCCCCCTCGACCACTGGTCACACGTCTGCATTGCATCGTGCGTCCTCCCCGGAGTCCGGATGACGCCGAAGCACGCGGACAGCACGAGGGACCCTAACCTCCCCTGCGCGCTCATCCCACGTGGGAGAATAACGGGAGATCAGCCAACCCAGCGAAGATGACTCACCGGTACCATCACGAATCAAAGCTATGTCAAACGGGTGAATGTGTGAATGTATGATCAAGGGAGGGCCACCCGCTTACCATTCGGTAGGCTATCCATATCGACGCTCAGTTAGACTAAGGCAATATGAAAGCCTTGTGGAATGGGAAGGAGAGACGTTTGGCCTCATTGTACCGGTCATTGCTTATTGCATAGGATACCGGCATGAATTATGAGGACAACAAGGTTAAATGTCCAACATTAGTTATGAGTACATGTTGAGGTCGAGGTATCATAGTGCTATTATTGAATAAATACATTTTATTCTGAATTGTTTGCTAGGTTTCTTACTCAACATCCGAGCTGCTAGATGATGTGATTGAGAAGATGCCTCCTACGGCGCCCCGTGATGGCCAATCTTCTGTCAACAAATGTATACGGTATACTATGTAATGGTCCCAGCACAGGGAGTGCGCGTCGGCAGTAAAGGCACTTAAAATACTCTAGGTCACGATATTAAGTTAAGATTCACATGTTGCCCCAAACCATCAAAGGTTTCATCATTGTATCCACAAAAATACGATGTCCTGCAGAATAGATGGCGGTATACATTTGCGTTTTTATGTCCTCTGGAATGTCCGTCTGACCATTTATGTTTGCACCAAATTAAAGCAATTAAAACGGTATTAACTCATTTACTTTGGTTTCAAATAGCCTTAACATTTAAACTAAATCACACATTTTAGTGGTGGATGGGCAAGGTCTCCCAGTGCAGTCTTTATATCATTCTGGAATAACAATGGTGCAAAAAGGGATGGAACTGCATGTTGGAAATCTAAACTATACACCAATGTCCTTATGAGAGTGGATACTTTTTAGGAGCAAAACAACTGAGTAAGAAGCGAGTAATTTAATGTATGGATCATTGAAGTTGGACAATAGGCCTATGATGTGTACAACAAGGAAAGCCAGTGTGTGTTCTCTTGTGTGACATTTACACAGAGAAACTATTTAATTATCAGCCAATAGCCAAGTGATGAATAGGCCAGAGTCCTTCAAAGCATTAAGCCTAAACTACTTCTGGCACATAGCAAATCTCTCCCTCACTCTCTCGGCCTCTCAGTGATGCGGTCAATTACCCACAATTTCTGACATCGTTGAGATTTCATAATAGTAAAATTACATATGTCAGCCAGCAATGAATATTCAAATCAATCCACAGTGATGTAGAATTGGCGACCTGTGGGTTTTTGTAGAAAAAAAAAAGCCCAACCCATAGCTCCATCATAATAACAGTCATTATGTATTGAGTTTCAAATGCATTGAGCTTTTATGCCCATCCTCCTTGTTTAATACAGGCCATTGGTTATGTGCTGCTTGGTGAGTTTAATGTGGGGATTTGTAAATGAAAATGTCATGCTAATCATGTATTTATAATTATTTTAAGTTCTTTTGGACTTTTGTCTGATATGGATGTATACAGTGAAGTGAGGAAATAAAGCACCCATTTTGTCAGGATATCAATGACATCACTGACCATATATGGGTATTGGCAAGGGTACATGGGGCAGGATAGTGTTGTGGCCAGGATGTGTGACTCAGAGCCAAAAAGGTGACTTGATCCCCATTTCCTCAACTGTAGGCATCCTTGAGAAACATGCCCTAACCTGTACCTGCCCGTAACCACATCATGAATCATAATTCCCTTTTGCATCACTTTGCATAATACAAGTGTATGCTAAATGACAAAATATAAACCAAGTACTATAACCAAGGCTCTAAGACCGATTCAACCGGTTCTACTAGGATCTTCTAAACCAAAGGGCCTCAAAGTTGTGCCGGGGAGATCAAACATCAGTGGACACTCCCTCTTGTTACTCACGAATGGGAGATTCTGATATGGCTTGTAATGCTTTATCAATATCACATCTGGTGTGATACTAGTAAACATGTTTTAAAATGGGATTTTATAATGGGTGTGATTGGGATGTTTCTTGGGAGCTGATTTTCAGGTCAGGCCTTGGGTTAACACCAGTTTTGTTTCTTACATTCAGAGCTATGAGAAAGTGTGCCGTTTACACGTACTGTTGTGTTTACGTCCTTTGTCACTGACGCTGGGTGCATTTGTTCCACACGCCCAGTGCCCTGAGGAAAAGCAGGAGGCCGGCAGCAGGTTCTCATGTATTTCAACACAAGGTCTTGATCTGAACCAGAGGCTCATCGTTCTGCTCACACTCTTATTACAGGCAGCTAGCGCGACGGGGCCGCTGCGAACCGCGAAGCACGTTTTAAAAATGCATGCTTGCTCTCGGCGCTGTATCTTTAATGAAGTGTGTCTGAAATATTTGATAGCCCCGCGCTCATTTGAAAAACAAATACATTTATTTTCATTAATATTTGATACGGAAATGAATATATGTAAAACACACGCGATAATTAGTCTGTTTTGATCAATTGTCTCTGTCTAATGGCAACTGAGTATTTCCGCACATAGAGTACCCACAGGCTACACTGGTGCATATCATTCTCTGGTGCTTTGGAGCAAAGCCATTTCATTTCCGAAAACGGGTTAAGCATCTGTGGATGATGCTCTGCAGATGGAAAAAAAACCAGGAGAAACTCTGATTGAAAGAATGCGGAGCCTCTACATGGCTTTAACGTGTCATGGATGCATGATTTTGTTGATGTAAAAAATATATGGATGCAAGTATACAACAGCTTTATTGAGGATGGCAAAGCTGCATTGTGTTTAAGGCGCTACACTATAAATAGGCTACTATGCGTTGCTATGGACATCCTAAGATATAGGAAGATAAAAGCCATCTATCTATAAAAGTTATTTCTAGATCTTAATTTAGATGCCCACACTATCTTTTTGACAGATGTCCTAGTTTCAAACGGGTTCACAATATCAAATAGATTGAGGAGATATGTGTCCCCACTAGCTTTTACTCATTTGCTCGTGATTAATCAATGCATAACTGACAGAAATGCTTTGATTCATAGAGTTAAACCACAATCGTTTTTTTTATACAACCTGGTTCCCAGCTAGAATTCCAAGAAGTCTGTGGCTTGTTGTGTTCTGGGGTAGTATTATATTTGGAGTGGAACTACTCTTTGATTCTGTTTAATATTATTGCAATTTATAACAATTATACTAATAATAATACTGTTACTATTCTTGGTTAAACAAGAGTCCATGTAGACCAAACAAAAACCTTAAATCCTCTAATGTAAGGCCTATAGCTTTAAATTCCAACTAGATATTTGTGTCCCTCATTTGTTTTTGTCGTGACACGAAGGAATTATTAGTGACCAAAATTCATCACATGAAGTTTGGGGATTCTCTGCTCGCATCCAAAGCAGCGAGGGACACTAACTTTGTGTACAAATCTAGGCCATTTCGCCTAGATTTGGTAGAGCAGTACACCCCATTACCACTAGAGGCCAGTACCAGCATATGATTGACTCGTATGCGAGCCCGCGTACAAGAGGCGGTTTGTGACGGATTCTCGCTGGCCACCATGGACAGCGCAAATCTGGTGAGTCATACACTATGCCGTATGTTTTGGTCTTGGCACCAAATGCCATTCACTAATTATGAACCACATCCGATGAATAAGATCTGACACGGTCTTCTGTGCAAGATTATTTGGGGAGTTTTTGCACAATAATGTATCATGCCTTATCCAACTTATAGGACAAACGTATTGGCATAATTTAAGGGGCGAACCTCGATATAAATAGACCCTTATTGGTTATGTGGCTGTTTAATGACATGCCTAGTTGATTGCCTAGATTGTATGCACTTTATTTTCTTTTTACAATAGATTGCAATAATAATCATATGTCGTCTCATCTGACTAATACAAATTATTAAGGAAAGCGCTGAGGTTGAAAACAGAACATCATAACCTAATGCAGCCCACCTAATGGCCCAGAGCAGCTGGGTTATCTTCCCAACTCCTATTGCACCACACACACACACACACACACACACACACACACACACACACACACACACACACACACACACACACACACACACACACACACACACACACACACACCTCTTCAGCATCTTGATTGTGCAGGGCGAAGCATTGATTGGAAAGGATGGGAGGCACCCCCCCCCCCCCCCCTCTCCATATATATGGGGAACATGGAGCTCTTCATATTCAGCCCCTTTCTCTTATCTACCTGTAGGGACTCCTCAGTTCCCTTTACTCCCTTCTCTTCCTCACCTTATCCTATCCCTGTGCATGCCTTTTTTGTTTTTCTACTTTGTGCCAAGTTATGGTTTGCCACCATCGCAACACGCCTGCTTTCTCTGGGGTTTCACTTAGCATTAGCTCTGAAGCCCCCCCACTCTCTTTATTTACTCCTCATGCTTAACCAGACACCGCCCCTCTGTGCCGCTTAGCATACCGACGCAGCAGGTAAAGGGCAGAGCACCAAAAGCAAAAAATAAGCAATCGAACAACACGGGAATGTGTTTTTTGTCCTTTTTAATTTTTTCGTTTTTGCCCTCTTAAACCATCTGTCTTAATTTGTTTTCGCACTGGAAATAATCATGACAATCGTTATGATTTGAATAAGGATAATTACAAAATAATGGATCGGCAAACAATCCCACATAAGCAGAGAAGTGCTTGGTTTGAATCATGGCCCTGTCATCACTCGTAATGCACCTTAATAAGCCTGTGTGTCAGTAGGTTCAGAGCAGTACTGAAAGGCCAATCCATCTGGCACGGTTCGTGGCGTCGTGCGGTAAGTGACTGACTTAATGAGAACCTCGGCTAATTGGCTGTTTTGGCCCACTATTCATAAGCAGCCTGTGTCCCAAGCTCAGCAGGCAGGTAGGTGTCTGTCTGTCTGTCTGTGTCTGTCTGTCTAATGAGTCGTAACTTTCTTTCTGTCTTTCTTTGGCTTTGTACACAAGCAGGCTGTGAGTACACCCCAATTTTATCATCGTCACCGGCCAGCACCACTGTTGGCTCATACATGCACACTCACTCACACACACTAACCAGTAACTCTTCCTCTGTGTTGCCTTGCCACGGGTATGAGTCGAGGTTGCTACATAAAAACAAAAGTATGACATGTATTCTCCCATTTTCAAAATTTAAGTCAGAGCAGAAGGAAAGCAACTTTCCAAACACGTGCTACAATAACAAAGGCAGCAAATCAAGCACATTAAAGACATGGCACGAGACGAACGTTCTTTCACATTTCTTTCCAGTGCTTGCTAAACCAGCACACGATCCGGCGTGCCGTGCACAACAAACAACGTGGGCTCTCCACTTCTCCTCACCTATCACCACCTGTCTGCTAATAGCAGTTTTCAGGCTCGATTTATTTATTTTTTTTTTGTTTTTTCCACCAGGAGTCGATCTCTAGGAGACAAACAATATGCCATAACCATTAACCGTTCCCCTCGCCGATGCGCTGTTTATAACCATGGGAACACTCCCGGCGGTCATCTGTCAAACCCCCTCCCCAGCCCCCCGAGGGATGGTATCACTATCCTGGGTGCAATCCTTCAGGGTGCCGACAGCTCCTGCTGTACCGGCTAAAGATGGCCTCCTACTCTTTAACTATGGAGCAGCGAGCGCTGGGGCGCTCCCCGATGGCTAGCAGTCAAGCCTCTGAGCATCCTCTTCCAGGGTCGCAGCATTCATCAAAACAGCCACGGGCGTTGCCGTCGCGGCGCATTAGCTACGCACAACCCACCCTCCCTCCCAAACATGCTGTCTGTGAGCGGCGTACGAGAAAGGGAGCATAATGTGAATTTCTCTGTCCAACATTGAATAAACCACGCCAGCGATGGTCCAAACATCCATCACTGAACTAACTACACCATCCTGCAGTCCCACATTTGCCCCAACAAGTGATTCGTGGGCCTCCTTTTTGTTCTCACCATGGACTGTGCTGCGTCCAGTGCTCGCTCTCTCTCTCTCTCGCTCTCTCCCCTCTCCCCTCTCTCATGCTGGCAGAGGGAATTTTTTTTTCCAGAGAGTGGATGAGTGTGGGGGGGTTGAGAGGTGATCTCGTCATTATCCCTAAGCTACTCCCTCCATTGTGGGCAGATCAAAGTGGTATTTATTCAAGGCCCCTGGATACGTGCCACACAGTGCTGCTGCTACAGCTACTGCTGCTGCTGTTGCAGAGACGGATACACACACACACACACACACACACACTGGCACATTACGGGGGGATGAAAGGAAGCGGGCTGCTGGTGGTCTGAGGGGGAGAGCTCAAATAGGCTCATCGGACCACTCCCCATCAAGGGGGGGGGAGGGGGGTCGTATACATCAAAGTATTTTTTTAACTTGTTGACAGTTGGGCTAATCCTCTTAACACAAGGAGGAAATAGCGGAAAACATTATGTATCCACTTTAAGACCCTCCCCTCCTGCCTCTCTCACTTACTCGCTTGACAACAAAGCACAGGCCTACTGTGGGGTGCGTCCCCCTGGCAACCGTTGTCCGTGTGTGTAGGCGATTGTTGCCATGGTTTCTCCAGTGCAGGAACACCACAGCAGGTTATTTGGCCAGGCAATGACGGACAGGCACAGTGCTGGTGTTTCAGTGCTGGCATTGTTGAGTCATGGATGAAAAAGTACACACAGGATAATGCATATGAATACCCACTAGGGCTACACAAGTAGTTATTAACCCCCCCCAAAAAGCATAATATCACCCCTTTAATATCTGTATTGATGCAACAAAAAAGTGCTGCTGGTGTCTTGTAAATTAGGCTGCAAGTATAGTAGCAGTAAATGATATCATATTTTGATTATTCTATACATTAAATGCTCAGAATGGTAATTTGAAAACAAAATACCATATTTAAGTTCCTCTATGTTCCATCAGCCTCATAAAGAACTATAACAAAGTGATGTCCAAATAAATACACAGACACCCAATGTTGAAGGAACTTTGCCTCTCCTCTCAGACTACATGCATTGGAGCCATGGGTCGACCATGGGCCAGCACAGCGTGCAGTAGACATCCAATCCAAGCTGTGGAGTGCATGAGATGAGGGGGAAAGCCCGGGTGCATCAGGTAGGAGCTCTGGCTCTGATCATCGTTGACGGCATCCTCTTTCAAGATAAAAGCCCAGGCACCCATGTTTTCATTAAGTGACAGACAACACGCACATCTGTTTCCCACAGTCTTTGAACATCAAAAAGACGACAGCTGAAGTCTGACTGTCGAGCTCGGTGTTGGGTTCCCTGAAAGTAACTGAGATGTAGTCGACAACCAAGCGAACCTGCCAAAAAACGTTATTTTTCTGCTGTTTTTTTTTCATTTGCAAGGTTATGTTGATGTTAGAATTCAACAGTAGAACATCTTCCTGATGCTTTACTGAAGCATTCGTAGAAGCTCAAAAAAGAAAGTCATGTTCTTATTTTAATGATTTCCTTTTTCTTTTAATCCCTATGCTAACCCAACGTCAACTTCCGTTCATTTTTACTGTATCATGTATTATAAGCTGCTTAAGGGGTGTGGGTGTGACTTCTATTAAGTGTATTTAAGTCAATGCATATGTGGAGCAATATTACCTTCTATTACCCATTTCTTTTTTCTAATTTTCTTCTCCCCATTTGGTCACCAGTGCCTCATGAACCAACAGGCTCTGGCTGATTGTTGACGGCCAAAGCATTTACAAGCAATGCTTTACATACGGCCCCCTGGGTGAAGAAGGCTGGAAGATTACAATCAGTGTCGAGGGGAGACTGTGGGATTCGGATGAGCAAAAAACGTCCTGACTAAAAAGGTAAGTTAAACCTCTCTCGCTCTCTCGCTCTCTCTCTCTCGCTCTCTCTCTCTGTCTGATTATACTGATCCATGTATAATTTAGCCCTGCTCCTACAGCAGAACCCATACAGGAGAAGCAGTGTACATCCACATGAGGATGAACAGGCACTGTGTTTTGTTCGGTATTCTATCCAACATGAACTGTGCTAGCATGCCAGCCTGCATACCCCCCCCCCCCCCCCCCCCCCCCCCCCCCCCCCCCCTCCCCAAATATACACAGACAGACAGACAGGACCCCTCTGTCACGCTACTGCTGGTAATGACATGAGAGGTGGAGAGGTTGGAGCGGGAGGTTGGAGCACCTTTCGCCACGCATGGGTCGGCAGGAGTGCATGGCTCATGTTTATCGCCACACACAAGCTGCCTCCCAGGAGACAATGCAGCCTGAGCCCATGTGCATGTCTGCCCAACACACGCACGCGCACACGCACGGACACACCCACTACACTACAATAAGCTTCCTTACATGGTGATTTAGAAGACGAGATCCCATCTGCCAGATGTACAAAAACTCATCGTCTAGAGATCCGTCAGCGGTCTGTATTATACCTACGACTTCATACCCCGTCCTCCATCACCCTGATGATGATGACAATGTCCTGATTTCAGACAAGAGAGAGGATGAATGGCCGTCGGGTGCCCTCAGGGGCGTGTGTGTGTGTGTGTGTGTGCGTGTGCGTACGCCGTAGACTTGTTTCCTTCACCGGTCGGTCGCCACTGTGTCCACCGTCCACGCAGCCGCTGCGTGCATTCAGGTCGTGTTATTTCAGGATCTCTCCTCTGTAGCCTCCCCCCCGTGCCCCAGGAATGGTGCGAGGAGGTGGAGGGGCAAAACAGCCAACCGACGTCTTCGTGGAAAGTCTTCCATGGAGAGCTTTGGCCTCGTTGAGCGAAAAAGCACATTTGACAGGCTGCCTGACAATAGATTTGGCAAACACATTGTATATTTTTCTTTATTTTACTTGTTTCTCTTGATTGCACTGCTAAATATGATGTATAGGGCTTGGACATCAGAATGCTTCACATAATTTATTGTTGGCGATACTCCATATTGTAACCCAAATATACTCGCCATATTGAGTTGACCAAAGAGCTGTAGAACTGTTCCTTAATCAATGTAAATTTGCTTTAATCAAGGCTATTAAAGATGTTGTTTGTCCACGGCGCGCATGAGAGATGCTGTGGCATACACTGTGCAAAAGAAACCTTACTTCAAACATAACGATAACGGCTAACATTCCAATACTCCTATGCTCCCAAAATGGCGGCAGATGTTTTGGCAGAACCCTGAAGACATGAGATGTAAGGAACAGCCAGGAGGGGGGGGATGAGAAAGCCAAGCTACCAGTCTACTCCTTAGTTAAACTGGGCTACCCTTTACAGCCAGACTTTGATTTTGTGAAACGTATTGTAGAGTTGTAGCATTTGGACATGCTATCCCGCTAATTGGTGGGAAAAGTAGCTTGTTACTGCAAAAGTGACATTTAAAAAAGGGCCGCTAAGACACAGCATGCCCTTAGCTAAAATTGTAGTGGGTCTCCTTGTATTGAGTCTCTGACACTGGGATCTGTATTGAATGAATAGCTTTATACAATTATTTAATAGAGTGAATCCAGCTCAGTCTGCACTAGAAGAATGGAACAATGTTTTCAAGATATTTAATTGCATGCTTTCGTCAGATTGCAATGGGGGGGAAATGAAAAACAACGCAACGTGTGCCGCAAGGTCGTAACACACAATGCTATCTTTAGCCCCGTTTGTGTCTCAACAAGATCAGTGCCATCTGTAAGTCATCCGTTTAGACTTGCAGTAGATACAAGGACACGGGAAAGTTTTCCAATACTGCCTTATGCTACACCACTAGCACCAGAAGCCACGTTCAGCTCTGGAAATTGATTAAATCTGGGACAATCTCTCCATTCCCCTTCCCCACCCTTCTTTATATCAAGACAGCTTCTAAATCCAGTCTCGGGAACCATTCAGCGCTATCTGATTCCCGCTGTCACGTTCCTTCACACATAAACACACATGCAAACGGGGACACACACACACACCCACTCCTAGCCAACTGGCACAGTAGGCTGACGTTGTTTCTCATAACTTGCCGTGTGACAGTGTGAGATATCCCT
>NC_136946.1:13479628-13544083 GCF_949987615.1 Pollachius pollachius | reverse complement strand
TCCCTTTCGTTCTCTCTCTCTCTCTCTCTCTCTCTCTCTCTCTCTCTCTCTCTCTCTCTGCCACTCTCTTCCTCTCTCTCTCTCTCTGCCTCTCTCTCTGTGCCTCTGCCCCTGCCCCCCCTTCCGTTCCTTGCAGCTTATTGGTCTCTTATTTTCTAATAGGCCACTTTCCCGACACTTTGTTGCCGTGGCACAGGGAAAAAACATTGGGAACGTGAGGGATGAATTGCTGCTGCTTTGCCGCAAGAGTTTTTAATTGGGGCCTTTGGGGAAAGACAGAAAAAAAGAACGCACTTCCCGTCATTGGTAGTGCACAGTTTTTACGAAGTTGAACCAAAAAAACCACAACAAAACCAAAATCGTTTAAAAGAAGAAAAGCCGTTGGCATTCAGCGGATAAACGGGATGTTATTATGTTGACGAAGTATTCAAAGGGAGCGCATGGTTTCTTCCCCTCTTGCATCAGAACATTAACAGCCATCATTCATATTTATAAAATCGAGTGGCCCCTGTTTCTCTCTCTGGAGCTCGCTCTCTATTTCCAAGTCTCTATCTCTATGTCCTTCTCCCCCCTTTCTAAACGTTCCAACGGCTCTGGGGGACAGTCGATAGTGTTTCACCGTCACTCAAGATTTCATCATACGGTCTCTGGAGGGGTGGTGCTAACCGTGGAGTAACGCGCACCGCATTCAAATAGAAATTAAAAGACATAGGCATGAATAAAACATGGCTTCCAAAACAGTCAGCCGACCAGAATAAAGACAAAGTTTTCAATGAGATCGCCTGAGAGAAGCAGCAATGTGTCCCAGATTTTCAGAATTTGCCTTTTCCCTCCATTTTTTCTCTCTATCCAATCCTCTCTGTCTCTCTCCCACCCTCTCTCCTCTCGCTCTCTCTTGCTCTCTCGCTCTCCCACCCTCCCTCTCCCATCCTCTCTCTCTCCACTCTCTCTCTCTCACTCTCTTCTCTCTTGTTCTCTCTCTCTCTCTCGCTCTCTTCTCTCTCGTTCTCTCTCTCTTCTCTCTCTCTCTCTCTCTCTCGTTCTCTCTTTCTCTCCACTGTCTCCTCCATCCTCCGTCTGCACATTGGGCCCATCGAGTTTCTGTCCGAACGGCTGCCGCAGACTGCCAGCAACGTCGCCCTCCGAAGCTCTAAAGAAGTGTCCATCAAAGAAGAAACGCACGGGCGGGCGGGAGGAACGCAACCAAACAATGGCGGCGAGATTAACCGTCCCCCCCCCCCAACACTCTCACCCACACACACGACAGGCTGACATCACCAAGAGTAATTGCCTGTCATGTGCCATACAGTTTCACTCTCAGTAAAAGCAGCTTGCTCCCGCTCACCCCAACCTCGTGTTATTCATTTAAAGTTAAGCCTAAGACTGTCAAGGTCATCGCTAAATGTTCTGCGAAAAGATAAAAAAAGCAGGCTTGGGGGTTTGGTAATTGAAGGCCACGCCTCCTTCCCTGGACGCAGAGGGGGGATGGAGGGGGGAGTTAGAGGTGATTCAGGAAGGTTAGGAAGTTAAGCTCGTTAGCATTTGAACTGGAATGCTGCCTGTGGAATACACATGGTTTTGCATAACTTTTATGTAAAATGCATGGGAGTGAAAACGGTGAAGATTGCTCCTGCGTTCACCTTTCCCAGCGTAAGGCTTGTGTTCCACCGTTCCTCGCAATCTCTGTTTTTTTTATCCCCTGCCACTCCGCTTCAGATACTACTTCTCTCTCTCCCCCCTCCCTCCCTCCCTCCCTCCCTCCCTCCCTCCCTCAAACCTACACTCGGAAGAGATTACAACCTTGATCTACACCTGCTGGTTCGGGATCACCCTTCCACTCTTAGTCCCCTGTGTTTCTCTCTCCATCATCTCCATTCATCGTGCCCGTTATCTAAGATTTATATATTTTTTCCTTATTTAATTTATTTCTATTTTTTAAGTTTATTTATATATTTTTTGTGCTGAATAATTGATGTGGGTGCTGTATGGAGACCCTGGGGGTCCGCATGGACGTACGGACGGATGGACGGGCTAGAGAGCCAGCTGCTTGTGGGTAGAGAGACGATCAGGGAGGAGGAGGAGGAGGAGGTGGTGGTGGTGGTGGGAGGAGGAGGAAGATGAGGAGGTGCTGTTGGTGGGGTGATGAAAGGCTGGGAGGACGGCAGAGCGGGGGTCAGCCAGGGGCTCTGTATCCTGGCTGCTTCACCAGCCGGGTGTGTGTGTGTGTGTGTGTGTGCGCATCCGTGCGTGTGTGAGTGTATGTGTATATTGTGTGAGTGAGCCTTGATGTGTGTGTGTGTGTGTGTGTGTGTGAGTGCATGTGTGTGAGTAAATGTGTCTTTGTGTGTGTGTGTGTGTGTGTGTGTGTGTGTGTGTAAGTATATGTGTTTTATGTGTGCATGCGTTGGTAAAAAAAGATGGTGGGGGAGACAGAGTTTTTGGATAACCTGTAGTGATTATGCCTTTAGATGTTAGCGTGTGTATTTATACCATTTGTCATGTATTTCTTAAATGCATGGTAATCTAGGTATGTATTCTTAACCCCTCGCTGATTCCTGGTCATGTTTCTTCCCCACTGTTATAGTGAGAATAATGTAGACACTGACCTGCATCATGGGAGGAGCTAACTGTACTCTGTGTGCTCTGCGTTTGGCGGTCTGAAAATGCTAAATGTTGCACATGGGCTTCTGCAGATAAGAGACACTTTGTGTGTGTGTGTGTGTGTGTGTGTGTGTGTGTGTGTGTGTGTGTGTGTGTGTGTGTGTGTGCGAGAGCAAGAAAGATGTCTGTATTCGTGCGCGTGTGTATGCCTGAGAAAGGGTGTGTCACAGAGCCTACACACTTGGTGAGGGACGTTGCCAATGATTACGTTACCATGGCTCCTAGATGAAGTGGGACATGGAACCGGGGGATGGAGGGAAGACATCTTCCTGCTCTGCCATACATTCATCAGCCCCCGCCCGCGTCTTTCATCTCCCCGCCAGTCCCTCTGTCAAAACAACACCTCTTGTCACATATTGGATTTCATCTATATCTCTCTATTATTCCCTCCTTCAGACCTGAAGGGGAAGTGAGTTCAGAGAGAGAGGGAGAGAGAGCAGAAGGGGGTTAAAACGAATGATCCATTTAGGATGTCGACGTGATTTAGAAGGAAAGACAGATGCTTGTGTCTAAGGGAGCCGTGTGGGAGGTTGCGACACGAGGAAGAAATCTAACGTTTGTAGAGGAATTAATCCTTAGCCTGATGTCTTGCGAGTATTTCTTGAAAATGCCTCATGAATCAAACCAGGAAAAAGTGATGTAAAACCACAACTCCAACAAGCAAAAGTTCCCGACGCCTGGCGGTATATATAGCTGAGTAAACATGTTGATGTTGAAGAAGTTACGGCACATTTAAAGGAAACAGTCCCTTGTTGCGATGTAGATATTCTGACGGGGCTACGGGGTAGAGGATGTGACGAGGAAATGTAGTCCTGTTTTGAACAGTTCCAGTGGGGCATTCTGGTGACACCATGTAAAATCTGGATGCTTCAACATGTTCGTGGGATGTTTTTTCCCCCCCACATCTTTTTTAATTTTTTTTTATTCAGGATGATGATGTAAGTAGGTGTGGGTGTCTGTGTGTTGGTGAGAGAGAGAGAGAGAGAGAGAGAGAGAGAGAGAGAGAGAGAGAGAGAGAGAGAGAGAGAGAGAGAGAGAGAGAGAGAGAGAGAGAGAGAGAGAGAGAGAGAGAGAGAGAGAGAGAGAGAGAGAGAGAGAGAGAGAGAGAGAGAGAGAGAGAGAGAGAGAGAGATCCCTTTATATGGTATGCCATATCTTCTTTTGGTGTCCATGCCAACACACACACAGTGGGGGTCCCCTTGTTGACACTGTTTCGGTGGTCACTGTGAAATCGTCTTCAGTACGGAGCTGTCATGTCTGTTTCCTCTGACAGCCCCTTACCACGGCTTAAAGCTGTGTGCATCCCCTCCCCACCCATCGTCAACCTACCAACCCCCCCCCCCCCCCCCCCCCCCACACACACACACACACACACACACACACACACACACACACACACACACACACACACACACACACACACACACACACACACACACACACACACACACACACACACAGCCCTGGCCCCATCCCCAAGCATTGTCCCCAGCTCCTCACTGAAGAGGCTTCGCCATCATTACACTCACAGATGCTGAGAGCTTCTCGGTGGATGCCACATGGTGTGTGTTCAATTCTCCACTTCTCTTTCTCGCTATCTCGCAATCTCGGAGTTTGGTCTATCTCGTTCTCTCTGAGTCGCTCTGTGTCTCTCTGGGTCTCTCTCTGTCTCTCTGTCTCTCTGGGTCTCTCTCTGTCTCTCTGTCTCTCGTTCTCTCTGAGTCGCTCTGTGTCTCTCTCTGTCTCTCTGGGTGTCTCTCTGTCTCTCGTTCTCTCTGAGTCGCTCTGTGTCTCTCTGGGTCTCTCTGGGTGTCTCTCTGTCTCTCTGTCTCTTGTTCTCTCTGAGTCGCTCTGTGTCTCTCTGGGTCTCTGTCTGTCTCTCTGGGTCTCCCTGGGTCTCTCTCTGTCTCTCTGTCTCTCGTTCTCTCTGTCTCTCTGTCTCTCGTTCTCTCTGGGTCTCGGTCTCTCGTTCTCTCTGGGTCTAGGACTCTCGGTCTCTCTGGGTCTAGGTCTCTCGGTCTCGGTCTCTCGTTCTCTCTCGGTCTCTCTGGGTCTCGGTCTCTCGTTCTCTCTCGGTTTCTCTGGGTCTAGGTCTCTCGTTCTCTCTCGTTCTCTCTGGGTCTAGGTCTCTCGGTCTCTCTCGTTCTCTTTTGCCTTAGTGGGGGAGTGACAGGGGAGAGGCGGGCAGAAAGAGATTAAGCATAATGACGGCAAAACAAAAATGGCAGAAAGGAAAAAAATGACAAAACCAACAACCGAAGCCCAAGAATGCTAATGAGCTGAACAAACCATGTTAGGCCGACAGAGGATGAGGGGGGGCAATGTATAATCACGTTCAGAGACGTACACTCAAGGGGATCGCACAGACGTTTGTTCAATCGTCCTCGCTACGTTAACTCTATATGGCAACCGGCACACTGCCTTCAATTGATTGCTTTTCTAGACACTAGACAGCTAGACCACCAATTTGTTCTGTTTTAGCAATCTCCTTTGAATTACCAATGGTGCCGGTATTATAATGTTATCACACCGAGAGGATGACCAATTCAATGACAAGGGAATATATTTCTTCTGCTGAGACCAGAATGGTCCGATAGACCCGCGAGGGATTCTGTTGCGCCAACGCACTGTGTGTGTGTGCCATACATGTTTACATTAAGCACAAGAAACCAGGTCAATCGAGACCCCCATCCCTCTCTAAACCCACATCAGGTGTTTCTAGCTTCAGAACACTTCCTCCACCACCAAAGTAAAGTATCTCCTGTGTTTTCCCCAACGCTGGGTGATCTATGCGTCTCCCAATGTTTTTGTAATTGTTTGCTTTCCTCCCCATTTTTGCTTTAGTCTGAGACTAGCTGCTGCGGTACGGGATGCGGTGCATTTATACACACAACCAAAGCGAAAGAAAAAGCGAAGGAGAGACGTCTTTGCCTTTGCATCTTACAAGTTTATGGGTTGTGCTTCTCTCTTTGAAACAATGCTAGGATGCTGCCGAGGAGCCTCTGAGACTCGTGTGTGTGTGTGTGTGTGTGTGTGTGTGTGTGTGTGTGTGTGCACAGTGAAGCCATTAAATACTTTATCATGAACCTAAGCAGCTTCCCCTGTAAGCATTCCCTGTGGGATGAACAGCGGAAAGCAAACAGGCTCCCTTGCAACACAAGGCTTGCAACACATACCTCACACACACACAAATACAAACAAAAACATAAAGATACACGTGTGTGTGTGCGCTCAGTCTTTCATCTTTTCCTTTATCACTGCATCAAAAGCTGTTTCAATGTAGATAGCACAATAAGTAGACACATTAGTTTGACAGTAGCAGCTGTAGTGTTTCCTTGGTAACCTAACTTTCCCTCTCCCTCTCAAGAAAAGAAATTGTGGGCAGGATAATTAGACCTTTTGAGATAGATGCTGAGCCCTGTTTCATTATGATTACTCTTCGAATTGATTTACAGCCCAAAAGCTGTCTCTGTGTGTGTGGTGTGTGTGTGCTTTTTTTCCTTTGCTGGATTACACGGTCTGAAATTATACCCTTCCATTGATGATGAGCAGATAAATCCAGGTCTCTTGGCAATTCACACACCAACACATGCACAAACTTGTGCCCACCACCCAACACTTTTGTGTGTGTGTGTGTCTGTGTGTACATTATGTATGTTTACGCCTTCATTTGCGAATTTGACACATGCACCATGCTTTGCCATTGCTCCCCAATGCCAAAAACACGTGCAATAATGATTGAAGTGTTTGGCTACGCCCGTGCAAATCATCTCTGTTCTGGTTTTGCCGAACACACTTGGTAATCAAACCACTCCTGTGATTATGCAGCTGGATCACATCAATAAAAGATCAATTCTTGTCACTAATTTACTGTTACACATGTCACCACTTCTCTTTCTCTTTCAAGCAAAACAAAACCCCTTCACTTCTACAAAGTGTGAAACTTTGCAGATTTGTTCAGAGTCTTGCATGCCTCTGCAGCCTCTCTCTTCTTCTCAGTCGTACAGTCTCTCTTTATCTCGCTCTCATATTGCAGTTCGGTGCCCCTTCCTCTCTCCCTCCTTCGCTCTCTCCCACTCTCCCCCTTCACATTCATCATTAATTCATGGGGACTGGCGCAGCAGCGGCTTGGTGAGGGATACACTTCAACCACGCAGCAAGCCTAAATATCTGCACTCAGTAGCCAGGATCTGCATCAGTGAAGATTGAGATGGCGTGGCACAAACCCACCCACCCATGCTCACACGCACGCCGTCGCACTCACACACGCACGCACAAACACACAAACACACACACACTAATACACAAAACAACCCAGTAAAGCGAAGACAAGCACACGCACACATAATCACACAAAGACACAAAACTATGCACTGAACACACACACACACACACACACACACACACACACACACACACACACACACACACACACACACACACACACACACACACGTATATATTATTCTTGCACACATTGTCTGTTTTGCACTTTAATCTCTCAACACATTGTATGTATTATCTTATCTCATTATTTAACCTTAAAAAAGTATACATTAATTACAGCAATGTGCGTGTGTGTTTAAATTAATGTATATATTGAAACAGCTTAAAAATAGCCAATAATCAGCGGCGTGGAGCTACTAGATTGTCCTTGATGTTACACTACGGCTGCGCAACAGATAAGTGCTTCTGTTTTGGCCAATTCCTGGGCCCTCCCCTCCCTGTCCTAATCCAGGATAATTGTCGAAACTAAAGACATATTCTGAGTGCTCATATTGACATGTATCTGGGTTACAACACAGCAGGTGGGAGCGCACAACCAGGAGGCAGAAAGAATTGACAGCGGATAGCCAACTGACACGATGGCAGAGATTTGTGGTGCCGTTAACAGCGCTAATCGCAAAATCCAGGGACAGAAAATGATTACCATACCAAGATTGGTTTGACTCCCTTTAATGAAAACAGCAGACAGACGGGATTGAAGACTTCAAAAGGGTGTGTTGGAGTCATATTCTAAGGATTTGTATGCAGGTAGATTTTCATTTGTGGATACACCAGGCTTTTCTTTCATATATGTGGAGGCTGTAATATCCTATGATGGGCCATACAAAAGTTGGCCATTAGGACACGGGCTATGAATATCCATCTGCAGTAATAACATTAGGATCCAGCAAGGTTTTCCCGTTAGTGAGAACTATTTTGTTTCTGTAAATGTAAATGACCTCACCTGCCAAATGTTGCCTCGTAGCCATCTCTTCCTGTTATGATTATTACAGTGCATTAATGGATCTTACTGACTCCAACGAGAGAAGGTTTGAAGTAAATGTCTGTTATTCCCGAAAGTTATCAAAAAATCTATAAATGCAATAAGGAGGGGGTGGGAAATGAAAAAAATAGGGGGGGAATTTACTAAACATTTAACCACACTGTGTCCCCAGCAAACAACGTAGATGAGTTTTATGTGAATACTTTTGTTACCTTTGTATAAAAGTTATAGAAACTACATTTTGAATGTCTCCTGCATGCCCAACATAAAAGGCATTGAGTTAGTAAATGCTGTCTTCACCAATAGACAACATTATAATTGTCAAACTGCCTTAAAATAGCCATTGATATTGTCAAGAAGTTACATGGACATTGCTCATAAAAAACAACTCTACCAAGGCAAATATAGCCGTTTACAGATTGTTGTTAATGCTATAGTCGCTTATGGTACCAAAGCAGTTAATGGTATCAAATCGTGTTTTTTCTGCACCCTGTGTTTGAGCTCAGCTAACCATGTTTATAAACGGGATGCCCGTCTTTAAAGAGCTAAGCAGAGTTCACCCTGCCAAACGGTCAGCCCGGCCCTCCGTCTCACGCTGGGGGTCTTTGTTCAGTGGGTGCTTTGGCTCTGTTCATCTCCATGTTCTTCTGTTTCCCTTGTGTCTGTCTGCAGTACACTACATCTATACTAAACGCTAACTGTTCAGTCACTCTGTAGATAGTCTTATCCAAATTGCCTATGAGCACAGATACAGGTCGGTGAAGGGTTGGGCTGGGGTAAGGCAACGCAGGATGCCTACAAGTAGGCAGTAGACATTTGGGATCAAACGCTCCTTCCGACACCGTGTGAAAAGCGGTATATCCGGAAATAGCAGGAGAAAGTTTGTCGAACAAACTTCGGCATAACGGCACTTTCTGCGGAGGTATTCTGATGTCATCGGAAGTTTATTATGCAGACCTGCAAACAGCCGCATATGTCAGAATACAGATGTTAGACAGAGATTTTCCGGAATCCACCTGACCACAGTCATTAGCTAAAGGCTTGGCTTGAGCATTTGTGTCTGTGTGTGTTTTAATTTGTTTTCATAGCTGCTGTTTATTTATGTTTCTTTTGTCCTTTATTTCCACTGGTGTAGAGTCTCTCTCCATCTCTGTCTCTCTGTGTGTTTGTCCTCTTAAAAAGCATCCAAGAGGGCATTGTCTGGTTCACTGCAGATACCGACACGGGGACGTTGATGTGAGGGGTGCGTGAGTCACCAGTGTCCCCAGTCCCCAGGATGGGCTAAATTTAAAGCCATGCCCGCAAAAAACATTAATATTTAACGGGGAATTTTCATAACATTAACTCCCCCCCCCTCTCCAGATGCAAGCCCTGAACACAATCTTTGCAGAGCAAAATAAACTGTTTGTTGTTTACCTAGAGGTCGTATCACTTCTAAACGTCCAGCTGCCCTTGTTGCTCTGTTTTCTGTGTTTTAGAAGTTGTGTTGTTCTTTGATTTTATCAACAGTTGTAGTTATTATAACCAAGCCGTGAATTTCGAACTGAAGTGCATCACACACAAAACTATATCAGAGTTTAAATAAATAGTTGTAAAGAAACTTTTTAAATAGATGGCGGCTCTATGTTCTGTTGTTTTGGGAGCGTGATGATCACTAACAATGTAGAAAATGGAGAAAATGAAGCAGTTTTTTTTTTTTGGCAACTGTCATCTCTTGATGTGAGCACGGAGTCACTGTTGTCACAAGGTTAATCATTTGGATTTTGGGCATTCACACGCATCAAAACCTATCTGCTTAAAAAGTTTGATTCATTTTTGTTCATTTGTTTGGAACTTCAAATAGTTGATTAATAGTAAGGTTTTAATACTTTGACAATGTTCAATCGATTTTTTTATAATATAAATTTTGAGTACTTAAATTGGTTGATTTGGGCTGAATTCATTTGTCCAGAATTATGAATTAGAATTATGAATCAGTCTGTCTCTGAAGTATACAATCTGCCCCTTTTTTACAGCCTTTAACAATGTCATTCTCAACGTGTGATCAATAATGGTTACATATTTTCACAAGGCCAGGGAAGTGGTTGTTTATTATGAACACTATATTGATGAATTCAATGTCTTGACCTTTTAAAGAAAACATCCAATCAAAGTTATTGCAGTAGTTTAGTGAGTTTAGTGGAGTAGTTTATGGTCCTGTATCGTCTCTCCAACAGAGGTCCTTCGGTGACCTGATGGAAAGGCCTGACTTCACCTCAATCAAAGTTGGCACAGTTAAGCCCAGATGTTGACTCAGAGTTGTGTCTAAGCTGTGGCCATCTTCTACCTATTTTAATTAGATTCTTAATGGACCTAGCAAGTGAATAAAACAACAGTAAACTCCAATAATTAACAGCTCTAAGTGGAAGACTAGAGCCCCCCCCCCCTTTGCCTCCTAATCACATATGTTTGGGCAAGCAATTTGCAGAATTGACTGAGTTTAAAACACCAACAACTCGATCCCCAGCATCTCAAAGGAGGGTCAATATGGAGCACAGTGTTACTATCGGTTTTGTAATGGCTTTTGCTCCAAAGTTGAAAGTTGCCCAATCATCCAGTCTTCCTCTGTTCCTGGCTGAACCCTCCTCCGCAAGCAAGCTTCTTCTGTCCTTCTCTAACTTTGTGTTCAGGCTCACTGCGAGCCTCTTCGCCATCTCTCCTCGCTCCGTCACACACATCCACTCTGCCACACGCTGTATTGCACTAGCTGAATATTCACTGCAACACGTGCGCACCAACAAAAATGCTAATAGGCAAAACGACAATCAGTATGTGTGTTTGTGTGTGCGTGTCTGAGCGTGTGTTTGTTTGTCGCAAACTTTCTGTAATTTGCCCCAATCGAGCCCAGTGGGGCAGGATTTAATCATAATTGAACGAGATGGAAATAACAAATGAATATAAATGCATTAAAGATCACTCTGTAAAGACACTGTTTATTTATGTGTTCATTTGGAACGGCTTTATTAAAAAGGCGAAAAAAACTAACATCTGAGGAAACTAAGTGGATATAATCAATATTAACTTTCTTGTGGAAATTCTCAGCTGCCAGCAAAACACTCTTCCGAGGGCCACAACTCACTGACAACATCCACGTCCAGCTCCATCTCGAAAAAAAAGGCTCATTCCTTGCTTGGCCTCCCCTCTTGTTGCTTTGCGGCGCGCATACATCGAGAGAGAAAAGGATCCATAATAGCCTGCCTCGTCGTCGTAGCCTAATTAGCCATACTAGGTGGAGAATGAATCGGCCCCTAATCATCCATATGCTGTTTTATGTGTTTTTGTTTCTGTGTTTCGCACACCCATGGTTCACACAGACACGCCATTAATGAGACAACTATTGATTGTTCCTTGTGTTGGTGATTGTTCCTTTGCGTGATATACAGGCAGGAGGTGACTTGACGCTTACGGGTTTGGTTTGGTCGTGTTTAACCCTATAACCGCTCTAATACGTTGGCGTTACACGCAAGTAGATTAGAACAACTTTATTTATGCCAAGACGGGCAATTTCGTTCAAAGATTCCATTCTCACATAATAAATTACGTAATAAGTACAATAAATAGCAATAGTAGGTAGACAAAAACATATATCAAAGGCAGTCCAACCCACACATTTAACTCACAATTCATTTCAGCCTGTCAGTAACAATCACCCTGCCCCTGGAAACACCCAGCAACACTGGTGTGCTCTGCACCTACTCCTGACTTTTGTCATAATTTATTAACCTGATGGTTGCAGGGATAATAGAGTGGGGGTACCTCATTGTTGTTGTCCTGATCGAACAATAGCGCCGCCCTGAGGGCATTAGTGTTAATTCCTTACTGAGGACATGGTCAGGCTGACTGATAATGCATAGATGATAATAATGCGTAATGCATAAATAGCTGACGGCTTTTTCTTTTATCTCGCCACTTCCAAGAAAATCCAATCAGCTCTGAAGATGATGTAAGCACAGTGGTCTCTTATGTTTCTTACGAACGTACAGTTTATATTGTACGACTTATTAACTATTAGTGTATACCTTTGTGGACTAGGAAAGAGGACTGGCTGGATTTGTATGTGCTTCAAAGATAGCGATTGGAGACAAAGGTGAATCGTTTTACTGCCAAACTGTTCCTCCTTTTCTCAGACTGCGCGACCGTATCCCATCCTCCTCCAGCATTTGAAACCTCCATCCATTCATCTTTTTCAATCACTTCTCCACTCTGCCACGGCAATAGGTCAGGCCCTGCGGCCCGGGACCCCCTGCACCATGGGGGGTCGCCCCCGGCTAGTCCCCAGGGGGTGTCCTCCACCCCGGGGAGAGCTCTGCTGGGAGCACAGTGTATACCCTCCAGGTCCTTCTAATGCCGACCAGCAGAGGCCCTGTTGGGCTGCTCTGCGGCTCATGCTGCATGGGCAACCGCACCACTTTGTGAGGTATTAGAGGTCTTAGCGGGGCGTCTCTTTAAAACAGACCTCATTGTGGAGCCAAGACCGCAGTGCCACCTTTTTTAATTTTTCGCCAACAAAATGACCCCCATTTACGTTCTCTATCCTCCAGAGTGTAACTTAGTCAGGCACAAAATAGTAAAAAAAACAAAAGGTACCAATATGAAGTGTAATTTGGGCAAATTGAATACAGTCTGAGTTTTAGATATTGGCCTTGGATGTTGCACATAGTGAGCGTCATTGTCAATGCACACCATTTAAAGAACTACCACAGATCAAGGCCAAGATTGTGAAGAATCCTTCATGGCAGACGACCTCTTAACTCATCGGGAGGTTGTTGCATAGTCCCTCAATAATTCATAAAATAAAATACAAAGTCTTACATATTCAAATACCCTCTCTCTCTCTCTCTCTCACTCTCTCTCTCTGCAGGCTATAGCGAGATCATCAGAAGTCCAACCATACGTTGAATCTCTGAGAGAAGTATTTTGTGTTCTTGGATCTTAAAAGGGGCTCCATTTCAAATAGATGCTGAAAATGAGAAGGAGAGAAAATAGTGTACACACAAGAATAAAAATATCATTTTTATAAAATCTTACGGTTTAACTAGGGTGACTACAAAAGCCTCACAGTACAAAACAATTAATTCTCGAATGCAAATCCAATTCCATACGGCGGTGATGGCAACGACAATATCGTAATATTAAAAAATCATAACATTGGGTGTCAACATGTGGCGGTGGCCCATTAATGTGTTGAAAATGTAATCTGTGTTGATGTTTTTCATGAGCCCCGGCTGTTTGCGTAAGTCAGCTAAATGGAGCAGGAGAGCGGCCTGAACACGTGCTCATGAATAACCAAGAGGCTGCGATGCGGAGCGGCGTATAGGTCGGCTGTGTGGGAGCTCCTCTACGGGGTGTGGGTATAGGTGTTCTACCTGAACATGAAAAGCCCTGGCTTTCTATGTCATGGTATCTTGCTCTCGCTGTTATCTACCGACTCCACTGTGGGTGAAGCGAAGGATGAAACAAATAATAGTAATACAAATAATAGGGTTTTCTTTATTTATCGTATGCCCAGCTGAACTAATAAGTCCAGAATGCATTATGCTTTATCTGTGTGTGTGTGTGTGTGTGTGTGTGTGTGTGTGTGTGTGTGTGTGGGGGGGGGGATTTGTGTGTGTATCAGTGAGTGTGTCTGTGTGTGTCTTCATGCCCCCTTCGGTGTATCAAAAATACTGCTGGGCACGGATAAATAAATGACAAATAACAAAGTTTTCTATTTATTGCATGCCTTGGCCTAATAAATCAAAATAATAAATGCATTGTACTTTGTATCACACACAATACAATGCATTGGAAACTCTTGATTTATTAGGTGTGTGTATGTGTGTTTATTCACTCTTTGGTGCTCCTTGCTTCCCAGATACAGTCGGGCCCCGGTGTGTGTGTGTGCGGAATACAGTGTGGAATGGAAGCACGGGGGAGCGCATGGAGAGGGTGAGAGTGGGAGAGAGAGAGAGAGGGGGTATCTGTGTCTCAGGTGCACTCCAGGAAATGAAAAACTGAAATGAATAAGGGGGGTAAAAATGGAACTAGAGGAGGTACTTGTCACAGGCGGCAGCTGCCATCCCTGACGGGAAATTAATAATGTATTTTTGCAAATTCGCCGTGTTATTTGGGCATAAGGCCAGGCGAAGCCCCGCCACGGATTGGGACGCGAGGGGAATGCTGATCAACCTGGCTGGAAAGGGGAGTAGGCCAATTGCTCTTATACCAACAACAACAACAGACTATACTATGGCACAGAAACAGCAAGTATACACACCGACATACATGAGTTGGCCTCTGCATACATAATATACGTGTGTTCCTGTAAACACTTTGCATTGACAATTTCTAGGCCCCTGTAATAGCAGGTTTATATTGTGGCTGATTAGAGTCGATAGAAAACATTGATTTGCTAAGTGCAGCAGATCTGCGCGGGCAGGTGAAGTTATTCAGAGTAATTGCCAGAGGAAAAACAAAGAGAAATTGATTGATACTGCTGTTTTCATCCTTTCCCATTTATTTGAAACGCTGCATATCACAACCAATATAAACCAGAGCCATCAATCCACAATCTCATTGTAATTGGGTTTTTATTTTTGTCAGTGTATGGATAGTTGACAAAGTGCCGTCCGAATTATTCAAATTATGATATACTATACATAGGTTACCAAACACACACACACACCAAATAGAAATGTAAGCAAATACAGAATAATATCAAGGCAAGCATTTTCCCCAAAAGAATAAGCCATGAAATGAACACGTGTTGTCATGTGAATTCGGTCAGATGAGGAACTGCTGAGGAAATCCACCTTTTTTGGCCTGGTGATTTGCATCGTACTCCGGGGGTGGTGAGCTGTTGTCTTCCTTAGAACGACAGAAGGTCCTCATTGCCCAAGGCCTTAATAACATCTCCAGGACCTCCATCCACCTACTTGCTCTCTCTCCAATCAAGGGGGGAAATTTCTCAACCTGCCTCGTTTGCAATTCTGATGACGACCTTCTCAGTGCTGATGGACTCATTTGCTTACAGACTCAGCGTGTCAGACCCTAAACAATCAGCTAGACATGCTCACCAACTCTGCTGCCCTCAAGGAACCTTGGTCCTTCTCTTCGCTTGCTTCATCTCAAAAAGCAGTGTACATTGTTTTATATATATATATTTATTTATATTTATAAAGGCTTCTTGTGCCTTAATGGTCAGGACAGGGAAGAGGAACAATAATTGGGTCAAAGTAGAGAGGGAATTATATGAAGCATTGGACAGCAGATGGGAGTCAAACCTTGGTGGCTTGTACTTTATTTGAATAAGGATATTTTACTTTCAATAATGTGTATTTAGTTTTGTTCATATTGCCGCCAGTCTTTTGATGACGTGTTTTTTCTTACAGTGTGCATAGTTAGCGCGCTAGCCAGTGGACCAACCGAGCTACTTGCTGTCTACCTTATTTTCCGCCTCGCTAACACCCATACTCCCCTTTTCCTCCACAGAGAGAACAAATGGGACTATGTTCTCTTACCTTCCTCCCGTCCCTTTCTTTGGATGACACTCACGTAAACGTTCTCCGGCGTACGAGGGGTCGCGTCAAAAGACGCCGCCGCCGCCATAGTCAGGGACAACCGATGCTCCTGGCTGATCCTTTGAGGGTGAAGGGTTAGTGGAGGGGGAGGATGAAGCAGGGATGAAAAAACTAAATGTCCATGGCTACGTTTTTGTGTGATTTCCTCAAGAGAGACGTATATATGTATTCACTTTGTCTTGGGGCTGTTTCCGTCAGAGCTTAAGAACCGGAGCGCAGGACACAGAGTCAGGACACGTATGTAGAAAGAACCAGGTTTAATCAATGAATAGGGGGCCACGGTAAGCAAGGCAGGCAGGGCAAGCAGGATAGGCAGGCAGGGTTGGAAGGCAGAAACCACAAAGTGGTATATAAACAGTAAGACACCTTGAAAAACGACCAATAAGTCAACCCCACCAAGCATTGCGAGAGCGAGGAGACAGACATGTTGAGAGGACAAACGACCTGAGATGAGTGGACGTGAGCTCGGGGTTTAAAACCTGCAAGGGGAATTGCAGGTGTGGAGACCAGAGCAGGTGGATGAGGTGAACTGGATGGCTTGAGGCTGGACCATGCCCACACAAACACATAGACACAGACAGACGGAAACAGAAGGAAAAGGGGCCTCGCGCAGGCTTGGTGGAGGTGGAGAGTGTGACAGGGGGGAGCGTGTGAGGACAGAGCCAGCGTCACTGATTGCGTCTCGCACAGTTTAGAAATTTACCCAAAATTGAGAACAAAATCAACCCTTCAAGGTGTTTCTGGACGGCAGTATTGATCAATCCATTGCTCGGTCAGTCATGCTCAAGGTTCATGCCTGGCTGCCCTCATAAAGTGTTGCGCTAGCAAAACTTATATTAACCATCGCATAACCAAGTCGAAAGACAAAAAAAACTTAAAACAATTTACGTTGACTGGAATCCTTAATGCAACCTCAGTTAAAAAATGAGTAAGAGTGATGTGATTCATCTTCTAGGTGGTTAAAAATATGGTAGAAAGTGAAGGGGGGGAGGTGGTCAGATGGAAGCAGGGTTAACCTAAGAACACAGGCTGTTGGAGATAAAAGGTATCGCATTAACGCCAGTTCTCCCGATCGTACTTAATGGCTCCATTAGCCCCATGTGAATCCATTGACTTCATTTCACCTCTCACTGGGGCTCAGCGAAAGGTCGTCCGCGACGTTTGCCCTTGAAATGAAGAGCAGCTCAGGTTGAGAGTGCGGTAGGTGGAAACGCGAGAAGATGAAGAGGAAGACGATGCCTTTTGTGGGTGAATGGTTTGTTATTTTTTGCTAATAACACATGTCCTAACGACATACAGATTTGCAGAACGTCATGAGTCATTGGCTGTAATTGCATAGCTGGAGATGCAACTTACATCTGTTCCCAACCCCATTAGCCTCCGATGCCCTTTCTCTCTTTCCCTCACACTTTTTTTGGCTCCTAGGAGAGAGTCATAGACACTGGAACTTTTTTTTTTTTTATGGTTGGGTAGCGTAGGTAAAGACCTTCAGTTAAAGACCTTTAATGCTCCCTTCTTTACGGCTTTTATCACATAAACCCTTGGTCCCGAGCGGTTTAAAATACATTGATGTCATCACTAAAAGCTCAACATGACTGAGGCTGCACAGAGTGGGGAGATAGATATATTCCCCAGGAAACAAAAGACGATCCATTTGTATGGTATATTCTTCCACGAAGAATGTATTGTGACAGGAAATTGTAAGGCAAATGGGTTTTTCTCTCAGCTTTTGATGAATATATTTGTGTGCCTGTACTACATTCGGGGATGCTGAGTTCTTTTAGACTTAGACTTTTCTTCAGTATACGGTACATTCTACAAAAAAGACATGACAAAAGTGGTACCTTTACGCTCAAGTACAAAGGGATTTGCTCCTCATCCAAGAAAAAACATTGCCATTGTGTTCCTTCAACGTTTCATGTACTGGGTACGACTGATGGCAAGCACAGAAGCCTGAGGCCCTGTACATCATTAACATCCATAAAGAGCATAGACATACAGTCACCATCAACGCAAGTCTATCCTCTCTATGGAACAAAGAATCGGATGGTGCTCACACAGCCGAGATAGCCTCCGAATACGAGTTTTGGAAGGTACAGCGAGGACAATATTTTGCTTTTCTTTGATAAAATTAGATTAATTCAACCTCATTCAATTTCACACCATTTTTCATATCACTTTGTTTTACTTGATTTCTGTTTACTTCTTTAGAGGAGCAATCAATTATGCAGGTCTTATAAATGGCAGCAGCCGTGCAAGCATTTAAAGTCCCTTTTGCAGACCTAGACCCGTATTTCAAATCCAGTCCTGCTGGCATTAATTTCTACACGTTTACCATGCATCCATTTTGTAATTAATATCTATATTTGATGGTGGACGATGATACCAGCTGTTTCTAACCATAAATGCAAAAAGCACGCCGATACAGACGTCCTATACTAAGTGTACCTCGGCCGTGATTCGCATATTAAAGGGTAATTAAGAGAGATTAATGTGGCTATTAAGTAGAACCTCTGTCTGCTATTAAATCACAAAAAAGAATGCGTAAGAGATATTTTGAGTTGGCCCAGTGCTACATATCTCAAAACCTTCATCTCTTTTTATTCTTCATCCCTGCTTTTGTCTGCTTATTCAACACAGTGTCACATGACCTGCCCCTGCCTTTCAGTCATATTCTCATAACCATTAAGATGATAAGATGATATCATCAAGATGTATAGTTGCCTAGTAACAAGATGAAGCCCCCACTCGTTTCTTACGCCTGCGACAAACTGCCACTCCTGTATGCCGCGGTGTGTTCCAATAGTTCAATTCGATGCAGTGCCACCATGGGTCATTTCTTTAATGAATCCTATTTCACAGGGAGGCTTACACGTCCCTGTGTACTGTCTCTTTTGACACCCCCTCCTCTTGCAAATGCCTATCTACACTCCTACAGGCTGGAGCCAACAGGGAAGCGCCGCAAAACCACTAAACACCCAGAGCCCCCGTGGTCGGGGCACGGCCCTCCCAGGATCGGCCTGCCCAGTGCTGGTGTGCTGGTGCCGTTCCAGCCCCAGGCTGGGCCGGTCCTACTCCCCACAGCAGTTTCTTACTGGCACCCAGGGGAGGGCGTCAGTGGCAGGGCAGGGACGTCAGTTACGAGGGCATCGAGGAAACAGCCAAGCGGACGGGGGGCGGGATGTGGTTGTGGGGGAAGGGGCGGGGGATTTAGGGGGCAGACAGGAAGCTGCGAGGGAAAGAGAGGGAAGCAGTAGTGGAGTACGGCGAGGGGATGAACTGTATCGGAGCAAGTAAGTAAGTACAATGTATTCATATAGCACATTTAAGACAAAGCTTGCAATGCCCAAAGTGCGGTTCATAGCGCATACTTACAAATCAGTGATTTAAACTAAGACGACATCAAGAGACAAATACTTAGTCACAGACATAACAGGGTAAGACAAGCTTTTATTCAAATTCAGGCCGGGATTTGAACACAAGAGAATGTCTTTCCTCTCTCTCTTCGGGAAAGGACGTTCCTATCTCGGACCGTGTCCAAGTGGGTGGACAGGAGGGGAGAGTTGTGGTCGGGAGTGAGTTGGGATGGGGGAATCATTAAAAGGTAAATAGGCAGGAAGAGACCATTACCTCAGCCCCCCCCACCCCACCCCACCCAAGAAGGAGGAGGTTGCGTGGGATGAAGGAGGCATGACAAAGTCGTGCTTGTACGGCGGGGGCGGGAGGAGGTACTGAGACGACCGTCACGGTAGCACAGGTTCACCGGAACCAGGGAGCGAAAATGAGGAGTGAAAAACGAGAGAGAGAGAGAGAGAGAGAGAGAGAGAGAGAGAGGGTATATAATTGTGACAGGAAAGGCACTTGAGAGCAGGTTAGAAATAGTATAAAATAAATTAAACACTTTCAAAAAGCCCTCTGGGAGGGAAAACTAAGAGCTAAATAAAAGTCATAAATTGGAAATGAAACATTTCCAGGACATAAATCGGCAAAAAAAATAAATAAATGGGAGGCGAGAGATTGGAATGGGGGGGAGGGAGGGAGGGGGTACGGCTGAGAATGGCTCAGGAGATATCAACAACATAGGGAAGGGATGACAGGGAGAACGCGTCTAACAACGAGATCAGCGTTTCTGTGTGATGGCACAGAAACAGAGAAAAAGATCAAGGTTGCCAGTTGCCAGGGCTGGAACAGAAGTCGATACTCCCGCTCTGAAAGCCATCTCCAGCTGTACTTTTATTATTTCAACCATCATTCCTCAACAAAATTTTTTTTACATTAAGGGTTAATCGCTGTGTTCCCGAAGTCAATCATCATTTTTGGAGATGAAGACGCGCCGTCGATCCATTTATCCGATTTATTTAGTACCATACCGTTATAGACATGCCCTCCTGTGAAACGCCTTCTGTCGTGGTATTAGTGCACTCAGTGGACACATACTGCGTCGCGGGTGGCAACCGTCAGGCACCCCGTCTAGGCCCTCCCCGGTGAGGCTGCATTGCAGAGAACACAACCGCACGCTCTCGTGTACAACTGGGAACCAGTCGGGGCCTTGGCAGAGCTTAAGAAAACCTCCACAGGTGTTTGAGCAGATGCCTCTGTGTGTGTTGTGTGTTTGTGTGTGTGTGTGTGTGTGTGTGTGTGTGTGTGTGTGTGTGAGTGCCTTCCTACCTGCATATGCGAGTATGAGACTGTTATATCTCTACTTTACTTCTGAATTAAACAGAGATTGTAGAATTTAATCAAAATAATATGGACCACACATAGACACGTCCGTTGCTTGCTGGGTGTGTAATTTAATTGAATACAACTTCCTCGCCCCACCCATAATACCTACAAACATTCTGATAGGGCGTGTTCCTCATGGACAACACATCCCTCCATTTCTTAGAATTAAACTCTTTTCAGTTACAGAAAACATAAGTCAAGACTATATTTCGCATTCCAGGAATTCTCGTTTCTTCTACTTTCTGAACAGTCAGATTCGTAACATAACTTCACCAGAAAGGAACGTGTACCTATTCAAAAATAATACAATCAATCAAAATCACATCGTTGTTAGTATTAGTCAGAACTCATTACTTAGTAAACATATGTACATGTGTACATGTGTACATATGTACATATGTACATATATACATGAATAACATATATACTGTAATAATTTCTTCTATTGCTAGAAATCAAATATATTCTGTATATCTACCTACAGGTTTTAACTCATGAACAATGTGAAAATTCTCTTTCTCTCTTTTTAATTAATTCGAGAATATAATCAGACAATCCCTTGGGTATCTGTTTGACTCTTTGCAGCCTGGATGGCATGTGTGTTTTTATCTGTGCGTCAACGTCATTTCTGTTTTGTGGACTCTGAGTGTCCATGGTGTGTGTGTGTTCTTCTATCGCCTCGCTGATTCCGGCGTCATCCTCAGCTTCCTGTATTTCCCCCCTTTCTTGGGATGTCCCTAGTTTCAGTTCATTCCCTTCGTACTTCTTGACAAAAGTGGTGTTTCTCGCATACCTCGCTCCTGTTGGCGATTCCACTACCACCTTGTTTCCTGCTCTGCTGATGATCTTGTGTGGTGTTGCATTGAATGTGGTGGAGAACTTGTCCATTTTGTCTTGACTCAAGAGCACAGTGTCACCAACACCGACCTCTGATAGCTGTGCTCCTCTGCGAGTGTCTGCATGCAGCTTGTTCTTTGCCTTTTTCTCTGTGTCACGATCACAAACTTCCTGATCAGTGTGCACTTCAATCATTTCAGGCAGCTTTCCTCTTACTTTTCGGTTGAAAAGCAATTCAGCAGGGCTTTTACCTTTTGTTGGATAGATGATACTCCTGTAGACTGTCTTGTATACTTTCTCAGTTCTTTTTTCCAAACTAGTCCATCTGATTGAGCAATCCTGATCCTTTTCATGAGTGATGCGTTCTGACGCTCAACCTCTTTATTGGCCTGAGCATATTTTGGAGTAGTTTTCAAGTGTGTGATGCCATTTTCTTCACAGCATAGTCTGAATTGTTCGGATCGGAACTGAGGACCTTTGTCAGACTTACACGTGACTGGTAATCCGTGTCTGCTGAAGATTGACTCCAGACTGTCTATAATTGTCTCTGCTGTGGTGATGGTCATGGCATCATATTCATAATACCGACTGAAATAATCTACTACCACCAGTATGGAGTGGTTGGACGGGAGAGGTCCCAGTAGGTCAACTGCAACGTCCCGCCAGGGTCCATCAGGTAGTGATGTGGGCCACAGTGGTTCAGGTGGGTCAGGTCTAGCAACTATCTGGCGTCCGTGGCAGACTTTGCAATGTCTCTCAGCTGCCCTGTCCACGCCAGGACACCACACTTTAGTCCTCAGATGTTGCTTTGTTCACACTATGCCCAAATGTCCCTCATGGGCTAGTGCAAGTGCACGTGTTCGCAAGGCCTGGGGCAGCACTATACGTGTGCCTCTTAGAACAAGATATCCTATTTTGCATAGCTCATTTGCAATGATAGCATATGGTTTGCACTTCTCAAAGTGTCCAGTTTCTATGGCTTTGCGCACCTCCTGGAGCTCTTGATCAGTGGCAGATGCCTCCTCAACTTCTCGAGTAGTGAGTGCCTTTGGAGTCGCGTTCACTGCCACAAACCTTATGTACTCCTCAGTGCCGTGCACATGTTTCGCCTGTTCCACGTTGTGTGGCAGGAGTCTTGTTAGCGAGTCAGCAATATTGTTTTTTTCTGCTATGTGTACTACTTTGAACTGGTACGGCTGTAGGCGAAGAACCCATCGCTCTATTCGTGCACATGGTTTTGAGCGGGGACCATATATTACTTCCAGTGGCTTATGATCTGTGACTAGGTCAAACTGTCGCCCATACAGATATGGATGTAGTCTCTCACAGGCCCAAACTAGACCTAATGACTCTCTCTTTGTCTGAGAGTATCTCTGTTCACAATCAGTTAGGCTACGGCTTACATAGCACACAGGGACTTTAATTCCTTTCTGGTTTTGCACTAGGACTGCGCCTAACTCCACAGGACTTGCATCTGCTATTACCTGGGTGGGTGCCTCTTTGTCGAAGTAAGCAAGGGTGGTTGCTTCAGCAAGAGCTGCTTTGAGAGCACTGAATGCGCTCGGGCCCAAAATTGAAAGGCATGTCTTTCCTTGTCAGGCGTCTCAGTGGCTCTGACAGATTTGCAAACTGCGGGATAAACCTGCTGCTGTATCCAACGAGCCCAAGGAAGCTACGCACCTCTGTGGCGGTCTCCGGCTCCCGTGCTTCTGTCACAGTTGCACTCTCTCCTCTGTCGGGCCAACGCCCTTTTCAGACAGCAGAATGCCCATGAAAATCAATCTGTCCATGTTGAACTGACACTTCCGGATTCAGTGTTAATCCTGTGTCTCTAAGTCTTGACATGACTGCGTGCAGCCGTCCGTTGTGTGTCTCTTGGTCAGATGCGTGTATAATCATGTCATCAGATATGTTCCCCACTCCCTCAATACGAGCTAATGCATTGGCAATCTCGTACTGATATTGTTCGCTGGCGGAGGACACACCAAACAACAGTCTTTCATACCTGTACACTCCGTTGTGCACAGCAAATGTGGTGATATCACGTGAATAAGGAGTCAGTTCGAGTTGAGGGTAGCCCCATTTTAAATCTAACTTGCTGAATACGATTGAGCCATTCATGCCTTGAAGTAGCTCATCCACTGTGGGGATTGGAAAACCTTCCCTCACTATGGCCTCATTGGGCCGTCTCATATCTAAGCAAAGTCAGACATCATTCCCAGGTTTTGGGACAATCACAACCGGGTTCACCCACGGGGTGGTTCCGTTTACCGGCTCAATGATGTTCAAGTCCACCAATTCTTTAATTCTGGACTCTACTGCCCCCCTTAGGTGGAATGGAATGCTCCTGAGTGGCTGGGCTACTGGTTTCACCTCTGGGTTAATGTGTAGACTGACCCGTCTTGTTTTTAGATTTCCGACTCCACTCAACACTTCGGGGTACTGCTGCTGGAGTGTTTGCTTAGTGCTTGTGATGGCAGCAATGTTGGCACCTATTCTTAGGACCCCCAGTCTCATTGCTGTCCCTTTTCCCAGCAGCGGTTCACCACTTCCCCTGATTACGTTGAACTCAGCGTGTTCCATGTTTTTACCTATGGACACCTCACACGTGAATGTCCCCTTGACTGTTAGTGGCTGATTTGAAGAATATGAGTATGAGTTTGCTCTCTGTCTTAGAACGTAGGAGTGGCACTTATTACTTTCTGCTTTCTGCTTTTTTCCCATGCATTTTCTCCCATAATATTACTTGTTGCGCCAGAGTCAATCAGCATTTTTACATTTACTCCCCCAACACAAAAGTAAAGTCTCTCTGGCATTTGGATATCTTCAATGGCAACTGCAAACTCCTCACGTTCATCAACATTGTTCACATTTTGTTTCGGTTTCCAGCCTTTAGTGCGGCATACTTTAACAAAGTGATCTTTTCCTTGGCACTTGTGACACATTTGTCCTCGTGCAGGGCACTTCGGATCACGGCCAATATGATCAGTATTCCCACATCTGTAGCATTTCCCATAATTTTTATTGTCTCTGTTCGGTTTACCTTTTGCGTTCCCATATCCATGCTTTCCCTTTTTTTCTTTAAGAGCAATTCGGTTGACAGCGTCTGTGGAAGGTCTAGCTGACGCACATGACATGTCCGCCATTTGTTCATCGATGCTCTCACAACGAGCAGCTATTTCCAGTGTAGATGCAAGCCTCAACCCACGACCCTAAAAGTTTCCGTCTCACATAGTCCGACGTTCCTTTGCTTAATATCGCATCCCTTATCTGATTGTCAGATTCACCCCCATAACCACAGTCTCTCACAGCTTGTCTCAGACATGTAACAAACTGCTGTACCATCTCACGTGGCTTCTGAAGCATTTTTTGGAACGCGTGCCTTGCCAGCGCTGTGTTGACTTGGGGTACAAAGTATGCATTCAACGCCTTCACTGCCTGGTCGTATTGTGTTGCCTCACCCGTGTCCGGAAGAGTTGAGAAGATGTCCTGTACGTCTGGTCCAGCAAGATGAAGTAGCAGTGCACGTCTCCTTTGCCTCGTAGCATCAGGTGAATCCGCGGCTACGATAAGCCCTTTGCCGTCAGCATACAGCTGGAACGATGTCAGCCATCGCTTCCATCTGGAACCTAGCGGAATCCCAGATTTCTCCATACTAACTAACTAAACTGTTGTTTCTAACTAGCTAACGCAAATTAATCCTCATCGCCATTGTTATATCTCTACTTCTGGATTAAACAGAGATTGCAGAATTGAATCTAAATAATATGGACCACACATAGACACGTCCGTTGCTTGCTGGGTGCGTAATTTAATTGAATACAACTTCCTCCCCCCACCCATAATACCTACGAACATTCTGATAGGGCGTGTTCCTCATGGACATGACAGAGGCGAATGCACACAAGCCGAGATGTGAGGCGGGATGCGTTTCCTTTATTACAGTGAGATTGCAGCGGGCTGCCTTTTAATACACAAACACACTCTGGGTGTAATTCACACTAATATGCTAATAAAAACAGGAGCGTCTCAGGGAGAAAGGAGCGAAACCGAGCAGGGATGGATGCCACACTCTATCCCTGAGAAGGAGAAGGGAATTTCTGATTGGATTTCGCATGAATATATAACAGTGCTTGGGGTTTTAATGTACTATTTTGTTCCTTGTAGCTGTTTGTTATTGGTATTACTGCAGTGTCATGCCTTCATTTTGAGATTAACAGCACCGGCAGACAGTGGGTAAAATCCATGGGATCACATGAACATGAATATTAGATACCTCTGTAGTGTCATTATAAATTGAGGTTCCTCATCCTTGCTCCAATGACTACCTGTTAAAAAACCATACACTGGTGTGTGTGTGTGTGTGTGTGTGTGTGTGTGTGTGTGTGTGTGTGTGTGTGTGTGTGTGTGTGTGTGTGTGTGTGTGTGTGTGTGTGTGTGTGTGTGTGCGCGCGCGTGCGTGCACTGGAGCAGATGCCACCATGCATGTGCTTGCTTGTTCAAGGGTGGCGTGTAGCGCCGATGCATTCCCAAATGTTGACGCGTTTGCAGAGCTGTTTACAACCAGGATACTGTCTGTGAGAGTTAGGCTCTATCATATAAATAAGGCACCCAGCATGCGCTGGTGGAAACAAGGGAATGATTAATGAAAGTTTGATTGACTTTAACCGTCAACGATTTCCAATGTCTTATGTATTGCATTTGAGCCATATGCACCACTAAGCTTCTTCCCTCCCGGAGGAGTGCACTATCTAACCCTAACCATCGACACAACCGCATCCACTTTGTCTGTAGTTTCCAACCCGAGGCGCTAACCCCGATGCAGCTCCATCACGATCACTGTGGCTCTAACAGGAATTTTCCATATTTCCCGTTCAAGAAGATGTTTGAGCGGAGTGTAACCTGTCTGGAAGACGCGGCACGCAGCCTGCCAGAGGGTGTTAAACCAACGCCTCTACCTGCATCACTAACCAGACCAAAGATACCAGAGCAGGCCCCGGAGCAAAAGGTACATTTTATGCTACAATACTCTTCATGCCAGATTGAATGAGCAGAGGGATAAATGAGATGAGACGGGGCAAGAAAGGGAAATGACATGATAGAATGAGACAAGATGCATTAAAAATTGGAGAGGGGGGAATATGCAAGTGACATGGTGAAGGGTTATATATATATATATATATATATATATATATGAGAGAGAGAGAGAGATATCGATCAATGTGATCATCACTGAACGGACACGAAGCGATGCGTGATTTGATCAGATCATCTGTTACACGCAGGGTCCCAATCCGTCCCACTCACTGCTAAAGGAATGAAACACAAAAAAAGACACAAAAAAAACAGAGAGCAAACCAAACTTCAGCTCCTTGAGGTTGTCGACGCCGGTGTGTTTAATTGACTAACTTCCCAGAGGGAGAGAAAACTTTTCGACGCGAGTACTTCACCTTGATGTGGATGCCACTTTTGATGACTATCCTATTTCTTATGTTGGGTGATAGTGTCCCCAAAGCCAACATCATGTGACAAAACGCTGATGGAACTGTCACAGCCGTGACGGCATTTCTGACGCTCTTATCATCCTGCAACATTTTTGTCAAGGTGATAAAAAGAAGTATGAACTGTTCACTGGGGGAATGGCAATTTGTATTTCTGTTGCAAAGCAGCTGGTATGATGAGCACCATCAATATGGAAAATGTGACACATAGATTGTGCGGCAGATGTTCTGGAGTGTGTGTGTGTGCGCACTTGTTCCTGTGTGCACGTTTAACCGCATGAATGTATAGTTATTTATTCATAACCCAGGTGGGGGATATGTTAATGATCTTCTCTATGACTTACCAACTTTTAGAAAAGCTTCAAACTAGTTGACTCACAGACCCACTCTTTAGGTGTTGGGTCTTTGCACCCATACATTTTTCTTGTAGTAGCCAAGCAACTCTAGGCAGTAAATCCGCAGTGAATCATTGGAGTTGGAATTCATAGCATGTTATGTCCTTCTGATACAAGAGTGGACATGGAACACACAATACCCATTTCATAACTGTGGAGGGAAAAATATATTTGTATGACTTTATGCATTGAGACCAGGTTATTCCAAGAGCCTGATAAGTTCTCACTGGATTTGTTCTTTCCTTCGACCTTTAATGGAAGGTCAGTCATTATCTTGAAGCATTAGCTCTTCTCAACCCTCTTAATAGCACATTAACTCAAACACTCCGTCAATTAGGCCTTTGAAAATGACGTCTGGTTGCACTCTCCTTTTCCGCTTCAGAAATGCTAAAAATATATTCTATTGTGATATAATTGCATTTCACAACTCAGTTTTCGGGAACACAAACCAGATCTTTATTTCCGACTCAGAACATTTTATTTGCCTGTAATGGCCAAACCATGCCTGATTATGAGCATTACAAAATAAGAGCTGTGGCTTCCTTTCCTTAGCATTCATGAGACTTCAGTGGCCTTGTAAATCTTTGATAATATAACTTTGAATGAACTTACTTTCTTAAGAAGTAAATCACAATTGGATTGCTAGACAGTCCACAGTCAATACAAGGAGCAATGTGGAGGAACAGAGTGTTACAATGTGCATGGTACACGCCACCTAGGTGTCTACCCCCCCCCCCCATCTATAGGTGGCTTTTGCCGGGCTCCTCCAGACAAAGGGCACCACATGATGTTGGAAACGGCTTTATTGTAGAGATTGATGACAATGGTACATGGATATGGTGATCCATGCTGCCACGAAGGGGATCTCCCTGAGTGTGTGTGCTGATGGCTGGTTTAATATGTTGTGCATTGAAGGCTCAATGCACAACAGGTGTGTAGCCTCACCCCGCCCCAGAGTCCATTCCAGTCTGACTCAGGTGAGGCTGCTTACACCAGCCATCATCCACAAACACTCCAAATAGTTTGTTTGTTTGTTTTGGGGCAATATTTGGTTAGTGCTTAATCTGTAGACATCCTTGAGAACAATGCCCTTAACCACATACCTGGAAACAATGAAAAAAGTTTGCTGTAAGTATCTTTGGATAGAGCTTTCCAAAATCTGACATGTATAATGTTTATACAGTTACTTAGAAATAAAAAGAAAACAGTGTGTGACATCAATTCACATGTTGCTGTGTATGCCCAAAACTGATTAAACAACCGCGTTAGCAAGCAGACAGCCAAGTGGTGATTCATAGCATGAACAAGTTTTACTCATACCCTCATTATCTTAATTATAAGTTTTGCACCACAGTTATCACCCATAATTAAAGAACTACTGAAGTCTGATGATCTCCAGATTGTATTTAGAAAACATGCACAGATTTTCTATATGCGTTCCGTGCATTCATGTAGTCTACACTTTTATGAATTATGTATCCTCTTGCAGATATGTAAGTCTATGAATATTTTTAAATTTGTTTTAGTTATTTAATTATGCAATGTGAAGTGCATGAAACGAAACATGAATCTTACTCTTCATACTCTCTTTATACTGAATTCTCGCTCAGGGAGATGCCTTGACATTATGGCATCTGTGAAAAAAGTTGGTTAAAGATCTAGAGTTTTTTGCGTCTCTGTTGCACATGAGCCCTGACAGTTTTAAGTCTCAGTTGAGAACGGAAGTCATATATGTTCGCAGACAAGAAGTGACGGGACATTTTGGCTTCATGGTTATTTCAATGTGGTGCAAAAAATGAATATGGAGGTGGTGTTGTCAAATTCCTGGAAAGTATCACGTTTTCTTCTAAGGGATTTCTCAAAGAATGAATTTGGAGGTGGGGTTTCTGCGCAAGCCCACGGAATCCATTTTTCCACTTGGCCATGAACCAGTGCTATCACGCTATGAGGCTGGCGCTGTGGTGCATTGCATTGCGAGTTGGCGCGGCTTCTTGCTTTGCTGCCGGCATGCCTCAGCGATCCGTGAGCCACTGGCCGCCACTGTTAATTAGTCCTCATTGGAGTCGGTTAGGATCTTGTGATTAAAGCAATTTAGACCACGTTATACATGAGCACAACTGTGGAATAAGCATGAATCAATGTCAGAAACATCAACGTAATTGAACACACAACACACAACACACAAACCTCCCCCACAAGCACACACACATACATACACGCACACTTACAAACACACACACACACGCACGCACGCACGCGCACACACACACACACACACACACACACACACACACACACACGTACAAAATGCACATGCTCAGGGTCTCTATGCAAACATTTTGGCTAATGGAGGGAAATTGCTGACAATTAACAAAAACGTACTTCTTTGGACATGATGTTACCATGGATATGGTAAATGCTGCTTATCGTTAGATTGGATACGATTAAATGAATTACATTCTTGTTTATTATTGTTAATCCTGGGGTTGATTTAGTGCATGCTAGTATTGGCTTAGGTTAAACACAATGATGTGAAGTAATGACTGCTTCCCCTCTTAGGTCAGGCAAACACCTCTGAATCCAGCAGTTGTTATTAACCCATATTGTCCTTAAACCGCTGAAGTTTCCCAAACCAGAGTGTGCTGAACCCAATCATGAGAACACACCTCTTACAAGTTCCTTTTGTTGCTTCCTTAATGCTCGGAGATCACCCAAATATTCACCAAAGCATGACAGTGGGATTCCAAATACCACTAGAAAGGTAAAGAGTTGTTTTTCGTCTTGAATTCAGACTGTGCCCCTCTGGCAGCTAGCTGCACGCACACAAGCACGCACAGGCACACACACACACACACACGCTCACATTCACACTCTCACACACACACAAACACACACACACACACACACACACACACACAAACACACACACACACACACACACACTCTTCTTCACCTCCGATGACAGAAGCGACAACCCTCTGTTTGCGATGTCCATTTGTCTTTCTGTGTGATCTGTAAAGCCCCTCCGCCCGGTGGTGTCTTTATCTGTGTCTTCGGAAGCGAAGAAGAAAAACTGTCAGAAGAACAGCCTCCCTGTGGTCGATGACACTGCACCCAGCTCACCCGCGGCGGGGGCTGCTCGCGACAAGATGCAGCCTACATTGTGCCGTGTTTATTTGTTTTAGGCCTGTCTATTTGAGACATTGGGGTTGGGTCTAGTGGGGACGCAAGGGGGTCAGTGTGGCTGAGACCGAAACAAAAAGTACACACACGCGCACCGAGAACAAGGAGGGGGAGACAGAGAAGTTGTTTGTTCCTGGGGAAGTTGGGACAGCGTTGCTGGGTCAATCACACAGCGTGAAGGAAAAACAACACCGTGGCCCCCTCCCCGTCCCCCAAGACCCCCAGCCCGTCCCCCAAAAATATATAAAGCGAACAAAATATATCAGTTAAACACCAAAGGCTCTGAGGTGTAGATAGATTTGTTACATTTGATAGCTTAGAAGTATTTTTAACTTTTTCCCTTTTCTATTGAGTCCACTTTTTCAAAGTGCTTTTCACGGTGTTATTCTGAATGTATGTCATCCATATTGCGTTGTCTACCAAAATAGCTGTGGAACAGGATCTAACAGGATAAAATAGTACCCATAAATATCCACCCATAAATAAATGTTTTATAAAATATGTTTTTTAAGTTTGTTGATGAATTGATTGATTATATGCCGACCGCCGTCTCTCTCTCTCTCTCTCTCTCTCGCTCTCTCACTCTCTCTCTCTCTCTCTCTTACTCATAAAAAAAATAAGTGCAATGTGCCTGATATTAGTCTCTTTGACATATGGACCTCTTTATGTGCAAACCCATTTTCTTTGACCCAGAATAGAGCCCTCTGGAGGGACTTTGAGCATAAAGGAGCTGGAATATAATAGGGGGTGAGGCAATCTAAACAACAGTTTAGAGTAAATGAAAACAAATCTGGATGGTAATGACTCTAAGTATCCTGGACTTCTTCATGGAAGCAGGACGTCTCCTAGCAACAGTGGTTGCTGTTTGGTTTGTTAAAAAAAAAAGACCTTGTAGATTCGGACCATCATTCACCAGAGGTTAATTAGAGGGAGAACGATTAGGCCGGGGTTTCCTAAAGTGTCTGGTGTGTGTGTGAGAGACAAAGAGGGAAAGAGAGAGTGTTTTAGTGTGTTCACACCTGTGGAGCTTTACTGTAGTGGGTTACTATAAATACGGTTAAAGAGATTGTAAGTGTGTTTTTTGTGCGTGGGAGTGTGTGCATACAATGTAAATATAATGTGAAAAAAACCGAGACTGAAAACGGAAATACACATGCTTTTCACTTGTGGCTTTGTCTTGTTGAAAGTGAAATAAAACAGCTTTAATTTTCCTACAGGATTCAGTTAAATTCAGTCAAGTAAGAACATGGCCCTGATTGCTAGAAGCAAATCGAAAAACAGACCTCCTACGCATGCTTTTACATGTCTGTTGTTATTGTCATGTTTTTTTTAAACCTCTTGGACCTTAGTAGTGGAAAAACACATTCCACTATATTGGCATAAAATTGGGCTATGGAAGAGCATGCTGGATTCATTCCTGTTTTCACTATTGCTAAGACAACATGACAATTTTCCCGCCATAACTACTCAATCCATTTCAGACATATTTAAACAGAAAACAAGATTTTTTTATTTGATGATACCTATGTTTTGGATTTGTTTTGTGTCCAACCATGGTCATAATTACAGAACGCAGACTGATTGCTGTTTTTGTTTAGAGATGTCAGAACAGACTAGCCTGGCCCTCTGTGTATGTAAACTCTATCTGTATCAGCCTTTCAGAAAGGGGTTGTCTGTGTAGCTGTTTCTGCTCTAAAAGCTATTGCATGATTCAATAATCCAATGAAGACCCAGTCGATTTTCTAGTTTGTGGACGCATTTTGTGCAGCGATTTTTGTCCTGTGTTAAAGTTTCATAACCCATACAACACAACAGATTGTTCAAGAAGAGTAACAGTAAAGTGAAAAAAAGAAAATCAAACAGTAAAGTGCATAAATGTTACACCGTTTTACATTCATAGGCTTTGTCTATATATTTATTCCCCCTGGAACTTATACCCACATTACAATCTTGAAACAACCTAAATGTCCTAAATCCATCGGACCAGAATATCTACTATAGATAGTGAGTTGAAATAAGGTTTACTGGATCAAAACATATAATTTTACCTCTGTCAAATCATTTGAATGTGTTCTGACTGTGTGCCTGTCCCTTTAAGTCACATGGGGGAAGGACAGCGGCCGTCCTTGGCCTTTCTCCTCAAGCTGGTAATGACTCGCCTTGACCACTCGCTGTTTCACCAAAGGTCGCAGATAACACCACACAAATTGTATCGTCCTTACTCTCCCGTTCACTTGCTCTTTCATACGCTGGAATAATTGCACTATATTTACTCTTACAACAATATGTTTTTTTTCTTCTATTTGTGTTTCTTGTTCACTCGTTACCTATTTCTCACAATTTGCTCACATTTTTTCTCAGTTGCACTGAGCCACACACACGCATACATACGCACACACACTCTGTACACACACTTTCTTTCTCCCACACTCACAAACACACACACATACAAACCCTCAGTTACATACGAACAGCATGACGGCTAGATAGTCAGAGAGAGTTGTAGTGATCTAGAGAGAGAGAGAGAGTTTGTCTTTGACATACTGCACGAGCAGTTATTGCTTGTTCAACTATGGTAATAGGCCTCCACTTGCCAAAGAAAGCTGACAATGTTGAGCTTCTGGATGGAGGATTACCTATTTCAAATTAAAAGGGACGTGGAAAATACATGGGAGGGTGTCAGAATAAGACCTTATATCCTATAACACCATAAACTGTGTTGGATATTATGTAACCTATGCAAAATATATTGCACCATTAACCTCACAACAATGTTAAATGTCACACTTTACTTCAGCAAGATTATTACCCCTTTTTTAATCCAAATACATTTCACATTCTTTTGTCTGCTACAAATGAATGGAAATGGCACTAAACTGAATCCATGATGTATGAAACGAATATGCTAAAAGCACCTTTTAAAATTGTTCCTCTATTATTCAAATCCCCAGTTGGCAGAGAGACAAAGGGAAAGAGGAACGGGAAAGTGTCACAAAATCTGATCAGACGTGATCAAAGATGCATTATACATCACAGTAGCTGGGAATGGAGTCTTGTTATTTGGCACTTCTGGGTCAGGGTGTGTGTGTGTGTGTGTGTGTGTGTGTGTGTGTATTTGAGTGAATTAGTATGTATTTGTCTCAGACATACTTACATTGTACACGTACTGAGTTTGTATGTGTGTTTTTGTCGCTCAGAGGTTCAAGAACACTTACACACATTGTAAGTGTCAATTAAACCCCAACATCTCGTTCAAAGTAGATGTCGGACTACCGAGGGAAACCCCGGTGATAGTACACAAGGTACTGGTATATTTCTTGGATGGGATTCTTCTCTTTATTTCTTTCATACTTCTCTTGCTTGTGAGCCTTTTCTTTTTTATCAAAGCGTCTCACACACCTGCGCCTCCCTCGGTGGACTCCTGCCTCCTGATTGGCATCGTACGTCTATATGGAAATTATGTCACATAGACAAAATCCAGAGAACAATTTTTTTTTTCAAAATGTCTCTTCCTCTGTCAAGTCTGCGCTCCTACCTTTCCTCACACGGCACAAAGACATGAAAAAATACGTGAATGACCCAAATGAATGGCCGAGAACTATGGAAAGAAAACTGTAACATCGTGCAACAGCAAGGGACAATTTGGATTGTGATACGAATACCTTTTATTTTGAAAGGGCCTTGTCCAGTAAATGGGATAAATAGTAAAAGAACAGGGAGGATCTGGGAGAGTATGATGGAGATTAAATCTAATTAAACCGGATTTCTAATGGAATTGGAGGAAGCCTAGATGTCTACAGTCAGATACGCAGGCCGTGCTTTCATAATACATTCAATTATACGATTTGGAAAGGCTCTTATGAAAACAGAGTTCTAAAAGCCTTTTTAGCAGGCAAAACAAAGTGAAGGCGCTTTTGACGATAAAGTGAGGAACAGGCTAGAGAGAAAACTCAAAGGCTAATTCTTTAAGCATTAATAGAGGACATTTCATTAGAGCAAGTGGCGGTAGAAAGGGAAACATAAGAGGTGACGAGGACCCAATCAAAGACACGACTTGAAGAGGACTCTTATCTGCTTGCAATGGATTGCTTTCGTAACAATGCCGTTACGAATTTCTTCTCCGGGAGCAGACGACGTTACCTTCGGCTAACCTTTCCACAATTGCCATACCTGGGGAGATTGGACACGTATTCACCCGACCTTTTACGAGGAACTCCTTGTTTTCCCCACATTTTGTTCCAGATGAGGTTAGGGTTTGTGAAGTCATAGGCCATGCGCCCTCCGTGCCCGGCTTCAAGGGTATATGGTATTTCCATCGTCTGAAACCCCCTTTTTGGAAGTTATATGGGTTGCCTGGGCGTTGATTGTCAGCAGCAGTTTGATCGCTGTTCGCATCCACCATGGAATATTGATGCACTATGTTACCTAACCTTGGTCCCAATTACATCATACACCTTTTATTTTCAGCTACTGATACCATAGTGTGAGTTGTGAGTGTGTCTGCGTGGGGATGCGTGGTGAGATGGTGGGGATGTTGATGTATGGTGATAGCCTAGTGCATCCTACGCAACACCCATTGAGTGTTTGTGTGTCTCGTTGGTTTTCATTTGATGTTAAAGCTGGTAATACTGCATTGCACAAAGCGGTGCCATCCAAAGATGGATCCGTGGCCCCAGAGAGATGATTGAGTGGAACAGGAAGGAGGGACATCATGCTGGTGTCCTCTTTCTGGCAGAGATCTTCTCTTTCTGTCTTCTCTCTACACCAGAATCCTCATGCGACCCCAATAACTGATCAATCAGTCATCTAGCATGTGCCTGCTAACCAAAGCCCTCACCCCCTGCCAAGGATGGATCAGTGGTTTGGCTTCATACTTTGTAGCGCTTTAGAAAAACATAGAACCTAAAAATATATTTGTACACAGACTTCTTTTATTTCAAAGGATTAAAAATAATGCTATTTTCCCTTCATCTTTGTTGTCGGGATCTCATTAGAACAGCACAACAACAAGACACAACCGGAAGCGCCCCCCCCCACCCCCCTTTGTCTACGCCTACATTCTTAATAAGAGAGGTTGAGAGTGATGAAAAGGAATGTAACAGGATAATCTTTCCCTCCACCCGGGGCCTGCCTTCCAACACTGCCCATAGGCATGCTCACTACTGCATGCTCAGCATGTCAGCTAGAGTTAATGCACGCTACCTGCCAGCGGGCCCAAGAGCTTACTGGGGAAGCTGTGGTTCCAAAATAACATCAACCGCTTAGGATTTAGACACGCAAACTCGTGCCGAATAGGACAAAATGGCGACATGTTTCCGACGTGTTGAAGTTATTACAGCTTAAATGTATTTCCTTTGAAACTTAAACCTGTGGAAGGGTGAAGCTTTGTTGCATCACGGTTCAAAAGCCACTCAGGAAGGCAGAACGAAAGCAATCATAGACGATACAACCCCCCCCCCCCCCCCCCAGACATTTTCTGGACTCAAAGCGAAAAAAGAACCGTATGTTCAAAGTTCAAACATTTTTGCTGGGAGTTCATTTTTGAACACATCTAAAGATTCCATTTCTAATTCAAGGAAGCATTTCCATGTCTAATTTAATGGATACATTCTGCAGGTAAAAACAAGATGCAATGTAAAAACTATCTAAGCTCTGTTTGTGAAGGCTGCGTTGCATGCTAAGTAACTAGTGTCGTGGAAACCGCGTTAACGCTGGTCTATTTTAAGTGGGGTGCGAGTCCGTTGTTCTGCTCGGCTTGTTCCGATCAAAGAGATGAAACGCATTTTGAACTGACATATGTTGCCGTGCCTGAAGATTTATTTTGCATTTAGACTAGCAATTTAAATTAATGTTATGTGTGTAAAAAAAAAGATTAAAAACCCTGAACCAATGATAAAATGTTAATTAATTTTTTAACGTTATAGCCTGAATGGAATTCAAACTATTTATTTGAAAAGTAATTTGTACTGTGGTGCATTAATCCAAAAGATCTTATGTATAATTAACATTCACCCTTTTAGTAATTAGCAGAACATCCCTACAATTCTATTCACTCTACAATTTTACAAATATATATATATATATATTTATATACAATGTGTGTCTCAACATGTCATGTTCCTTCACCTTTGAACAATGTGACACTATTACCAATTTACCATCATTGCGATTGGGCAGTTCTAACATTGCATATGCTAAATGATGATTGTAGTTTTTCCTTTCTTTCGACCACTCGTGTCTTTCTGTGTTCTCTCTCTCTCTCTCTCTCTCTCTCTCTCTCTCTCTCTCTCTCTCTCTCTCTCTCTCTCTCTCTCTCTCTCTCTCTCTCTAGGGCGTTGGAATGAGATGAAGCCTGTAGTTACAGGGATGACAGAGTAATTAAAGGGAGCGATTGCAGTAGGGAGAAGTGGCGATACAGTGTGAGTACAAAAAAAAACATCTAATACACTCGTTCACACACAGACAGACACATACACACACATAACCCCATATGCACACGGATAAAATGTTTTCCTTCCATACATCACTTGTGGCCTGTTTGGTTGATATTTTGAATTACTGTGCTAAACGTACCAACTCACCCTGCCATAAATCCTCCAATCCTATGACCACAGTGCATTGGGCAGAGCTCCACTGCTTTTACAACCAGACACCAAACAAACCATTGATTTTCAACTGTGTCGCCTCACCCAACCCTCAATATGTTGCACGCCTGGTACACGTTTTATGTTCAGCTTTACGCTATCTTTTTTTCTTTCTTTGCTCTTTTTTTTCCCATTTGTAATTAATACCACGATAAGGATTATATGGTTTGTTTCTTAAACATGTTTTCATTACAATAACATGTTGGGGACAGAGAAAAACAATCAAAGACTATAATAGATATGAATACAGCCAAGGATGATCATTCACACAAGGGGGAGGGATTTTGCATGCTGATTTAAGGCTTAAAGAGGAATGAAATGCACTGGGAATGCAAATTGCGTGTTGTCTGTTGAAAAATAAAGAATGCACGTATTTGAACACATGTTGTGTGGAATGCTTATTCAATACATTGAAATGAATCGACATAGCTAAAAAACCAACACATTCACATGATTGCTGGAGAATCCTAGAGGAACTGCCTCGAAAGCACAGAACTAAATCAACGTTTCTTGGATATACCACGGCAGTGCAGATAAGGCGGCTATGAGCATAAAGCTGATAAGTTATTGTGAATATATTTGTCTGACAGCTCGATTCTCTTCTGTTTCAACCTGATATGGGACACCCATGTTTTGGCTCGGAGGCAACAAATAAAAATAACGATAGAAACCAAAAAGAGACAGCAAATTTTTCAACATTAAACGGAAAGCTTTGTGCAATGAATGATATGAGGAAAGTTCAGAAAAATTAATTTTGTGTTGCTTCTTAGCATGATACAGTGCTCCATTTATGTATCACAACTTTTGAAGAAATCTATGTTTTGTTTGAGTAATGGGATCCCTTTTAGGATATTTGCGACCTTGAGTTTAACATGCAAACCTTTCCCTTTGAGTGAGTCTATTATCTTGAATCAACCTTATCACCCTCTGTCCAGTATATTCCCATACATGAGAACATTACAAACTGGGCAAGTGGATGAGTTGAACCTGTGAGGGATTTCAGTGACTTGACCTCTCACCGAAGCTAGGATTTTAAGAGAAAAACAGCAGTTGAAGTATTGTTTGTCTGACATTATTTTAAATCAACCCTTGTTCCTTCTTTTCTCTTTATATTTATTCTCCAGATGAATTTCCGAGACGTTTTCATTAAAGAAATGAAAGAACGTGAACAAAAACTGGAGAACAGATTCTTTGGTCGGCCAACAAATAATACAATAGTAAACCACTGCAAAGAGATAAAAGATTATCATAATATCAGCAATAATACTGTGGAGACAGATTCCTATCTTTATCCTCTTTTACCACGACATTGGAAGGCTTTTGTGAGCACAAATAGCAAAGCGTTTTTGTATTGAATTGTTTAAAGTTTATTTTCATTGTCTTTTCAACCATCTGACATGGCATATTCTGGTTTTAATCAACGTTTCTAAGAATATCCAATTGTTTTGGGCCCATGTGTGCAATGTAATCTTAATATCTTCTGTAAGTTCATAATTGTTAGGTTAGGTTCCCTTGAAAATCAATTGAGTTTCCATTAGTTGTTTGACACGATGGAGACAAGTTCTTTTTTAAAAGCAAATACATTGTCTCATTATCTCATTATGTATAGTTCTGAAAAACCTGACATAGAGCCTTGGGGATTCATATATTACTCATAAAATAAATAGATTGCCCTTTTGGGTTGCTTCGCACCATGATCCAGTGCTTTAGTATGTATCACAAATTTTGCAGAAATCCATCCAAAAGATAATATATTTCACATTTGTTTGAAGCGCTACGCTGAATAATAAGATCCCTGACTGGATGTTTGCAACCTTTTGTTAACTTGCAAACTTTCCTTTGAGTTATCCGTTCTCTCTATTTGCTTTTGGAGCTTGCTGCCAAGTTCACTACCAACTGTCTCTTGCACCCTTTGAGATAGGAAGTGAAGGGGTAATTTTCATAATAATTTTGTTTGTTGAGTACCTTGAGCTCCAAAGGAATGCACTCGCCTCTTCTGGAATAAGAACGAGCACCTCTTTAAAATGTGCTGGCGGGGAGCCAGTGTCTAGAGATGGACTGATAAAAAAAAATAGCAGAAATTGGGCAGATAGGTCCCATAACCTCTTTCAGAAGTGGCCGCTGTCAAGCAATGAACAGGTAAAGGATTCCATCTGAGATACGGAAATGCGGCCCAAACTCAAGTCTGCTACTTCTGAGGCAGGGTAATGAAAGGCTTAAAGGGAAATACCCACAGTTTGCAGGAAATAAGTACATTTAGTAAAAAAAAATATATATATAGAGTAATAGCGTCAATATCCTTCTTCTCCCCATGGATTATTGGTCACTCGCAGCAGGCTAGGCTGCACCTGTGTGAACGCTTAACTCCCGATAATGCTTCAGAGGTAATCAATCTTCACCGGCAGTAAACAAACAGCAGCAGACCTTAAATCCTGATGACCCTCATCAAAATTTAAAGGGGCGAAATGTATTAAATGTATACAAACAGTAGATCTTTCGGAAGGGATGCAATATGATATGGATTTGCAACAAACTAGAGAGAGTTGATAACTATTTATGTGTAAAAAAAAATATGGTGTCTACGATAGCGATGGGCTGTTTGCCGCCCTCGCTGAGACCAGAGGGTCAACTCATTCATCGTTTTTAACTGAAGTCACTCATGTCCATAATAACAATTGACATTATTTAAGTGAAGATTATGCACATGCCACTGCATTGAAGTACTTTGAGTACCAGTTGGTTTGGGTGGCCTGTGGAGCAAGCAGTAAGTGGCCATTAGAGTTAGTGGGCGGTACATGATGATGAAGATAATATTGTGAAGAACACAGTTAAATAACATTGATGTTTTTGGATGACAGGTTGTCATAACAAATTTATAATAGGGTATAAAGAGAAGGAAAAATAACGAACAATTGTCATTGTTTTTGTATTCGTTGTTGAAATTGGCTAAATAATTACTTTGGTTTCACCCCAAATTTGATGTCGTAAATACCAAAAAATCAAATTTTACGTGAATGTCAGAAGGCTTTAAGAAAATGTCAAGATTATATTGAATCACTTACTTAAATACTAAAATATTTTTAAAAGGATGAACTATGATTGTTTTATTTACATTAAAAGTTGTTATACCTTTATCAAACTTCATTCATACATGCGTAATTGGCAAATCCCAAGTTCATCATGGATACATATGAACACACACACACACACACACTGACACACACACACACACACACACACACACACACACACACACACACACACACACACACACAATAACGAACAACATTAAATTCAATATGCAATTCTTTTTTCAATGAGTGGGGAGACAAACACGCGCAACACAGCACAGGAAAGTTTGACATTTCATTGCAAATCCGCTGCAAAACGTTTGTCACAGAGTTCCCCATGCAGAAACAGCCCAAAACAAGCATGATGCCATGAGAGATAGAGAGGCACAGTTGGAGCCACAATGACAACTTTGTCTTGCCGATGTGAACCCACTGCCCCAGAACATCATTTAGATTCCCCATGGGAGGAGCTGGTGGGGGCGGTAATGGCACCACTCTTTCTCTCGCTCTCGCTCTCTCTCTCTCTATCTTCCTCTCTCTCTCGCTCTCCATCTTTCTCGTTCGCTCTCTCGATCTCCCTCTCTCGATCTCCCTCTCTCGATCTTCCTCTCTCTTCTTCTATCTTTCTCTCGCTCTCTATCTTACTCTCTCTCTCTCTCTCTCTCTCTCTCTCTCTGTCTATCGTCCTCTCTCTCTATCTTCCTCTCTCTTGCTCTATCTTTCTCTCGCTCTGTCCATCTTTCTCTCTCTCTGTCTCTGTCAGGCTCTCTCTTTCTCTCTCACACTATCTCTCTCTTGCTCTCTTGCTCTCTCGCCCTCTGTCTGTGGGTGGCTGTTGAATTAGATCTTGTGTATTTTTTACAGCTCTAATCTGTCCATTGGTGCAATTAGTATTCCATACGGAACTGTATCAGAGGGTTATACATATTTCATGTTTCATACGTGTGAGTGTGTGGATTCTTCCTCATCTGTGAAGGCATGAGGCCCATTCCAAAATGTGCTTCGATTTTGGAGAGTGATGTGAAGTTTCATTGTGATGGTCGTGTGGAGTCTTTTAAAGAGATAGTGAGGACGAGAGAAAGTTGGAGGGAGAGAGAGATCCAGTGTGTATGTGGCACTGTGTCCTTTAAAGAACCTGTCTCTATAGTTGACTCGTCTCTCTTGCTCTCCTCTTCTGCTCTATCTCAATCACCGCTCTCTCTCTCTCTCTCTCTCTCTCTCTCTCTCTGTCTCTCTCTCTCTCCCCCCACACTTTCTTGTAGACAGATTTATGCGAATATGAAGAAAGAAGCGATAGGTTAATGCGGGTCTCAGTACCCCCGGTCGGCATTCCTGTCAATCTCCCGCCCAATCGGTGGGCAGATTCATAGAGAGAGAGAGAGAGAGAGAGAGAGAGAGGTCATGTATAAAGGGTTTCTCTGCTCCTACCCTATTCGGATCACAGCAATGCCGAATAGCGATGCAGCTTTCATTGCGTCAGCCACAGAACGTATAGAGCCCTGCGGCGCATTCGAAAGCCTCCCACTCTCCCGTTCAGGATAACAGGTCATCGAATGGCAGAGGACATGATGCATCTCTCCTTTGATCCGTGCGCCCTTTACGCAAATGGCTGATATCCACGCCGGGCTGAAATTAATCGAATGAACCTCCTCACCCTCTAGATTTTTCTCATGCATGGGATTATACGGGACAAAGTGGGGAAGTGGGTGGGAAGTGGATGAGTTGAACCTGTGAGTGGACTTGACTTGATCTCTCATCGGGGCTGTGATTTCAAGGGAAAAAACGGCAGTTGAAGTATTGTTTGTCTGACATTCTTTTAAATCAACCTCGGTTCCTGCTTTTGCTCTTTGTATTTCTTCTCAAGATGAGTTTTCGAGACATCCTCATTAAATACACGAAAGAAGGGGACATAACCTAGAGAATAGATTTGTTAGCCCCAAATAATACAATAATAAACCATGCACACTGCAAAAAGATCAAAAAATGAGTTTTATTACATAATCAAAAATACTATGAAGACAAATTCCTATCTTTATCCTCTTTAACCATGACGGAAGGCTTTTGTAAGCACAAATAGCAAAGCTCTTTTGCATTAAATTGCTCAAAGTTTACTTTCATTGTCTTTTCAACCATCTGCCTGGCATAGTCTGGTTCTAATCACTGTTTCTTAGAATAACCAATTGTTTCGGGGCCCATTTGTACAATGTACAATGTATAATATCCTCTCTAAGTTCATAATTGTTGAGATTTTGATTCCCATCAGTTGAAAATCTGTTTAGTTTTCCATTAGTTAGTAGACACCATGGAGACAAGTTCTTCTTTAAAAGCAAATACATTGTCTCATTACAACAATGTCTTGACATGCTCAATTTGATCCATCATTTATTGATATCACATTATCTTTGTCCTTCCTTTCTCCTGGCACTTCTTCAGCAGCTCACTGCTCCATTTTCGCTCTTCTTTTCCTCTAGATTAGATGCAACAGAATTCCATCTCTAAGATAATTGTATTGGTCTAGATTTGGATGCATGGTGTTGCGCTCCAGAGACACATACATCACAAAAGAAAGAAACATTAACATTAAAAGGATAAGCTACTTCCAAGCCATCGATGGTAGAAAGACATTCCATCAATGTTTATTATAGTTTTAAGTCCCATCATTTTTGTAGATCATATTCTTCCAGAAAGGATGGCTGATTAAGCTAGCTCTAGCCCTCTGAGGCCCGTCCTTATCATACTGCCCACTCAGTCTCTCTCTCTCAGTATCTCCCAGTATCTCTCTCTCTCGACCCTACCAGGCTCCTCTCTGATTCCATCTCCCCTGCTTCCCAGGTGCTCACCTCTGACCGGCTCCTCCGCCACCAACACCATCACCACCACCAGTTAACCCTGGCCAACATTCCTCCCTTACTAGCGAAGCTAAATGACTAGCGTAGCAATGTCCATACTCCACTCTACCTAGGGGGCTGTCATACTCCACCTAGGGGGCCGCCATACTCCACCTAGGGGGCCGCCATACTCCACCTAGGGGGCTGCTATACTCCACCTAGGGGGCTGCAACACTCCACTATACTCCTGAATTCTGTTGGTTGGGGTCCTCCAGACAAAAGGACGCAGGGTGGTGGTGTTGAAAGACCGGGTTATTGTGAAGGTTTGTTGAAAACGATCCATAGGCCGGTGTTCCTTGTTTCCATCTAGGGGATCCAGTCTTGAGTGTGTGTGGAGACGGCTGGTTTAACCTGAGCACACAACAGGTGTGTAGTCTCACCCAGTCCGAGGAACCCCTCCCCCCCCCCCCAGCCCAGCAGCAGATGAGCCGGTGCTCAAGGTTATACCGACGGTGCTCCCTGACCACAGCGACTTGTTATTCATCTTACATATCATCTCTCACATTGGACCAAGATAAGGTCATCCTGCCCTCCCTCTCTCTCTCTTTATATATTTTTGACGCACCACTTTAGTCTGTCCGGCCACAGAGATGGCTACAACAGACGTGGGTGTAAGAAATGTCTAACAAAAAGCAGATCAAAGGGTCGTGCACAGAAAATATTAAGCCTGGCTCCAAGAAATATACTGTAGCCCTGCCTTGAACACACAGAAATACAGCAGGGAAGTCCACGGGTTTCTTCTTCAAAGTGTTTCGAAAAGAACAATTTGACACTGTAGTGGGTTCAAATGAGTGCGAGCAGGCAGAGTTGTCGTCCCTCAGCGGGAGATCGTTTTATTGTCTTTAGAAGTAGAACACAAATACTCAAACTATAACAAAGGTTCTCCAAGAGTCGTCTCTTTGTGGGTTCTTGGTATGATCTCCACTCGCTCTGGATCTCTGTGGTCCGTTCGCTTCTGGTTTTTTCCTCACTACAACACAAAGCAGGCACATAAGTACACACTCCCTGATTGGCCTGAGTGCGGACACCTGCTCGCAATCAGGTCCAATCCCCCCAGCCGATCCGGTGCGCTCCCAACCTGCCCATACTCCCCCTGCAGGCCAGGCGTCGCACGTCCCCCCACAGACACAATGAAACGTATACGCCTGCTTTTTATTTCCCCCCACCTCCCTGTATGCAGGCTTTTGTTGCTTTTTTGTGCGAAATCAATTTATTTGTTTTTTCTGTTTCCAAGTTTACTTTCTGCTGTTCTTTTTTTTATTTTTTACGTTTATACTTTGGAAACAATAGCAAGCGCCCCTTGCTATAATTGTGCATCATGGGAATATAAAAAAAGATTTGATTCCCCATCGCTCTTACTTTGAAAGACCACACTCGCTGCTTCCTTCTTCCTACCAGACCAATCTTCCAGACCTGTTCCATGCCCCCCCACACTCCTGATCTCCCAGCCCACGCGTGACCCACCGCTCTGAGGCCCCTCGTTCACTCTCCACACCCTGTCACCGAACAAACCCATCATCTCTGTGAGACTTCTCACCTCGCTCTTCACCCAAGTTGAAGACTGGACCTGTCAAAGACACTTTGTCTTGCGCTTACGCGTTTAAAGTTCAATATCCCATTACACAAAAATGCATTAGAGAAGCTTCAGTGAAAGGGGAAAAAAAAGAAATCCCAAAACCTTCCCAAACTCGACAAAAATACCGAAAGGAATGAAATTACGCGCCTTTTAAATCTGGTTATTGAAAACTTGACAATTAAATGACATGCTTTTTTTTATGTCCCCGTTGGAGAAATAAATCCTTGTGAGTGTTTTACTAAGAACTCAGGATCCTGAATGTACTACACTACATCAATCATCAATCATGCAACATGAATATCGGAAGTTGTAATCACAGTCATGCATTAACTATAGTTTGTTTCAGACATCCTATATATTTACATTTCTATCAATATGCGGCAAAAAAAAGGCTTGAAAATAACAATGCAAATGTGCAGTGTGGCAGCAATAAGAGAACGTCTCACACACACACAGGGACAACACACACACACACACACACACACACACACACACACACAGCTGTGAGCGGCCCCGGGTGGCTGTGAGTTGGGACCCTGGATGGCTGTAAGGGAAAGAAGACATTGGGATTCTGCGGTGGGTTCTGACGAACAGCAGTGAGAAGGAGAGGTCACGAGGTTGCTGCTTACTGGACTTAATTAAATATGAACCTTGCACCACAGCAAGGTGCTTTGCGCCCCCGCCAATACAGAAATAATGCAGGGTCTGGAAGACCGTCCCACGATGGCATGCATATGCACGGATTGGAGCCTACACTGCCTAGACCGTGTCTGTGCATTAAAAGGGATAGATTCTCTCTCTCTCTCTCTCTCTCTCTCTCTCTCTCTCTCTCTCTCTCTCTCTCGCTCTCGCTCTCGCTCTCTCTCTCTTTCCCTGAGTTTGAAAAGGCATCTCCATATTATTTCTACCTACCGCCACGCCGTCTAGTCGGAACCCACTAGCTCCATCTTCATTACCACGACGGAGCCGCTCCAAACGCTGTCTTAATGGAAGACCTTTATCTGCTGTCTCCTCACAAACACACACACACACACACACACGCACGCACGCACGCACGCACGCACGCACGCACACACACACACACACACACACACACACACACACACACACACACACACACACACACACACACACACACACACACACACACACACACACACACACACACACACACACACACACACACACACACACACAGAGACGCCTACACATAGGCATACACATACTCACACTCTTTCTCGCTCTTTTCCGTGGCCACTGCAGAGGAGAAATGTACACATGGGGCGAGGATGGGGTGGGAGGTGGGGGGGATACGCCTGAGGAGTGTTCAGCTGATAAAGCCTCTAGCGGTGCAGATGGGGGTTATTTATTATAGATGTGGGGGGGGGGGCGGTTGTGATTTGTTGTCGTGGAGGGTGGGGGGGGGAAGGTTACCGAATGTGACACAACTCTCAATGGGACCTCTTACACTCCCCGCGCCCCACACCCACACACACACACACACACACACACACACACACACACACACACACACACACACACACACACACACACACACACACACACACACACACACACACACACACACACACATTCCCTCTCTTTCTTGGAGTGTGAGAGAGAGTGTGTGTTGTGTGTGTCTGTTTTCAAGCCTGGATAAGCATAAGGTCCCCCGCCGATTTCACGTCGACTTCACATCACACACACGCACACACTCGCAAACATACAGACAGACACACACACATACACACTCGCAAACATACAGACATACACACACACTTACAAACTCACACACTCATACACGTACACACTCACACAAACATATAGACATAAACACACACTCACACAAACATACAGACATACACACGCAGACAATCACACACGCACACACCCATGCACTGAAGACGGTCATTACAAAATGGTGGGCATTAAAAGGCAGCCGGGGGAGCATTCTGTTCCTGCATACGGTCCTGGGGGCTGTTTGCAGACGGTGGGGGGGAGGGGGGGGAAGAAGGACGATGTAGTGGGGGTGGGTGGGGGGGGCACTGCAAATTAAGAGGCAATGTTTGGGGTCGCGCGGAAGTAGGGAGGTGATGCTCACTGTCTCGCTTTTAATCATGGCGGCAAATTGGCGGGAAAGAAGGAGAAAGCAGTAGCACTTAAGCAAAGAGCACACAAGGCTGATATTAATGTCGTACGTGGGAGAAACCCAGGGACACATAGTTAGGAACAGGAGGAACAGATGAGGTGCTGTGTGATTAGTGGTCCATCATCAACGGCCATCTTATTACAGTCTCTCACGTTGTTTTAGTTTGATTAAAAGGAAGATTGTCTCCCTCCTGGGTCGTATTTCTCTGTTCAACGCCTGACCAGAAGAGAGAGACTAAAACAAAGCTTACGAAGAGGCCTCCTAGCGATTAAGTGATTATATTGTTTAAAAAATATATATTTAATATTTATGAAAAATAAAATAAGAATAAGCATTTGTTTAATCGATCTTATAAGTAGTGATCATTATTTTTATTGACTAAAGAAGAGTTTCCTGAAGTAAAATATGTTTTTCAATAAGCCGGCTCTGTTGGGGAATCGTTTAAACTTTAAGCTGTTGTTCAGCTCTTAAACAGGCTCCTATCCCAGTATTGTCGTCATGAAGGCAATAACATTATGTTAGCGTATTGGCAACTCCCAGCCTTGCTTTGGACACCTCCTTATATTTCCCAAAGAACAATCTATTCCCTAAATTTTCGTCTTAAAGACAGAGCAAATGTCAGAGTAGTGAAAAAAAGCAATTAAAAAAATGATTATGTGACAAAAGAAGAAAAACAGGAATCCACCAACCAAGTTAATAAGACCATCGCAGACAAAAACAAATCTATATTTCTGCAATAAAATAAGAGCCTGGAATGAATAAAAATGGTCTGTGTGGGATAGCGCATAGATAATGAAGATTCAGTGGACGTATATGCAGAGCCATAAAACACAACTAGACTAAATAAATATTGATCTTTTGAGTGGTTCGGAGGCCGTATTTGACCAGCAGCAAAAAAAAAATGACGTACCTTTCGGGTGACCCTTGTTCACCAGACCTTGATACATGTTGCCACGGGCCCCACTGAGACCTTGCAGCCTTGAGGAAAACAATACAGAACTTGCATCATTGATCCAAGTCAGTGTAATTCATGTAACGCTGTGATTCACTGGGGTTTCCATTGCTTATGGCAGGGGTTCAAATAGAACTAATATAACAGTCGTGTCTGATACCGTCAGCTGGAGATTCACCGTGGGCGAAATGCGATTTCGATCCGCAATCCAAGCCAATGTGAACGTTGGAAGAACGAACACTTCATGAGGTTTCATGCAGGATAACATCAAGAATTATCCAAAATTCTGTCCCCTGTGAGGCCTGTCCTGATGTCATGTTAAAGGTGACATATTATACCACCAGGTGTGAGTGTCCAGCCGTTTACAAGCCGTTTTGAAAATCTGTAGCAAATGTTGCTCATCTATCATCATACATTGAGGTGGAAACACCCACTTGTGATGTCAGAAGAGGCAGATTTTTAAAACGGCTTGTAATGGCTAATCACTCTTATAACTCTTATAAGTGAAAGAGCTAATCACTCTTTCACCTTTAAGAGGGCTTTAGCTGCATGTCCATTACCACAGTGGATCAGTGGCTCCATTGTGTTTTTATTCAAAATGGGATCACAACATATCACGAGCTGTGTTCGTCGTTCCAGTGTTGGAATGTTTGGAAAGTGTTGTTGGTTGAGGTTGTTAATGAATCCCTTGCTTTGAAGTTTTACCCAGAGCGGCAATAGAAACAGATCTTTAAGCGAGTATGTAGCTGTTAGAATTATTTTAATTAAAAACAAGTAGCTATGGACAGGGGCTTCAAACACACTATTCATCCAACAGGCAATTCACAAACTTTGTTTTATTTTCCATGTGTCAAACCAAAAGTTTGTATAATCGATTTTTTGACTCTACTAATGATGCAAGGTGAAGTGTTTTTCAGTACAGGTCAAAATATTTAATCAATATACCTGTGCTGAAAAACATTTCACCACTTCATAAAAAATCGATTATACAATTTTTTTTTCATTAATGTGTGTATGTATATATATATATATATATATATATATATATATATATATATATATATATACATATTAGTATTCTAGTAATTATTATAGTGCATGAGAGAGCTCTCAGAAACCCTTAGAAGGCCGGTGCTACATAATAACAAAGATTGTAAGTGGTTCGAGGCTGTGAATGGGTATGGTAGCATATAAAAACACAGCCACCACGTGAGAATCCATAGTTCTCATCTGGGATCCTTTTCGAACGTAGGATCAGTTCCTTTATTGGGCTGGCACACCTGGCTTCCTTAATTGACCCCATGGAGTTTCATTATAAAATGATATCCTTCCTCACTAAGAAATGGGCTTTTAACTGGTTTTACATGAGGCTTAACCCACTCATATCATCAGCTGTCGTAGCCCCCTGTCAAACTGATCTGATAATGTATGAAATTATCAAATATTGACTTTCCAGAATTACCAAGTGAGGACAAAGGATGATATTGTGTGTATGTGTGTGTGTGTGTGTGCTTGTGTGTCCCGGTCTATTTTTGTGTGTCCCGTTTCATACATTAAACACAACCACACACCCCACCTCTCCTCAGCCTTTCGGTGACATCAACGTAGGAGATCTAATTTGGTTTCTCCCAGCAGGATGTCTCATCCACCCTGGGTAGACAACGCACCCATTTTTTTCAGATTACACCATGCGCCAACAACCGGTCATTTGTGTGCGACGTTAAACATAATCCACAGCCTAGCAGCAACACACAAACCCACGCGCACCGGAGACCCAGTGAGCGATCACATATCGGTTCAGACACATTCAATTGCCAGCCTGTCTGTTTGTTGGCGAGCTCGCACCTGTGTTCCCTCCCCCCCCCCACACACACACACACACGCCCTGTTTTTTTCTGCATGCAAATCTGTGAGCCGGGAGGGGGGAGGGGGGGCGGGAGCTTCCCGGCCCCCCCCTGGTGTTGTCGTCGTCGGCACTCTGTAATTTAGCTGTCCCCCAAAGCTGAGCTCCACAATGCCCACTCAGACACTAACCCCCTCCTCCCCACACACCCGTAGACGGGCACACAGCTGAGTGTTAACGCCACCCATTGGGGCGCCGCATGACGTTGTTACTTTTGGACTAACATTGTGGTTTCGGGGGGGGGGGGGGGGGGGTTGTGCACAGGAGGAAGGAGAGAGCCAAAGGAGGAGGTGGTAAAGGAGGAGATGGTAAGGGAGGAGGAGGGGATGGTGGATGAGGAGATCAATGAGGATGGATGAGATGGAGGGAGAGGAGTATATGAGGAGGATGAGATGGATGGAAGAAGAGGAGAATGAGATGAATGAAGAGGAGATCAATGAGGGGGATGAGATCAAGGGAGAGGAGGAAGAGTGGGAGGATGTGATGAAGAGGAGGAGGAGGAGGAATAGATGGATGAGAAATAGGTGGAAAAAGAGATGGAAGAGGAGAGAGGGAGGACACAAAGCGTCAATGTCAGTGCTTTTGGCCGGCAGGTCGATTAAGAGAGGAAGAGATGTGAAATGAGTGTGTGTGTGTGTGTGCGTGTGTGTGTGTGTGTACGTGTGTGCATGTGTGTGCTCGCAAGAGGGTGAAGATGGAGACAAAGGTTTCTATGAATAGTTTCTATGGAGAGGACAAACTTCCAGGTCTGACATAAAAAAGTGCTAGTAGAGCCCGAAGACGAGCCTTGACAATCCTTTGTACTGTGTGTGTGTGCATGCGTGCGCCTGCACACATGCATGAGTGTGTGTTAAAAAAACCAAAACCGAAAAACATGGGTTCTACATATTCATTTGTAACGACGACCATGGACATGACGTTGGACAATGGGATCTGATTGTCCGTGGACCACGTGGCCCCGGATCATCAGGCCCATATTGTGATGTCCCGTGTGGTCTCCGGTGACGCGGGCAGCGTGGACCAGAGGAGGGGGCACTGGGGTGAACAGCCTTAGGAGCCTCACCACCGTCACAGGTTTGGACTTTCTGTGTTTGTGTTTATGTGTGTGCTTGAATGTGTGTGAGTATATGGCTCTTGTGTGTTTGTGTGTGTGTGTGGGTGACTGTGTGGTTGAGTGTGTATTTTTGGTTTGTGTTTATGTGTTTGCTTGAATGTGTGTGAGTATATGGCTCTTGTGTGTTTGTGTGTGTGTGGGTGACTGTGTGGTTGAGTGTGTATTTTTGGTTTGTGTTTATGTGTGTGCTTGAATGTGTGTGAGTATGTGGCTCTTGTGTGTTTGTGTGTGTGTGGGTGACTGTGTGGTTGAGTGTGTATTTTTGGTTTGTGTTTATGTGTGTGCTTGAATGTGTGTGAGTATATGGCTCTTGTGTGTTTGTGTGTGTGTGGGTGACTGTGTGGTTGAGTGTGTATTTTTGGTTTGTGTTTATGTGTGTGCTTGAATGTGTGTGAGTATATGGCTCTTGTGTGTTTGTGTGTGTGTGTGGGTGACTGTGTCGTTGAGTGTGTGTTTTTGGTGTGTGGATGTGTCTGACTATATTCCTCTTATTTGTGTGTATGTGTTTTGGAGAATGTATGACATACATAGTGCAAAAGTATGAGTTTGTGTGTGTATTTGAGTATGTAAGGTGTGTGTGTTTGTACATGTTTTGGTGTGTGTGTTTTTTAATGTATAGGTGTGTGTGTGCTTGTATTCGTGTGTGTGTGTGTGTGTGTGCTTATGTATGTGATTGTGTATATGTGTGTTTGTTTGTCTGTGTGCATGAGTGTTTGCGCTCCTGTGTGTGTGTGTGTGTGTGTGTGTGTGTGTGTGTGCCTGTGTGGGCAGGCGGGTGTTGCCCGGGCTACAGACAAAGGGAACGCCTGCTGCCAGGCTCCCAGACAGACACACGGCCGCCCGTCCTGCCGCCTGTCTCAGGACGCGAGAGGGAGACGGAAACGGTGACAGGCCACGGGGGAAATGAAGAACTACACAAAAGTCCAAGAAGAGCCCCTGGCACAGAGTAGGACAGTACGGCCGACAGGTAACGCACACACACACGGACGCACATGCATCAGACGAACACACGCACACATATGCAGACACATGCACACAGACACACGCACACTCACACAAGCATGCACACACACACACACACACATCCACGGACGGACGGATGCACGCACGCACGCACGCACGCACGCACGCACGCACGCACACCCACCGAGGGAGATCTGGGTGGGACTAAGTGACAGATCTAGACAGAGAGAAATGAATGACTTCAGTGTGTTCCCGTGTCCGGGTTCCTCAACTGTCTGTTAAAAAATCCCCTGTTGCCCCCCCCCCCCCCCCCCCTCCACTTCCACTTCCACTTGACATGTACAAAAAAAATACATGTTATCGGCAGGTAAAGAGTGAAAGGGTATGTCCCGGGGAGAAACCACCTATTTGATATTTGATTGCCTTTGATACTTGATATAATGTCAGGTTTGTTATGTCCATGTTGTTATGTGTGTGTGTGTGTGTGTGTTTGAGGGTGGTCTTGTGTTAAATTCAGACACTGATTGACCTGTTTTGACATCACTTCCTGGCCTGGTATGCTCCACAGCTTCAAAGATATTCTGAGCGATGCTTGTGTGCGTGTTCCAGTCACCACTTTGATAACAGGCACCATTAGGTGTGTGTTCATGTCCATCATGTCCAACCATGGCAAAGAAAAGCCAAAACTGAAAGGGCGTCTGGTATTCAATGTTAAAGTATGTACAGAAATCCTATACTACTACTACTAATAATAGTAATAAGCAATAATATGTATTATTACATATGTATGTATAATAATTACGTATAATACTGTCATAGTGCATCATTATCTTTTAAAACAAAATGATTTGTGGAGGACATAAAAACATAGTTAAAGTCTTTGTCGATTTACCGTTAGTAATAAATACATTCAATCCTTTAGGAACATTGAGCGAAAGACACTCCTCCTAGAGATAATTGGTCTATGAAATCACATCCATCCTGAACAGATTTTTTCTGTGTAGGCATAATTTAAGTGTATAGCAGTACTATAATGTTTATAATAGTGATTGATGACGATTTTCCTTCATCTTTACAGGCTGAACCACAAGCTGACATTGATTGCCGTAACCATTTCAGTGCATCCCTCTGTCCTGCCGTTTGTGTGAGGGTTAATTAGTTAATTGGTTATTGGTTGTGCGTCGTTAAGTTGATTGCTTTGGCAGGTGGCAGCTGGTACATTAAGGACAGAGCTGGAAGCCCGGTTGCCACCTCCATCTCAGCAATGTCGCGTCACTCTGAGTTAGTTTGGAGTTAATGAATGTATTATCCTTCAATTTACGGCTACTGTGTTTTTAAGTTGTTTTACGCTCAGGTGGAAGTGGCCAATTTGATGTGGCAGCTGTTACCCCTAGATGAAGATATCATGAAAAATGTTATATTGGTATTTAAATAGCACTGCCTGCGTCATCTCTTCGCAACAACACTGTTTGTGTGTTTTTGTGTGTGTGTGTGTGAGCGTGTGTGTGTTGCATGTGAGGGTCACGTTTATTGTAATTCTCTCTACCAACATCAACACTGGCAGTACTGCAGAGCAGCCGTCAGCTGGGATTTTGTTTCTTGAAAAGGTTGATTATCGCCGTGCTGTACAAAGCAACTCCGATGGCTGGCTTCTTTTCAGGGCTGCTTTCTCAATATATTTTTATTGTGTTTTTTCTCAATGTTTATCTGCTGAGAGCCGCTAAGTACCGGCCCTGGGGGAACCAATCATGGAGTCCCAATGCAGGAAGCAGCGCGGTAAGAGCAGTGCAGTGTTGTGGTATTAATGAAGGGCTGAAGTTAGGTAGGTCCTCCAGAGAGGCCGCTCACACAGCAATGGTAAATAAATGGGAAGCCATTATAATGGGATTATTTAATAAACTGGGATTCGAGTCATTTCCCAGAACATTTAGGCCATTGATTTGGTGAATAAGAGAAGTACTGTAATACAATTTATTACTTATTTGTGTAACGGTGGTCAGGCCTGGAAACAGAAGACAACAGACAAAATGTCTTCATAAAGCGCGGTGGTGTTGATCTTTACAGGCTCTGCATGTATGAAAACAAAATGAAATGCATTTACCTTCCAATGCAGTAACATTACTGTGATAGCATATCAAACTTTTAAGCTAGTTAGCATGCACATGGTCTGATGAAAATAATAATAAGCGTTTTATTAGTTAATAAAATTATTCCAAAATCATCACAATGCATGCTGAAACAATTAATACACACACTGCATTAAAATATACCACCTAAATTATCTCTTTCTCCTTAAACAAAATACAATACAGGGAGAACTGTTACTACGCAAATAACTCTGTCTCATGGCAACACCGCTCTAAAGATGTACGGCAACACGCAACAGACAAAACACACCAGACCTGTAGTACACCACAAGTCCACAAGAGGCTCCATTAGAAATAATACAATCTTAGGCTGCTTAACTCTGGCGAAACTTACACATAATCAAAACTATTTCTAACTCTGTTACACCATTATAATGGGATTATTAAATGAACTGGGATTCGAGTAATTTCCCAGAACATTTAGGCCATTGATTTAGTGAATAAGAGAAGCAATACATTTTATTACTTATTTGAAAGACCATTATTTGAAAGAGAACAGAAGATGTTTCCAAATATTTCAATTTCAAATAATATTTATGCATATCTTTTTTTATTTTGCTTAGTTTTTGCAAGAAAAACTAACTGCTCATCAATGAGTCTCCTTGTTTATCATGTTCAAATCTCTTTGAACACACATTTTAATAGAAAATACAAAAGGAACATTGCTTATTGAAGAAATATGGAGAAACAAAAGAGCTTGAAGAGAGGAACTCTCTTCCTCTCTTGATGGACACGCACACAGGCAGAGACACACACACTCTATATATTTGTCTCTCTTTCCATCACCCTGCGGCACCACATTCCCAGACACGTGCGTCAGATACGATACATTTCCGCGCTTTACGCACCAAAAAAGTGAGAGATCACTGCAGGTTTGACCTTGAGGGATTTTCCCAGCCTTGCAGCGCAGTGCAGTGTAGCGCATCGCCTTGGCAACGGTGGAAGCACCTTCGACCGAGACATTAATGACATTGATGACATATAAGCCCCATGCGCGTGGCTGATGTATGGACGATAAATGTATGGAGTGTGACTGGAGTAAAGGCTCCCGTGCGGTACATCAATGATCCCCCTAAAGGCTCCCACTACCCGGGAAGCAAAGTATGTGTGTGTGTCATGGGTGGGGGTGTGTGGGCAGATGTGTGTGTGTGCGCAGATATGCGTGTGTGTGTGTCTGTGTGTGTGTGCAGATGAGTGTGTGTGTGTGTGTGTGTGTGTGTGTGTGTGAGATGGAGCCGCTCCCAGCGTATCTCTAATGGATCATGCATGCATGTTTGCAGGCGCTTTTGATTTGCGGGCGGATTTGAATCCCGTCATGTCCAATTGATTGCCTTCGACGTGCGTTGGGTAACATTGTTAGATGCATTCTTTTTATTTGGCTCCCCTTTCGCAGCAGTTATTGATTGAGGTGCGGCGCCCCAGACAGCCTATTACAAAGTCTCGTTGGGCTTGGTAACACGGCGTGACCCGCCCCCCTGCTGTACACGCCGTTCACTCATTCAATTAACACCGCCGCAGGAAAATAATTACACTGCACGGACACGCTCGACAGTTCACGTGTTCAACTCTGGGGGGCCGTGGGGTCCGTCTGTTCGACTGAGGTATAACACATGCGCGCATGCACGCACACACACACGTGCATCCTTTTTGTAAAACAGCCGAGGTCGAAGGCACAGTGAAAATAACGACGAGTGAAGTATCCATGACCTTTAGAAATTGACCTTTTAACTTTGGGAAAATCTACCAAGCCCAACCCTACTGCTGTTAAGAATAAAGTTTCTCCATAATTATATATTAGTTAACAGTGAATACATTTTTTTATCTGCAGGAAATCTGCATGCTTTTCCTTTCAATAGTTGTATTTTTCCCCCCTCCATAACAGCTCAAGTAAAAGTATCCATATTGAGCCCTGTATGCAAAGAGGTTCATTGATTTATTTTAGCGTGTGGTGTAAATGATTTGTGCGTGCAAATGACAAGCCAATCTAGGTAATTGGGGAGGGGGTTGATTCTGTTTGCATCGCAGCAGAAGTGCTGATGGGGCGGGTGATTGAGATGCTTAGCCCGTGCAAGCTTAGCCCCACCAGGTTCTATATTATATATTATGCTGATCATGGCTCTCAAGGTGTGTGGAAAATTACTCATGTTACAGAGAGGCAAAGTATGTTGCTACGCACGCACGCACGCACGCACGCACGCACGCACGCACGCACTCGCACACACGCACGCACGCACGCACGCACGCACGCACGCACGCACGCACGCACGCACGCACGCACGCACGCACGCAGAAAAGTATTTGACAACAGCATAGCCTGGCTGCAGTGAATGATTGAGTTTCCCTTCTGCAGTCCTTGTCTGTCCCATGGGCAGGACCTGTGACTGCTGCTTCTATTGACCGGCTCTCAGCTAAACACCCACCATACACACACGCACAAACACAAACACAAATTCACCTATACACACACTCACATGCGAGCAAAAAGTTACACACACTCTCACACACACACACACGACCCCTGAAATATGTATGATGCTGAGAGTGTGTGAGAAAGAATGAGAAGAGGGAGGGAGAAAGTTGCAGGGGGGTATACGATAGAGATGGCGAAATCGCATACACTTCCTCTCAAAAGATCAGACGCTTTCTCCTTCTATTAGGGTCAGTAAAGCGGTGTAGGTATCCTAGGTTATCTGTGGGCTTTCATCTCCTTGCTATCTAACAGGAGACATATAGAGTTGACATTGGTATAATGCCATGCCCTTATCCCGGGCAGACAGCATATATTAGCACAGCACCCAGAGGATTGGCAGGAGATGGCTCGCCATTAATTGTTATATTTATCACCTACAGGGACCCAGCGCTTATCTAACCTCTGTTAACATTGCTCTTTATTAAGTGTCGTTTTTTTAACATGTGACCTTTGAATGTTTTAAAAACGACACGCTTATCTGTGGAATGATTACGAAATATGCTGCATTGAATCTGGATTTTTATTATTGACCACTGAAAAGTGTGTGATATGTTAGGATGGTTGTACAAGAGTGAGTGTCTCCATTGGGTTTCTCATTGCACATGCTGATGGACCACAGTGAACAGCTCACAGCTTTGGGAACATTTCTTTGCAAGGTAAGGACAGGTCAGCTATAACGCTGTCAAACTGACAAAGACGTATTTGATCATTCTAGTTTTTCAAAGGTCTTCATTTTGCTAGCTTGCTGTGCCCTCTCTCTCTCTCTCTCTCTCTCTCTCTCTCTCTCTCTCACTCTCTCCTTCTCTATCGTTCCCTCTCTCTCTCTCTTGCTCTCTCTCGTGCTTTCTCTCGTGCTCTCTCTCTCTTCTTTGCACGAAACTAGCCCTCCTTTTCTTAACCTTGACAAAAATATGTCTTTGACAGCTTTAACAAGTGAGAAGAAGAAGAAAGTGGGCAACACACACACAAACACACCTACACAAAGACAAACACACGCATATGTACACACTGTGCTTCATTTTACTCTTGCACCTTTACCTGCCCCTTGACAGAAGGACTTTGGGGAAACTTGACAAGCAGCGGTTCGTGTGTGTGTGTGTGTGTGTGTGCGCAGGCTCTCTCCTCTGAGAGAAAGAGTTATTACCACAGTGTTTCACTTTGGGAATTAGCATTTCTTTCTTGTATTCGCTGTTTCGTCGCGAGAACCTTGACTTCCTTGTCGCATTGCACACCTAGCTCTTACTTAACATGGCCACTTCAAATAATCATGCACGCACACATACACACCCCCACACATATACACACACCCAAACGCACGCACGCGTGCACGCACACCTGCACACTCACACACACACACACACACACACACACACACACACACACACACACACACACACACACACAGATTGAGCCTAGAACTTCTTAGTAGGTCAACCCCTTAAGGATAGCCCAAACCAGGTAGGAGCACACTGCACATTTCCTGGTACACACAGCCTCATTAGGCGCAGAACATAAAAGATCACATTGAACCGCGGCTTTCTAATTAAAGGAAATACCTGATTTCCCTCTCATACCTATTCATGACTAAAATAGGCATTTGCTGAAGAGTCGAAAAAACTAAATAAACTTGTAAAGTACAAAGAATTGTGTTTTCCCTCAGGTGATTTCCATCTCCCTGCTTGAGGGCTCAGGCCGCCTCGTTCAAAAACATTTCCTTTTCTTCCTTCCTCTTCTGTTCCTTTACACCTTGCTAAGGGGAGCTGGTGTCTCTCTTAAGATGCAACCAAAGAAGCCAGAGGAATTAGCCGCAACGCAAGTTTTTCTATCTCAAAGTGAAGCACGCATACCTCGGAAGCAGTATTCTGAGGTCACCTGCACTCAAGGAGCAGCGATGCTTTTATCAGTCCTTCTGTCAGTGTCCCCGCACATGGGGAATGAGTCAGGGAATTGAGATCACATCTTCTACGGACGTGTGGGTCGGAAGCATCAAAGCCAGTGTGCGAGTAGGAGCAAGGGGGAAACAGGGACTTAATGGCCTAACTCTTTATTCTAAGTAAGCACTTATTCCGCTATCAGCCGAGAATGACTGAGAGCTTGAGGTTGTTTAAAACTACGAAAAATATACAGTTTTTTCTGGTTATTAATCCTGGATTTGGATGTGCAGCCATCTAACGATCAATGAAAAACATTGGAGGAAAATAGCTTGTTCATTCTAATCCTTTTGTTAAATTTTTTAATCATCTCAGCCATGTTTTTGTAAAGCCAAGTGTGTCAAATCTGTACGCTTGGCGGATGCAGACTTGGGAACTTATCCCATGAAATGCCACTGAAATGAATAGCTGCCACGTCCCTTTCAAAATCCCCTTTCAAAACATTACATTCTAGCCTTCACACGATAACATTTTAAATCCATTTCTCCGCAAAATTTCTGTCACTTCTTCAGTTATCCTGTTTATTTCTCCTTCCTATCCCTCTCCCTCTTTCTCCTTCTTCTGCCCCTTCCCTTTCCTTGAGTCGCTGGTGTAAAACCAAGGAATATGTCTCTTTAGTCTTGGGGGGTGGCGTCAATAAACAAAAACAAATATCAATTTGCTGTGCATCTAATTCAATAAGCCAAGAAACAGCCATGCTTTTGGCATTCTGTCCTTTTCAATTTGAGCTTTGAAATTCAGAGCTGAGAAGAATTGCTATCTTTCCGTGAGGGTAAATCGAACAACACAAACAAGAGAGACGTAGACCCTGTCAAAGATAATTGAAGAAATCACATGTTTTGCCATATTCATACCTCCCCGATCAACGGTGGCTCGTATGTCGGTGTGGTTGTCATGACATCCATCTCTGCATACCCCCTTTCTATTTAATACGTTTTGCTAATTGCTTCAGTCATGTCTGATGATTCTAGAAATTAACCGAGTAGATCCTCGTCATTCCATAATGGAGAGAACGTATGGAATATCTTAATTGGGTTTAATCGCAATTACGGCTGTACATAGAAAAACATTTCTTGAAATTAACATCTGTGATATCTTAAAGCACTTTATCATTTACGTAACGCTGAGTGGAATAGTACCGGTATATCAGGTAAATTTGTACAGATTGTAAATAAGATAAAAAATATATATTGTACTGCTCTCCCTGCGCGTTAGGTATCTCTACGGTATCGCAGTTTAACAGCAAGCCAAACTCAGGTATAGCACACTTGAGCCAGGATAAGAGCGTCTTGCTCCCTTTATTTCCTCTTTTATATTGTGGAATACCATGAGTGAAACTGTAACAGAAACAACACAAAACCTTAGTTTCCCTTACAGCACAAGTTGCTAATTATCAGAATTGAATGAAGCTAGGAAGATTAACTAGGACTACGCGCCAAAAGTGAGCCCGCTCATAGTAACAATAGGCTAATACACTATCATTGTTAACGTAGGCGGACACTTTACATTAGCACATTATCTAGTTAACTGAACATCACATTTTTTAGAGTGCTAGACATCTTCATTACATATTCATCTTCAATCATACAAAGTACTGCATTATAAACTTACAGCCATTGCTTTCATGAACGTGAGAAGGGAAGAGAAAATTCATCAAGTGACCGACTGTCTTTCTTACTGCTGGCTGCTACGGTTGCAACAAGTATAAACATCACGTAGCCTACTTTGACACTTCAAAATAAAAGTCCAGTTCTCATCATGTAAATATTACTGTGTGAGTGTGTTTTCTTTCACATATGTCCTTACCATAAGTTTTAATTAGTACATTCATTCAATCATAAAAAATATATATATATGTGAATTTTTAGTATAGCCAGTAATTCCACTACTATAAGGAAACACAGAGATATCTGGCTGTGCCCTAGCTCACAGTAAGCGTGCACATTACCCACTGTGGAACTGTTATCGACGAGAACATGGAGTCCAAGGCCAGCGTAGCATGCAGAGGAACACGCCTCTGTGTGGAGCATCAAGCACCTCCGTGTCTAGAACCTAACTTTTAACCCGTGTATAAGGCAAACTAGAAAAGAAGGACATTGGGAAATAGGGAACCTTTTTTCTTTCGTGCTTTCTTCCAGATCTCAGCTCGAGCACAAAAGGGCAAGAATATATCGTGAGTCTTTCAAAAGTTTTATTTTTTATTTCTCTCGAAAATGCAACTGACTTTTCCCCCTGGCGAAGGAGAATCAGAAGGAAGACTAGCATGAGAGAAGTTGGATGTTTGGCACGTGAGTTCAGTCATTGGGTCTTGTCAAGGGCGCCGCTAATGACATGCTGGATACTGAAATACAGTCCTTACCCTTTCAATACCGCCGGCATCCCCATTAACTCCTGCTTGGTTTTTTCTTTCTCCAGTGTGATCATTCGTCGCTCGTGTCCTGCAACCGTTCACTACCCGCTCTTGAATTATGGAACTGGAATAAAGGAGAAGAAAGCGATGCAATAAACCGAGTGCTGCGTTTCGATTACGATTCTGGAAGAGAATTGTAATTGAACAGAGTGGATCCTCGACGTTCCATAATGGTGCTAACCTACGGAATAGCTTGATTGGCTTTATTCATTTATAAGCAATGGCTCTGGCAAATTAAGGCATTGTAAAATATTTCTTTCTTTTATTCAAATTTTATATATATATATATATATATATATATATATATATATATATATATATATATATATATATATATATAATGTGTGTGTGCGTGGGTGTCTTATTATATATGTTAAAATTAACTTACTCTCAGGCATTGTGTATTGTGTTTTATGCTAATTTACAAGCTACTGATATTAAAAGCTTCCTTCTAAACTGCTACAGGTGGCCATTGAAATGAATAGGACCAGAATGGTGAGTTGTGTGAGCCGTTACAACCCAAATTATAAAAAAAAAAAAATACTACTATCACTAAGTCTCTTATATTTCTCATCATGAAACCCTGGTTGAAGATGGAGGGGAATAATAATTTAAACCCTGAAGCAAGCAGACCAACTGCATCTTTCACCAGGGAGCTAGTGTTTCAGGGGCTGTAGTATTTCTCCAGCAGATAACTACCTCCACGGTGGTGTGGACAGCTACAACCTTGCCAGGCGGTATCGATCTCAGGCTTCGCTTATGAATCTCTCAAGGACTTCTGTCACACACACACACACACAAACACACTTTTCCTTCGTTAAGACGAGGAGACGGGTACTTTGATTCCCGCTCTAGTCTCAGTGTGCGAGCGCTCTCAACTTTAATCAAATCACGCCCGTAGTTAGTTGTTGTGTGGATGGTGCTGTATCTTTAGGTATCCTTTGTTTAGGTAACGCTTTGAACACAATCAACACAGCATATTTATATAGACATAAAGACAAAAAACACCGTATACAAAATCAATCTGAGCCTCATTCTTTTGGATGACAACGCTCCAGAGGAAGACACAACACTGGCAACAACCACAACGTCACAAATTGCTCTCTTCTTCTTAAAAAGGAGCGGAATAGAAAAACAGCCCTAGCCCTCCCCAACACGCACACTCTCCCTCCCTCTCACGCATCCCTCTGTGTCTTGTTCGACTATCCAGAGTGGTGGTCGAGTAGGATGGTGAATAAATGATAGACAGAATGGATCCGGAGATTCTGCGGGAACCAAGTCGGGTCTGAGGGGTCCTTAGGGCCCCCTGAATCTGAGGGTCTGGATGAATCGCTAAAGCGTGCCCATGGAGAGGCATATTTTCGTGGGTGCACACACACCCAAGCACACATGTACACTGTGGCATCCCGCCGCCGGACCTCGGACCGGGCGGGTCCGAGGACACTCAGTAGACTTGTTTTACCGTCGCCAACCTCCAGCCGGCGACAGAGAGCACCACGTCTCTCCCCCCAATCAGCGCAATCGGGGACACCTGGCCGGAGGAAGGGAAAGGACCATCGCTGGGCTGAAAAGGCGCACCAGACCGGGCGAACCAGGGAGTGCCACGGAGAGAGTCCGCACCACGAGGAAGTGCAACGGAGAGAGTCCGCACCAGCGAGGAAGTGCAACGGAGAGAGTCCGCACCAGCGAGGAAGGGCCACGGAGAGAGTCCGCACCACGAGGGAGTGCCACGGAGAGAGTCCGCACCACGAGGAAGGGCCACGGAGAGAGTCCGCACCACGAGGAAGTGCCACGGACAGAGTCCGCACCACGACGAAGCGACACGGAGGGATTCCGCACCACGCCGGCGAGCTAGAGGCTCACGGAGACCCTAGCACGAGTATACAGACTATTTATGCTGTGGAAATAAACGCCGGCTGCGGCTTTAACCCCTGCTTTATGTGTAATTCGTACCGGGTATCTGACAATCGGGGAAACGGGTTGCCACATATGGAGGAGGATGCGGGCAACTTGACCGCGCTACGGGCCGGGTTTGTGAGGGAACCCCCTTCAGCCGGCATGCAGAACCCGGATGGGACCGCGGCGACGCCCGCCCAGCAGCAGCAGTGGGAGACCAGGGAGAGTCTGGCCCTCCTCTACGAGGCCGTACTGCGGCTCACCGAACTCGCCGCCGCGACCGCCGCCGCGACCGCCGCCCCGATGCAGCCGGAGACGACGCCGCCAGAGACGACGCGGCCCGAGACGAGGCCGCGGGAGACGAGGCCGCGGGAGACGAGGCCGCGGGAGACGAGGCCGCGGGAGACGAGGCCGTGGGAGACGGGGCCGCGAGACGAGCCACGCCGGCAGCAGACGCAGCCATGCATGCGAGCGACCTGCTGGGCGCAGGGGAAAACGGGAAGCCCGACCATACCGGCGCGGGTAATGACCCAGGACACGCAGGCCCTCGTGGATACCGGCAGCGTGGTCACTCTCCTCCGCCCCGACTTGGCGGGCGGGAAGGAGGGCGCACCCATAGAGGTGACCTGCATGCACGGGGACGCCCGGACGTTCGAGACCTGCCACGTCGTCATCCGTACCCCGCACGGGGTATTCACGACGCGGGCAGGGATCGTACCCCACCTACCGGTGCCGCTGCTAATCGGGAAGGACTGCCCGATCTTCCACCGGCTACAGGACCCGGCGCGTGAACTCCGGAGCCGGAGAGAACCACCCCGCAGAGGGGTGAGGGGAGCTCAACAGGCCCATGGGGCCACCAGGCCTCCGTCGCCCCCTGGAGGGCGAACAGAGGAGGCTGAGCCCGCGGCCTCACCGGAACCAGGGGCCGTGGCGCTGCTCGGGGCCGACTTGGAGCTGGGGCTCGGGGCCGAGCCAGGGGCCGGCGTCGGCACCGGGACGGAGGCGGCGGGGACGTCGGTCGGAGCAAGGGACTCCGCTGGAGGGGCGGAGGACGATCGCCTGTCCGTGTCGATCCCCAGCGGGGACGCCGTCACGCTGGACGTGGATGGGGACGGCCTCCGTGGGACAGGTGGACCTGTGGGAACTCCGGATCCCGACGGGAGCGCCGACGACCGCCTGGTCCCCTCTGGACCCACGGGCCACGGCGATGGCGACGACGACCTGATGGAGGTGGCCGGGGACCCCGGCCCCAGGGGTGCGTCGACCGCTGGGCCGCTGCGGCAGATCGCGTTGGGCCGCGGGTGGGCCGATCGGAGCCGGTGGAGGGCGGAGGGAGGTCGTCCTGGTCGCCGGCCGCGCCCCCCTGGGGCGGATGGCCGGAGCCGGGGACACCGGCGCACGAGTGACGCGGTGGTTCCGGGGCCCCCGAAACACCAGGTGTTATCTTCTAGGGAGGGAGGTCATCCTGGTCACCAACCACGCCCCCCTGAAGTGAATGGCCGGAGCCAGGGACGCCAACGCTCGAGTGACGCGGTGGTTCCCAGCCCTCCAGAACGTCAGGTACTATCTCCTTGGGAGGGAGGTCATCCTGGTCACCAACCACGCCCCCCTGAAGTGGATGGCCGGAGCCAGGAACGCCGACGCCCTGTCACGCCGGGATGCCTGCCTGAGCGGGCTCACCGACGACCAGGGGCCTGAGCAAGCGGTGGAGGAGTGTGGCATCCCGCCGCCGGACCTCGGACCGGGCGGGTCCGAGGACACTCAGTAGACTTGTTTTACCGTCGCCAACCTCCAGCCGGCGACAGAGAGCACCACGTCTCTCCCCCCAATCAGCGCAATCGGGGACACCTGGCCGGAGGAAGGGAAAGGACCATCGCTGGGCTGAAAAGGCGCACCAGACCGGGCGAACCAGGGAGTGCCACGGAGAGAGTCCGCACCACGAGGAAGTGCAACGGAGAGAGTCCGCACCAGCGAGGAAGTGCAACGGAGAGAGTCCGCACCAGCGAGGAAGGGCCACGGAGAGAGTCCGCACCACGAGGGAGTGCCACGGAGAGAGTCCGCACCACGAGGAAGGGCCACGGAGAGAGTCCGCACCACGAGGAAGTGCCACGGACAGAGTCCGCACCACGACGAAGCGACACGGAGGGATTCCGCACCACGCCGGCGAGCTAG
>NC_136946.1:13369628-13474628 GCF_949987615.1 Pollachius pollachius | reverse complement strand
CACCCGCAGTCTGGGAATGGGTTGGCTCAAAGGGGATTGTGGTTCCCATCCGTCGGGGCTAGAATTCATAATTACAGTTGGCAGCAATAAATCTGTGTTTATCTCATGATCATGTAAGCCCCCCTTGTTACCTTGAAGGTAGTCGATTCAATTTCTGCTCCGGCGGTGATAAAAAAAGACAACGAAAATCGGCAGAGTGCTACAGCACACACAGAACACTGGGTGTTCCCATTGCATTTAATGTGTGACTGAATACAAAAAAGGGGACGCTTGCGATTTGATTCCACAGGTGTCTGCTGTGTTTTATTGTCACGGAGACGGAAAGACATTGTCATAGCAGCCATTCATTGAACCCGGGCAGATGGAGCACAATGAGCACAAGCCTTGTGGAATTACAAAATTGATTGAAAGCATTAATTTAAATATTCGCCCTGGAAAACGCAGGTGAGCGCCGGATAATTGACCCTGGAGGACATTCACCGCTCATACAGACGATGATCACTCCTCCCTTGTATGGGCAAAATATTACCAGGATGCCGCCCAGAGTTTATTCTTTCAGACAGGGCGCCCAAAATACAAAGTCAAAATCGTTTTTTAATCAGAGCATTCCTTCTTCCTTTCTTTCTTTCACATTGCGACGAGGGCATAAGCCCAGGCAAAGATGGTGAGACTGTCACATAATGTAATGTAGTATCACATTATATAATATAAGGCGAAAAGAGGGGTCAAAGTGCTCTCTCGGGCAAGATGGAAAGTAATAAAACCACCACTGAGTAGCCCGGTAATCATGCAGGAATACAAAATCCCACCGTTCTGTTCTGATATATTGCTCTCCTGTTTCACACAATGTGGGGACAGGCCGGTGAACACCTCGGATACGCTGAACGAAGGCAGGAGGCCTCAGAAGACCCATGAGTGTCAATTTAGCCGGCCGTTTTCCAGAGCCTTTACAACCCTGTGTCTGGGCACCCCCCACCCCCGCCCACCGCACTCCTGACCCAGACATCCGTCGTTTCGTATCGGGATGAATCGCCGCTGATGTGGTAAAGCTACTCCGAACACAGAGCTCTCCTGCAGGTCTGCTTATGGATTGTGTGTGTGTGTGTGTGTGTGTGTGTGCGTGCGTGCGTGCGTGCCTGCGTGCGTGCGTGCGTGCGTGCGTGCGTGCGTGCGTGCGTGCGTGTGTGTGTGGGAGGGCTGAACGGCACCAGGTTGGCTTGCCCGAGGCTCTAGTAATCAGATATGTCCTCCAAGCACCGTGCTCCACTTCCCTTTGATCAGGGGACCCAGATGGATCTGGAAAAAAGGGGTGTGTGTGTGTGTGTGTGTGTGTGTGTGTGTGTGTGTGTGTGCGCATGTGTGTGTGTGTGTGTATGCATGTGTGTGTCTGCGTGGGGGAAGAAGGGGGTCTACATAAAGACAGAAATCAAATGACAGAGCGCGGTGCAGGCTGCTCGCCCAAGGCATACAGCGCACTTTGATGGGAGCAGCTCGCCCAGGCTGCCTGCTCAGATGGCTGAGTGACAGAATACAGGCGGGAACCAGCCCCAGAGCAGGCAGTGAACCAGCCCGCGGAGAGCAGGGGAGGAGACGGTGGGAATCAGGGGGAGAAGACAGTACAAAATACTGAGAGAAGATGGGAGAGATCCTGGAGGGAAGAGGGTAGGATTCATGGGGAGAGGACAGTGAAGATAACGGGGTAGACGGTGGTGGAAAAATGGAGGGAAGATGGCGGAGATCATGAGGAAAGTATGGTCGAAATCATGGAGATAAGATGGTCGATATATGTATTCTCCCTAGAATACATTGTGAAATTGTGCGTGTGTGGGTGTGTCTGCCTTTCTGTGTCTATCTGTCTGTCTGTCTGCCTGCCTGTCTGTCTGTCTGCCTGTCTGTCTGTCTGTCTGTCTGTCTGTCTGTGTGGGGGCGGGGGGGCTAATGTCTGGGATATTGAATGGTAAATGGTATACATGGGTTAAAAGGAGCCGTATAAGTGTGTACACATACATCGAGTGTTGTTGTTCTACTGGCTTATCACACCGGTCACATCACACTGGGCACACCGTGTTCACAATCACATTCTCACATTGCTTTGGTTGTTTTTCTTCCTCACACCAATATCTATTTTACAAGAGAGCAGGTGTCATTTTGTTGGCCGCCCTAGTCCCCGTGTAAGACTTGTAACATTGGTGGATGAAAACGTGCACGAGAAAACGTGCATGCACACACACACACGCACGCACGCACGCACGCACGCACGCACACACACACACACACACACACACACACACACACACACACACACACACACACACGTGGTGAGTTTCTGTTCACAGCATTATTTTTGTACTTTACACAGTGGTACCGAACGCTGTAAATTCTCTATATATATCTCTCTTGTCAACAAACTCAAAGACATTTTTTATTGGGTTGTCAAGTTTTATGCTCATATACTTTTTTCTTGCTGTTTGTTCCTGTGGCCTCTGTCATGTATTGATTTGCTGTAAACTAATCAAATACTAAATTGTTCTCTGAAGCACTCCTTTAAGTTATAATGAATAGTCTGAACTATAAGTGCTATAAATAAAAAATATATTATGAGCTCTTTTACAAATAGATAACAGAATAATCAACATGATAATTTCCTGCTTTTTGTATGTGTCCATAATTACATGCTCGTCCATGTGTGTGTGTGTGTGTGTGATTACACATGCATGTTTATGTGCATGTGTGTTCATGTGTGTGTGTCAATGTGCACACCGTGTCTGTGTATGTGTGCTTTTATGTGTCTGTGTGTGTGTAATACGACCAGGAGGAGGGCAAGCTGTCTCTAGCATTAGAAGTTTGAACGATATTGGGGTCACAGACTTTCTGTTTCGATGAGAGACAGCTTTTCATTACAGGGCAACTGGGGGGAGGTCAAACCAGGTCAACACATCGCCCAGCGGTGCAGACCAAGGTACGCAATACACTAACCTTTCTGCTCCACATCCTCCTGGGTGGGTTCCATCAAACGCTAATCAGTGCACACCCGTCACCCACCCAGATTGATGTGTGTTTTATATCGCGATGACCCCGAATGGGAGTGTGTGTGTGTGTGTGTGGGTGTGTGCATGCAATGGCACAATAGTCTTTCTATTGGCATTCATTACACTCAGACATTTAGCAAGTCAGGTGGGTGGAACCATATTGTTATATTTTTCACTCCCTCACTTGTCATTCACTTCATGTAAACAATATCCAACTAATTGAGAAGCCTAAACAAAAAAAAGATGTTGCTTTTATTGCATAAGCGACAGGTGGGCGATTACACGCGTAAATGGGTACATAGGCTCCCCGCATGAGTCACGCAGCTCCTCAGAGCTCATTCATTATCATTATTCAACGATAATTGCTTGTGCAAATTGTTTGGTCTTTAAATCGATTCTGGATGCACAGCAAAGAACTACAATAACGGGATAAGTGTGGGACATCGCAGGCCCCTACTATTAGACAGTGTGTGTTTCGTCTCTGACTTCAGAGCAAATGATTCCATCCACAGAATGAGTACCAGGCATGACCGTCTGTCTGGATGGGTCAAGCTAGCAAGGAAGCTAGGGCTAAGTGCTCTGGTATGCTATACTTCTCTTTGGAGTGAAGCCTTTGGAGGTGAGGTGGGAATACTCTGGCTGCTACCATGATGTCACGTCCATTTGCCATGGGAATATTCTTAAGACACGCTTCCTGTTTTCATTTTAGATATCCTTCTTTCTCAAGAAGTAAAGCAGCTTCACAGTACATATTAAACGTAAGCTTTTACCAATATTTACGAGATTTCAATCGATATCCTCCCACAAAACGTTTTCTTAAGTAAATAAAGCATCACATGTAAAGACCGTTGCCAGAAGCTAGGACCTGAATAATAACTAATTTGACTGAAATTCATACTATATTTTTTCAAATATAGATGCATACGTGTCCATCAAAGTAACAATCACATGCAAAAAATAAGCATACACAGTCAAATTAACTAGCTGTTGAAAACCACAGTAAATCAATCTGTGATAACACAATAAAGAGAGAGTTAAAGCCAACTGCAACGATGTGGGTGTTATCAAATGTTTGGTCTCCAAACATCTTTTATTGTTCAGTTACACACACACACACACACACACACACACACACACACACACACACACACACACACACACACAAAAGTCATAAATGCTGAAGAAGGGTTTATTCTTTTATTTTATTAAAATTGTTTTACTGGGGAATGGCCAGGTAACGACCTATTAGAGTACAAGTTCTGCATTTAATTTAGATATTTTTTATTATTCACAAAAGTAATCCTTGAAAGCTGAGGATCTCTTGTAAATGGTGTTCATTATTAACTATGCAAAAACAAAAATATAAATGAAAGCAAGGCCAGGCTTGCTGAAACTTTCTAACCAATTAAAACCTCTGCTATAGCTTATAAATCTTCTGTTCTAAACAAATACACCAACACACACTTTTATGTTCTGCTTTTGCAAATATGTCATACAAAAACGCTGCATATATATACATATATATATATATATATATATATATATATATATATATACACACAAGGCCTAAGCAAACAATATATACACAGTTTGAGAAAAAGGTTTAAGAACCTTACTGAACTTCCAATTAGAATCACTTAAAAAAACATAATCATGTACCTGGAGATGCAAATCTTGATGTCGGTAAAACATTGTTGTTTTAACAACTGTAATGTATGAACGGTGCACAGATGGTGTGTGTGTGTGTGTGTGTGTGTGTGGGGGGGGGGGGGGTCTGTGTGTGTGCAAGTGTTTTTGTGATGGTGAAGGGGTGCGTGTGAGGCACTCTGTGACAGAATGAGGTCACCTGTATTTGGCTGCACAATGACACGTTCATCATGTCAGCCACTCTACAGCCCTATGGCAGATACCTCACCACACACACACACACACGCACATGCACACACACACGCGCACACATCCCGATGTGATCACAACAGAATGTAGACCAGATTCAGGAGTGAGGGGGACACACAGAATAGCTCAGTGCTCCTGAACTGTTGGATAAGGATGAGAAACATCCCAGGCAGCCTTCCCTGTGTCATATCCTTTAACTTCCACTCTCATCCCTCTGGGGTGGTTTCATACAGAAAGTCATGATATGCATTAGATATGCATTATGTTGAATCAAAACACGCTGGATTTAAAGCAAAGGCAATGGCAGCGCTTCCCGGATAATTTGTGCTTCACAGAGGATCCAGTGAACAGATGGCGCCCAGTCAGAGGGAAAATAAACAAACATGAATTAATTATCACATCAATTACCACTATTTACAATTTAGTCGGTTTAGCCCAGGCGCTTTTTGCCCAGGCGACACAGTGAATAGAGATACAGGCCGTTAGGGGAGTAGGTAGGGGGTGCATGCATTTTTTCTAACTCAAATACTCTATAGTTCGAACTGAGAGATGTGGATAAAAACAGTGTCAGTCTGAGGAATGCGTCCAAGGAAATGTGTAGCTGCAAATAAAGAGGCCTCTTTGGGTGTTTAAGGGCCCCTTTTAATTGTATATTCAAAATAATTAAATGCATACATCTTTGTTTTTTTTTAGCTTTACCCTGTGTACTAATTCCCTGTGCCATTGTGTACATGCCATTCTCCCACTTATTTAAAAAGCAATCCAAGCTTTAATGTGATTAACCGAAACCAACAAGCCGTCTGCTTCTCTTCTGCATCCCGCAACCCGCAGCTAAGAGTCAACACTAGTTTAGCTCACTCTTAAAATAATAATGAATTAAGTTTTAGCACCTGTTCTAGGGGCCGTCCTAATAGGATTTTATTGTTTTGTATATGAAATTGATTGAGTCAGCTCATTTTACTCGCCGGCCCCCCCGACCATGCATTGTATTGCCCAGCCGTTGTGCGATGATATTGCCTGGCTTCACAACAGAGTGCGGTTGATGTGCGCCCGTTTGTAGTGGTCCTTTGTTCCTCGATGGTAGTGGCTGTTTGCGGCCCCCGCCAACAGTGCCTGTTAAACTTCAGTGTGTTTGAGGTGTTGCCTCCTTGTGCGCGCTTTAAAGTAAATACTGTGCGTTGGCCTTCACGAGGCCCCTGTGTTGCTGCTCCGCCTTCCCCCATCCCAAAGGTTGCATGCTAAGCATATATTTTGTGTAACTCAAACAAACCACAGCTTCTGTAAACAAGCCTGTGTTCTTTTTCGTTCACTCGAAGCCCGGAGCGGCTAGTCTTGGTCCTGTACTGTGTGGTATGAGTTTCCATAACACAGATCATATATCATAGTAGATATGGCCAAACAGTCACATACATCTATGTAAATGCACGCCTGTCTATGTGCATTTGTGCATTTGTGAAATGTCGATCAAAAAGTTTGGAGAGTAAAGTTAAATGCCAACAATTAGGAAGAAAAATGAAATGATGTCAAAGTAAGTCATTTAAAACGTAACACCCTGGACGACAAGGCTTCCTCCGCCACTGTTATGTGTTGATGTCTTTATGACGATACGGAACATATCGCACTAATGGTGTTCAACAACCCGAGACAGGCGAGACTTTTGTTTTAAGACTCGATTTCGGCTCGCACCACAACACTGCTGTCATCACGCCTCACTCGCTAACACTGGGCCTACTTTGCTAGCGCTAGTTGCATGCGAAGAAACCCCATGCAGGTTTCTCCTCTATTCTACACACGCACACACACACACACACACACACACACACACACACACACACACACACACACACACACACACACACACACACACACACGCTCACTGACACCCACCATGTCAGTCTTAATCACAGCCTCAAAGGCCTGACCATTGCCCAAGGATATCAAAGACAGAATCCTCCGATATTTTAGATAATTGCACAAATTATGTAGGGTTGTTGTTGTTTTCTAGGCCAAGTAGGCCTGGTGGCATTAGGTGCCTGCCCTTATATCTGTTATTAATTGTGAAAGATGCTGTTTTTCTATTTTCTGTGACTGTGGCTCAGACATCATTAGAGACTAGGCAGAACTGCCCGCGGCGATGCTCCCTCTAACCCCTACCACTAGTAATAAGACTTGATGTGTTTTTGTGTGAGTGTGTTTGTGTGGTTGTTTAGAGTTTAGAGAGCTTGGTGTGTTGCCAGTGTCCGCATTATTATAGACCTGAAAATATGGTTACAGTATTTAATGTAACTTAATTCAATAACAAAGCATATTTTTGTTTTATTCCAAAGCCCCTTGGGCTTTCTCCATAAATCCACGACAGGATGATGATGACTTTTATATTGTGAATATATAATGGCACTAAACTCAAGCTAAAATAGCCCATTGACTGCCATATACGCCTAGCATAAGAGGCACTCAAGAATAATGCTGAAGAAGCCCTGAACCCGCATGTATTCAAATACGCCTGTGGTGGACCTGGTTTAATGCAGTATGACTCTTAACTCTATTCAATATTAATACATAATGACACAACCACCGATAGCGAGTAGCGCAGCGCTGCTCGTGTGAGAGCGCGACTCACACTCAGTGTTCAGTACAGACTGTTTTTTAAATAGCTTAGCCCGTCATGGCACAACCCGTGGCCATTTTAAGGTCAGGAACTAGGCTGTGTTACACAATACATACTGCTCCCCCCCCCCACCCCTCCAGAAGCAGACAAGTTTCACTACTCTGCCAAATATCCCAGGATGAAATAATAATGGCCGCTATTAGGTATGGCCTGTGGACCAGAAACGTTTATTGGACTTTAAAAATGTATATGGAATCACAAGGGCAGCCCATGCCAGCTGCATTATTTAACTGGTCTCTGGAGGCTGGGAGAGTTGCTTGGATGGGAAGGGAGATGTGTGGCCGTGGGTTCACAGTACTTGGTATGGATTCATATACACCCTCAAAGCTGTAGTTCATATGTATCGTGGACTCACATGGCCTGGCCAATGTTTTATATAGGATTAATCAGGTTGTTGTTGTCATTGAAGATGTGCCATGTACGTTGTTATTATAAGTGGCATTGTATGTTTATCACTGTTATGTTGATGTTGAGACTTAAATTATTATTCTTAATTATTATGTTTGATTGTATTGATTTGATTTGTATGTCCTTTCTTGTTACTGTTCCTGCACTGGTCAATGCGTTTCTATATGTATTTTAGTTTTTATGCATTTCTATTATGTGTTTGTAATTCTATGTATTTGTATGCATTTATATATGTATTATGTGTATTGTTAATTTGATATTTATATATTCTATGTGTGTTTGGGCCTGTTCTGTGTGATTTAGTACTTCTATCTCATTTGTCTCAGTTGAGGTCGAGTCTATCGGAATTTAAATACAAGCAAGGGGTCGGAGGTCAGGGGTTTATGTTTTGATTGTGGAGCAGTTAACGCCATTGGGCTCCAAATGTCACTCATCCACGCAAGTTACTGCGTTTGCGGTTCTTTGGTGATGGTCTGTCACATACAGGGTCCAGCTGACAAAGGTTGCTTTAAAACGTTAGTTTGGCAGAACCAAGTCGGTGGAGTCGCAAACAGAGACTACAACAAGAACAACGGCTTACAAATATGCCCTGAGTTTCAACCAACAGACACAAAGGCTACAGGTACCAAGCCGAACACCTGGGAATTCTATCTGGTCAAAGTTGTTCGCGAAATGGATTAAATGGACGGGTTAATTTGGCAACAGAAACTATTAATGTAGCAACAGGAGCCCAAATGCCTTAAAAGTACGAACATTTACTTGGAAACCGCGACATGCCAATCTTGAACGGAGCGTTTGTTTTTCTAGCGTCGTACGGGAAATCGAGTGTCCAGCTCCGGCCACCACCAGCAGCGTGCTTGGGCGCAGAGTAGGCTACTGCGTGAAGGCTGCGCCGCCGAATATACATCCGGTATAGGCAGGTGCTACGGCGTGCGCAAAGGCAACGGGACTGTCATACCGCCGTATGCTCCGGTAGGTATCACTTCCCTGATGAACTATGAAGATGATATTCAACACTAACTTGAAACTTTTGAAAGGATGGTGTAGAGGTGGGCTATGGCAACGTGTACATATGTCAAAGATAAATACACAGTTGCAGGGTGCGATTTGCCGGTGGGGATGGTGGGAATTATCCCCCCTTCTGGTTTACACGTCCTACCCTCTGCTGAATTATTTTTATCCTCGGTGGGGATAAAAATTATCCCCCCCTCCCAAAGTATTTTCACCATTACATCGTAATAATTGACAACCAAAATACACAGGGTCCGTCTTCATTTTGAAACATTTTAAAATGTTTCTCAAAATTATCCCCCCCTCTGGTTTTTTCACAAATCGCACCCTGCACAGTTGTATGGTCAGAAGTTACGCCACTGAACAGTCTCCAAAATAACGTTATTCTCGCTTGACAGAGCTCTTCAAGCGCTGGCCAAGGAATGTATCGTCGAGGTCCTCATCTTGGAACCGTTCCTGGCCAGCCTCAGAGCGGAGGTGTGGTTAGGATTCCCCCGACAGCTAAGGAGGCTTACCAATGGACATACCTTCTGGAACACGCGCGACTGAGACTTCGTTCATGACAGCCTGTGAGTTTGGGAAATCTATATTGTTGGGGATGGGTAGGCAACCAGCATGCTGCAACCAGCAGGCAACCAGCACACACAATAGACAGCACAGGCTCACATCAGCCCTCTCCTATGGCCATATTATTGACCGGGAACACAGCACACGCCAATGCTGGGGCCCTTGGTCTTTGGGGCCTACGAGGGGCCCTACGTTTTCAGGGCAACACCTTCAGGTTTAATGCATTGTCCTAAAATGTTGAGCTTATCTAAAGGACCCAGTTGTGGGCCCTAGCCGACAGCAGTTCCTAGCTATTTTCCATCGTCACCGGGAGGCTACGCCCAATGTTAAAATGTGTTTGAATTCTGGTTTTATCCCCCCGGACCTTGCTACATTTGTGTTGGCTTAGCTGCAGTGGTTTGGGTATTGAATTTGATTGATTTATTGAAAACTTTGTTGAACAACAATCAACAAGAAGTGTTCAAAAGGATAAAAACACAATAAAGCCCAGAGGCTTGGTTCCATTGTGGTCCTTCAAATTATTAGGAGACAAGCGATCAATACGTTTTATGTATTTAAGTTATACGAAAGCCAAGTAGTAATTGGGTGGGCTGTAACCCACGTGTGTCTCATGTTCATCTTGCTGCTAGATGGGGATAGACCACTCCTTATATGCTTTAATTATTGGAATGGGGAGTCGGCGTGTTAAATCAAGGCTATTATTCTCTTCCTTCCCGTAAGCCAGTGCAGCTTAAGGCCATTAAAGAATTTATGTGTAAAGTTAAAGGGCCAGTTAAACCAGATTTGTTTCTTTATTAAACATCTTTGTTTCTCTTCTTTGATCTTCAACATAGTTTTCTATGCTATTTTCGTCACGGTTGCTAAAATATATCCTTGTTCAGAAAGAAGCTGGTGTAAAAGCCTTCGTCTCCTGCCAAAACAGTTGGTGAACATGAAGTTGTGTTTGAATTGTAGGGGGTTCACTTGCACTTCAATGGGCGTCCTGGTAATACTTTAATATACTCGGGCAGTGGGCAGATGTTGCGAGCCCTGATATGATCCGGTGGTAATACAATGCGTCCATTGAGAGCAAAAGGCCTGCTATCCAGCTAAAGTGCAGATCACTGTCATTAATTAGGGTACTTGCACTTCTTTGGTCACAGACTCGGCTCAGTCACATATCGCTCCGGGTGACAAACTATTCAAACAGTGCATTTAATATTCTGCTGAGTGCTCACAGCAGATAATTGTAGAACAGTTCTGCATAAAATGGGATTCTTACGAGTATAAAATCATTGTGTTTTCATTGTGTGCGTGTGTATGTATGTATGTATGTATGTATGTATGTATGTATATATATATATATAGTCTTTATTTCTCTATGAATTGTATCATAATCTGTTAAGCAAAGCAATCCAAACTGCGGAATAAGAAATATGAATACTGAATATCAAAAACACATTTTAATTGGTGTTCATATGGAATTTGTAATTAGGATATACCTTAAGATGTCTCATTACAATTACAATTAGGGCATTTAGAAGACGATTTTATCCAAAGCGACTTACATTGGTTAATACATACATTGACACACCGACGGCAGAGTCAAGACAATGATGTCTGATTCACTTAAAGGAATTGTCGTTCTGCAGGCCCTTCAAATCCAAATTCTCACAATTTGAAAAACAATGTTTTTGATTGAATTGAATAGAAATGGTTCACCAAACGTAATGTCCTAAGCGAAAATGTAGAGACAGCTAATTTTACATTCATTGCCCTGAGTAACCAGCACAATCTGATTCGTGGGGATATAAAACCAACCAAAAACCAAAAAATAAGAAATTTAATCGCAGAATGTTTTTATCGAATGCCTCAAGAGGCAACAACAAAGAAACACGACTTCTTCTCATTTGTATTTACTTGTTTACTCACCGCATCGCTACAGATGACAATAAAATAACATAAAGAACAGAAACAAGCTTTCTCCTATTCCCAGCCTTCCAAAATACATGGTGTAAACAAAAGGCGGCCCTGTGTAGACTTGAGAAAGCTTGCAGACTTTAAAACCTGAAAATGCAGGCATGTAAAAGTCAAACGGGCGTTGTGCCATTGTATTACATTGAGACGTCATGTGACATCCTTTCCAGGGAGAGACATTTGATTATGGATTGAAATGTTCAATTTCAAGCCCTGTGGATTGGCTGGCACATGACCATCATTGGATTGTATTTGTTTTGCTTGTAGGATGCCTGATGATAAATGAGCCTGGTGTAATTCTGTTGAAATAGTGCTGTTTCTTTGTGTTCTGTTTATCTGGCAACACGGTAGTCGTTTTCAGCGTGTGTGCATGACGGTTTCCTTTAGTAAAGTCCAAGCACATATTTTGTACGGCTCAAAGTAAATACTAGGGGATGAGTTATTAAATAAAGTGGCCCTATATCAATCTGAAAATATGTTCTTTGTTATATTGCCAATTATTTGTTAGCAGTTAAAACCCTGGCATACAAATTATGTTTAATTCACTGGACTACAATGTAATTTTCTGTGCGTTTGCTCATCGTTATTATTATTTTTGAAGCTGTTTTGTAGAGAGGCAGAGCAAGCGGTGCCTGAGGGTGAAATCAGACGAGGCCGTGCGGTTGATTGTGCTATTCAAAGAAGCCTTATTACAATCAGGCGGTGGCTGGCTCTGCAGACAAATGACTGATAGAGAGCCTCATAGGGGAAGGAGAGCACAGAAGATGTCTGATACCGTCTATTGGCTCAGCCAGCGTGGAGAACTTACTAATTTGTTCAGAATTCTGGTCACAGAACGTCATGTATTCTCAAGCTGCACACGCAGCTTTGTTAATTATCTGCAACAACACGGAAATACCGCCCCGCATTAAATATGTATTTAACCGTGGGTGGGAGGGGGGGTCTTATTGGACTGTGTGTGTGTGTGTGTGTGTGTGTGTGTGTGTGTGTGTGTGTGTGTGGGGAAGGGGGGGGGGAGACGACTGATGACTGAATGCATTAAAAGGAAATTGGGCATTGACAAAAATCGTCTGCATGGCAGTATCCTAGCAGCTATCAAACCATGTTTGCATGGGATGCTGACAATCAGGGCTGAGGGGGGAAATTGACCGCTGAAGAGATTCAGAGAGTTTTTGCTTTAAGGGAAAAATGACCGATCACGAATTGAGAGGAAAAGCCAAGCTGAGACGGGCCTGTGGTGTTCGGTTTAGTCTGGCAGAAGTTATCTTTGTAATGGGGATTATTGACTTTTGGAAGTATAGGAATGTGTCGTTTGTTACGCTAATGTGTTCACGTGGAGAAATTGAAGCAAATCATCATGTGTTTAAATAAACGTACACACACACGCTCAGGGTCAAAAGATGTACTCGATTAAACAAGAATTTGTCAGGCAAACCATAAACAATTCCACAAATATTACGATCACTTTTCTTTTGTTATTGTTCCGCCCTCTTATAATTACATTTATATGATGTTGACAAGGATATGTAATTAAAATAAAGCCTTCACCATTAAAATGGGTTTATAGTGCCAATGTTTAGTGGCTACACCAGTTAGGTGGGGTTGCCCTGTGTTCGAAAACAATACAATAATGACCGCCCGCCTGGAACAGCCCGACATCCAAACATTTCTAGCGGCATGTTGCTAATGTGGTGGTGGTGTATCCAATGGTGACACCTCGATAGCAGTTGGATGTTTAATGTACAAAAGTATTTTGATATTCAACAGGATAATCCCGCTTCGAAATACAGCCAACTGATACAGGGGCAATCATGCGATCACCGGTTTGAGTCCCCTGTATCAAACTTTGTGTAGCCGAGGAGTCGGATAGACGGCAATACCCTCTGAAAAGATGGTCGGTTGACATTCATACAGAGTCAGCGAATTACAAAGTAGCCTGCCCTAAAATCGAGCTCAACCAAAACTCATAGAAACTGGATATGTGAAAATGGCACCAATGGATGTAGAGTATAAAGACTAGCAGTTAGCCGCGAGCAGGGTAAAAATCAGGTAAACTTTGCCGCCAGTAGACCTCGTTGCAACGCACATAGACTGTATCCACCAATAAGTTGGTGAAGACTATTGCAGACGCAAAAAATAAATGCATACAAATCGACACAACAATACACAACAACGCCTTGAGATTTGGGCCGTGTATCTGATTTAGTTTACTTTGTCAACACGGACACACAATAACAAACAGCACATTCAACTGTAAAATAGTAACGGACCGTCCCCCCCTGAATCCCAGAGCGAACACCTGAAACATTCTAAGAGAATATTACAATTAGTTGTAATTTGTTCCAACATTTAAAAGTGGAGACCTTTAGATACTTTGAAAATGAAAAGCAGCCCTCTGGTTAGCACTGTGAAATCACAGCGGAACCAGGCCCCGGGGTCTGCCGTTAATCAAATCACACACCCGCATCACAGAGGAATAGAACCGCGTAGAACCACGGAACGGCTTATATGCTAATGTACCCCCACACACACACACACACACACACACACACACACACACACACACACACACACACACACACACACACACACACACACACACACACACACACACACACACACACACACACACACACACACACACACGCGCACACACTAGCCATAGCATACACAGCGCAGAGAGGGGCCTGTTCTGATTAGGATAATGAACCGTGGCACCTGCTTAGGTGAAACGCAACAGGAACATCGTCCCGGATACTAAATTCGGTACGTCTAAATTAGCAACCTGTGCACAGCGAGCGTTTACCTGTGAGGACTCTGTGTGTCTGTGTGTGTGTGTGTGTGTGTGTGTGTGTGTGTGTGTGTGTGTGTGTGTGTGTGTTCCAAACCCAAGGCAAATGTCAAGGGATTTATGTTATGTTTTTTAAAATGTTTTTATTCAACACTCGTTTTTGTTTTTTTTAACTGGACAGAGTCAATTTGCCCCCACTACCATTGTCACTTTACCCAGAAAACAACCTGACTAAGCCGGTTAGAACGCCTGCCCGTAGATATTGAATCTGACAGTTAGGGGCGGCTGAGGTGAGGTGAAGGGGGGGGTTCTTGAAATGAAAATGTTTTTGAGTAGCTTCAATTCCCCCCACCACCACCATGACGGTGTTGGTTTTCTGTCCGTGTTGGTGGCTCGTCTGTAGATAAAGTGTGTGTGTGTGTGTTTGTGGTGTGGGGGGTACTCTAACTGCCACTGGGTCTCCTGGGTAATAGGGCATTGGCACAGCTCCAACCCAAAACAGATCTGACAGGAAGGGGCACAGAGAGCCATTACCATCTGAGTGGAGTGTTTATAGGAAATCCCCCCTCTCCCCCCCCAGCTACAAAAAAAGAAGAAAAGAAATAGGCCTTCAACACTGTACGGACCATCAGAGAAATACGGAGAAGCCGAAGACAGAGCAAACATTGTGATGACAAATGGGATGTTTAGCACGCGTCCAACCCGTTCCAAAGAAACGCCACGGCGTATGAAATACCGGGCCATTCTTTTTTATTACGGCCCTCTTAAATCGTATATGCAGATAATATTAACTTTATTGTCATTGGCCTAGACATTTGGTAGGGGCTACTTTGTCTTTACTAGGCTCCAACACAGGAGCAGTTCTATTAGGAAGCGTCTGGCCTTCTATGGAAGTCCTTAGCGACCTGGCCCTTTTCCTATCTGAACGTTCCGGCTCCGGAAGGGAATTTCCCGTTCAGTCACTCCACTGACGTTTCAGAAAATCTTGATGTTTAGAGTTTTAAGCCAGGAACTAAGCCAACCATTGTGTGTGTGTGTGTATGTGTGTGTGTGTGTGTCATATAGTGTCAATGGCGGTACACCGCTTCGTTCCCAACTGCAATCACAGCTTGTGTGTCAATCAATGCCAGTACAACTGTTTCCCCATGAGTGAGTCAGCAAATAACCTGTGGATTATAGATATAAGGAATAACGTTTAATACAGCATGTCAGAAAGGGCAATCATGGTTTGCTAAACATAATCAAAATGATCGTTGACGCGACGTTCGTGGGTACGGTATCATTACGGTACGGTAACATGTCCATGGTAATAGCGAGCCCCACCTACGACCTATAGACATCACTGTTCAACTCTGGGATTATAGGCAATGTAATACGTCTCAAATATCAACAAAAAATATCAACGTCATTAACTAAACATGTTTTTCTTCAGACAAGGTTGATATCTTACAGCCTTGTGGCTTCTACAGGAGCATATAGCATTGTTTCACATAATCAAAGCTAGTGGTAAATCTTCCATGGTAGCCCCCCCCCCAAAAAATGATTTAGATGAAACAAACTACAACTCAATCTACTAGAGTTTGCTAATTGGAAAACTAACATACTGCAGGTCTCCATTAAACAAGTATGATGAGGATTTTGTTGGTTGATGTAAATTTCAAGCCATTATAGAATCTACACTACACTATCACGTGCCCACAAAGATAAATTATGGATCAACATGGCAGTTGATAGTCCACTGGATATGCTGATAAGTCTGGGTGGACAGTCCCACGTGTTATTTTATTTAGGGTAGATTTGGAAAAGATTTGCATGACATCATCACACCTGGTTGTAAAAGAATGTCCGTCCAGCCTCCTACGATCCTCTTCTCACCCGCCCTACCCACCACCTCATCAATATTCCAGCCCCCCCTATCACTCCTTCCCAGAGATCACTCCTCCTGCTTGTTCGGGAAGAACATGAAGACATTAGTTTGTGACCAGAAGCAAGCCGTTATTCTATGTTCTCCCTGGGCACCGTGTTACAATCTAAACACAGCTCTTGCACATGTGCTGGAGTTTTTTTTCCATCCTTTTTTTCTTCTGAAAACATGCTCCAGTGCTCCTGAAACTCCCTAATCACCCGTCCTTAACAGGCCGGCAGAATGTCATTACCGGCTCATCTAAGCCACTGACAGACACATGCTGGGGAGCGGGAAGACACAGCCCCTCCAAAATCTCATTAACACCGCCGCACACATCGCACACACATCTGAGGAGGGAGGATGTCCAGTCTGGAACAATCTTCATTACATCTCCCGACTGCGTAACTGCGCCCACCGAAGGCACGGCGTCTTCAGACAAAATGGCGGTACGTTCTTCTCCAATTTGTCATTTCCATTACAGGAGTTCAGAGGGGCTTTACCTCCTACCGAGGGCTAACACTGGCTCTTCAAAGCCCGCCTCCTGTCATATGGAGAACCAGAGTTTGCACAGCGCTTTGGTGGTATAAGTGTATGGTGGAACCTTGCCGTGCCCTCGAAAAAAAAGCCCCTGGATCTAAATCCATAAAAGCCTACACGCTGTCTAAAACCATTACCGTTTCGGGCCCAAGAAACGGTTCTGTTCAGAAGCAGAAGACGGACAATTTAGGAACCAACACGGTGTCTTTTATAGAAAATGCTCCCCACCGTCGTCTTTTAGGTTTCACGTGCGTAGACCTGAATGTAAAAAGAAAAGAGGTAGTGTAGAATCAGTGGTACATGGATACAAACTGTAGGTACATCAATGTGGACACCAAGCGGTGTTTTTAAAAGACCGCACTCAGTGTCATTGACGCACAGACAATTGACGTGGGTCGGGATGTCATTAGTTATTCAAGCCCCGTTGAGCAGTGTTGCCAGATGTGATTGGCAATTTGTAGCCCAACTACAGTCTAAAAAAAGCCCATGGTTAACAAAGATAACTTGTTAACCATAGACTTTTGCAATGGCAAATACGTGAATACACACCTAAATGAAACCTAATTATAACCTATGACGTAATGTGGTATAGAAGGAACCTCTGTCATCTTCCCAAGCACACACACACAAGCGCAAACCTAACAAGGTCTGTGTAAAGAACACACTGACAGCAGCAGAAAATGTGTCTTACATCAATGAGCTGACCCTAATACACAGCACACAAATTAGGCATGTCAAAGGCCAATGGTGAGTGCAATAAAAACCTGAATGCGGCCTTATTAACCTAACAACTATTACGTTAGGTGGTAGACAAGGAACTTTGCATCTAACACACACAAACACAGCCACAGAGAATGCGTGTTTGGTACATGATCTGTAACAAAACAACCTTCAAAATAGGAGTGTATGAAATTATCTTACATTTAAGTAGAAATTCAACTTGAAATCATCTTTTAAGAACTTAAATAACGAGAACTATGTACAGTCAACGCCAGCTCGACTAATACGTTGTGAATCAAATCTCCCCAACAACTGGCACGGAGGTTTGAGTGAGAAGTCTGCTGGCCCTCTCTTGCCCCTCATTACTGTTGGACAGGAGCCTATCTCCCATCCTGTAATACTAATGTTATTGGGTCAAAACGAAACATCAACTCAACCGCACGTCTATTGGTATTGATTGATGTTTGTGTATAATTTTCCAGACTAACGTGATCAAAAGTAGACCAATTGGCCGGGAAACTGCCCAATCTGGCAACATTGCCGTTGAGAATTATCAACGAATGCTTCGGGAACTATTCTGTAGAGCGAAAAACGAGAGCCAGCCAGAGATGAGCAAACAAGCCTTCTACTGGAGTTCAACCCTCCTCTCACTATTTCTAAACATAGATATAGCATTATATATGCTATATATTTTTCATTTTCTTAAGAAGCGTGTGGTTATCATTAACAAACAGTAATTGTATTTCAACCTAGCAAAGATGATACATATTTGGTTGCTTGACGCCTGTAAAAGAAGGGGTGTCAAACAACAGGCATTAAAAGCATTCATGAATCTTAATACGTAACGTTGTTTGTGTATTTATATCATGTGTTGGAGCAGCATGTATTAAAAATGGTTTACGTCGGCTCATTAAAATCATAGCAAGCAAGGTGAAGTTTTAGACCATATATGGGTGTGGATAGAAAAGGGTGTTCCATGTGGCACGCGAAACACTTAAAACAAGACTTAATTAACGATTTGGAGAAGCTGTAATTAAAGTTAAATCGTTATCAAGGACAGTTCGTCAACCTCCAGCCCACCCACTGTCATGGGTGCATTGTCTATTTATTTTATGATCAATATTTTATTACTTTTTGCATTGATTTGTTGTGGTCCTTTAGAATTGGATTATGCATTTATTTATCTTTATAAGTCGACATGCTTTGAATAAGCTCAGCAATGTTTATTGACGCGCGGTAGCATGTATCTAAAGAAATTGTTTGTGTTGTTTATAGCCTGCCGTTCTTTACTTTGCACTGTCCGACATCATTAAGTTATAATTGTTGCCTGTGATAATCCATAGAAATCATGAATTTGTCCCTTGGTGTGGTACCTAGTTTTCTTTTTTGGTTTGATCCTGATATATAAAAACTGCTTTAACCACCCCGCTGAATCCATCCCTTGTGCTGTCTTATGCTTTTTACATTTTTTGGCGGTAAATTTCTGCAATTTTCAACGAGGTCAAACTGGATGTTAACATACAATATATTAAACCTTTGATTGTAGAAATAAATATGCCAAGCATCCTTCCCCCCCCCCACTCGTTCATTCTGTGTTTTCAGAGCATTTCAGTGGACTTTAGCTTTGTTGAATGATCATTTTACCATTCTGGTTAAAAATGATATTGACTAGATAAAAAAAAAAAAAAAAATCTCTGGAAGGTACAGTCAAATGAATGGACAAATAAATGCAACCTAAGTATAGAATAATTCCAGAGAACAACGGCTTGCTGCTCTGCTAGTGGCACTTATTGCTGCAGTTGAAGCAATTTCTACCTTGAGTGTTGAACGCCACCGTCGTGAAGCCATTACCCACATTGGTTTCTATTAACTCCCCCGCCGTTTCACTGGATGGGCCTGCAATTTCAAGCCAATCCTCATCTGTTCTTCAATGTCCATCACCACTTGTGCAGTGCCCGGTTAGGGTTAGCGGAGCCCTCTCAGCTGCATCTCTATTAACCACCGCAATCGGGGGAAGGAAACAACAAGGATGAACAGGTTGACCTCGCATTGAAAACGCTCCGCCATTTGCATCTGAAAGGGAGGTTTGCTGGAGTTCAGGCCGACGAGATAAGAGGGGAACGTAGAAGCTGTGTTTTTCTAATTTCCCCCTCCCTCTGCAGCACCTGCGGGCATCCCAGCCTCCTGCTCTCTTCCTCTGTGATACACACACACACACACACACACACACACACACACACACAATTGAAAACACCACACACACACAAAATCATTCCAACTGGGCTCAATTTCCACCTTCGCTCTTCAACTCCATAATCGGCACTTAAGGATTGGGCAGAATTCAGAGGCGTTGCGTGTAATGGCTGCGGTGCCCAGGGCGATTGGCGCTATGGAGAGGCAGTGGGAGGATGGGAGAGAGGAGAGTGGTGTAACACCAGGCAGAGCAGTGCACCGCCATCCAGGGCCCGGTTTCACCACTCTCCCCCTCAGCATCCTAGGTCAGGGGCCGCTGCTTTCTGAGATCACCCATCCCTGCCAGCCTGGGCTTCACTCTCTGATTGTTTTCTTTTTTTTTTGTGTGTGTGTGTGTGTGTGTGTGTGTGAGAGTGAGTGTGTGTAAATATGTATTTTTGTGAGTATAGGTTTTTGTGAGAGTCTGATCTTAGTTTGTGTGTGTGTTTTATTGCACATATGTTTGAGTGCTGTTTTTTGTCGGTGTGTGTATGTTTGTGAGACCGTGGAACCTCTTGGGCCAAATGCTAGCAACAACACACCTCTTTCCATCAATAAATATATACAAATAAACGGCCCCCCTTCAATTGTTTTTACTGTTTTCCCATCAAATAAACCAAAATGGATCGCACTTAAAATGTACCCTCAAACTTTTACGACATATCAACAGCATTGGCAATATATTCAAATCCTCTCGTTACTCGGGATTGAGGGAGAGTGGGGGGCGGGGGGGTTGTCAAATCATAGGGCAACCAATCTGTCATTGTTATTCATAACATGTTTTAAGTACGGACCGCTCTATACCGAGGACACACGACAATGTATTAAGTGACTGACAGTTTAATTTTCGGCTTTGGCATTATGGCAATCACCCTCCCCCTCCTCCCCCCACCTGACCGCTCTGTTCCCGCCTTCCGCGTAAGCCACCCGCATATCACCTGGGAATGTTTCACCGCAGATGACATTTTTATTCCCAACAATGATGTGATAGCTGTTGCACACGCTCCGCCGGGGGCCGCCGTTAAACCACTTCACCGCTGACGTGGACGTTAATCCGTCTGTTTGGGACCTAATCGCTGTTGTTGTTTTGGTTTTTTGTTGCTGTTGTCCCGCTTTGATTTGTTTGCAACCCACCGGTGAGAGTGATCGCATTTGAACGTTGTTCTTCTCTATGTCAAGATAGCTTGTTCATTGTCGTGCGACTTTGTTTTTTTTGGGGGTTAGCACACGCAGCAAACGTACTGCTCCTCGAGTGACCTCTGACCCCCTTCGTCTTCTTCTGATGCCGACGACGTGATTGGACGAGACGCTGCCGGAGCGTAACATGCTTTGACAGGATGTCAGCGGGCGGCGTTGAATTGCGGCTGAATATGTTAACCTGGATCGGTTTGAACTCTAGAGGGAGTAGGTGACGGGGACGATGGCCGAATGCCAACTTTCAATGAGCGAAAACATATCGTCTGGACCTCCTCAGCCTCCGTAGCTCCGTTTATAGTTTTGTGATGTACACTGACTAGATGGGATTTCTCTACAATTTATTACCCATTCAGTAGGCCTAATGTAAATAAATGTACGCCTAAACGCAGAACAACAACAATATATTTTGATCTTGTTTTTATATTTCTCCGCGGTGCTACTGCTCAGCATTCAAAAGCCAACGCTAAACAACAAGGGCAAATAGTTGGCAGGGGGATAATATCCTCCTGTTTATTCAGCACAGTGTGAATTATGTACGCTGCAGACACTTTATAAACATCATCTTAAAGCAGCCGTAGCCTTCCACTTCCTGCAGATGAATGGGAGATGGAGACACTCTGACTTTTCCGCGTGACTTCTGCCAAGCGCCGCAAGTTCGGAATCTAATTAGAACTTCTGTGTGTGTGTGTGTGTGTGTGTGTGTGTGGGGGGGGGGGGGGGGGGGGGGCAGAAGGGGATGTGTTTGTTTGTTTGTGCTTGTGAGGATATGATTGTGTTTTTGTTTGATTATAGCCGCTAAGGTCCAGCGAACAGCATAAAGCCATGCCCTCCCCCCCTTTGTAAATACTGTGTGATCTGCTGCTAATGACCAGTTAGTTGTCCCATTTGAATCCATCCAACTCTTATCTTCTCTGTCATGTCCACACACACACACACACACACACGTGCGCTGGTAAACAATAGGCACCGCTACCTTTACACTCAAAAACGTAACTGTCAAATCCCATTTTAATTGTATGTTTTTTTTATTCAGTCGCAATGGATAAAAAAAAGAGTGGATAACTGTTGCTTACATATTACATTTGTTATTCACCGATATTTTTCCATTGTTTGTATTTTCTAAACCACTTCCCCCTGAGAAGAGATATTGCTCTTAAATGGGGCGGGTGGGTCTAAACATTAGATTTCACAAAAGTGCTCCGGCCCTGACCATTGCTAACCTCCTGATCTAAGCATTTACAGTTTGCCTGATCCAGGAATTAAAGCTCATTATACGGTTGCACTCCATCCAAGGTCTGCTGCCGTGCATGAGCTCATCAGCAAAATGCTAATTATATCCGAGCGTAGCCAAGCTAAGGAAACCTTGACTTCATCCTTCATCACGCAGCACTGTGTTTGGCGTTACAATGCTGAACGCTGATATATTTGCCATATGAACGTTGAGTTGACTGTTTGGAGATTTAGACGCAGAGCTTTTTCTTCACCAAAAGCTGCGTTTGGAACTTGTTTGCCTTTTTATTATTATTATTTTGAGCTTTTTCCTGCTTCAAGACACTGCAAGATGGAGATATGAATTAGAAAAAAATAAACAAGTTCCCACTTAATATTCAGGGCACTGTTCCCATCCTGGGTAGCATTTAAAATGCACGTGACGCCAAAAACTCTCCTCAACAAAACAAGGACTGCCTTGCAGTGGGTTCAGGTCATTTTAATAGCCTCCTCCATTTGACCTACATCAGATAGTGTTTCACTCTCAGCTAGTAGCTGACTTCAAAAGTTGAAACGCTCTTTTGACATGGAAAACCAACACCAGCTTGTGCTTCTATGATAATCATTCAGGCAATGCTTTTGCGTACGTTTTGTGTGCGTGTTTGTCTGTTCCAGTTTGTCTCTAGTGGGTGTTTGTTGTTCCCTTAATGAATTAGAATACATTCTGATCCCACCTGCACACACACACGTAAACCCAGCATCCTTTAGCTTATTTATCTTTTATTCCAACCTGATGCGTGCACAGACAAGCAGTCCCTTAATCCGTAGTGGGTCGGTAACAGATGTAATCAACTATTAAAATTAAGCTGATTAATACCTTTGGAGGGACCCTTGGTGGTGAAGCTAAGGAGATCTATGAGAAGAGATTTGTGAATAGGGCTGTGATTAGTTCAAAGTGTGGTGTGCAACGTGTGTCATGTGTGTGTATGTGTGGGGATTGTTTTGTATTTCGCTCGTGAGATGGAAAAGAAGAAGTACAGAAGTGGTGGGCTTGGTTGTAGAAGATTAAGTGGGTTGGGTTTTGCTGGGCCCAAGCGGTTACCATGACGACATTAGTATTTTAAAAAATTCATTAAATAAAGGTGGTGAGAGGTGGTACTGGAATGGTGACTGTGATTCCCACTGCTTGAGGACAATTGAAGTGTGTGTGTGTGTGTGTGTGTGTGTGTGTGTGTGTGTGTGTGTGTGTGTGTGTGTGTGTGTGTGTGTTTGTCGCTCGGTTTAATGCAACAGCAATTTCTATATATTCTACGCCGCCTCCTGAGATCTCTGGATCTATCTGCCACAGGACTTCTCGGCTGCCCCCCCATACCACACCAGGCCTCTGGGGACAGATCTCCGCAGCACCCCTCCTGCTACGAGCTGGGATGCATAGTCCATTGAAACGGTGCAAAGTCGGCTGAAGACCTTTCTCTTCCGGAAGGCTATTTGTTTTAGAGCTTAAATCACTTTAGGATTTAACTTGTGTTAGATATTGTAAGTAGTATTGGTGCGTATGTAATCATTTTTCAAATCCATCTTGCCTTTAGCCTAGCATCGGGGACGCCATCCCCATCTCTCAAAGTCACATTCTGTTTCTCTCTGCAGATGGGTCTGGCCTCGATCTTGTTGAAAGCCTTTTCCAAATATGTAAAAAGGAGGGGAGGATTGGGTGCTCAGGGGAGGGATTTTCAGTTCATGAGGAACAAGGAGCGCCACAGCCTGCCGAATTAAAAGAATGATGGTGGTGCGAAGGAAAGTGTAGCAATCTACCAAGCAATCAAAACAGTGTTCATGCGAAATAGGCAGAGTAAGATGTTTAAAGATTGACAGAAATCTCCCCGGAAAGCTTTTCTCAGATTATATGTTCTTGCTCTACTTTCACCCGGATTTGGCAAGAGCGACGAGGGTGCCAACTTTTCCCTGATTGGCTGGATTTGTTTTTTTAAGAAAGTAAGGCTGCACCCATGATTGTGAATCAATCACGGCCCACACTGATCAGCATTGTCATGTGCAAACATGAATATCTTGCATGGTCTCGATCACCTTTACTCTGGGCAAGTTTAGGAATTGCTTCTCCAAATATATATCTATAATCAAACCTGAATGCTTACCCAATACCCTTCAGCTTCTATAAAGCAGGCTTAAACTTAACTTACTCCCAACATTGACATGAGGCAGCTATTTTCATCCATGAATCCCGCACAAACATCTGTGTACTCTCATCTCTCAGCATATTGCCACTGTCAAAAACCTAATTTACCCTGAACCATCCTTTAATGGCAGTTTGATGATCTTGATCATTTGAGTATAAACCCCATCATTTCTATGTGATGCGACACTTTAGTTAACATGAATGTGAATTGTGTGTCTGCGTTCCTTCACATCCATATTGCTGATGGTTAAGGGTGTGTGTGTGCGCGTGTGTGTGTGTGTGTGTGTGTGTTAAATGTATGTGTGTCTGTCGGTAGGTGCGTGAGTGTGTCCTATTTGTCTTGTTAAAATGGCGATGGCATTGGGCTTATACTGCTGTCTGAAAACCCCACCCCAAAAGAAACAACACACTCAACCGACACACATCCAGAGTAAACTTACAGCGAAATCACCCCCCTTCGACCCGCGTTAATTGTAAATCTATGTCTGTATTCTTTGTAAAGCGCCGCTGCCAAGCTCTAGCTCGCCTTGTATGTATTGTCTCACAGTGAACAATCCATTTACTGGCGGCTGCAGCCTGATACGTCAGCAGTCGACAGTCTCTTCATCAATAGCACAAGCCCTGAAAGAGGAGAGAGGGGGAAACAGACAAAGACAGTAGGGATGATGTAGTGCATGGGAGAAGGAAAAATAAGGTAACTCACTGAGGCTTCATGCAGCGCAAATGTTTTTGAGTCTTTTTGACGATCCAAATGTGTTTTCCAATTGCGTTTTTTCTTGTTGAGGCGCACATTTGCCGTCTGTTTTATCGGCTGTTTTTCGTAATCGGCATCGGTTTGTCAATTGCCATCTGACTTTCCCAAGCTTCTATCCTGTTTTTTGTTTTTTTACTTGCATCCATTTCAGTTGATTTGATGGGCCCGAAGACTTTTCAATGTCGTTGAGTTTAATCATGTACATTATGGTTCAATTACGGTGGACTGGAAGTGCAAAACACAACCAAAGAAAAAAAAAACAATACAAATACACCCCTAATACATATGCATCCCCAAATAAAACATGGTCCTCCTCAACTCAAAGACATGCACCCTTAATATGAAAACACAAACTAATACAAAAACCACAAAGATTTTATCTCAAACCAGAAAGGGTAGGTACAATATTCCTTAATGAACTGATTGAACGGTCAATTTCATTCGTTTTTTTATGTTTCCCCTGCCCGTGAAGAGGGATATCCATAGGCGATGAAGAACAGGTCATGTTTGTCTTTATCTTATTGAAGGTCATTCATATGATTTAAAATTCAGAGTATACTCTAGGGCTCATTATAAAATAAAGAGTATAGTTAGCCATAGAATATATGCAAAAGCTGAAAAAGCACTTGAGGGAAGCAGGGGTTTTCAGAACATTGAAACGACACTGAAAAATGTCAGCGGAACATGATTAAAATGTTTGGCACAGTAAGGGCAACGCATATTCCTGGCTTCTCTTCCTGGCGCTCTTCTGTACTTTTACGTTGGTTCATCCAATCAGCGACAGCGAATCCTGTAGCATACCCTTTTCAGTTTGAGTTAATGTCATTGTGTGTTCGCTTGTATGTTTTTGTATCAGACAAAGGCGTGTGTGCGTTCATGTTAGTAAGGTGTATTGACTCGGTGGATGTGTTTTGGGTGCATGTCTTTGATTCAGGGGGGTTCAAGTCTGGGGGGGGGGGGGGGAGTTGTATTAGTGCTTATGTTTTGCACTTGTAGACCATATAATAATTCATAACAATGTTTTTGGACGTTGGAAATAATAGTACGGAAAAAAGCAATTAAAAAAAAATGACCACTGACCACCTCTGTGTCTTCATGTACTCTGAAACATGGCAGTGAGAGCTAGATGAGGAGAGAGCTAGATTCGGAGAGAGGGAGACGGTGAGAGAGAGAAAAGAAAAGATGGACACCAGTTTGCTCCTAGGGGCTTGTGCTGTCTCGGAATTGATGTAAGAAATGAATCTCGTCAAAGCAAAAAAAAAATAGACCGCAATATATTATGTTGGCCTCCATTTCAATACGCAAAATGATACCAATCTCCATATACGTGGCTGTCAGTCAATCCCGGGTAAAAGCAAGGGGATGCTGGAAGTGGAATTCAATATCTAGATGGACCACAGGCGTCCAGGCACTTCACAGCGAAAGGATATGGTGTGTGTGTGTGTGTGTGTGTGTGTGTGTGTGTGTGTGTGTGTGTGTGTGCGCATGCTGAAACAGGAGAGCTGGAGGAAATATGCAGCATATAGAATTTCTCATTGCCCACTCATAGTGTTTGAAACGCTAGTAGTGTGTAGTCCACAAATGCGCATGATTGTAAATGTGTGACGGTCTTGAGGCGTTGATGCCTCATCTCGCTGTGCGCTCCTGTCGCCAGACTGGGCTCCAAACAGCCAAGTGGGTTGGATGTTTTCGGCAGGGGTTTAGGCCTAAGATATAGGGGCGTTCTGGGCGGAGGCAAGCCTGTTGTCTAGCTTGTTGGTGTTTGTGTTCAGAACACAGATCACCCTCCTGATTAAATATATATCTGAGAGGATTTGGGTGGGTGGGTGGGTGGGTTAGTGGGTGTTGTGTTGGAGGTGGGATCTAACTTTGTCCATGCTCCGACCGTAATTTTAATTTCTGTTTACAATGGCACACAAGGTCACGTTGTTGCACAATGTCTGGGTGCAATTACAGGGTGTATTTACCAATTTCTGAGCCTGGCGGTGAGTGTGTGTGTCTGTGTGTGTCTGTGTGTGTGTGTGTGTGTGTGTGTGTTTGCTTACACCTGTGTTCCTATAGCTACTTCTGGGTGATTTAAAGCGATGCATTCAGAAGCCTTGTAATCAGGAACCGCTGCCACAGGAGAAATATTTATGGGAGTGCTCGCTCCCTTGGTGACAGACAAAGAACAAAGACTTCATCCTAATTATGAACACGTTTAGAATGCTGCTTTCATCAACTCTCCGTTTGTCCCTCTGTCTGTCTGTGTGTTAATGCACCATTGGTTTCTTATTGTATCCCTCTATCAAACAGCAGTGAGCATTGATCATTGACCAGGATCTTAACATGCCAGACAGCGACGCATCATAGAAGATATTTCATGCTAGGTCACCGCAACACAACACTTTCCTTTATCTTTTATTTTTGTTGCAACATTTACCAAGAGTGTCTTGTGATTATTCATCTCAGTGACTGATCATTGCTGCCATGTTGCACAGGCTATTGTTCTCTTAGGCACGCACACACACAAACACACGCACCCCCACAAACACACACAAGAGTGTCACTCTTGCTATAATCATGCCTCTCTACGCCACCATTTACTCCTTTTAAACTCTGATCCCCAATCAGTAGCTTCTTTCTTCGTCCAATCAGAGGCCGGCTGTTTCCCTCTCGCGCCTCAGCTAATCATGACTGCGGGGCATTATCAAGCTAATGGCAGACACAATTCCCCCCCAACTCAAACCAAAGAAGATATAGGAAGCAGTGGGCCATAGAGCCATGGCCATGAAATCCATTTCGTGTTGGCGTACATGCTGATTCTTTTAATGTTTTTTTGGCGAAACCCCAAAAGTGCGTCTGCTCTCTGCTACGGCGGTCTGACGCATCAGGTAGACTGCTGGAGGAGAGCACCGTCATCATTGCTATCTTGAAGATGTGACGCCCTTCAATGCCCATTCATCGGAACTCCCCCCCACACACACACGCACTAACACACAGACCCCCCTCCCACCACCACCACCTCTATTTCCATTTCAAAGCCATCTGCTCTTTGGGATGTAGTTCCATCTTAGGCAATTGTTAAACGAACACTCCTTACTGCTGACTAGGACAAAGATATTTTTGAAAAAACACAAAAAAAGATGGCAGAGGGAGTTACTGCATCGGTAATGAAGGCGATGGAAAGGTAGGGCTAGCGCGATCAAAGGTATGGTAATGAGAGTGAGAGAGAGAGAGGGAGGGAGAGAGAGAGACAGAGAGAGAGAGGCTTGGAAAAACAAACGGAGGTAGAGGCAGGTGCAGTGAGTCTCCCGTGGAATCCAACTGTGTGTGTCTTCTCTGTGTGTTTGCACGTGTTGATGGTGGATAGGTGGTGGGGAGGTTCCAAAAGAGGAATGAGCAATGTTTATACAGGTGGATTGCGTGCAGAGCTATAGATAGTCTTCAAAAAAAGCAGAGAGGATTGCGTAGAAGCCATCCATCGGAAAATGCTGTAGAAAGGGTTTCTCAGCGAATCGTGTCTTTATTTTTTTTCACTCTTTGAAAACCATTACAGGGCAAACGGGTTTCGTATAAATCATCGCTATGCTGTTTGGCAGCAGCGCCTTGAGAGTGGAAGCCAAATGTTTTTGCCACGGTGCTCTGTCGAGGGGCGCTACCGGTGACAACTGCCCTTCGGAAAGGCTGTGGATGCTAACAATAAGTTCTGACAGTTGGTGGAGTTGGATACAACTATAAAGAGATTCGGGAAAAAGGTAGAGGAACAAGTTTTTGGCAGAAGGTGAGAGGACGAGGGGAGAAGTTCCAAACAGCGCTCTGAATATTTTAACATTTTGAGTTCCACTCCTGCTGTCGTACAATGCCAATTATGGTTTCAACACCCCTTTGGAGTGCCGGTGTTTGTTTTTCACCGCTCTCTTTCTCCACCACTTTTGTGTCCTAGCTCTCCACTGTTCCTCCACTGCCAGTCATCCACTTGCTCCCTTGAATGTTCATTTTCTTTTTCTTTCGACTTTCGCCGACAGTTGAGGTTAAACCGAGTGCCGAAAAAGACTTGCAAGATGAAAGAAATTAAATAAGGAAGGCATGAAAAATGGATGGTTACCTTCGGAAAAAAAAGTTCAGAAAAGTATATCTCAGTGTTAAATCAGACGCTTCTAAATTATGCATTGCACATTCGTTATTTATATCTGCAATAACATACAACATTCCTTGCATCCACACTGTAAGAAAAAATATGCACCATATCTACTCAATTAAATTAAAGCAACAGATTGCAAGCAATAATGCTAATTAAACATAAATATGTGTGGTATTGAGTTTATATAAATTAAAAGGAATTAAGAAACAGTTAACAGAAATGCTCAGTTATGCTCAGTATGAAAAACAGACTTCTAAATGTGTAAATAGAACAGATATAATTATATTTAATAGGGTTAAGGATATAAATTATTAAGTAATAATCATCTATATTAATCATTGCATTGATTTAATTAATCCATTGCTGTCCATCAAATGGGAACTTCTTCTTTCTTTGGATTACCAAACTTGAGCGTTAATGAAGAACTCAATTTACTTAAAATTTTGCTATCATTTAACAAAACTCTAACAAAAACAACAACAATTAAACTGTCTCCAAACAAATACAATTTAGATTCAGCACTTAATTTATAAATGAGGGGGAACCTGAAGCTATTTGAAAAAAGATAGTCGAAGTGGGCAAGTTACTATCATTTGCTAAAATAATTGAACTACTGGATTGGGATTTTCCATGTTAGGGCTGACGGTCACTTAGGGGAGCATTACAAGTACCTTACTTACTTATAAAGCAATCTTAGTTCTCAATTTCAACTACTTAATTAAAGATACAATCATAAAAAATGCATTCATACTAAATCTTTGAACAGACAACAATAAAACAATTGAAGTTTCATTAACATTCATGGGATAGGGATAGAGTCAACAAACAGCACTTTTTACGTGTGCAATCCTAAAGCTCTGAAGAAGCGGTACATTATGTACTACAGACAATGTAGGTCTACTTAAGTGTGCACTGCGACCACTGCGTATTTTCAAGCCAGAGGTTTGATTTTGAGGAACTGGACTTTGTTTGACAGCTTTGAAGCATTAAGGTCAAAGAAAAGTGTTTGGAATACCGCAAAGGTATAGTTCAGCTGCCTGGGATAATCGATATTCAGTGTGAAGGTCAAGACCAATGGAGAATAGAGCAACCCCTGGCAATACCTTCATGTCCTGTTATGAATTCCACACCCTCAATAACAACTCAAACATTTTTGGGGCTGTCAATTGTAGAAGCCCTGCTCTTTGTGAGGACAGTAATTGCGACTATGAGCTATTTAAGTTCCTCCAAGTTCCCAGTATTATGAAACATGAAATTGTAATCAGTGCCATAGTATCAAACTGAAAGATGCATTATCTTGCAGAGCCCAGGCCTGATGTTTTTCAGTTTTTCAGGGAAAAAAAAAAATGTTTGTGGTAAATTCAATTTCTTCAGGAGAGCCAAGCTTTGTAGATCTATTTCCCAATACTCAGCAGGTAATCGTGGTCATCCAAAAGGGAAACGTTTGCACCACATGTTTTTTCATGGCAATGCTTCGCTTTATTTTAATAACACAAATATTACCATAAATAAATATATAGTGCCATGAAAATAATTCAAGGCTGAAATGTGGGCTCAAGCAAATACCTGATGAATAGCTCTACATTATCTGGATATATGTCACAATAGCAGAGGGAGAGAGTGAGGGAAAGGCCCAACCCCAAAGTGAGCCCTGAGGACTAAGGACTCACAGACTTAATTGATCTCAGGTGCTAAGTGAGTGAGTGTGTGAGTTCACATGGGCTCAGATAGGTATATATGGGATTGGGACAGCACTTTACGAGAGCACGTTACCTTGGCAACGTTTAATGACAAAGATGTTCTCAACATTCGGATACAGCAATTTATTGATATAAATTTTAATTTTTACTTTTGAATACTTCAATATAAAGGATGTGTTGAATAATTTAGGTGATTATTGGCCTACACATACTAATCATAAGTCAGAAGGGGCTACATTTGGCTGAATTATAAAAGGTATAATTAGCAATATGAAGAGCCGTTTGGGAGCCAAAAGAGCCGGGTCTTGTTGGTGAGCTGATCCAAATGATCCGGCTTACTAAAAAAAGGCTGAAATTCCCATCTGGTCGAGCATTGACAGTAGCGTCGCCTTGTTGTCTAACTTCCTAATTTCCGGATTACCCTATGGTCTCCGCGGTAAACGCCACAACGCTTTGAACTCTGCCTGGATAATTCCCTTAGGTGAAGTCTGCACTGATGAGGACTCAAGGAAAGGGCTCGGTAAGTGTAGACTCAAACCCTCACGCCCTTTGCAATTCGACATTGGGACATCCCTAAAGCCTTAAAGGGGACTTATTATACCACCAGTTGTGAGCGTGATTAGCCTTAAGGTATGGCCACACTGAACGCGTTATGCGCGTAACGTGCCTAACCTGACGCTTGATCATTGTGTGTCACAAAAATGGACGCTTAACACGCCTAACGCGTCTACGCAGCTAGATGAGCCCGCCCAAAACTTATTTTCCCCCACTACTTTTCTTTTGCTCCACAATCATGGCTGAGATCACCACCATCGCTGCACTGTATTTGTTGTAGGACTTCGAGGAGAGTAGGAAACCCAAATGCCGCCGTGTTTGGGTGCATGATAGAGCTTAGATCGGGCCCAGAAAATCAAGCCCCAACCAGCCCGAGCCTGTGCACGTTCTGTCCGAGCCCCGCCCGGCCCGACACATTTACTGTAATTATGAGCCCGAGCCCGATTTCAACCCGACATTTTTTTAATACATGTGTAACTTTTTACACATTTGTTACTTAGGCCTACTCTGTTAAATCTATATGTAAGGGATAATGTATAGGACGCTGGTCATTATCGGGAAAATAAGCCCCGACAGGGCAAACAGGACACCGACGCGCAGCGGAGGTGTCTTGCTTAGCGGCCTGACCCGGCCCGCGGGTCGGCTCGGGTTCGGGCAGAGAATCTAAACTCTAGTGCATGACATCCTCCGTTGGCGCTTACAGCTGGGTGAGTTTCAACACCTCCTCATCGTTTCAGCATACACTGAAACAATGACTTGGTCGTCCATGTTCTTTCTGCTTCTGTGCGTCCTCGGCTCCGTCTCTCTGCCAGTGACATCGGGTCAAGCTCAACGCTGATTGGATATCGCGGCTAAGCATCACGCGTAGGAGCTTAATTTTTTTAACTCGCATAGGTGCGTTGGGCGCGTTATTTAGGTGCGTAAAACGCGTATAACTGTGCGTTCACACCAAACGTGACATTTGTCATCCGTTCGCGTTGTCGCCGAAGTTTTGTCGCACCACAAATCATAATCTGTCGCTGTGCAAGTTTTGTCAGGCGAATTTGTCGGGCCACAACTTTTGGCTGCCAACAGTGCTTCATGCCAATTCATTCTCAACCACGGCCGAGATAACCACAATTGCATGTCTTTACTCTTTGTGGAAGAGGGAGAGACGTGGAGGACCCGACGCAGTCTATTCATAATATTGTAATGACCACGGAAGAGGCAGTGAATGAAGTATTGATTAGACAGAGATTTATTTATTAGATAGGCCTACCTAATAAACCGTTGGAACACACAAGACCGGAAACCATAGCAACGCCGGTAAACAAACCCCAAGAAGCCCAATCCCTATGAGTGCTCCCCGCGCTACGGCCATCCGGAAGCGCACAGAGCTTTTGGCCGTGATATTATATATACAATTATATTATATTATATACTATTATATATAGAGCTCCGGGAGTCGCAAACGCCAACAATAACTTTCTCATCCATGCTGCAGTTAACCCCGGACTGCACTGCACTGAGTTGGCCGGTTGAACGCTGATTGGCTGTTACATTACACATGTCACTCAGTGGCCAAGCTGATTGGCTGTCATCACGCGAATGTCGCGTCAAAGTTTATATATTTCAACTCGAGCAAATCAAAACTTGTCGACGGTTTTCTCTAGCGAATAATTCGCCCGATACGTGTCTCTACGTTCACTTCGTATGGGATCTTGTCGCCCCGTCGCGTTTGGTGTGAACGCACAGTAACGCGCCTAACGCGCTATATTAGCGCGTGTAATGCATCTACGTGCCTAAAACAATGGTTCCCTATGCAAAAATGCAGATTTTCTACGCCTCTAACGTGCGTAACGCGTTCAGTGTGGCCATACCTTTACAAGCCGTTTCGAAAATCTTTCCCATATGACAGGGGTTTTCAAAGTGTGAGAGAGTGAGCCCCCCCACAGAGAACAAATTTCAGCTTAGCCCCCCCCCCAAAAAATTTTTCTAAATCCCTGTGAAAGATCTTTTAATTATTTTACTTGGTACACTTGTACAATTATTTGATCATATCTTAAACATCTCTGATAATTTTTGAAACATTTTGAACATATTTTTGAAACATTTTTAACATATTTTTGAAGCATTTTAAACATATTTTTGAAACATTTTAAACATACTTTTGAAACATTCTAAACATCTTTGTGCGTTAAACACATTTGTTTACATATTTTAACATCTTAATCCAAGCATGTTTTTTTCTTAACTTTTAAAAATACATTCGAACATCTTAATCTGTAAACTGCCAGTTTAGCCATATTTTTAGCTCACCTCTACTTTAGTGGGAGCAATGTGTTTGCGTCTTTGACGCGCACAGGCGCCTGATGCGGGCTGCACTGTAGAGAGGAATAATCGAAGATCATCCTCTACCCGCAGCCTTGACCGGTACTTGCTTTTAATCATGGCTAACGTGGAAAACCGCACTCACACAGGTATGTGGATGTGAAGGGGAGGAGTACCTGTATCGCCTTTTTGGAGAGGTGTTGGAACTCAGTCTCCACAGACAGCAAAAAGTGTGCAAGTGACGCTTCACTTTGCTGCAGCAGTGGAGAGCTGATTTCGGGAAGAAATAGGCGCACTTCCTCGCGCAAATCACACAAGCGGGTGAGGACCTTGCCCCAAGACAGCCACCAGACCTCGGAGTGGAACAGCAGCTGTTGGAAGTGAGCGCCCATCTCATTGCAGATGACGGAGAAAAGACGAGAATTCATGGCGCGTGATTTAATTAGGTTGACAATTTTTACTGCCTCATCCAGGACTGCGCGCAGCTCTTTTGGCATCTTCTTGGTCGCCAAGGCCTGGCGATGGATGATACAGTGCTTCCAAACAGCGGCCGGGGCAACCGCTTCCACTTTCTTCACCAGGCCGCTGTGTCGGCCTGTCATTGCCCTTGCCCCATCAGTACATATTCCACAACAACGGCTCCAATCAATATGACACTCCTGCATGATTTCATTCAAAGCCTTGAATATTTCTTCTGCTGTAGTGCGAGTATGCAGAGGATAACAAAACAAAAACTCATCCTGGACACTGAGCTCTTCAATATAGCGCACATACACCATTAATTGAGCACAGTTAGCCACGTCGGTAGATTCATCAAGCTGAATGGAGTAGAACGGGCTCTTACGAACACCGTTCAGCACCTTTCACATCAGATGCCATGTCTGAGATGCGGCGCTGGACGGTGTTGTCAAATAGTGGGATGGCATTTAGCTTGGCGGCAGCAGCTTCTCCCAGCATCACGGAACACATATCTTTGGCAGCAGGTAAGATAAATGTTTCTCCGATGTTGTGGGGTTTACCTGCTTTAGCTATGCGTAACGCCACATGATATGACGCTTCAGTTGCCTTGTCATTTACATTGCTAAATGTCTGGATTACTTTCTTCTGTGACCGCAGTTCATTTAGCTTTCTATCTAAAAACTCCCAGGGCTTGGTCACCAGACTTGGGTGCTTGGTCTCAATATGACGCCGGAGTCGACATGGTCTCATACCGTCATTAGCTAGCACCTCTTTGCAAAAAACACACTGTGGGAGTGGAGCATCTTCAGATCCAGTCCATGAAAATCCAAAGTTAAAATATTCATGGCCATACTTTCTTATTTTTTTGCTTGCCCAAGACTCTGTCTCCTTACTCACTGTAGCTTTAGTTACTAAAAACTGATACATTTTGCTGAAGTTAGCTAACCTGAAGTTAGCGAACTCTGGCGGCCCCCAGGGGAGGCGTGCCCCACAGTTTGAAAACCACTGCCATATGAAATCGCTAGTGGGCGTGTCCACTTAGATCTGTGCTGGATGAATCGGTCTACACGCCTACCCAGTGGACTGAAGTAAATGATGCTCCTCTATCCAGCACAGATCTAGGTGGACACGCCCACTATTAGGGATGGGGATCATTAATATTTATTGATACCGATACCATTTTCGATACTCCTTAACGATCCGAGTCTTAATAGATACCACTATCGATACTTTTCTATTAATTGGTGGAAATACAAAGCATTTTAAGTGACGAGGAAAATATTCAGGAAATAAATAATTGCATTTTAAATTAAATATGTAATTCTTAATAAATATTGACATCAGTAGTTTTAGTTATATAAACTAAAATGATTAGAGCACTGAATTAGTAATACAGAAACATGAGTTATACAGTATTACTCTGTACTATGTTTCTCACCAAAAAATCAATTTACCATTTCTTTATGTTGCATTTGAACGCATCATGATAGTCGTTTTACTGAGCCAACCTCAACACATCATCACGCAGCACATCTGAAACTTTATTTACTTTTAAAGATAACTAGCTTGTATGCTGCTGATTACAACACCGATTTCACAATTTGATTACTATTTTTAACTGACGGGACTAGCGACAATGTCTGTTGGTGCGATTACCGCTCGTACTTTGAGTGGATGATTAAGACGGGCCCGTCTGTGGTGCGACAGGAGAAGGAGGAGACAGTCTTTTCAACTCAGAGACATTCGAAGGTACTGCATTTGGTCTTTATTTGATGCTCAATGCTAATGTACTTGGCCATTGAGGTTGCGTTCCCCCCTTTACAATAAATGATTTTCGCCCTTTTAGCCATCCTCTTGAGCAAAGCCAACTGCCAGACATCACTTGTTTTACTTGTAATGCCTGTTTGCTTACAATTACATTCAAAAACATTGGTGGACACACTGCAGTGATTGAATTGATTTGATTTAAATGCCGTGACGGGACTCGAGGGACGCAACATTACGTTACAGGACCAACGGGACAAAAAATAAAATAAATGAACGACGGGACTCGACAGTGGTATCGATAAGCCCAAACGTTAATGATTTTCGGGTTTTGAAAAAAGTGGAACCGGGTCCTTGATAGAACCGGGTTTCGATCCCCATCCCTACCCACTAGTGATGTCATATGGGGCCGATTTTCGAAACGGATTGTAAGGCTAATCACACTCACACCTGGTTGTATAATATGTCCCCTTTAATAATTTTGCCTTATTAAAGGGGACATAGTCTGGACTTTGTGATTGGACCAATCACACTAAATGCACCATGCTAGCATACAGTCTCAACAGTAGGCCTACACTCTTAGTCCAGTTGATATGGAAAAATTATGTTAACTTATTCATAAAAGCATGAAACTTGGTACACTTGTACAGTTTCTGGCCTTGAACATTGAAATTATACATTGTGCATCATATCTCCTGAATGCGACATACACAGAATAGGTGATGTGTAATGTTTTAATGATCAAGGATAACAATGCTACCATATACAACATCATGAACTGTTAAGCTGAGTATTTGATGGTGAATTCAGTGACGTCGAGAGAAGGAAATCACAGTATCTGAAAACCTAGGCTCGACTTAATTGCATAATATCTTTTGCATGCATTTTCTGTAGAGTTATAAAAGCTTAATCCTTTTGTTTATTATCCCGACATCAGTGACGGTGAAGAGTAGAACAATATTCAATGTGACCTTAAGAACTTAAAAAGAATTGGTCAAATACAAAGATTTACGCAAGATATATATTTCAGAAACTTGTTTGTTTAAAACACGTTTGATGATGCTAAATACATATTTTGGTTATGGCGGAAAGTTAAATGGTGGCCATGAACCCTTATTCCCTGCTACTTTAACTCAGAACTCACTCGTTAAGATGTGTACAGTGGGTAAACGCCTTGCTATAACTGATACTTTTTCATATTTAATGAATTTGGTGCATTCAAATGATTCTTTCACTGTTTGGGAATATATCTCTTATTGAATGCACATTGTATCAATGACAATGCCACACTCAATCTAGGTGACTTTTCTGGGCACCTCCTTACACAAAGAAGCCTTTGTGGTGGTGGTGGGGTTGAAAGCTGGTTTAGTGTACTTTTTGCAGATAATGATACATGACCTGGTGCTCCATGTTGCCATGCAGGATATCTCCATGAGTGTATGTGGTGAAAGTTGGTTTAACCTGTGCCACAGGTGTGCTGCCTCATCCAGACCCAGAGTCCAATCAGTCTGACTCTGGCCAGGTGAGGCTTCTTAAACCAGCCATTATCCACACACACTCCACACACACATTACCTGTGTTCGAAATCGTTCCCTATCACGGATATAGTGCACTATATAGGGTGCTTGCCATTTTGTTGTGTTGTTCGAATTCTCAGTGGTTAATTTCATGCACTATATAGTGGACTTAAAATACCCAGAATTTGAGTGTACATACGATGTTCTCTACATGTTACTCCCGTATACTACAATGCAATGCTGTCGTGTTTTTCCGGAGGAGAAGAAGAAGCTGAATAACCGCGAAAACAGATACACTTAATGATGGAGTCTCCGGCTTTCGTTTAGAAATGTCAACAATTTATTTGGGATTTAACAAAGAAAATGTAACATTCAAAATAAATTTAAAAAAAACTTGATCAAGGAAATGTAACATTCAACATCAATACAACCTCCAGCTTTCCTTGTGAGTGCCCGGTTTGTTTACATGATGTGGGCGCATCTGTCTGCGTCACACAAATACCCGGCACATTTACTGACGCAAATGACGTTTAGAAATGTTCAGCGTAGTGTCCGAATTCTCGTTTGTTCGTTCCCTATATAGTGCACTATATCATGAACACTATATAGGGAATAGTGAGTGAGTGAATAGGGAATAATTTCGAACACAGCTATTGTAATTTGCTTCGGCTGAGGGAATGAGCTAAATAAATGTAATGTAACGATCAAATTAATGGCTCCTTCTCTGGTTTAGGATTGGTGTTTTCACGTTTTCGTGTTGGAGGGTGTTCGTGTTTTGTTTAGTTCACACTCGGCACACGCACATTTTCATCAACTGTTATCGACGGTTATCGACTTTTCAGTAGCACTCTGCTCTTCAGAGCAGAAACCTCCGTGGATGTGACTGGGGATTCTGTTGGGTGTGATCTCTGGGATTACAGCGAGATATGCCTGAAAGTTTTGCTGAGCTCTCCCTCACAGTCGATACCAGACCCACGTCAAGGTCGTTTATAGATCTGGTATTACAATCAGTCTCCAAGTGGAGCCTCAATGCAGGTCCGCCTTCAGCTCGCATTAGAGAGACACACACACACACACACACACACACACACACACACACACACACACACACACACACACACACCTCTACCTTGCTGCTGCCACCCTTCCATACCCTGTACTTTGCGGCACTCAAAAGATTAAGGGGGTATTGATATAAAAAGACAAATTAATAACGATTTGAGATTATAGTCGGGGCCAGTGTGCTGGATTTGTGTGTGGCACAAATCCTTAAGGTGTTGTAACATTGGTGCACAGTGCTGCGTTTGTTGTGAGTTGATTACAATCCTTTAGGGGTTGTAACATTAGTGCATGGTGCTGCGGTTGTTGTGCGTTGATTGCAGTCCTTTAGGGGTCGTAACATTAGTGCATGGTGCTGCGGTTGTTGTGCGTTGATGGAAGACGGAAGGTACTGTAACCTGCATGGAGCGTAACCATTTTTTGTAGGGGAGAATTAACAATTCCTGCCGCATTCCAAAGAGGCTGATTATGGTGTTTTTTTTTTGTGAGTTATTTCCAAATTGAGAATACATTAAACTTCCAGATTGAAATGAGTGTCTCTGAGGGGCTTTCCCCCTGCGCCTCGACCCAATAAAGCTGCTTAAATATCTTCTCCTTCAGGCTCATTGGGTTAAACAGGTAGGACGCACTTCTCCTGGCAAGGGCATCTCTATTGCTCTACCTATACCCAAAATATGAACAGGGGGATCAATAGTACTCACAGTACGCTCTCACACACTTCAGTTTTTCACTGTGTTAAAGAAAAGGTTGAATTTTGACCAATTTGGTTTGCAAATATAATGTATGTTTGGATTTTTAAACAATGATAGTAAATGCCTATGCTCGGCCTCCCATTATCAATCTTTTTGTATGCCTGCAGAGGTTCAACTTTTATCTTTCTCAGTGATAAATGCCAGTGTGTACACACGCGCGCATGCGCACATTGAGTGCAAATTAGTTTTGGTCCCCCTCTAATCAGGCATGGAGCGTCATTTGCCATGGAGGGCAAGTGCACATTTCCACACAGGTTGAGTTCCCACATTTGCATACCTCCCACAAGAACCTTATCATTTTCATCTTTTCCCTTATATGTTAAACCTCTGCTCCAAGCAGTCTGTGGCACATGATTGCAAGCCAACTCTGTAAATGGGAATGCATTTTAACAATTATAATTGAGCTCATTTGGATGGATTTTGCATACTATTTTCGCTGGGATTGAGTGGGAAAAAAAAATGGAAATGTGGGGGGATTTTCCCCCACATTTCCATTTCACATATTGCTAGGGTGTGTATAGTGTGTGTCTGTGTGAGTGAATGAATGCATTATCTCAACACACGGGAACCTGAGATAAAACTGAAAATGGCGTAGCATTTTTTGTATTGATCTACCGGTCACCTGCACAAAAAGACCAAATGTAACGCCTCTACTTTCATATTGATCATGCAATGTATACACCACCACGCCATGACACCATTTTATAGCACACAACAACTAGATACACAGTTTAGGCACCTTACATAAGTATCCAAAAAAGGCCGGCATCTAAAACTCCAACATGAGACTTACATTGCGTAATACAATAGAAATATGTCAAAATCCCACTGGGAATCAGGCAGAGAAACTCCCCAGTACGTCTACCTCTTCACGTTGATGAAATATAGGACCTGATGCTATCAAAGTGCAGAGGAACCAGCTGGCCGCGGGTCACAAACAGTGGCGATGACTGCAGTTGTTTTCCTGGTAATGTAGTTTGTGGATAACCATCTTTCAGGATGGCCAGGTATAGGTAATATGTTAGCAACCCCCGTGTGGAGGATAGATAGATGATATCTTCATCGGGCAATCCGGCTACTTTTCAACGGAACGCTATCTATTTATCCCAGATGCCAGATGCTGAGGGCTGCTCTTTGCCCATTGGGCCCCGCTGCAGGCTAAACGAGGAGCAGGTGTGCAGGGCGTCTCGTGAAGGAAAATAGTTTCAGTCAGAGTGAACATAATGTAAACAATCCACCCCTCGTTGGGTATGAAAATGGACAATTTCAACCGACTGCGTTTTACGTATTTCCTATATTATTCCCCGGCCCGTGTAGTTACGCCTTTGTGCTTTGCTTAAAACAGTGTGAACTTAGAAACCCCTTGAATCCTATATTAAATTTAGTATTTTTATTCCTTTCTTCCGGCTCAATGTTGGGAACGGCGAGGCGTCATCTTGAGTCCACCAACATTTAGGGGCTTTATTTTCCCTCCCGGACACATCAATTGCACCTTTGAACAGCTTTACTGTGCTCCATAACTACCGATTGGCCACCTGTGCGTGTGTGTAGGTGTGGGGGTATGTGGTTGGGTGGTTCTTGTCGAAATGTCGGTCCTTTTGTCGAATGTCAGTCCTACTACCGGACTCAATGTAGGGACATCATCTTGAGTCCACCACCTTTTGTTGTGGTTTCTTTCCCTCCCAGACAAACAAATTGCAGCGTGGAACCGCTTCACTGTGCCTCATGACTTATCTACCTGATCGCTTGCGCGCGCACGCGCGCGCGCGTGTGTGTGTGTGTGTGTGTGTGTGTGTGTGTGTGCGTGTGCGTGCGTGCGTGCGTGTGTGTGTTGTTGAACGTATGATTCATTTCATTTTTACCTGTGATCCTGAAAAGACGCTACACACCTTCTTTGTTTCTGCATTAAAGAGAAATATTAGATACCATTGTTTGATCTTGTGTTGAAGCGCATACTGTGTGTGTGTGTGTGTGTGTGTGTGTGTGTGTGTGTGTGTGTGTGTGGGGATCTTTTCCCATTGACCCGTGGCTGCCTGACGCGTATTGAGAAAAGCAGCTAAGCAGTATCATACCTTGTGTTGCCCTTTCAATGAACCAGCTTATTGCCTCACTTATATCCTAGCCTATACCCACAGCATAGACTACAGCTATTTTACTCGCTCTTACTTTCTTTCTTATCTCTTTTTTCTCTTTTTTTCTTAAATCCCTTTCCCTTTCTTTTGCGCATACACCGCCACAATGCACACACATAGACGCACAGATGCACAAACACGCACACACACAGAATCACACTTTTTGCCTCATAATGTCCCTTCACTGAACTCTCTGACCTTTAAACCCGTGAACGCACATAATTCACCCTAGCATTCACACACGCACTTAAGCACATACACATACCTCCACACACACAGACACACCGCCAGACAAACACTCTCCTCCATACAAACACACACATCTCCAAACACACACACATCCATATAAACGCACACCTCCTTACACACATCCCCACACACAAACCTCCATGCACACACGCACACACGCATGCCCGGACGCACGCACGCACGACATGAAAGGACAGCTCAACCAACTCCCACACATCAAGTTCCATCCCGTATTGACTGATGAAAGCCCCGAGGACCACCGCCACCATTTGCCTGTATTCTTTATCCGTCTTCAGCCCATGTCTCAACACCCACAGGACACACACAGGACATTTGTTCATCTGATATGCACGTGACGCACACACTTCCCACACAAGCACACTTGGAAAAGGATCCTCCACTAAGCACGGTGCTGCTTCCTTCCCTCGTTCAGGGCCTTGTATTCACTGAAGCAATTTGATCTGCTGATCCTCTCCATCTTGTCCTGTTTGTGATGGAGACCGACTTCATCACCCCTAGCGGTCTTCTTCTCCCCAGCGGTGGCATTGATATTATTTATAATGTTATCATTTTGGGCAAACATTGATGTTATCACAATAAGGCCATCAGGAACTATTGCAAATCCAAACTACCGGGAAATCTGAAAATATCAGGCAGAAAATGCAACCTAAAATTATTGATTTGATGGCTTGGTATGGTTAAATAGTTAATTCACTTGCACCTACTTGGTAATGCCATCTGTAATTGTATAATTAGCTGTGTGCTGTTGTGAAGACACCATAGCATGCATATTTAGCTTAACAACCACTATTCCTGTGTTAATATCCTGAGTCGTTCATGTTGGCATAAACAAACATGAACGTATCTACCGGAGGAATCTGAGCCGCGGGTTTATTGGTGGTTGTTTTTCATCACCGAGACATTACTGATGAATTGGTATTTTTCCAGTGGCATCCCTGGCAGAAGCGCAGGCATTTTAATTGAACCACAGACTCTAGTTTGTTTTCCAACTCAAAAGGCTGCTGTGTTAAGACTGGACAAAGTGGAAATTGTTGCCACATTAACTTGTTGTTTTCAGATTTTGCCCACTCCTTTGTGCCGAAATTGTATTTGAAATTGGGTCTATAAAGCCTTATGCGACTTTATTAAATAAGCAAGATAAATACTATTTGCATCACACTAAATCAAATTCAAGCAATATCCTGAATCATAATTTGTAGGTTCTATTAAATACCACTGTCATCCAGCAATTTTCTGCTTGTAACTTGTGTGTGTTTATCTCCAAAACATAAGCATTCGGGGAAACGGTTTAAATAATGTGATATGATAACCCATGGAATTGCCTTACCTTCTATAGTTTCAATGAGGATGACCACAGTTGTCCATCAAAGGCTGGACAAGCCTCACATAATTGTTGAAAAAAGTCTGAAAAAAATCAGTGTAGTCATCGTAGGATCGTTTTTTTAAATTGTGGACCAAGCATGCCTATTCATTAGTGATGTTAGTCTTCAGAGGACAAAAGACAGTGACTGTTGGTGAAAAACAAGATCAGGATTTTATACAGCTATTATGGCCCAGATAAAGCTAGCATTGTTCCTTAATCCCCCCTTTTATCTCTGCCCAACATCTTCTGCATAGACCAGTTTCCGTTTGATTTATAGGATGAAAAACGAATTTCATCCATCTTTATTGTACATTTTGTACAGTTAGATTTAGCAAATGTTGTTTTTTTCTATGCTGTGGCAGCAGGAAAAAACAACGCAGTCAATCAAAATAGCACCCCTGCCTGATTCGCTGCTTAATCTTTTCCCGCTCTTTCTTTCCTCCTGCTTTCTTTGGTCCCGTGACACATCAGGATGTATTCAGCGGGTCACTTTTCCTTTACCAGGTGCAATTGTGTCTGTGCGTGGACACGATACATGTATTCGTATTGAACCAAATCGGTACGGACGTCACTATTCGAGCCGTAACTGAGCTGCCCGAACCGCACCTTCACTACTCCACCAAGCCGCCCCGAACCGACCCGCACCCTCCGGTGGAAATGCGCTAATTCAGCGTACTTTGCAGTTTCATAAATATGACATGCTGCATTTTCAGTTATAATACTGATTGTCTTATTTTGCTTAAAAGTCACGGATGGACACTGGAGATGATGTGGGGTACTTATTGTTTACTGTTTACAGCTTAGATTACACAGTTCAGGCTGTTGCAGCTAGCTCAGGGGAGAGACTCTATGACACTAGGTGGTGCAACCTGAGACATGCACAATAAAAGAGAATTGCATTTTTCGTGTTTTCATTTCCCTTCATTGTACCGAACTCGTACCGAACCGTGATGTCTGAACCGAGGTATAAACCGAACCGTGACTTCACTTTACCGTTACCCCCCTAGTGGACACTGGAGTGCCAGCAAACTGTTGCATCACACGATGTGATGATGTGTTGTAGAACTGCGTTTTAAGGGGTAGGTTACCACAAACAAAGGTTACGTGGACGGACACAGAGATATGCTAGTTATGTTTCTCGTTTGCCTTGAGGTTTCTGGGCTGCTAGACCATATCTTGTTTTGAGCTACACTACCATAATAATAGGTCACATCTCGTACTAAAGGTATGACTTAGTATGCTCTTTGATAGGCACAGCGTTCATGCTATTAACCAGTATCTATTTTATACACTTGATTTTACTATCAGAACATGGTACAGTGTTCACCACGTCAACTTGTTTTTGTATTGTTTCTATGGTTGCATTCATAATGCAGGTTTTTATGCTGGCTTATTACATTTCTGTGCGCTGGGTTACCTGCATACAAGGGCGTAGGAACCGGGGGGGACGGAGGGGACGTGTCCCCTCCAATATTGCAGACAGGCGCATTTGTCCCACCTAAAAATTATACCGGGGGGAGAAAAATACTTTATTTTATTTTGAAAGCGCAACACAGCGTCTTGTCACCGCTTCTTATTCTAAAAAACTTGATGATTGAGCAATTAAAGAATTGATTTGATATTTATCAGTTCATTACTGCCATTCAAAATGTGTTTTCCTTTACATTTACAAATGTATCTTTTTAGTAGAATAAAATATATGTGTGAATTTTTTCAGTGTAGTTAATTTATGACATATTTCTGTTCAAAGCATTAACTAATTAATCTATCAGGTTTCCGATATGTGTCCCACCCAATGTTAAACTCATTCCTACGCCCCTGCCTGCATTTTCAGCATTCTGTTGTAAAACCTGTCTTTTTTTTTTTATTAAAGAAAATAAAAGGTTTATGAAAAGAGGTCACGCTCAGTTTGTCTGTAATGCTCTCTATCACAATTGCAGTCTGAAAGTGCTTAAGATTTCATTCAGATATATTGACAGCTCATAAACCCACCATAGCCCAACCGAAGAACAAGGGGAGAGAAACCACGCTGTGGGGTAGTATTGAGAGATCCTTCCAGGTATAGATGGGAGTGTGGTAGTCTGGGAACCACAGAAATCTGGGAGCGCTCAACCATTCAGTTAATATGGGGCGGGTTAAATACGATGAGTGGGAACGGCCTGTGGGAGCATAGGCATTACCATAAATAACCTAGATGGCTGCCGCTGATTCGTCGTAGGTCCATCGAATCGTCTTCTCTGTCCTCTCAATTAATTGCTTATTAAAATTAATTGCAATTGTGGCCCCTTCTATTTACTAATGGTACAAGATTGCAATTGTTCTACAAAAAGAAAAAGACAAAACTTATCATCACAAATAAGTCACATTTTGTACATGCATTTTGCGTCACATTTAATTCAAATGAAAAACCATTACAACTCGGCAATCTCCTTATTATAAAAGTTTGCTAATATACCGTAGGCCCCACAGATATTAATTGAATCGGTTCTGATGATCACAATCATCCTCATCGTACAGCAGGCCTATTACACACCAAACCATTCTCTCTGATCTGTAGAGGTGCTAGATGCAACAGGGCCGTGCAATGTGCCAGCGGTGGGATGAGAGAAAGGAGTTACCTTTTTCAGTCGGCTAATAATAATGTCATTCACAAGCGTTGTTTAGCGCTGTGTGTAAGTGTGCCTCCACTGCCTTTCATCATGGCAGGGTGCTGCTTGCTTAATAATGGTTGTACTCCAGTGATCGGCCATTAACCGTTCTAGTGAATATAGAGTAACACATTCACGAGAGAGAGAGAGAGAGAGAAAATATGTACACTAATGTGCCACACGTTATGTATTTGAGTGTATTACATGGGGGGGGGGGGGGGGATTATGGAAGATGGCTGCGTTTTGACAAGCCATCACAAAGAAAAATAAAGATATTTTCCTGTAGGCGGCTTTTTTGAAGTAACTCTCTGAAATGGCGTATACAAGTCAAATTCCCAGAGTGAAACATAAAAACCCCGGTGTTGAGCCAGACAGAGAGAGACATTGTTCATGACTGTTTGCAGCAGGCAGCAACAAGCGGTCTCCCACAACACGTACATCAAGTGATGTTTGCCTGATAGAGAACGTGCTTCTCCTCCATACGGATGTGTTGCTCACAGGGAGCTCAATGTCACAAGACACGACCTAACTGCTAATGTAACAATAGCACCTATATGAACCCACATTCAGCACAGATCCACTTTCTCGTCGATTTATTAAGCTTACCTCCAGCTCCTCAATTTCCAATGCAACCCTCTCTTTCCGCACTCATTGATGCCTTCTCTTTTCTGGACTGTGGAGTTGCACTGTTTTGATTAGTGGTGTGAAAAACGTACGTTCTAGAGGTATAGCAAGAGTTTTTTCAGCCCTTTGTAACCTGGTAACTAAGGGATTAATCAGTTGGGTTTTTAAACAGTGCTGGCAATTTGGTATGAGTAATTATTTTGATGTCGATGTAAACTCAATTACCATCCTGAAATAAGTAATAGTGTGGGAGACATACTGTTTTCACAAGGGATTTGAGGTATCAGAATCATGTGTTCCTGTTATTGGTGCTGTAACAACTCGGCAGCAATTTTTCAATTTAATTCTAATTTAATCAAATCTATTCTAAATTAACGGCACACGTTTTTTTTTTGTCATATAAACCTACCTCAAAAACTTTAGCATTCATTTTTTTCCTCAATCTTTTTGATAATTACTGAGATAATAAAACACTAATAAATTGCAGCGACAGATTGAGATTGCAAGAGACGAGGACCCCATTCCTGAATGTGTTTACTTCAAATCCTATGCCATCCTGGAGGCATTCAGGACCATATAACGTAATTATCAAAAAGTAATTATCCAAAAAAGGAATGAATATAGAAGTATACTCCTGATACTGCGGTTCTTCCTTATTGCCCCACCTCCCCTTCGTTCCTCTTTATTTAATCCCCCCCCCCCCCGGTGATTTACCTAACCTCTATTTATTCAACATTAACAAATCTGGTTATCATGACCCCTCCACTACAAGCCTCCTAATGCCACCCTGTCTGTTACTCAACCCCTCCCTCTGTCCCTCCCTCAGTCACTCCATCTCTGCACACAACCCCGCCATGGCACAAAAACGCACACATGTACACACACATGAACGTTGGTTGGCTGTTGACTTATGGGATGCCAAGGGAAAGTGAAGGATGGCATCTTTCACAAGGGGGTGGCGTGCGTGCGTGCGTGCGTGCGTGCGTGCGTCTGTGTGCGGAACATACGTGTGTGTTGGGGAGCACTGCCCCAGCTTCACTGTTCCGCACCAGTGCAGCCTTTCTTGGCCATGACCATGTGACAGGTGGCAGGTGGCTGACAGGTAGAGGGAGCGTGTGTGTGTGTCTTTGTCCAGTGTGTGTGGGTATGTGTGACCGTATATATCTGTGCTTAGAGCTGCTTCTATTTTACAATAGACAAAGGATTACCCATATTGTTGGTGGTGGATGTAATACTGTGTGATTCTTTTGTGTGTGTGCACGTGTGCGTGCGTGCCTCTGTGGTTGTGAAAGGCAACAGTTGTGCTGCATAAAATACAGCAACACAACCTCAAGCTATACATAGAGCTTGAATTAGGAATTGTAAATGTCAGAAGGTAAGGTCACCACTGATTTGTATGTGAGAGACGGAGTGCACTGTGTTCTATTTATACATATCTGGTTACTATAGGCATGATGGTCCTCCATGCACAGGGTTTTGAGCCATTTAACATGTGGACTTTTCCACAAATATTGTGGAAATACGATATTTGTCACTGTCAATCGATAGATCTACAAATGGAAATTAATAAATAAAGAAATGTGATGTCAGATTCTTTAAATGTAAACAATCCATTCCTTCAGATGCTCTATGCTTTCAAGATCTGCTGTAGAAACCCACAGCCTTGCTTGTCTTTCGTGTTTCGAATGGCCCACGATTAAGATGGTCTGAATTGATTTGTATATTTACCACATTGCATATGAAGAATAAAAGAAGAACGTCTCTCGCCAATGAATGATAAAGGTTAACACAGCACCATACTTTGTCTTAAGTTATTCAAATTAATTCGCTCAACACACAGCAGCTAATCATGTGCTAATGGTGATTGAAAGGGTATATTTTAAAGTGGAGGGAAGAAATTGTTGGAATTGATAAATGAAAATGTTTTCGCACAATATTTGCAAACATTTTATTATAGGATGATTTATGTATATTGTCAGCCTGAAGTGGATTGAAAAGCAGGTAGAACAATCTCCAGGGTTACGGTTTACTGTTAAGACCATATCAACGTTAACAATACTGTGAGTAAGAGATATGTCGTTTTTTTATTGTTATAACAATAGTTGGAATGTATCAACTAGTTAAATGGAATTAAACCTCACTTTATTTGCACTAAATAATTTCTGCAAGCACTTTGACATAACTTTGAGCGCTGTTTACGAAGGAAGTTTAGAAATAAAGTCTATTATTATTATGGTTATGTTTTAAGGCATGTGGCTCAGGAGATTCCCTTAAAATAATCTTGTGGTGAGGATAATGGTAATTAGTTGGGTCTATTTCGTACCATTTATTTCATGCATAAATAACACCAATCCCATTAGTTGCATGTTTTGAGGATATCTTTCCAAGCTCAAAAGCTAGTCCATTGTCCTGCATCTGTTTTCTATTTTAACGATGGATGCAATTATGTATTGTGTGTAGGCGGATACATGATGCTAATTCCACATCCTTCTGCTATGTTTTGAGCTGCCAAGACACACACGCACGCACACACACACACACACACACACACACACACACACACACACACACACACACACACACACACACACACACACACACACACTCTCTGCTATGTTCTATTTGATTATTTATTTATTTATACATAGCTATCAACTGTGTCATTAACTGTAATGATATTTCTATTCAAACTGTCTACCCACATAAACATGGTCCATTCAACAGACTGCAAAATACATGTCACTATGAGAGGGATCAGCTCCATGGCTAAATATTGATCCAACTTGGTTGCCTAATAGCTGATTATTGGATCATTGATTTTTGTTTTATTTTGGTTCTGCAACATTGACCTTTCATCTCAAACTCCCCCTCTGTCGTTTTTTCTCTGTAAAACATATATTTACTAGGACCCTGTCATTGATTTTAATGCCCATTGTACAACCTGCTGATTTCACAATGGATCTTTATAGAAAAACGGCTATGAATTTATTCAACAAAAAATTGAATGACCTCGTGGCACGGTAGGCACCTTTAACATGGTGAGTAAAACACACATATCCCTATTTGACATACAGTCTGTAGGCCACGACGGAGCTCATGATTTCAATGACGCATATGGAACGCTTTGTAGTTCACACAACTTGTGAGTTCACACAACTTCCGCAATACCCCTATCTGCATGAAATGCTCTGCAATGTCATCCCCTGTCCATTGTTTCGGTATTACTTCCTGAAATATAGTCGGTAAACACATAAATTGTCATCGTACGTCATCTTCTGTCACCATCAGCCTGATGCCCGGGACGTAGTAAAGCATGTTGTGTTTTTTCTCTGTCACAATCCATAATCAATCAGCCTTTTTTCAGGGTTTGATGGATGAGGGCTTTTAAAGCCCGCCATGAGCGCAACGCTTTCTCCCACTCCACCTATCAGCAAGCTTGAGTGAACCTCACCTCTGAAGTTTAAATCTGTCGTTTCGGAGCTGGAAACATCCCCACAGTGCCAGGTAGCGCTTACTCAAATCTGACTCGGGGTTTCAGGGTTTATGTTGTATGTCTAACTCGCCGTCAATAGTTACATTACCCTCCATTGACTCGTATCTGTTTTAAGTGGCTGTGTTGTGATGGCATGACGTTTAACGATAATTGATAAGTAAATAGAATTAATCTTTCTGTAGCTTGATGCGCGATGGGAGTACTCGTGTTGATTTTGATAACGTGAGACACTAAAGTGACAAGAAAAACAATGGATTTCTCAAGATAACAAGATAAATGTTCTTTGTTTACTCGTGAGTTCATCCTGCTGCTTAATCTTTCTCAGTCAGGGGCCTGGCTATCTGACATCTGGGCACAAGCCAGAAGGCCTGATTTGATTGTTGGTCCGCCTAGGCAGCTCAAAACGTAACAACATCAAACAAGAAAAATATATATGTTTTTGCCGCGTTATTGACCTGTTTGATTTGGGCCAGCCCACTCTTCACCCGGCCCCCACCCACACCATTATCAATAAATACTCGACAGAAGACATGTAGGATTAATAGCATCGCTGTTGCCATAAAAACTCACATAACATTATAAAATAGGGCTGCTAAAAGCATTGCTAGACTATGTGTGTTAGGACGTGTGGTAAAAGTATCTTAACAGATGATATAGCCTACTTGCTGTATACGTTATTAAATGTTCTTTTAGACTGGCTATATTTATTCATCAGTCTCGTTGATATATTTATATATATTCTTTATCCCTAATAAAAAGCAATTTAGGATAGCATGCTTTTCTCCATGATAATGAAAAAATCCATGACCTTATTATGAGATTCGACCAACTCTACCAACAATTGATTGGTCGATTGGGAAAAAACATTACATGCACTGTTAACTCTATTTTAACGTAATCACACAGCAGACGAGCCACCGGAGCGCCAGGGCAACATCACGGAGCAGACGGACAACAACGTGGTATGATTAGATTCTAGGTTTTGTTCAGGGTTTATTATAATGGGTCCCTATGGATGCCGATGCTACGTGCCAATTCTGATATGTTCAAATTCAAAGCTAGTGAGCGTATAACACCCAAGTTGGCGGAGCACAGCAAAGAATAAATGACTTATGCCGAACACTTTTAGATGATATTCCTGAATACTTTTTTGCCATCTGTTTTTAAAAAATTGCTTGAACACCGACCACGGACCAGTCTGGCGACAAGTGCATTTTCAGTAAGTAATGATTAGCAGTCTTCCTTAAGTTGGGTGACCTCCCTGTAAAATCCTTAACTACGGGAGCCTGGAATATATAAATAAAAAATGTTATTTATAACACAATGCAGCCTATCACTCAAAAATAAAAGAAATCAGTCTGCATTTGTCCCTTCCATCCCTGAAAGAATGGAATGAGAAGCCTTTTCCCTTATGAAAGGAACGGCAGCGAGTGTACGACCAATGAGAATTTGGTCGAAAGAGTGCATATCGACCAATCGACCAGAACTTGACAGCCCTTGACTTTATGAGAAAACATTCTTTCTTCTTTGAATAAATTCATAATCCATCAGTGGCTTTCATAGATGAAGTAGTAATTTAAATGAAGCCACTTGTTTTCTTGAACCCTTGTTTTAATAATAATAATTATAATGCATTTTTATTTATATAGTGCTTTTTCTAGGTACTCAAAGACACTTTTCAACAAGGCAAAATAACTAAACAAACGTTCAATATAAAGGTCATATTAAAACATTTAAAAGCATACAAATGAGGGACAGAAGGAGGGACTGAGAGGTGAAGAGAGTTAACTGTGTTGAAAGCCATTTTGAATTCTGTGTTTTGAGTGATGTTTTAAAAGAGAGGAGAGGGGCGGGCAAAATCACAGATTCCCACAGTATACCTCTCGTAAATCTTTGTCCACAGCAGAGAGTCAAATGCATGTTCATTCTTTCAGCTCTCCGACCGGTCGTCTCTCGCCTCCATTCTCCGCCTCTGCATTCCTTTGTGCCGCATCGCACCTTCATCCCATAATTCACTTGTTTCCTTCACAACTAAATCCCTTCCTCCTCCTGTCTGCTCTCTTATCCTGTCTTGTTCTACTCTGAGGTCTCTGGTGTCTGAGGCGGTTTGCCTTTCTGGGTTTGGCTAAGGCCGGGTCTTTCTGTTGGCTTTACGTCCACTCACTCACTTTCAGTTTAAAGCTTCTGTTTCTTCTCTTTTTGTGTCTGCGTCAAAATTTTTCTGACCAACAATGTTTGGCCCTACTCCACCAAACCTAAGGCGGAAAACATGTCACTGCTTGTTGTTAAAGAATCAACCATGCAACGTAACCATATAATTATCCACGCTATCGTCTACCAAATGATCCAAGATAATTACACTACTTTTGAGTAATAAGAGTGTGGGAAGACACATTTCAGAAATGGTGAGCTTGCATTGTTATTAACCAAGTTCTTTACTTACCAGCCGTTTCAGATAAATGAGCCCCACAGATGTCAAACTGTACAGAGATTTTTTTTTGTTGTGAAATACAATTTTATATGCTCTGATAAGTTAAACAAAGTAAATTCTAAAGCAAATATTAAGTGTTTTTTTGAGACAATACTAGAGCAATGCATTGTTGGGCCACAGATGGTGCTGCAGGGCATACTAGGGGCTGATACACAAGTCAAGGTGGTACATAAGATGGGATAAAAATGATCCTGAAAGAGTCCCGTTTGCAGCTATGGTTCCCCTGCAGGGATCCCAAGCAGTGGAGCGTCTTTGTGGAGGGAGATTACTGGTCCAGTGTAGCAAAGGGACTTAGGGTACAAACAGAGAGAGTCCTTCTCCCTGGTGGATGGCCGCCACTCTTTCTTCCTTGCCCTTCTGTCCTTTTCTTTTGGGAGGCCTTCTGTTGTCCAACATAAATCCAGCAGCTCCCCTCTGTCTGCAATAACACAGTTTATATACTGGATACCCATTGCACTACCAGTCGCGAGCAAGCTTCAGGTGCGGCTGAAGGTGTGTTTAATAGTCCACTCGGAACAGGCGGGTGCAAGGTCTCAGTTTCACCTGGTAATCGAGCATGCTAAAAAACAAGACAGAAGCGTCACATGCATGGCATGAAACAAAGTTGAGATAAAAAATGTGTCAGGCTACCTGACCCACTAGACAATTCCAATTTGACAATTCAAATTTTGTGAATTGTCTGATGCCCGTATGTATACGTATGTACATACATACGTATTAAAAGATTAGCCGCGCCAAGGGCCTATTACTCCCAACAGTTGAATGCCTTGAACAGGTCCTAGAACCATGTTCCCGTAATGTAATACTAACAGTATTTTGGACTGCCAAACCCTACTGTAAACATACTGTCAGAGGTTGAGGGGTGTGTGTATATGAACACATACATATACACACACCTGCTACACATACACATGATAGACACACACACGGGATACAATCGGGTGCAACCGTCCCTGGTGAGCCAGACAGCATCTTAGACCAGCATAATAGAGGATGACAGCTTTGTGGAGGAGGAGACGTGTTTGTGTGTGTGTGTGTGTGTGTGTGTGTGTGTGTGCGCTTTACTCATCTATTCCCGTCCTCATAATTGTACAGGCATGGCTCTCTTCCTGGTTTGATTCCGGAGAACAGTACAGACACTCACACACAGAGTAAACAAACAAACAAGCCGAGGCACGGTTAGAACAAACCGACCCCCGCAGTGCCCTAAGCCTTCCGGATCGATCGTCAGGAGCCTGAGTGTAATGCAATAAAAAAGAAAAACTCCTCACCTCCCAGAGGTGGGAGTGGCGAGGCGACGCAGCAATCTCCCGATCAGAGGACGGCTCACTGCGCGCACACCCAGCGCATGTGAGCACAAACGTGTATCGATCCACATCTCCACTGGAAACACCCTGTGGCATCGGCGAGCAGCTCAACCGGTGAGGCTAGTGTGTCAAAGGAAAGAAGAACCTACGGATTAGGTCCCAGATGAATGATGGAGTGATTGATCGGCGGTGCGGCTCTCGTGAAGGCGCTCCGTTGGAATAATTCGGGCTTGCCGGTTAAATATGGTGTCACTCACTAGACTTCAATGGAGGAGTCGGGAGACGGGGGGGAGACGGGGACTGGGGGGAAAGCGACTCGATGTTGAGAAAGTGTGACAGTTACGTATCAGTTAGTCTCTGTTGGCTGCTGGTTTTCCTGTCTTTGTGTTTTATCTAACTCATTTGTATCAGGCAATCGGGTCAAATATTAAAGATTAGTCGAGCGATGTAAGCAACTGCCTTGCGGTGTCTCTTTTATTGGGAATAGTGTGTGTTTGTGTGTGTGTGTGCGTGTGTATCGAACATAATATTGGCAGTGCAATCAAAGCTCCGGGCATCACTTCCTTTGTGTCAAAGGGATCGTGTGCAGCAATACAGATCGTTAGCCCAGAAGGGCTCTTCTCATTGAATCCCCTTCATTCTACAGTGTGAGGACATTAACTGCCACGTCGTTAACACAAAAGATATGGCTGCAACCACCATGACAACGCAAAATCAATGCAAAATCCCCTCTTTCAACGGTTTCCCCTCCCACGTGCTTGCTGTTCAGCGATGCCTATGCGGTGCATGATGTGGGCAGCAGCTAACGGAAGATCAGGGGGGGTTGGCTGGTTGACCGTTAACACAATAACCTATGCATTATGGGTGGGTTGTACTTCTGCGCCGATGTAGCCCACCAGAGGTACACGTCGATGCACTGTTGTGTTTGTCCACTAATTAGGAAAAGCTGGCGATCTGGTGGGAAGATGTTCAACACGTTTGCAAAAGACCTCGACTTGTCCGTTTTTAATCTGCTCCTTTTTTTGGTTTTCACCACCAGTCAGAAGTAAAACTGAAAACAGCAAGACACAGTAGTTGTAGTCGTTGTATGTAGGGGATGCTTCCATCCCCTACATAGCATTCCTCTTAAGTCTGTTTCAGCCTGGATGGCGCCGCAATGGTCTAACCCCTTTTGATGTCTTATGAATTCAAACACCACCACTCATCATCTTGAACGAGCGCATATTCTTGTAGGGGGGAGGGGTTAAGTAAGCCGCTTTTATATTTCACAATGCATATTCATCTTGCTGATCGAGGTTCAAGGGTTGAGGCATTAGCACAACGTTAGCCGTTTAATATCGCTTATCGCGCGGTGCTTATTATGCGGCTCAGAGTGTGCGTGTGCACGGCTCATGTCGGCAAGGCAGGAACATTTTTAATCCCCGCAGCTTCGCCACAGCGTTTCACTTTCCCAGCCTTTTTTGTGTGTCTTTTGTTGTTGATGTTTGGATCCAACGTGTGCATGGCAAATAGGATCAGGTTTGCATGTGTCAATCACAACCGTGACTGTCACACTGCTGAAAACCGCAAGCTAACTTGCGAACAGGGCTGTGGTTTGGGTGGTGTGTGGTCTAGCGCAAACGCACACAAATACATATGTGTGTTCACACACACACACACACACACACACACACACACACACAATCAGTATCTCCAAGAACACATTCTTCAATTGAAGAGATTTATGCAAGCAAATTCCCCAAACGCAACACTGACATTCAGGGACAGTGTTGGACGACATTGCCGACATGGTCAGGTCAAAAGTTGAACACATTCATTCCTTGTCACTTGCTACTGTGCCAGTGTGTCAAAAAGTTAACATTGTGAATGTCAAATGATTTGGAAGTGCTTTAAAAAAAAGACAAAGAAAAGCTGGTATTTGTATTATTTCTTTCAAGGGGATGTTTTTTTTGGTGAGGGTGAGTGGGTGTAGACAACAGGATGAACTGAGTGACACTAACAAGGCATATGGGACAGAGCCAGCAGGTCTTGTCACCGTAAGGTGAAAGGGGGACAGGGTGAGCTGGACCTTTGAGTCTCACACTCTGGGTCAATTACCCCTAGACTGCCCGTAATATACCGTGAGCGATGGAAATGACACGACTCTGTATTTGCTACAAAATCATGTGAGTGTGCGGAGCTATGTGTGTGTCAATTTCTGAGGGGTTGGGAGTTGTGTGTGTGCATGCATGCTTGTGCGTGTGTGTGTGTGTGTGTGTGTGTGTGTGTGTGTGTGTGTGTGTGTGTGTGTGTGTTTTGACAGACATGACAGACGGACAGTGGTTGGGTTATTGTTATTTGTGTGTTTGTGCATGTACACAACTTTGAGTGTGTGTGTGCATGCGGATGTGCTCCATGTTAACCACTCAAAACGCTGACAGCTTCTCCATCAGCAGACAACAGCTGGCCTCTTCCTCTACAGCCGAGCTGCCCACTGGACACACAAACACAAGCCTTACGGCACACCCTTTTGCTTCCATTGAGACTCGCCATGTGTCATGACTTTGCCTTTGTCTAGCAGACTTGGTGGCAATTGATATCCTTAAAACAAAAGAATGTTTGTTTGAATTTCATTAAATCTGTTTTACAATCTTAGATCAACAAGTCAGACGGCGCTGAAAAACACGTAGTGTCTGACTGGGCAACCCCACTCCTTCCCCGACTAGATGGAGGAACAGGAAGAGGAAGTTGTTTCATTCGCTGGTCGCTGACTAGGGGATTCTTGCGATGCTACAGGCATCCGTTTATGAAAAAAAAAAAAAGGAATCAGAAATCCGAGCTCCGTTCAACCATTCAAAATGTTCACAAAAGAGGATTGGGGAAAAATATATTGTCCGGCTTCTTCCTCTCTCTCTCTTTCTCTCTGTCTCTGTCTCTGTCTATCTCTCTCTCACTCTCCCTGTCTCTTTGTTGCTCTCTCGTCATGGCAACTGATGGACTGATCCGCAGTCCATACAGGCAAGATGGCCAGAATGAGCCTCCAAATGAGTATCCTCATTTGCAGTAGTGACCCAGCTCCCATTCACACTCTGCCACCAAATAAGCTGCTTTGATGGTCCCTGCTGAACCCTTAGGAATGCGTTTGTATTTGTTTTGCAGCTTTTTTCTCCTCTGTGTGTGTGTGTGTGTGTGTGTGTGTGTGTGTGTGTGTGTGTGTGTGTGTGTGTATGTGAGGATGAGAGGGTGTGTGTAAAAAGTGCCTGCAGTGAATAAGTATCTTCAATACAAATTTGGCCAGGTGTTACAATCCATTGCATATCTGCCCTCTAGATCAATGCACGGACACGCACGCAGGCAGGCAGGCAGGCATGCACACATATGCAGGCACGCACACACATGCACTAAAATACTGACTTTCTTTCTGTCTTTATCTCTTTTTCTCTCAGTTTATTGCTGCATCGAGTTCTCTTTCTTCTCTCAAACATGATGGTGTTAACCGGGCGATATGGGCGAGAGAACCATGTGTTGCTGTACAGCTGTTTGTGTATACTATATTTAGTGTCATAACAACCTTAGCACATGGCTTACAAGCAACGAATGTCGTCGCCATGGATACCCCAGGTCACAGCTTACAGGAATGCACTTGTGAAAGATGCAATAATTGCCTGACAATCCTGTGTTATCCCTTGACAGGTTTTTTTCGGTCACATCTCTGAACGAATACTACAAATCAAATGGGGTACTGTTTTAATCAAAATGCAATGTGGAAAATATTAATTATGTACCACTGCCCCCCACTAAATTCAGATAAAGTGTAACTGGTGGCAGGTAAAATGGTGATAACTATGGTGTTAATGTTTATTTAATTATAAAATGAATGAAATGCTGCACTTCAAAATATATCGTTAAAACAAGATTTAGTGAAAACGAAAAGTAACATGTATTTCCCATGGGACATGGAATGAATGCAAAACTATTCTTGTAGTTAACGTCTTTATCTCTGGAACTGGCAACTTCAATGTTGGCTGCTTCGGTTAACACGTTTACACGTGAAAAATGGATTAATGTATGTGTCACGAAAAATACCTACATAATACGAATGAGAACCATGTTGAAATCAGTACGTCCATACAACTGTATGATCAAATCAATGAACACCGGAGCAGTGCTACATTATACCTATTGTGTTGTAATTTCAGCAAATGTATCCCTTGGAAACGTATGTTTGAGACACATCTCTGAAGGTCATGTCTCGGATTTAAAATATTGACAATCGGGGTGACAACGTCGAAGAAGATCTCTTTAGCAAAGACCAGACCTTTGTGGCTGTCGTCTCTTCCTTTGGAACCCCTTATGCCTTTTAAAACAGCCCACAGTTTCTTCCCTTGGAATGAAGGCTAACTCTAATACCGTCTCGAATAATATAAAGAGATTAGCCCCTGTGACGGCAGGCATCGAGGCGTGAGGCATTCTGATGTGTTTCTATCGATTGTGTTCTGTTTGCAGGACAAAACTGTTTTTTTCCTCCCTCTCCTGGATTGCCGAAGTTAACTAACCTTTTCAGTGAGTCATAACTGTTCCATTAGCGATGTGCAAGGTAGTCATTAGACTCTCGACGGGGAGGCTTTCACAGAGCACCGTGACAGAACATCCGTGAAACAAACTTAGCTATTTCAAATGAAGGAATCTTTAGCCTCACAAGCGTACCGCGAGTAATTACCCGTGGCGGTGTACGCCAAGGAAGCTGACACGAGTCAAGGCAGAACAACAATAAGAGCGTGCATGAACCATTAGCAAGTTTTTTATACTTTTTTTTGTCTGCTCCCTGCAATTTAAAAAAAATAATAATACAGTGCTGTGTAAGACGATATTCAAAGAAGTTGCTGTTAAGGAACCTTTTTAAAGGATGATAAACATTGGGGATCTGACTAATGACCATCTAAGTATAGCTTAATTATTTTTGGTTTTTTATCTATATAAAGAAGATAGCCTTTTCTGGCCAGATGGTACGAATATATGTGGACGGATTGATTGATGACTTAATGCCTACAATCATTAAAACACTGAATAGTGTATTTGTGTTTACCTTTCTTCTTCAGATGACGGGGAAGGAAAATAAAAACGAGATTGAAAAAATGATCATAATGACGTGGAATGCTTTTTCTGGTTAGATTGCGGTCTTGGTGATAGCCTAGTGGTGTTTATTTGATGAGTGGTTGGTTAGGTAATAAAGCCACACACATTCATTGAATGGAACAGTGATTTATTTTAATTCGAGAAATTACTCCACAAAACACAAGGTTAAATCCTCAAGTGAGAAACAGGGTATTGGGAAGTGTCCATGAAGTCAATGTTGGTTTTACAGTTTAAGTAAAAAAAGGCTTTCGCATTAGCTCTTGGCTAGCCTAAATAATGCAATAATCAGAAACTTTATTGGTTGCTGGAGGGAAATTCTTGCTGTTTTCCATAGAAAGGTTACAATTAATTGAGCGTCTTCCCTGGAACATGTTAGCATCCAACATCTTGCTACGGGGTACGTTGCCAATTAAAATAATAAAAAAATTGTTGCTATAAGAAATTTCTCTTACAGTATAGGCGTGCTCCTATGGTACCATAAGGCTAAGCTGTATACCTGCTGATCCATGGTACCATCTCTGTCTAGTTATCTGTCTGTCTGCATCTCAAGCTTTAGATCCAGCTGTGTCTCTAGCTGTCCCTTTACATCAGTGGCTGCCACCAACCCAAACAGTCAATGAGTGTAGAGCACTAGCTGAAGGAAGAAAGTGCATCTTTTGCAAGCAAAAAACTGACACAGGGTTAACGTGTCTTTATAACCTCTTCGATCCCTAATAAACTCAGGTCTCAGATCCGAAAAGTTGCGAAGTCAATTTGGTGTTTGTTTAGGTGTGCTGTTGTTTTTTAACAGGGGCCGGCCCCTCTGTGTTCTGTTCTCACTGTGTGTTGGATGGAAAGGTCAGGGCGTAATCAAGCGGGCTAAACATCCGTCTGCCGCCCACAGACAAAGCAGGTGATCAGCAGTGGGCAAAATGTCAAGCAGGGAGCGAGAGCTGATAGTCGCCTTGGCGGGGGCCCGAGCCCACCGTGAATTAGTCAAGTGTCCGAGGGGTCTCCCATCCCATGTAGTTGTTTTGACAAGGTCACGTGAGGTGCAGCGGAGACATGAAGAGAATAGCGGGAGATAGCACACACACGCGTGGAGGACTTGCCCCCAGGAGGAGTTTAAACAGCGTGCTTGCACGGCTGTCTATTTATGTTAAAGGAGATTGCATGTTTTCTATTATTGAATTTGTCCTAATCTAGTGTGTGTGTGTGTGTGTGTGTGTGTGTGTGTGTGTGTGTGTGTGTGTGTGTGTGTGTCACACAAGATATATGTGTACCTGTATTTGCATCTCGTAGTGTATGCAGGCGGGTGTCATAATTCTGTTGTGTCAAGGCAGAAAGTGTACATCCATTTCCAGGGTTGGCCGTGAAATCTTGCTTGGTGCAGATAAAGTCGCTGGAGTACCACTGCAGGTGGGAAAAAAGTAAATCCCTTCAAGGCAGTGTAGACAGTTCACACGATAATGAATACATATGAGATGTTCAATATTTAAACCCTACAGGAGCATACCTCTAAAGGAATAGTGTGGGCAGGAATGATTTAAAAAAAAACAACAACTAAAATAACTATTTTCCACAAGAAGCAAAAATGACTAATGTGTGTACCGGTGAAAAGGTTTGTGTTTTTATTCATTTTTCTTCTGTTTTATTGAAGGGTGTGCTGGTACACCATATTTAGGTAACACGTTGCTCATAGCAACCAGGGTTGTTTTGAGTGTAAGCCTTCCCTTGTGTGTGGTTGGCTTATTTTTTACAATTCACCTTACTGCAATTGTTTTGTGTGATTTGTGTGTGTTTGGTCTATACTTCACTGCACGTTAAGGTTGCTGGTAATAGTGGGATCGGATTATGTCATATAAGTCAATAACATTGGTTTACCATTTCCCTTTCCTACCTCTGTCTCCCTGCTGCGCTCAAACACCTCTATTTTTATCCAATCAATCACTTGTCCTGGTCTCATCCGTGATGAGACCAGGACAATGTTCATCCGTGATGAGACCAGGTGATGATGAAGTTGATTGGGTGGGGGGAAAGGATGATGAGGAGGAGGATAACAAATCACACACTTGGGGATGAACTCTTTATCTAGAGCTAGACTAATGAACATTCCCTCCAAACCAGTTACAGCAGGTGCTATTGGAAATATGCATCCCTTACACACAGACTGACTGCTCATTCCTGGCCCATCCGTCACAAACGCCTCATTGCGATGTCTCGTTTGTCTTCAAGTCAAACTGACATCCTTCCCGTGAACTTATAGCAAATGCCCGAGTGTCCGCGTATGCAATGTTTATTGTTGAACCTTTGCGAAAGATATCCGTCACTCTCTATCACTCTCCACAGTGGCCATATTGGATCAGATAGGAGACAAACAGTGCATCAAAGGAGAGCGAGTCAAGAGAAAGCCCTCATGGGAGGATCCCTATCGAGTGAAGCTGTGACTATTTTCAGATACACAGGGCCGTTATGATATAATATGTACTAATATATATATATATAGCACACCGATGAGTTATCGGAACTCGCCGTAATTCAAGCTATTGTGTTGAAGTTATTGTTACCCTGGTCGACCTACATTCAAATGATGAATGCTATTGAGAGGTAGAATGACAGCTAAGACAGCTAGACGGATGGACACGTAGATATATATTTACTGTATATAGATGGATGGATAAAGAGATGGATGGCATGATACATGAAACACAGTTACGGCAGATGTATGGACGGTGGGCTAGATGGATGGTACGATACCGTAGGTGGATGGATGGATGCGAGATAGAAGGATCGATAGATATGCAGATGGACAGAAGGATAGATGGGGAGAATGTGGTTGGATCCTAACATCCATTAGAGGATGTAGGTTTCGATGTGAAAGCAAAGGATCCATTATGTCAGCCAGTAGGTAAATGACAGGTAGTTTATAATGCTGGGCCTGTCAGAGCCACACGGAGCACAACTAGAGCATGGAGATGAGAAGGTGTGAAGAAGGCTCTATAAATAGATAAGAGAGAAACAGTATCTCTACATAACGTGGACTTCTGAAAAAGGGGATAGTGTGGGGTTGGGAACCAACTCGGCTTTGCATTATATGCTCAGTTGGAACTCCGTTTTTACTTGTATTTGTGTATCGAGGGCTGGCCGCAGTCGACGCTTGATCCAAGAGGGACGGGTTAAACAGGTGGAGGAAAAGTGTGTGTGTGTCGTGGGAGCACAGAGCCCGCAGGGGGACCTTAACACCACGTAACACGGGTCTGAGTGCGCCTTGCCGCACCGTGGATCATGTTTACACTCCGGCAGCAGATGTCTGCATTTCGATGTGCGACGCGCGCTCTCCTGCATGCTTATCAGCCAGGAATGCTTTTTAATGCCGGGACAGTGGTGCAAGGAGACAGGTCGGTAAAGCCCTTAAGGCTCAGTCACAATAGCAACAACATTATGTTCTGGAAGTTAGGCTTGGCGAGGTCTTGGGCCTTTATTGATTGATGAGTCTCCCGTGTTTATTCCTGTTTCCTGTCTCTCTCCCGGAGCCACTTCCAAGAGAGAGCATGCTGCAGAGCAGTAAGGGAAGTATTCCTCTGCGCATCTTATTGCTAGTTGAGTTTCTTTTTACCCAACAAAGTGTCCATTCTTGGATCACGCTCTCTTTAGCTATTGTTTAACGGGGATGGGAGTGGGTAATATGTCCCCATACATGCCTCACCCACCCCAACCCCGGGGTGTTCAGTACCCTCTTTTACTCTCCTCTCCCGGTAACCCTTTCCCCGGGATGACGGTACCAGAGCACAAAATTGCAAGTTGATTTAACACGCCGGGAAAAAAGGCGAGGACGTTTAATGGCGTATGTTCTCAGTGTGTGAGTTTGTGTGTGTGTGTGTGTGTCCACCTCACCCCAGCGCTCCACGCAATGCCTGCCCGTGGGTGTGTTTTGAGGATTGCTTATTTATTTAGACAAAGTGGTGGCGCAGCCGTTGTCGTGTTCCGATGGGGAATAGCTCAGTGTGGAGGGATTCCTGTCCGGGCCAATACCTTCACACATACATCTTCGGACTCTTCAATCTCCTCTGTTTTGCTACCGGCGGCGGCTGCATCCTAAACTGCTGCGCCCGTGTGTATTATATTTGTGCATACAGTGTGGAGGAACAGAATGTACTCGCTCTTGCTCCGGGGGGGCCTAGGCATGAGGGGGCCCCCGTGCTCGTTGTTGTTTTTTTCTGGTCAGCACACCAAGTGAGCGAGGGAGAGACGGAGATCGAGGGAGATGGAAGGAGAGGGAGTGTGCGTGCAGGGGCAAAGCTTAGCCAACAGAAAGGAGACCAACTTGTTCTCAAATCTTGACCAATGCTTTATTTAAGAGTAGAGCGCCGGGCTTTGCTGGGAAAGCCATTATCCTGCAGATCCTGTCTCTTCTTCACACTTCGTTGCCCCATCCTCTCTCTCTCTCTCTCTCTCTCTCTCTCTCTCTCTCTCTCTCTCTCTCTCTCTCTCTCTCTCTCTCTCTCTTTTCCCGTATCCTATTGGGAGGCTGTTGACGTTCGTTGTTTAGGGCTTAAACATACCACTTGAGGCCTGCTTTGTTTTGCTGTTTATGCTTTTATTCTTCTGAGTATTCCAGGAAGTAAATGGAAAAAGGAAATATTAACATCAATTCAATGTCCACCCCCACAGATAACAATCAACTACTAAAAACAAACGATTTACGATTTAAGTGTTTGTGTGTGTATGTGTGTATCGTCTTGTATCGCAGATGATGTAGAAAACCGTAGGATCCAACTTGGAGGCAGATGTGGTCTGTTGCTCCTGCGATCCAGTTAACCGCTAGCCCTGCCTGTTGCTCGGCCTTGCATCAGGGACATGTCATTAGCCTCTCATTTCTTCACTTCACCACAACAGTTTGTTGCTTTGCACTCCCTGCCAAAGCATGGGTGCACACTGCACACGCACCATCTCTCTTTAGTTATATGCTCGCCTTCTCATGATTTGCAATGACATAAAAGTCACTGCCGCGGGTAACCAAATATACATAAATAATACATAATCATGAGTGTCCTGCTAGGAAATTGTTCTACATTGTTCTATATTTTGTTTACCCTACACTTTTTAAGTGATGATCATAGTCGAAGGACAGTGTTTTATCATTAAGCAATATTGAGTGTCCATAAAATCCAATTCAAATAGTAATTCACAACAAGATTTCAATCAATCTTAGTCCATTTCCATATCTTTCATTGTTTACCTTCTTTAGCTGTTTTTGTGCCATCGTCCAATGTTTGTTTGTAAGTTGAATTACTGACTGCAGGGGGTTGTAGAGTATCATCTGTTATTTTAATACAATCACCTGCTGCCGGTTGCCAACGCAGATATTTTCAATCAAATAATATGAATTATTTATTATTCCAAGTGGGCATAGACGCAAATACATCCAGCCTGAGTTGGAGAATAAAAAAAAGAAAAGATATTCTAAATCAAGTTGCTAAGATGGCGGAATCACTTCATCAGGGCATGATAATATTTAACTAACCTCATTCCCTTCCTCCAGTCCACTGGGGGGACCAGACTGAGCAGGATTCACTTGTCCATTTAATTTAACCCTGAAATTGGTAACTTTAATTATCCAAACAAGTGTCACTGCCGGAGAACTAACCCTGATTGTGTGAAGGGGCACCGGTATTACGCCGTATTAGCTTAATACGGTCTCTAGACTCCCGATGTCTTCCTTCCTTTGTAATGTAGCCGCTGGCTAATGCTCTAGTTATGCAGGCTGTATTTGCTGGGTCATAATTGCTTGGCTAACTGTGTGTTAAACAAATCTGACATGTGTGTATTCACATTGCAGGTGGGGGGTGATGGAAGTGGTCCTGCTTCGGCCTTACCTGTGAGAAATGTCATTAATTAAGTCATTTAAAAGGACTTGAGTTTTCTCAACGGATTGGTTTCATAGGCTTATCTGGATTGCTACATCAAGCTCCTCAGCTTTAGCCACTCAAACATGGAATCAGGGCTGAAGATGATCAGAAGTTTCCCTCTTGCTCATGCAGCACACAACAGGAGATAAGCCGTATCCAACGTGTTCACATGTATTGGAGATACGTTAGCCGAGGGTGGGCGCCTGGGTAGAGCGTGTAGGAGGCAGGACGCAAAAAGTATGCAGCGGATGCCACAGTGTTTTGTTCACAACACATCGATAAAGGTGGATGACGACTTCTCTGTGATGCCTACTCTTTTTGCGGCAATATCAATACTGTGTTTGTCTAGACATATCTGCAATAACAACAGAAGAGCGGAAGGCAGAAATAAGTGGGTAAAAAAATACAGGCAAAATACAGGCAAGAAGACTTTCCCGGATTCACGGCATTTGCATGAAGGAAACGTCATCAACACGTTGGTAGCACACCCACTCGCTCGTTGTGCATTCTCAGACGGCCTTGTTCAATACCAAGTAGGCCAAGGTCGGACTTATGTACTTGGAAGTTTGGACTTGGCTACCAAGTTTGACTCAGGAGTACAAATTCACAAGGACGGAAGGACGCAGTACCTTCTCCATCTGAGCTCGTCTTGGCAATATGATATAAAACACAACCCTTCCCTCTTTTTGTTTTAATGAAAGTCTTTATGAATGTATATATTTTTGGTGTTCCAAGATCTGTAGCCTACATTGAAAGATTGTGGAAGGCTGTTGTGGATGTCAGTGAATGAAGGAAAAACATTCAACTTCAGACATGAGAACATTTGACCAAAAAGCATTACATTTTAACTAACAACTTGAAGTTGTTGCAAAATGCATTCTGGGATACTTGGCAGTCCCAAGTCCACACAGGTCACCTCCCTATGCATCGTCGATTTAAAATGGTCTGAGCAAGACCCCATCTGGGCATTTGGATTGTACTTGGCTAGATGCAGACTTTTGAATGGAACAGGATGTGGGCTGCGACGGATGACGTTTCAAAAGTCCACAAGAACACAAGTACAGACATGAACACTGATTGAGAAAAGGCTGGACTCTCTGATTCTCCAGACTTTAGACTAGGGGCCTGGTAGATTCAACTCCGGAGGGGGGTTTCAGATTTTTTTGTTGACACATAGAGCCCCACCGGGATTATACGGAGAAGTTCCGGCTTTCGTTGGATGTGTGAAACGGCTTTGAGATAACATAACTCAGATCTTTATTATTCTAAGCTCTGCTATGTATTTGCTGTTGGACATAAGATGCAAGTGGTGCTACGTACCATTGGTCTAATGCCTTTAACAACCTCAGAGGGCTGTCACATATTGTTCCCCCCGTCTTTCCTCTGATTGTTGTAATGCTTTGATTGCCATGATCCAAGAGATGGCGCGTGTGGAAAGCCCAACCCACCCCACCACCCTACCACCCCTTGAGGGAGGAAGTGGAAGAGAGGGAGAGAGAGAATAGCCAATTGTCTCGTACGACTCTAATCATTTCAGCGTAAGGTGATCGGACACGCCACCAGTCGGAGGGGAGGGGGAGGATTGACTTAGATGTTTAGTGCCCTTTTTCAGGGTTTTTATCTGGCCGCAATTTGTTTCTTTTTTATGTCCCACTGTTCGTTTTTCAGTCCCTCGTCAAATTCTTCTTTCCTTGGCCGTCGGCCTGAATCTCAATCCATCCACACACACACACACACACACACACACACACACACACACACACACACACACACACACACACACACACACACACACACACAGTCAAGTGTGGCACGTGACGGCCAGGGGAATCGATATTTCCCCCCTCCCTTGCTCCCATGTTTAATTCATCCACTCTCGGAGCAGCTCAGCCCGGCCCTTGTTGTTACCCCCCACTAATGTGTCAATGTATAGGTGTAACACAAGTTGATGGTGTGACAGCGCTCTCTTAGCTCCTGCTACTGCAACTTCTACCACTACAACTTCTACTACAACACACTAAATCAGGGCTCGGCCACCGAGTGGGTCTTGCTGAGTGGCTAAACATAGCGACAGGGCTCATAATTCATCCGTGGGGCAGACCTTGCCCGGCCAGCCCGTTAAAGACAGGGGTTGAAAGTGCCTGTTGGCCGGTGCCCATTTGGGCGGGGGAATGTTGGACGTTTTGTTTCAGAAAAGCGGTTACGGTTGTGTTAAGAAGGTTTTAAAGGATTACATTTTATTCATTTTTACCTAGAATGGCTTTGGCAAAAATGTGCAACGAAAGAAAGAAAATGTGGGACTTTTTTGGGAGGGTTCACATCTAATATGTAATTACCTTTGAAGATGATTAATGTTTATCCCGTTATAGGAAAGAGGGAGGATGTATTGTTTACAGATTTCACATGATTACTTAAAGGCGTAGGAGGGAAATTGGGCAGTCACATTTGCAACCTCAAATCAACCCCCCCCTCCCTAAAATATGAGCTTGCTGTAGGTTGATTCAACTCTAACTATTACAGTAACATACTGTATGTATAGTGGCTTGTAACAACATTAACCATAAACAGTCTTTGACTTCCATATCTGAAGTGAGGTGGTAGCCTATTTCCTGGCAAAATGTGCTATCCTCTGTGTTGCGCTTTCAAAATATAAGGGACATTTGACCATTTTCAATCCCAATTGGTATAGATTTTGGGTGGGACAAATGCAACTCTTTCCTATATTAGGGGGCACTGTTCTGCCTGGTTCTTACTCCAATGTGATTACCTAGGATTACTGCTTGAGTTCTAAAGTTCCATAACAAAAGTTTGAATCACACACTCCACTTATCAGGGAATCGACTAAAAAAGGCTTTGATTCCCCTTGACCATTACAGAGCCACGTTGGAATTGCAAGACAAAAGCAGGACCTCAAGTGTAATTTTTTAACTAATGAGAATATTTCGATTCCTCACCCCTCTCTGAGGAACTGGCCCCTGACCTTCACCATTAATTAGTGCTAGGAGCATGTAGTGGTGAAAGGCGGGTTCTTCACTTCAACCACTTTTGACCTTCTGTGCTCCCATAACAAGCCTGTTTTTTTTTTTGCTGTACCATCAGCGCTCTTGGAATGTATCTTTGCTTTACTTATTCCACCCACTTCAGGATAGAATAAAAATATGTTTTTTAAAAAAGCAGGAAAAGCGGTTATTAAACCTTGCACACGGATCGGTAACAGAGGGATCTGTTTGCCTTTTGTTGCTTGAGTTGCGCCGTCAACGCGTTATAATTAGGGGAGTCCCTTCGGTGTGCGAGGACACAAAGCCGTTATCAATTACACACAGGGAACATAGGAGAGGCCTGCTGTCCTAACAAGGCCTGTTTAATCAAAGCCCCATAGCTGGCGTAGGATAATTATTTCCTGATTTGCTCTAAAGTCTCATGTAATCTCCATTCAGTCTTGCCCCCCTCTGGCCAATCTGCATGCGTGCATTTGGATGTAAATGTGCATACACCTTCACACACACACCTACACACTCACCTACACACACACATACCTACACACACACTTCTTACACTTGCAAGCAAACACACACACACACGCATCTTCTTACACTTGCATGCAAACACAAAGACACGCACCCCTTCCTAAAAACCCGTTGCCCCTTCTGTATTGATCTTCACGGGGAAATTTATGTTTACACATATTGATATAGCGCCGTTTTTTCCCCCAAAGTGTAATGCACCGCTGGACACGCTACCAATGAAATGTCATTCATGCCTCGAAAACAAACCCCAGATTCCATCTCAGGCATGTCCACACATACTCACTTAATTCTCACACGTACTGCCACTTTGTCTCCCTCCCTATTGGCTCTCTACCTTTAGGTCTTTCCTTCCTAGACATAGTCGACAATAGTGGTGCACACGAGAAAATATAAGTGTGTTTGTCTGTGTATGGGTGTGTGCTAATGTTAGCATAGCAATAAATGGCGTGTTCTGTGTGTGAGTATCTGTGCGTGTTGGTGGGTTGGTGGGTGGGTGGGTGTGGACGGGACACTTGTTTGCATGTCTCTATTTAACAGTGTGAAGTCATGTGTTATTTCTAAGTGCTTGGCCACTCCATCTTCTCCATGAAGTGACTATGAATGAGCTCCAAACCGCTCCATGCGGCTTGCACCATATATCTACCTGCAGGGAGTTAAACACGACGTGTCTGTTGGAAAATCAACTCGTCTAGGCAGAAGTGTGCGTGTGTATACGGTGTGTGTCAATTTGGGCAGTGTTGTCTGAGGTGTTATTGTGCTTGTGTTTGTGTGTATGTGGTTGTGCCTGTCTATATATATGTGCACGAGTGTGTGTGCGTGTGTGTGTGTGTGTGCATTTGTGTGTTTGAGAGGCTGTGCAAGTGTGATTCGTTAGATTGTGAATGCATGTGTGTGTCTGTCGGGGCACGTGCATGTGCCTGTTTGTGTGTATTTGTGTGTGTCTGTCGGGGAGCATGCACGTGCCTGTGTGTGTGTGTGTGTGTGTGTGTGTTTGTGTATTTTTGTGTGTGTGTGTCTGCTGTGGAACGTGCACGTGCCTGTGTGTGTGTGTGTCTACCTGTGTGTTTGTGTATGGGGAGGGGTGGTTCAATTGCAGATTGATGTGTTTGTCCCCTCGCGGTGGTTTCCTATCCTTTGTGTGGTGCTGTTGTTTAGACGGCCCGGGCCAGCTGCTAGAGATGGGAATAAATGGCACTGTGTGGAGGCATCCGTTATGTGCTGACACATAACCATTATAAAGCAACCACTCTGTCTCTGTGTACCTGTGCCCCGTGTGTGTGTGTGTGTTACTTGTGTGTACTTATGTATGATGTATTGCTAAATAAAGGTCTGGTTGGTGGATGGTGTGGCACTTTCTGCATGTTTGACAGTGTAGACATGATCCATCTACAACACCTTAAAGAGTTCAGACGTGCCTTGTGCCACACACACACACACACACACACACACACACACTGGCAACACTTGGATGTTTTCTTCATGTCGAAGAAAACCATGAACACAGAAAAAGAATCAATGGTGTCGGGTCTATAAACATCAAACCTCCTTTAGTTTTCTTACAAGCACACCAGCACAGAGCGACGCCACGGCTGCTCCATCCACATGGCTCTGCAGCGTCTCACTTGATCCTGACCTTTTGTGCTCGCTTTCTTTTTGCATTTTTCGTTGTATTTCCTCCCTTGACTTCTTGACCCCCTTCCAGCTGGTTATCGTGATGCGACTCAAGATAAAAGAGCGAATCAGTTGGATTCTAATGACTTTTTCTCTTCGACTGCCTTGTTGTCTATGGACTCGCTGTCTTTTCAAAAGCACCTCCCGTCCATCTCAGAGTATTGTGCTTGGGTTTAAAGGACAATAGGTCTAGGGCATCAATCCATCATAACAGTCTTTCCTGGCTTCACTAAAATATATGTTACCAATGTGATTTGTCAAAACAACTTTAAGGTACTGAGTCTGGGGAAGAATAGTTGGAATGGACAGGTCTGTCACGGATATAAAGAATGGCAATGTACCACGTTCATCTTCTGAAATCAACGTTGTTAAATCAGGTATTTTACAGAATGTCACCAAAGTGCTATATTGTTTACCTTGCTAATGTATATTTATATCGGAACCAAATGTTTTAGCAAAGCCAGGAGGCACGGTATTGACTTTTGAGGAAAAACCCTCACTTGGCTTCCCTTGGTAAAAACATCCTCTAATCTTGCTACATATTAATCCCAACCTTATGAGGGATCAGCCTACGCTCACCGGAGGTGATCAAACCGATACTTCCACCAACCAGCCCGTCTATTTATTATTTCATTATTAACTCTTTGAACCCCACCATAGGTCTAGCCATCAATCTATTCCTCCTCCCCGTCGTGGCCCTGAAGTCATTCCTTTGACCTCTGGAGGGCGTATGCTATATGAGACCTTAGATATAGGCCAGTTTTCATTAACTGTTTAATCCCGCAAAATGGAAACCAGGCGGCATGAGGCTTGTGTGAGGAGGGGAGGGATTGATCTTGGGACGACATTACATTCAGTTGGGATGCGTCGCGGCGGAGACGTTATGAAAAATCATGGGTCTCTCGCTTTACTCTGAGGTAAGCTGTGACCAAAGGGAAATAAATGGCAGATTAACTATGTCCTATTGCTTTTTCTTCTTTTTCTTTTTTTCTTTCTCTCACTCACTCTCTTCAATCCCCCCACACACACACTTATCTCTCTCCCACTTTCCCTTTCTCCAATACTATGCATTTTTGTGCTTTTTTTTACCTCGCGCATAACAAAAACCAACAAAGAATACTTTTACCCAGCTTGGTCACATCTGTGTTCAACAAGAATTTCAAACATTGACCTGAGAGACACCGCCATACTGTGTGTGTGTGTGTGTGTGTGTGGGGGGGGGGGGGGTGTTTCAGCTGCGCAATTCTGAGTAAATAAAAAATAGGTCCCCTACCTGACTCCAATTACATTGGTGAATATGCACAGGTACAGTGTTCACTCTTTTACCTCCCTCCATCCGTGCAGAGGTGGATTGGATGCTTAGTGACTGTTGGAGCCTGGCAGTTACAATTTCAAACGGTATCAACTTATCTTAAAATTATTTAGACTATATATGTATGTGAGGGAGGATCCCTCAGGTCCTTACAGCGTTAAAAGTATTGTGAAACACCTTTTTTGGTACAATGGCCTCCATGTTTGCGAATGATTAGTGCTAGCGGGGATGCTAACTAGAGAGACATTCTGGTCATTGTAATACTTTCTTAGGTTGACATCCTTGGCACAAGCCCAGAACTCACATGGAATAAATATACCAACTGTTACGCGGCTCAGACGTAACAAAGAAACAGTGCAGGAGACAGCACGACAATCCACGTTTTTGGTTTTAATTGCCTGAAAAGCATTAATCAAAACTGGTCTTGACAATCAGCACAAAACACAAATGAAAATTTCCCGCCGCCGTCTCTCGGAGGCCAGGCCCACTTTTATCCGGTTTGGGGGACATGCCCCGTACGCGGGCACACCCCCATCCTGGAACATGCGAGACCAGGCCTATCAGAGCACAGGCAGACAAAACAAGTAGTACACACGCAATGATACTGAAAGGCCAATGTGGCCGTAACACCAACCAATCACCGATATCAACTCTGCCTAGGCCTACAGCTTGCAAAAACACCCATATTTTATGCAACAGAACTTTGTTAGTGGGGAATTTTGTAAATAATTTTCAGCATTCTCAAGTTGGATTGAATTTCAATAACGTTCCATAGCAATAACGGTGAACAAAAAAATGAATCAATAAATACACTAAAAACTTTATTGATGTCCCTTGGGAACTTTCCCGGGAACCGTTGAAAAGCGAGTGACTTGTTTTTTTTCTGCTGAGGCTGAAATACTTTACGATTTGCCTGTAAGCAAAGCGTATACAGCTTTTGGATTTTTATGTCATTTATTTATGTATTTTACTTACTTACGTACAGTACTTTCACAACTAAGCTTGGTGTGCCGGCTCTGATATGGAGGCCCCTGGGAAGAGAAAGGAGAGGGGAGATAAGGGTTTAGCTGAGTAGGACAAGGGTTGTGTGTGTGTGTGTGTGTGTGTGTGTGTGTGTGTGTGTGTGTGTGTGTGTGTGTGTGTGGTAATGGGAATCTTTAGACGGTCCTCAATGTAATAGACACTTTCAACATTCCTCCACTCTCCCCGATGCATTGTTGTTGTCTTGTTTTTTTTCCCCCGCTTTTATTATTGCACATACATTTCTGTTTCTGCAGTTTTATGACCATAGTACACCTTTGCACTCCAAAACAGCAGAACTGTCGACTGGGAAGGATGATGATGGGGATTAATGGTAAGGCATGTCAACATTGGAGAAGCTGAGGCCAAACTGGTTTGCACACTTTTCCGGAAATTGTGCAAAACATTGGAGGGCAAAAATAAAAGCTTTTCTGTGGTGCGACGGGAGCAGGGGAATAAAAGAGATGATTAAGCAAAGTCACAAAACGGACATAGAGAGAGGGAAAGAGCAACGAGGGGGTCTAGTTGGATTACTGTTGCTAGAGGACTCTACGAAGGTGCAACTCATTAGTCAAGCCCGCTGCAATATTGAAATGAATAAGGAAGTGTTCCCAAGTGAGGCCCTTTTTAATACCCATGTCATTTATTAATACACAGATATGAGCCTATGGGTACAGAGAGCCATATAGTGGGTGGAAGAGAGACACACACAGAGAGGACGAGGGAAAGAATGGAAGGAAAAGAGGCAGGAGCGAGAGAGATTGAACCAAGCCCGTAGGAATCAACAATTTCGAATGACAATCCCTAGATGTGAAGGGTGCGTTCCCCCTGCCGAGAAGTCAGTGTAATCTTCATTGCTGCTGACGCACACACTCATACACACACATATACTTGCACATTTACATATGGCCACACAAACACAACCACACACGCACGCACATACTCGCACAAACACATGTAAATGCACATTTACGTGAACATATCATACGGCCACACACACACACACACACATCCCTCACATACACACACACATGCACCCACACATTCACTGTATATAATATAAGGCACCAAGGTTAAAGCCCAAGGTCAGTTTTCCGCCATGCTACATTTTTATCCATAAAATATTGCTTGGAATAATTGCCCTAGGCTTCTTCTATTATTATTTAATAGTTTGCATTGCTCAGAAGGATATTCCTGTAGTGAAACTGTATAATATTATCCGAACATATTACCAGACCTTGTGATACTTCTGTTTGTTTATTTGAGTGATTTGAAGTTCAATTATGGAGCCCGTTCTGTCGTCTCATTCAGTTTTAATCCCAGTGAAACCAGCTATGGTATGGTGCTGTTTGCAAATGCAAACAGAAATTGCTTGTCATACCCAAATAATGTTTGAATGACTCCATGTAAAAAAGGGAATTTGGAGGATTTTATGATATTTTTTTTAAAGGACGATTGCCTCTCCCAACCGAGAGAAACACTGTGTTCTATAGTGTACGGTCTCTGAGCCAGGAAACATGCACGATTAAACCATGGAATACTAAGTTGACTCCAAATAAAAGTTAAATGCATGATCATGAGCCATTTTGCAGATGCTTTTATTCAAAACAACTTTCAGTGAATTACAATGTAAGCCATGAAGTAGCCGGTTTTATGTTTAGTTTCTGTAAACTTTTCTAAATTGTAAACTAAAACGACAGATTGCAGAACTGTTGTTTTTGGAGAAAGTTAAGTTTAGAGATTCAGATGGAGATGTCTAATTTAGCTTGCGCTATTTTTGCAAAGCATGTGTTTAGTGACATGTTTCAAATGACTTGCAGACACGAGATGCCTCCAGGGTCAAACTGTTTGATAGAGAAAATAAGAAGTGTATTTTGTTGTATTTGAGAGAGGGAATTTACAGGAAATGTAAGAGTGAACAAATGCAACCATTACTAAAAGTCATGATGTACTCCTTTGAAATTAATTGGTATCAGAGTTGTAATGCTTATCTCTCTCTCTCGCTCGGTCTCTGTCTCCCTCTCCTTATTGACCTGCTGGTTATGTCTTTCCTCCATTCCTTTCTGTTGCTGTAGCACTTTTCTAAAACATCCAAATGAAAAACTACAGCAGAGGTTTTTCTTCTGTTTCACGCCAGTCTGAGAGGAGTGTTCCTTAACACGCAGAGACACTGCACCAAAGTGCACCACAAGTCCAATTAAGATAACTCATACATAAATACTCGTACACACCAACATGCACACAAACACAAACAAAAGCACACCACACATGCAAGCCAACAATATGCAGGCCTTGTATTGCAAAAGGCAAACCCATCGCGTGCAGCTGGGCACAGGCTGTAGTAATCCTCCTTGTGCATCTCAACCCGTTCCAAGCCAAGGATACCAATGTCAGAGGCAGTATTGCATGAACTTGTATTGTTGTGTATTAAGTCAATGGTAACCAATAATTTTCAATGTTTTAATGTTAGTTGTTGTATATTAAGTCAGTGGTAACCAATCAATGTGTTAATGTGACAGTTTTTAATTATTATTCCTGTTGTGACGTGTACCTACAAAAGTTCTATCTAAATACAATTTATTTTTACTTTCATTTTTATAGTTTAAAACAATCATTTGAGAATGAAGGGAGGGTTGGATAGACACACTGAGGTGTAAACATATATTTTTGGTAGAATGGGTTTTCGGTTAATGGGTTGTTGGGTCATAAGACCAAAGAGAAAAGTTAAAGGTTTATGGGTCTCTTTTATCCACCTGTTCGAAAAAGGGTGAAACAAGCGATGTGTATGAGAATAAGCACGGTGGACGCAACAACAAACAAAGTGAGAGCGAGAGCGGAGAGACTCGGGCAACAGGTGTTGCAGCACGTTACCTCAGAGCGGGTGGAATACTAGGAATGTTTTCACCTCGGTTGCGAGACGCGAGGAATCAGTCCAGTTACATCAAGCGCAGACGAATGAGTACGTCGGGGCTCATCGGTCGAACAACGGATCACTTAGAGCAGGTGGATGAACCCACATGGGGTAGAAGGACTGACGCATAGAGCGGATCGGCTCAGCATTTAGAAGAATCCAAATGTCGATAATATGGACAAGTATATCAGCCACCCGGTACCGACAAAATTAAACCGTTGTGAGAATACATAGGCAGCGACCGAATCTCCGAAACGCTGCAATATCGGACGAAACCTGGCAGACAAAAGGAATTGTGAGAGGCCCCTGGGAGACCCTGAAACCAACCAGGCCAGCGGGTTTTTTTCCCCTCTTCTTTTTTTTATTTTTTATTTCCAGACAGGAAATCAAGACGGTAAGGCACTTTTACTCCTGCCAGCTCGTTTCAGGTCGCTGCGTCGCTGCCAAGACCTGGCGAGCCGACATCCTGTTGCTGCAGCCCCATCCTGCTGGTCTGTGTGCACATGTGCAAGACACCTGTTGGTGATGATTGATCGTGGGTGTGAAGACAGCCCCTCCCCTCTCCCCTGCAGCGGTTTCCAAAAGCTGAAGCCAAATATTCCCAATTATGCTGATGCCCCTATTAATGCCTTGCACCACTCAACACCACCACCTCCACCCTCAACATCTTTACCACCATCTCCCAATAGACACGACCACCATCACCACTTACAACACCACCACCATCTCAACCATCACATCCACCACCATCAAAATGTCTGCAGCCATCAATCATATCGAACGCAACCAAATCCATCACAATCTCCTCCACCAGCTCTATTGCCACCTCCACCCCCACGCCTCCTTCACCAACCACCAACTAACTGTAATAACATAAATTCCTTGCTGGGCTTAATGAATACAGAGTACTCTCTATATCTAGATACTGTGCGAAGGCTGTCTGTATGTTTATAGACCAGCAGGCTCTCAGTTGCGCTTGTGCCAACTGCAACACCTCCTCAATACATGTTGTGCTTGTTCGGGGCCCTTTCACCAGCTTGACCGCCGGGGCCTCAGCTGTCTGCGGAGACTGCGTTCGTCACAACTCGGTGAGTTTCAGTACTGGAACTACAGGATCGTTTCAATGGGTATCTCGGTTCTGAATCATTGAAGGGATTGATTATTCATCATTTACTCATTAAGTAAATAATCAATCCCTTCAACGGCCACAGAGGCACACGCGTCAGCAAAGGGCACACGCTCGCACGCACACGCAGGCATCATTCATGTAAAGTCAGAAAGCAGAGTCTGTATCCAGTGTTAGTGTGCAGCTCATCTGTTTACACCATTAAATATTTATATTGGAGATCTGTTGACGGCAGTCGGCTCACTTCTCCCTCCCCCATCCCACCCTCCCACCCCTTCATCAGACCCTCAACAACCCCCCCCATCCCCCTCCCCTCCTTACTAATGTATGAACAAACATGATTTATTAATCTCCCCCAGCTCAATTGCTCCAAAAGATTTTTGTTCAGCTTTTTTTTGTTGGTTTCGATGCAATTTGCCACCGTTTGTCAGCTTGTTCTTTTGTTTTTTTCTGATTTTATTTTCCTCCTCAGACTCAGAACACAACAAGGCCTTGTGAATAATGATAAACTCCATCAGGGGAGAGCTTAATAAAATATGCACAAATTACAAAGTGGAGACAATCTTCTGGTTCCTCTACCCACCCGTCCTTCATGCCTTTTCCCCACTCCCTCATCAATGTTACTTGAACTTTTGTCGAAGAGTAGACCAAGTGTCTGTGTGCCTGACATTCAGTGTACGTGTGTGTGTGTGGGTGTGTGTGGGTGGGGGGGGCAGGCAGTGGGTGGGTGTGGTTTTGCCAGTAAACGGGTGGAATGACACAGAGGAAGGCAGCAATGTAGTGCATTAGAGTAATCAGAGGGAAATGATTGCCCTTGAGTAGCTTTTGGACATCTGCAATGCTGTGTGCTGTGTACGTTCATTTATACACTGCACATTGAGTAGGGATGGGGATCGAAACCCTGTTCTATCAAGGACCCGGTTCCACTTTTTTCAAAACCCGAAAATCATTAACATTTGGGCTTATCGATACCACAATCGAGTCCCGTCGCTCATTTATTATTTTTTTTGTCCCTAGGTCCTGTAACGTAATGTTGTGTCCCTTGAGTCGCGTCAAGGCAATGTTTTTGATTGGAATTGTAATCAAACAGGTATTACAAGTAAAACAAGTGAAGTCTGGCAGTTAACTTTGCTTGCAAGGATGGCTGAAGGGGCAAAAAGGGCGAAAACAATTTATTGAAAAGGGGGGAACACAACCTCAATGGCCAAGCACATTAGCATTGTGCATCAAATAAAGGCCAAATGCAGTACCTTCAACTGTCTCCGAATTGAAAAGAGTCCTCCTTCTCCTGTCGCACCACAGACGGGCACGTCTTAATCATCCACTCAAAGTACGAGCGGTAATCGCAGACACAGACGTTGTCGCTAGTCCCGTCAGTTAAAAATAGTAATCCAATTGTGAAATTGGTGTTGTAATCGGCAGCATACAAGCTAGTTATCTTAAAAAGTAAATAAAGTTTCAGATGTGCTGCGTGATGATGTGTTGAGGTTGGCTCAGTAAAACGACTGTTAGGTTATCATGATGCGGTCAAATGTAACATAGAGAAACGGTCAATTGAGTTTTTGGTGAGAAACATGAATAATACTGTATTACTCATGTTTCTGTATTACTAATTCAGTTGTATAGTGCTCTAATCATTTTAGTATATATAATTAAAAATACTGATGTCAATATTTATTAAGAATTACACATTTAATTTAAAATACAATTATTTATTTCCTAAATATTTTCCTCATCACTAAAAACGTGTCGTATTTCCACCAATTAATAGAAAAGTATCGATAGTGGTATCGATAAAGACTTGGATCGTTATGGAGTATGGAAATGGTATCGATATCAATAAATATTAATGATCCCCATCCCTAACATTGAGTTACAGATGTGCAGAAATTGACAGGAAGTGACAGTACACACTGATACCTGATAGCTGAACAGATGGGCCTGGTGCAGCCTGTATACGATATCCATCCTGTTTTCAAATTAGGATCTAAAGAAATATGTTTGTATATATATATATATATATATATATATATATATATATATATATATATATATGTATGTATATGTGTGTGTGCGTGTATGTTTGTATGTATATATGTAGGTATGTGTGTGTGTATATGTGTGTGTGTGTGTGTATATATATAAACACTATCCAAGGATTTTAAGATCAGTGCCTCTTTTTGTAACAAACTCTAAAAAGACAAACACCCCCCCCCAAAAAAGTAAGTAATCGATTCAATTTTGTATAAAACGGGATTTGCCGACTTACTCCGAAACTAATTTAGCATACAAATGTGTGTGGTGTTTCAAATTGACTCCTTAAGTTCGCCAAACAATGTGCATTAACCTGAGTAAGCGTGGCAATAACCAGTGCCTGCTCCTCCTCTGGCTGGTTTGGCTTGTAAACCCACCCGGCTGGCATCCCCGGGAACCGTGGTGAGGGCATTGCTCTCGTTCTGCTAATGGCTTTGTGCTCTTCCCCGTCCAATTGGGCTGATTAAAGAGTCGTCCTTCGAACATTGGAGTTTAAACATCTGTCTGTCTTGGAAGGTTCTGAATCCTCCATTGAATCATTATTTTTCTAACTATGGCTTTAATCCCGATCCCTTTGAATTGGTAGGGTCTGTGTGAACATGTTTGCATTGATGCGTCGGAGTCAAAGCATCTCAGTGTGGGTTTGATTGTGTTTTTTGTTGGCATCGTGAAGTGATGTATTGAATTCTGTGGAGGACTGGAGCGTGCGTGTCGGAGGTTACAGTCTGCGACGTCGTACTCTGTCCCCTGCTTCTTATTTCACAGATGGACGAGCACGTTAGTTCCACTTTCTGTCCCTCACTACACGCCAGCCTAGCCAGACGTCCGCGCACGCCAAGGCAAAGGGATAGCATAGCCAACATTGAGCCATCATGCTTTCATTCGACACAACACCCTCAATCATTTTCCAAAATGTGATCCGTTCCTCTGGTATTCTTTTTGCGACATACTCAGTTCTGCTACTTCGGAAACATATGTTATCGTTAAAAGCTCAAATCCCTCACTGGCACTGGTTATTTTGTTAAAATAGTTTGCCCCATTATGGCATCATCATGGATGGCTCACCGTTTTTGTATAAATTTCAACAGACGGAGGGGACAAACTCAAAGTGAAAGTACAGCTCCTGGGAATGACACATTGAACAGTGCCTACTGTCATAACATTGGTTTCCTGTCATAAAAATGGCAATCATCTTGAGTAACTACTTCAGATTAGTGCTGTTCATATGAAGGGAGGAGGAGGTTGTACTTCCTTGATCCATGTCAGTACATTTAGGTGTCGCAATAGTGAGGTGCTCCGAAAGTAAAAACAAAAAAGGCCAGAGTATAGATTAAATGTATGCAATGTAAGAATCAAAATATCCACGTAGAAAGTTGTCCCTGGGAAGGTGAGGATCGAGGACTTCAACTTTCAAACACCGACAAACTTTCTGAATCAAGTAATCGTCCATCATAATTGATCAACTCTCTTATATCCAAACAACTAATTAGGAATGTATGTGTCAATGTATTCCTTAAGACCATATTTGATTGTTTGTCATTCCAGGTACCATCCTAATTAATTAGATGGTCGAGACCCTTGTCAATATTAACACAATGGGCTGGAGGTAATGTCACTGCGGGTAAATGCTGTAGGTGGAAGATTGTTCAATGTCAGCAGAAATAATTGATCACAGAGTTAGGCAAAAGACACAATAAACCATTTGATAAACACTGAAACAAGGGACATGACCCGGTTAGTTTAGAAGCCATGTAAACGTGGCATTTCAATTGACGTCTGGTGAAGAAAGCCATTACGTGATTGTCATTTCCATTAGCGAAACATGTTTAAGCAGGTCGTCGGGAAGGATTAGGAGTTCTAAAATACAACTTTATCGCTGCTGGGTTTATTGCTTCGCCCACTTTTCTCCCGGAAATCAATAACTGTTCCCAGTTTCCTTGAAGCAGACAAAACAATGGCAGAAACGTATAATCAAATTTGCATTTAGAACATTGGTGATTGTTCAACGAATTGTTCCACTTTTTTTCACTAAAGGCACACAAGTTGATGGGGGTGGGGGGGGGGATTTGAAAATTACAGAAATCCATTGATGTGCATAATACAAGGATAAGTAAAGGCAAATGTGTTGTTTAAATGGAAACACTTATCCGTCCCACTTTTGCATATTAATATATAATGTTACTTTAAAAGCTGTAAACACAAGTGAATATAGATTCTACGGCTGTTCACGAACCAATGGAGGATGACTAAATACATGAGGGGGGGTCACCCACGTTACACTTTCACCCCTTGATCATCCTCCTCATGGATAGTCTTCCTCTTGATAACCCTGGTACGGAATTTAATAACTTTGATTGGCAGCAGCTCGCATAATTGCTTTACTGTCATTGCCTAACGTCTCAGGTTGACAACAGCTGGAGCAGGATTTAAAGAAGAGGAAAGCAAATAATGAGCTTTAGGAACTCGTATTATAGTTTAAATGAATCACAAGGATCAATGCGACAAGATGGCCCTGTGACTTATTCTGAATGGGTATTTTGAAAATTATAGACATATTGCATATATAGACAACTACACATAAACCATCAATTATCAATTTAACGGGTTTCCTTGGCGATTTTGACAGTTTGGGCAAGGGAATCAAGCTGACCTATTCTTATAAAGGTTAGAGTTTAACTGAACTAAACCTGAGGCACATTTGTTTTTTCTGCATTGTGTAGTTTCGTCTATAATAGCTTTAATGAACTGTGAACTGTGAATTCACTTGTAAACAAGAGGAAAAGAAGTGCCCTTAATAAAGTTGTCACATGTTGAGTGCTCTATATTTGTTGTGTCTGCCTTTGGGGTGTTTTCAATGCAAAACAAAGCCCTCAGCCGCGACATGTTACTTAATCTGTTGACGTACTGAAACAAACCAGGAACCTTCTCTCTCAATTCTGACATGTTTAACTTGTTTCTTTATAACTGAAGCTTATTAACTTACCACAGCCTTTTAATTATGGTTCAGTCTTTAATCTACGCTTTCGTCTTTAACTCACACTTGAACTTTGCACCACTTTGCTTCTGTGATAGTGTAAGCAAAGGATCAGATTATAATTGTCCTCTCTCTGAAGCTCAATGTACAAATATCGTAAGCTACACTAAATGCCTGAAGCATGCCATCTAATGGGCTATTCATCATCGAGCCCTATTTTGACTTGAGTTAATGATTTTATATTGCATACATTGCTGAATTTAATGTTACCGCTTTTCTGCAGCTATTAATGTAGGATAGCATTTCTCACCCTCTCATACATGCACTCGGCCACAGCTGGGTCCCTGTGACCTCAATATTGACGTCAGATATTTCAGTGCCCACGACCACAAAAGAGGATCAGAGCCCAAGTGCACTTCAAGAAATACATCCCGGCTCTGTCTGTCTATTAGCTCTGACAACATGAGGTATCATGCCTCTGCTGATCCACAGTATACCACGGCCCTGGATTGAAGGTTTCTTCCTGTCAATTTGTTTGTTTGTATCATGTTTGTATGGTCCTGTCTTGCTCAGCTGTTAGAGCATTCCCGCTGGGCTCACCCATGCTAACAATGTATGCACTGATTAGTATTAAGATGCATTAAAAATAAAGGTGTATATTAGAGTCCACAGAGATGGGTGGATATACTTTTAGATGACAGTGGATACCTGGTCAGTTAGATCAACTTTTCTTAATAATGTACCTAAGCAACATTCATTGTGCGCTCATTGTTTACCATTCACACTGTATGAGGTGGGTTGGTGTGTGCGGACCAACAAATCAGTTTGAAAAACTCGTTATGAAACAGTTGTTTCAAGTTAATTCATTCAACATGATCTATGAAGATGGCAAAATCTGGTCTTTAGAAGAGAGGGGTTTGCTATTTCCAATTTCAGTGACTGATGTAAAATCCAAGCCCTCTCTCTAATTGGCCGCATTAAGATACTTTATTATGAACAAGCTGTAGACTTTGCTTGCCATATATTTACCATTTGACGGCAATGGGTTTTAACGTCCACATTTGCATGAGGACTGAGGCTCAGTCGCAGACTCTTATGAATGATTTTGTTCTATTAAATTGAAATTCTGACTGGCTGTAAATAGTCTATCTGCATTCATTCAAATATTCCCTTTAATTCCCATCTTCCCTCATGCAAAAACCGATTTCCTCAGATTCAGGTCTTGACAAACAAGATGAATGTCTGGTATGAACAACATGATAAGCAAAAATTCTCCAGTTTTATCAAAGGAATTAAAAAGGCAAATCTTGAATGATCTTCAAAGGAAAGCCCTATTTATAAAGAGAATTTGCAAATGATTTCATTGATAACTGATGGAAACTAATATATACATTTTAAACACAGAGCGTTTCCATGTCAAACTAAAATGTCATTGGTTTGTGACTTTATGAAGATGAGTTGCAAACAGTACTCTTAAATTATTGGAAATTCTTGACTATTGATATTGTAAACCACACGCATATTAGATATGTTTGTAAAACACAAACATATTAGAAAGTGGTTCTGAGAACATTGAATCCAGAAATTCTGATTATTTGATGGAGGTAACTATTTAAATTTTGTTTGCCTGACAAATTATGTCCTTAAGTAGCCCCGTGAGGGTGACATGGTAGAAAAAACATTTGAAACAATGTTAAATAATGATATTTGGTTAACAATTAACAGAAAAATCTACATTAAAAAAAAAGAAAATTCATGAAAACCACACTCATGCATTTAGTTTACAGACACGATTGTAAATCAACGGTTGGAGTTGTTTCATGTCATTCTGCAATTAGACTAAATCAAACGAGAAGACTCTTACATGATTGTAAGGCAAACGTAACTGGACAGTCAAATGAGAGAAGTGAAACACTACATCCAGTCATTCATACTGTATAGATGCCGCTCTAAATCAGATATGCGTTCGCCGTCACAATGCCTGATGAGAAATCCCTGCTGGAGTAGAACAAACCAAATCCATGCGCACGGATTGGCAATACAAGGGAATGGTTTACAAATCCGTGCGCAAATATAAACACATCAATGTATTATTTTCTACCTTGTGAGCCCAGAGTGGCTCTGTAGTCCCCTTATAATTACTTTTTCAAAAAGGGGTTAAAAATATATATATATATGCCAGTGATGTCATAAATATATGGCCTGTTAAGCCCTTTGAGTATCTATCTGTAATCTGTCAATTGTTTTGATTTCGTTTGACATTCCTTTCATTTAATTCTTGCTAGATATGCAATATACGAACACTGCTACGCTCATCTTATTTTTACTTTCAAAACCAAATACATTTTAACGAGAATTAAATAAGGTTCTGGGAACAAATCTTATCGTCTGAATGAACACCGGTGTTCTCATTCCTTAACATTATTAAAAACACTCAATCACTCACTTGGCATGAATGCATGGGCAATAATGTATGTGTGTCACTGCAGGCAAGTTGAAACTCTGGCTCAATTTGAGAATCTCTTTTTCACGCTGTGAAATGTGTAAATCCGTGTCGCTGCTGTTGCAAAAGACACAATGTTGGCTGTGAAGTGAATGGAGGCATCTGGATGATGCAAAGCCAAACAGACACACACACACACACACACACACACACACACACACACACACAGAGAGGCACATGCACGCACACACTTCTCTGGAACAGAAATACACACAAACACACTCTGAGACACACAAACTAGTGTGCTTTGGACACAAACAGCCAAGCATCCCCACACTTATGCAAGCAACGCATGCACGTACGCGCACACAACGGAAGACACACACACACACACACACACGCGTGCGCGCACACTGTGAGGGCATTGTTATTTCGAGGTTATGTTTTAGTCCAATTTATTCTCATTCCACTGGAGGGTTGGGCTGCCATTCTGCCTGCTGGTCATTCTCCCTCTCCCAATTTGTGATGCTGCGGACTCTTGGCTCCCTAACAGTTCCAAATGGATTGTGTTTTTCTACCAGTTCTCCATGCCTCAGTATCCTCTCCCTTCCCCCTTTCTTCCTCCTTTCCTTTCCTTCTGCCTCCATCTGCCTCACACTATACCCCCTCGGTGTATCCACCATTCCAGATCGGTTAACAGACAATTTGACTCCGGCGGATGAGTTCCCTGGCTTGTGCGTCCTCAGAGGTTACCCCTAAGTTAACAACCACGGAGGCTGAGTAGAGCTGCAGGGTTTCCCCCCCTTGGAGGTATTCTGCTGGTGGGACTTTAAACACGATTTCATACACATTTAATGTGTGTGTGTGTGTGTGTGTGTGTGTGTGTTTGTGTGCATGCGTTCGGATGTGTCTGTGGGCGGGGGGGGTCGGGTAGGAGCTTTGCGAGAACACTTATCTTAAAAGTGGAGAAAGAGTGAAAAATGACTTTAGGCAGTGGCAGTGATTAATGCAAAGTGTTTGAAAGCAGACCGGTAGGAAGGAGAAGTGAAGGACGAGGAGGACACCATAATGTCAAAACGTTTCCCCCTTCATCAAGGACAAACCAAAGTGTCCACACGGTCACCAAACACCTGCTTGTATTAGCCGTATGTTCGCCAAGAACCAGGGAAGCTTACCACCAGCTTGAGCAACGGACAGATGAAGGGAATTATGGAGACTCAAGGTGTGTGTATTTGTGTGTGTGTGTGTGTGTGTGTGAGAAGAGCTAAACCTCAAACTTTGTTGGGGCTCTGTCATTACCCGCGTCCAGGCGTTCCTTTCTGTGAGGTGCCAGCAGAGACGGCAGCCGCCGCGAAAGGGGTCTCAAGTTCAGCAAACATCTGATTTACTTTATGCATGTGGGAGGTAGAGAATGAGAGAGGAGGACAAATAGGATGAAAGAGACGAGAGTGTACACTGTGAAAAACGACAAAAAAGTGAGCTGAGACCATACAGGAATGGAGTTTTCAATTGAGATGCAATTCACAAAACAACCAATCAACCAAACAAAGGTAACTGTAGATGTGGGATAGAAAGTTTTCCCCCGTTCAATTCTCCGGCGCTAGACAGGTATGCATGTATGCATATTTATTGCATTTCCTGAATGCATAATTGATAACCTCCTCTTTTTGTGCCGGGTGTTTCCGCACCGTGAAGGAAGTGGATATGCCAAACGACTTTGTTCTGTACAGGCAGAAAACATGCGGATGCGTGTTCTTGTTTTCAAGATGTGTGTATATGCAACTACTTCCTATTTCCTGAATTTGAAAGACTCGTTGGGGTTGCAAACAAGTCAAACTCGTACTGAGTTTTGAACTCCCTACCACCACCACCACCCCATACTGATGGGCCCTAATGGTGTCTTTACATATTTGAAATTGGTGCGTTCGCATTGGCTGTCAAACTGTTAAACAGTGATTTTGATAGGGTGTAACAGTCAACGCGATGCTTTTGTTTATTGACCCGAGTCACGGTGAGACGAACACGCAATAATTTGTGTGGTATTGTTGACCAATTGCAGGCAGTGGTATAGTGGTGGGGCGAGACATGTATGAAAAGTTTGACTGATTTGTCCGAGTTCACTGCACAAACTGCTGCGATGGAAAACAAAGGCAGTGCTTTGATTTTGTAGATGCCTGCCGTTTTGTCTTTGCAAACACACCGGTAGACATTCAATCCTTACAGAAGAGCTTTTGATCTGCACACAAATACATCTCCACATGCATAGTCATTCACCCACTATATCATACACAAGCATCGTCACGCCCAAGCCATTGCCAATTTCCACAGTAAGACGGTTGGGGGGAGGGGAGCATGAAGTACAAAGGGAAATGCCTGTATGGATTCCATACATCATCCATTTAAATTCCTGATAATGCGGCTCTTGGCGACTGTATTATACAGTCGTCAATAATGGGTTATTTACTGCGTTATTAACATGCGTGTCTAACATGCAAATGTATTTTCAAGAAGCATGAACACATTGCTTTATAATCAAATGAAAGTCCTTTTCTATAAAATAACCATTCAGAGACACATTTATTTTTTGATAATATAAAGACATACAATCATTTTATATGGATTATTTTTCCTCCTCCAAACTCAATCTCTATAATATATTATCCCTCCCTGCCCAGTGGAATTGTGCAGGCAACTTGCCTACCTCAACCCCCTCTTTAAACCTCCTTCCTTCCTTCCTTCCTTCCTTCCTTCCTTCCTTCCTTCCTTCCTTCCTTCCTTCCTTCCTTCCTTTTTATTTTCTTTCTTTCTTTGATATTTATATACATATGTTTTGACCCTCTCTAATCCACACTATGTATATTTCTATATGTCTTTTCCTATTGATGGGCATGGGTGAGTAGCCATGATCAGAGGGCTGCTGGGAGGGACTCCACCATTGATATGGATCCGTGTTGCCTTGGCGTGTGTTAAATAAACACCAGAGGACTTATCGGGATAGGAGGGTGTGTGTGTGAGGATACATTGTGTTGCCCAGCATGCACACTTCAATCAGGAATGAGTCAGACATCAATGGTATGGCGTGAGATATGCGAGGGCAGGTCATGTTTGTGTTTTGCTGCTCTTCGTCCTCTCAGTAACGATGCATACATGCATACTGGAACAGTATATCTGTACGGAATATCTGAGAGCTGTGTGTGTGTGTACCTGGGACCTGATAAGCCCGCCTTTGGCTGACTGGCTGAGTGCTTCTGGATCAGATGCAGCTTCCAGGACCCCAGACCCTCAGACCCTATCTCTAATGGCTTTCTCCTCTGTTCCCACCCCAAATCCATGTGTACACACACATACACAAACAACCTTGTGTTTGTTCCCCCGGCTCTCCCCCCAATCCTGTCTTGTCAAAATATACACTGTTAGAGATAGGATGTCGTTCCCTAAACAAGATACTTATTTCGTTCAGATGAATGCTTTTGGAATTTAAACCTTGCCGCTCTGTTCCTCGGACAACATGTCTAGATTTATGGCCCAGTTTATAGCATATATTGCACCTCAGCCCTTGTGATAGCACCAATCATTGGGAGATCTGTACATGGGATTTGCTAGTAATGGCTATTTGCTCTATGGAAGTCTGCATGAAAACACATCAGAGATACACAAAGTGTTTGTAAAGGCCTGTGCTATGTTGATGTGAAAAACCCCGTTCATTTGTCTCATAGAGATTTCACCATGGAGTTAAAGTGTGAGCGGTGAGGAGGACGTCACCTGCGAGGGTTCTACATCTTTGCAAACCTTATCATTAAAGGATACACATACACACACACACACAAACACACACACATTAGACATGCACATACATACGCACACACATTACACACGCATACAAACAGACACACACACACTTGCAGATATCCCTCATCAGCCAAAGTGTGTCCACTGTGAGACCTACTCTGGCGTGTGATAGGCTGGAAGGCTGTGGACAGTCTGCGTCGGTCCAAGGCCTAAATCCCCACCAGGGGGAGGGCTTGTGGGTGGAGGGGTTTGAGGGTGGAGTCATGGCATGGCTGGAGGTGATAAGCCTACTAATGCAAGCCTATGCTCTGCTGATGACGGTCCAGGCAATAAGCTTAGCTCTCTCTCTCTCTCGCTCTCGCTCCGTCTCTCTTTCTCTCTTTTCCCTCCGTCTCTCTCCCCCATACCCTCCTACTCTTACTGTAATGTGCCGAAACCGCTTCTGCTCTCCTCTGCTTTTCCCCTCTATCTCCAGCTCCTCTTCATCTCTGTGGTTGAGCTCTCGTTTTCTTTTCTCTATTTCAATTCCCCGCGTCCCTCTCAAACCCGCACATACATGCATGCATGTGTACACAAACAGGCTTCCCAAAGCCTCTCTGAGAAACAAGAGTCAAGGCCAGGAAGTAGGATGAAATCCACTACAGCTGTTCCATTATGGGTGCATAAAAAGAGGTGCTGCTGGGATTCCTGGGAGGGATTTATGAGGTGACACTCATGAAAACTGGAACAGCAGTAGCAGACAAAGCTCTCCGCTGTAAGGTGTATCACAAACATACACACACGGACATGCAAACACACGCACGCACGCACACACGCACACACACACACACACACACACACACACTTTATTGGAGTGTGTAATTTAGTGGAAATAGAGCCTCAAAGTTTGCAGGTGAGTTGCTTTAGAGCCCAGTAGTTGAACTGGGGAGTAGTGAAGAGGACAGGATGGAGTTATGGGGGGGGGAGGAAGGTGCTGGGTGTAGAAGACAATGTAGAAGAATAGGCATAGTGATTTTGAACTGATATGATTTGTAATGTTTTACCGTGTGATTTAATGGGTGACTAAATATTTTTCAAAATTAATTTAGAAGAGGAGAAATTGAACCGATACAATTGTGATTTTAATGGCAAATCGTTTCCATTAGTTGATGGGATAACAAAAGAGATCTTTATCTCACCCCGGGATGAGATGCGGGAAAGTGTAACTCAGGAGATGATTCTCCACCAACCGAACTCGCTCGCAATGCTTTTGCATTGTTAACCTAATGGTGTTTGAGCGTGAACACGGTGACAAACAAATCAATGTTTCTTCTGAGAAAAAGGTAATTGTAGTTAATAAAGAAGAAATATCATATAAAATAATTATCGTATGACACTGTACATTTATGAGGTGAGAGGTTAAGGCAGCTTGGGAAAAAACCACAAATGACAAGACGCCAAAGTGTAAACACAGATACCACTTTTTTTGACGCAGGGCTAATACACGTCGTGGTTCAGGGGTGATAATTAGCCCGTGGTGATCCTGGGCTACAGTTAGCGTTCAACAATCCTCATCTCTGGATGTGAGGCGCATCAGGCTAGTTCCACCGCCTAGAGAGCATGCTGACTGACGCTCACTGGGCAGTGGGCACCGCGGGGAACGGGGCCCAACGGCACGCCACGACTCGCTTGTACCCTCCTCCTCGCTGCTAGCATGAGTCCCAACCCTCCATGTATTATCTCTGTCGGTTTTACCGCTCTTTCTTTCAATGTTTTTTAGCACTGGCGAGCCTGGAGACCTTAGGAGTGAGACGAAGGTGCTGAGGTACTGGGAGATGGGGCTGGGAGCGGAGAACAGGGAGAATAGAGAGAAGGAGGGATTCTGTGTGTTTTCTTACTTTTTTTTCTTTTTTTGCGCCATCGCCGAAACAACAAAACAGGCTTTGACATAATGTGGTGCTGCGTAGCTTCTCCCTTGGGGGAATGGGAGCTGAGGGTGAGGGGGGGAGAGACTGTTGCAACCTGTAGAGAGAGAGCGAGAGAGAGCCAGAGAGAGAGAGCGAGCCGGAGAGAGGGGGGTGTGATCATTCTGTCATCGGATGTTACACTCATAACATGCAGGTTGCACACACGTGCATGCACAAACACACGTACAAACACCTGTACACTCCACTTATACACACACCTTGATGTGCAAACCCACACACACGGCCACATGCAGAAACACCTGTGCCAGGCGACAGCAGAGCGTTATGGGTGGAGCCCTGTGGGGCTTGCCATTTCCTGCGCCCGCACCTGTCACCTGGATCATGTGTGAAGAATCGAAACAAGCATGCCAGCCCCCTATGCTCCCCCCCCCCCTTATTCTCCTCCCTCCTCATTCCCCATACACTCCATTTCCCTCGCACTCTCTGTGTCTCTGTGTCTTTCTCTCTCTTTCTCTCAGCGTATCTGTGTCTGTCTCTCTCTTTCTCTGTGTCTGACGTCTTTCTCTCTCCGTCTGTTTGTTTCTCTGTGTATCTGTGTCTTTCTCTCAGTGTCTTACATTCTCTTCCTCTCTCTGTGTCTCTGTGTCTTTCTCTCTCTTTCTCTGTGTGTGTGTGTCTGTCTCTCTCTTTCTCTCTTTGTCTGTGTATTTTTCTCTGTGTATCTGTGTCTTACACTCTTTCTCTCTGTGTCTCTGTGTCTTTCTCTCTCTTCCTCTCTGTGTGTCTGTCCCTCTCTTTCTCTCTCTGTGTCCCTTTCTTTTTCTCTCTCTATCTGTCTGTCTTTTTCTCCCTGTGTCTCTGTGTCTTTCTCTCTCTTTTTCTCCCTCTGTGTCTTTCTCTCTTTTCTCTCTTTCTCTCTCTGTGTCTCTGTCTCTCTCTGCCTCGTCTGCTCTTGCAATTCCCTGGGCGTCCCCGGGCCCGCTGGCTACGATAATTCAGCAGCCAGGGACGTGGCTCACTTACCTTGTGGAGCTCAGGATCGCCTCAGTTCCCTATACCCTATTCTACTCGCTAGCAGATCCGCAAGCTCAAGGCTGTGAGTCTGTGAAACTTGTCGAGGGTTATGGTGTCACTCAGGTGTTCTTCATATGTCTCTATAGCAGACATCACAGTAAAGTATAAAAAAAAACAGCTGTGTAGGTGTGCATTGTAAAATGAAAAGTTGGAAAAACCCTGGTTTCTGTTGCATGGATGTTGCCAGACAATGTTTCAGGATGTGTCACTGTGAAAGAAAGAGAAGGCAAGAGAGAAAGAGTGAGCCTGTGTATCAATATGTCTGTATTTATTTTGAAAATACAGTCTCTGACTGTCGCTGTATAATGGAGCTGAGATAGCGAGGTTGATGTTTACTTGCCAAGAGCATAGGGTTTTGCTCCGTGCTCCGTTTTGGTACCGCCATTGTACCGCCACAGGTCTCCATGACGATGTGGCAGGGTCGGTTGATACCAGACAGATTTCCTCATCACCGGGGTGAGACGACAGAAGCAGTGTTTTAGTTTCTATGTTTTTCTTTTCCCGCTGGTTGTGCTGCAGACGGCAGGCAGCCTCCCCAGTGGTAAAGGGAAAATTAAGATAGGAAAAAAAAGGCTGCAATTGAGATGGAAAAGACACAAAATGAAAACTGAAACTTGTGGCAATTCATTTTTCAAAGGTCAAGCAAACCCCCCCACCCCCCACCCAAAACCACATCCCACCACCACCCCAAGACTAACACATTCCCCATCCCGATTTCATTCCCTCCCTTACCTCTTTTCTTTTCCCCTTTTCCATCGCACCCCTTCATTTTCTCCCCCCCCCCCCCCGATCCTATTTTGCGCTTTATTTATCATTTCTTTTGCCTTTCTTAAACACACTGATTTTCCTAAACCCTCCCCTCTGTTCCCGGGACTATTTGGTACATCTTGTTCAACTGTATATGGAGCACAGCAGGAAGAAGCGTCGACCCTGTGTGCTGTGTTTATCATAATTCATGATTTGGATCTCTGAGACAAGTGTCGTCTTCCTCTGCAGAGCCAACCAGGATATGGCTGTAGTTCACCAGCACCAGCCCCTTACTGTAATTTGCCTTCTTCCCAAAAAGACACATCGATATTTCTCCACTTTATTAGCATGCCCTTTTTGTTGGCATCGACTGAGGGAGAAGTGAACTGTTATTTTGAATTAGATTAAAAGACCAGCGTGATGAAGATTCGCCAAAGGAGAAGACTGATTAAGGATGTGTTTCGGCAAAGAATTGCACAGGGATAAATCAACGTATAAATAGTGATAATAACATCTCTCGCTTGTCAACAAGTCCGCCGAATTGCTGCATCGCTGTGAAGCGGACTGCATTTGATTAAAAAGGATGGGGAAGGCGTGTGATGAATAAGTAAATGAAGGGGGCACAGAAACATGTCACTCTTCCTCACACTTCTCATTGCCTTCTAAAGTGTACACTGCTTGATTTGCCCCCCCCCCCCGCCCCCCTCATGCCCCCCGCAGAGTTTGAATAAAGAGGGAAGGGGAGAGATGAGAGGAACCAGAAGATCAATTGGATTTTTTTTTTATTTTATATTTCTAAAAGAAGACAGAAAAAGGGCGGGGGAATAGTCAAAGGACAGGGAGTGTGTGTGTGTATGTGTGTGTTGAGGGGGCCTAAATGATGACAGAGATAGAGAGGATGTAGAATGAACAAGGGCTTACACACTAGTGCAAACACACGCACACACACACACACACACACACACACACACACACACACACATAGTAGCATGCACACACAGACACTACACACAACACATAGACCCCCATAAACGCACACACTTGTTAATGTGCACAAGCACAGCACCCACTGCCGTGCACAGAAGCGGTAGCACCATCTATTTCCCACACACACAACATTTTGACTAATGTATTTTGTGCAACAGGATCCTCTTCCAAAGATCTATTCAGCAGACAAATATATCGCACAAGCTCAATCAATGTTGCAATAATTCAGCCGAACAAGAGGATTTCCTGACAAATAGGCTTCTGCCGACCTAACGATGTGGAAAAACCAATCACGCTCCACTGAAGTTCCACAAAGAACTTTACTCTCCACCCCCCTATACCCCCTCCACAGACGCGTGCGGCCGCACGCACGCACGCACGCACACACACACACACACCCGCACAAAAGCGATGTGCACGAAGCTTGGATACCTATTTTCTCTTTTTTGTATGGGTAACCGCAGTCTTTTGCTGTACCCTCGCTCACCCACCACACAGACACACACCTTCAATTACCTCCCCCCCCACCCTCCCCCGCGAGCCTGGAGGTGAAACGATTAGAAAACAAAGATGCGCACGTCACCGGGCATCGGTAATGTGCCAGTCAGGAGATCTAGCGGGGGGCGACGTAAGACCCTGACGCGCGTTTCTTCCGTCGACAATAACTCAAAGGTCCCCCGGGATGAGCCGCCGCGCTCCGATCAAAGTCCACCGCCGAGGTTTCATCTGTCAGCGTTAGCAACCGTTGCTACATTCCTCTACCATGCCTGTTAAAGTGCATTCTGTGTGTGTGTGTGTGTGTGTCACTGTCAGTGGCAGGTTATATGAGGGGCGCCAGATAGTGGACTTTAAGACAGCCTTCCCAGCAGGTGGTGAAGGACAGGCCAGAGAAATGATATGTATTCCAAGAGCAGAGAACAAAGGACTTGTGTTTAGGCTAATATTCGACTAAAGATGCAAAGTATGAAACTCGTATCCTGTCCTCCGTCCTCAGTTTGAACCATATTGAACAGAAACAATGAATTCTAGGTTAACACAGCTGTTGTGATGCGCACAATTGCCATCTTTGCAGCAGGTAATTAAATAAACCTCATGTAGGGTGACTGCATTACATCTCCGAATGACGCGGGGCGAGGGGATAGTGATGGGCTGGAATCGTTTAAGGTATTGGTGCATTAAATCAATTACGTGGGAGTGCATAAGTGAGGTATCGAGTCTCAATATCCGATACTGCTGGCGTTAAAGGTGCATCTCTGCATTTGATTATGACCTGTGTGTGTCGTGTGTGTATATGTGTTCCACGTTGATTGAAATTCTGTCGGCGAAGCACCAAAATTGGGGCCAAACTGCAAAGATAGCTGTCCTCCAAAAAAATATGAGCGAGGGAGAGAGAGAGCAGCAGAGACAGGGAGATGGATACAGAGTGAAATAAAGAACAAAAGGGAGGGAATTGCATTTCAAGTTGAAATAAATTCATTTTCGAGATTAATTTTACTGTCTTTTCAGGATTTTAATGTATGTAGGAACCGTTTGATTATTGTCCCATGATACCCTTATGCATATCAGCTTCTATGAAAGACGCGCACACACACACACACACACACACACACACACACACACACACACACACACACACACACACACACACACACACACACACACACACACACACCAGACACACACACAAGGGTACACAAAGACACAGAACAAACACACCTGGCTTCCGCTTTGCCCCCATGGAAATGGGTTTCCTCTTCTTTGTATTTTCAGTATGTATATTAACAAATGGCAAATAAGTTTGTGTGTCTGGTGTGTGTGTGTGTGTGTGTGTGTTAGGTCTGTGTGTGACTTTACCATTCTCTTTCATCTCCTAATCCCACCCCTTCTCTTTTGACAGGCTTATAAAGGTGTGCCTATTTCCCATGTGACATCTGTCTATTTGTCATTCTGTCTTCAATCGCTCTTTCAGGTTTGCTCTCTGGAAGTGTGTGTTGCGTGTGGTCGTGCATGTGGGTGTCTGTTAATAGGTGCGCGTTTGTGTGTGCGTCTGCACATGCATGCATTAGCGAATGTCTTTGTATGCTCATATATACAGTAGGCCTACACCATGTGCGGTGTTTGTGTGTGTGGTAAAGTCAATGTAGTAGTACAGAGTGGTGAAGAAGAAAGGTATATGGATTGAAGCTCTGTGGTCATAAGAGACCACAGACTCTGCCTGTGGGGGGAGGGGGGGGGGGTTACATGGAAAGATTAAATATAATCAGACCCTCTGGATGGGCCCTTCATTACACAAACAGGAACATGAATAAGCCTGTGCATATGTGAAGAAAATGAATGTACCTCCATTCTCTTCTTTCCCATTACACTAATAATGTACGCCACTTGCAGTATGCTTGGTACAATGTCTGTTGGCTCTCCCGACCTGCCTTTTTAGAGCTAATAAAGCAGGCATGTTTATTTGCAGAGGATATTAGTATGAATGAATGGTGCAATCTGAAAGGGAAAATCATGCTCAGATAAGCCAGACCTTCACTGCTGGAAACTAAAAATACATTTCAGGGTTGAAAGTAAGAAATGGAAATTCACAGAACAAGTGTTTTTTTCACTTTTTCGAAGAACCTCTTGGATGTATATTTAAGTTTGAAAAATAGTGACGGATGGATACCAAAGGCGGCTTTCATAAATAGCATATCCTTGCCAGAATAGTGTAATACTTCAAAGTGGATGAGTTTCACAGTATATGTGTCTGCCTGGGAACATGTGTGTGGTTCTTAATAGTGTGTGTGTCCATGAAGGGGCATGGTGTGTGTGTAGTTCAGAAGAGCGTGGGGGTGTGTGTGTATCCACATATGAAATGTAGATAATTTTAATATTATAAATATATCGAAATGTCCTAAAATAAGCCATTTTCTCTCTCTCTCTCTCTCTCTCTCTCTCTCTCTCTCTCTCTCTCTCTCTCTCTCTCTCTCTCTCTCTCTCTCTCTCTCTCTCTCTCTCTCTCTCTCTCTCTCTCTCTCTCTCTCTCTCTTCCCCCCCAAAGTGCTTGCTTTCAGACCTTTAATGAGTCCAATCAATCACACGACACTGTTTACCAGCTGGGCCGGCCCGCAGAGCACTGCGGGACAGAGGAATTGAACCGGCGGCCCCAGGGGGACATGGCAAAGTTAACCCGGAGACCAGACAGCTACATGGCTACTGACACCCTGAGGAGATTAGTCGAAACTGGAGCCTGACATGCTTTGGCTTCCTCCACGTATTCACTTTTCATCCGTCTGTAAATGCTTCTCTCTCTCTCTCTCTCTCTCTCTCTCTCTCTCTCTCTCTCTCTCTCTCTCTCTCTCTCTCTCTCTCTGAAAAAGTGTTAACTTGCTAACTTACCATTTGATGAATCAACCCCCAAACAGCTGTTAATAAAGTTAGATGGCTAATTGAATCACGGGGTAGCCCTGCACTGTCATTGATATAAAAATAACTTTATTAACATGTTGAATGTTTTCACACTAGCTTGGTGGCTGGCAACAGCCACTTCTTATAGTAGGTCATCTTAGTATACTAGATTGATATAGCAATGTCAAATCAATAAATTCGGTCTCTATTAGATTATTGTTCCCGCAAAAAGATAATTTTTTTAATGCGGACATGTTACATATTATCCCATGAAATTAGTAGATGCATAAAAAATGAAGACTCTTTTATATTTTGTTATGAGGTTATGGTAAGAATAGGGTTGGGTTAATCAAACTATTTCCTCTGACTAGTCCATAGAAAGACCTAACCCATCTCCGTCAACAGAATTTGACATTATACATTTTTCCCCCTTAGACGTACAACTCTCTCACTCCCTCTCCCTCTTCCCCTTTGCTCTGCATAGCCTCTGACGTCCTCAAACCCACAAAAAGCTCCATAGCCGGCAGGAATATATCAGTTATCTCTCGCATCTCTTTATAGCCCTCCTATTGCATCTTCATCTCCCACTCTGTTCCCTTTTCTCTCTCTGTGTCTCTTGCCCTCTCATGATGTATTTTTCGCTCTCCTTTGTTGAGTTATGTTTGCCCGGCATCCTGACCTTTTGTGTTTTCGCCAGAGTCGCTTCAACAATAGCATGACAAATAGCTGATGGAAAAACCAATAGGCTGCCGCTCTGAGGTTTGGACCTGTTTTAAAATTACTTTCATGTGGAATCACCCCTCGCATCTATCCAAATTTCCCTTGCTTTGCCAGTAGAAATAGGGCCAGTGCAAATCACAGGGTTGCTGCATATTTAGGGCGCCTCATTAGGTTACAGAATATGGAATATGGAAAGGTGAAAAAAAATAACGAAATATGATGTATATTTTAATGTATGTGGATGTGAAGTGTGTAGTGGGTGTGCATATCGTCGTATGCAAGGAAGTTCAACAGTCTGTATCGGTGTGTGTGTGTGGTTTGAGTAGGAGATACTAGCTAGATTCTCTACCTACCCAACACAGGTCTATCTATATTTCCATCCACTCATATCTATTCATTCATGTACCTCTCAGATTATATTAACCTTTATTTAACCAGATATGACTTATTGAGATTCAAATCTATTTTGCAAGATGTACTTAGAATTAGTAAATCTTTTAATATCTTCATATTCATCTATCTCAAGCTATCCATCCATTCATCAATATCTCTGTCTATCCATCCATTCATCAACCCATCTATCCATCTCTCCATCTCTCTTCATAAAGCTCTCTCTGTCTTCAAAAAATATATCGTAATGATAATATAACATTATAAACCAATGGTATAACCTTGTTTTACATTGTTGATATCAATCTAAAATGCATTTATAGAATACATCCTTGCACGAGATAGCTTTCTTCCTCTTTCCTCTTCAATGGAAGTGTGTTAAGAAAGTTAGCATTCTCGTTGCCATAGTTGTCACACATTCCGATACTGAGGCCATGCCATCTCCTGACTTCTTTGATGTGTAGATTGCTTTTGCTGTCGAGCATTTCTGCAGACATTTCCTGTTCCTGCCCATAGTGTATTGAACACGGCCCCTCCCCTCATGGCCAATCCTTAACTCACCACGATGGTCGCTCCCCTCACCTTTATTTCTTCTTTTGTTTCTGCCCGCAATCTAAAATCTCCCTATAAGAATCATGTACACCCATTGTCTTGTAGATTCTTGGTAAATCGCTACCAGTGCTCCAAATAAAATAGTGTCCTAAAATATGTACATTTTCGTCTCTCTTTTCATCCATCTGTGGATGCTCCTGTTGTCTGTCTGTCTGTCTGTCTGTCTGTCTGTCCCCCCATCTGTAATCTATCCATCCAGCGTGACCCACTCAGCCAGGTGATGGCAGCTCAGATGAACTTTAAGGTGAAGGCAGCACGGCAGCAGCCTCCATAGCATCTCATCAGGCCGCGGAAGATCAGCACAAAGCTTTTCCCTTTTCTCCGCCCGGCCCCACCGCGCGCGTCTTATCAGGCGGGGCCGAAGAAAAGGTCTCGACACACGGCAGGGGCAAGTGAGGGACTCAAGGGGCACCATCGAGCCAGGGAGATGGTTCCCTGGATAAGATGGGAGATAACTGAGGGCTGAGAACATCAGAGGAAACCCAACATATCAGGACGACGCGATGGTTGAAAGGGGTGGAAGAGGGCCCCTCACTAGAAACGTTTTAACCGTCCCCCTGAACGGCGAGAGAGTGATGATGCACGCTGATTAGATTCGGGCATGCACGGCTGGCCGTCTGACAGACGTTTGACATGTCACAACAAACCACTCCCGGAACCCAGATCCCTCCTCTGACGCAATTTTTTATTCTTACACTTCACAGTGCGTGCATTTATTCAAATTGGTTCCATTTGGGAAAACAAATGGAACCAATTAAATATCGGCCTTTAGAAAGTCAGACATGCGCTGTTGACACGGATGTGATGCGTGGTGAGCTCAGTGCTGAATACATTTATATATAAATGTTGATATTGAAGGGTTAGTTGGGGCTTGTCGACGATCGACATGAATCGTGAGCAAGTGTTTGTGTGTTTGTGGGTAAGTGCCTAAGTATCTGTGTAGATTTGTATTCATGCATACGGGAAAATGTCTGTTCCTCTGGCGCTGATGAGTGGATAAAAAAAATGAATGATTCCAATGGAAAGGCGAGACAGACAGCCCACGCGTCGACCCCCAACCCCACCCGGCAGCCAAACCCAACATCCAAACAAAAACAGCAATTATGCGGTCAGGACCCCTTGGTTTGAGGCGCTGTCAGACCGTCAGGCTTCCTGTAATGATACCTAATGAATCATAGTACATCTAATTGATGGTAATTTGGCTGGCGTTGCCCATCCCATCACATCACATTTAGATTTCCTTAATGCTAATGCTATATCCATCACCGGAGGACAAACAGCGAAGGACAGAAATGAGAGCACGCTAAACGTTCTTGCGTTTTGGTTATTATAGTTGTTGAAACAACGTAGAAGACCTCTGTTAAACTCAAAGGCAAGTATAAATTGTACTTGGGATCAAGTATTTCCTCATCGTTAAGTTTGAAATGAGGACACAGGTCCTTCAGTGTTTCCCTTACTTGCCTCCAGCATGGAAGCAGCGCCACCGCTGGATGGCTTGCGCCACTGCAGTCAGTGACGCAAAACAGTTTAAACAATACAGATTTGGATTCTTTGATTTTTTTAAAGAAAATGATGTTTGGCGCCGCAAATGCCATTCGTTGTTTTTTTTAACATATCACAGCAGACCTATACCGCACCCACCTCAATTGTTAGATTGTCTTTATTTTCATGAGGGAAATAATGTGTACAATGATATAAACATAGTGTTCTGTTATAGATAATCACTGATCCACTCGTGGCATGGGGTTATCTTTGAGGTCGGCAGTGTCAAAAAAAGTGTGAATAAAATAACGGTTCTGTAAAAAAACACCTGCAAGCCAGAACTAATAAATACAACTGTAAATGTAATACAATAAAGAGTAAGCATGTGAAAATTAGACTTAAGTGCAGCACTCGGGTAAAATACTAGCGGGGGCGTAGTGGAATCAATTAACGTCGGCCACAAATTCGTAAAAAGCAACTCAGCAGTAAATCTGAATGTATGAATTCACGACTTGTTAATGTATTCGCCACAAAGCTTCTCGTGAGAAATGAAGGGGACTGTTGTCGGTCGTATTTTTGTATACTCTCCTGAGCAAACATTAACACTTAAAAAGCATTAGCAAGGTTTCAATATGCTCTGCTGTAGGGCTCTGTTGTGCTCTGGTCGGGAGGGAGGGATGGTAGGTGGTAGAAAGCTAACCTAGTGACTATAACATGGCACGGTTATGCCCAGAATTAACTTTCCCTACAGAGGCACACTGGTACCTTCATTAAGTATTTTTGCCATTTTACAGAGGTCTGTTAACAACTCTCTGTCTGAAAAAATGTCACTAATATTGAATTTGGAGGAATGGCCATGATTAATTTGTTTTAATAGTGTGCATTTATTTACAAGCTTATGCTCACCTCATGTGACAGGTAAGTTCTCATGAAGCTTGAGGGTTATTGCATGGATCAAAACAAAAACTAAAAATTGGATGAAAATGAACAACACACAACTTTCTTTTCAAATTATCAAAACATGTCATTTGAGGTTATGTCAGGTTGATTCTCTCTCTTTAGAGAGAGGGAGCGAGAGAGAGAGAGAGAGAGAGAGAGAGAGAGAGAGAGAGAGGCCACTTATTCGTGCTGAAAAGTGTCCAAATGCTTTTGGCAAAACGGTGGGCAAAAAGAAATGTTCACGTTAATGTACAGAATGGAGTGAAACGTTTCTTTAACTTTCTGTGGCTTGGGATGCATTTGCTATGGTTGTTTCTGTGCATCAACAAATACATACAACAAAATATGAAATCGAAGAAATCCGAGTTTGCCTCTGCAATGTTTCTTTTTAAAATCAGAAAAGGCAGTTCTGTAATTGTATTTGTATTTGTTTGTATTCTTGGGAGAAGCGTCCTCATAATTGAGCACTCCTACTTCTTACACACATGCAGTATTTCTTGTCTTCTCTCTTCCCTTGGCCTGTATCCCCTCCCCTCATCTTCTACCCGTCCCTTGATCTCTCCTGCTCTGCCTCTGCTATCTGCACAGTCTTGTATGTGCAGCTGCTGCCTGTCCAAGCATGAACACAAGCGCGCTCCAGCGAAGGCATTAACAGACCAGGATAAGAGTCAGAACAATCGACCAAGTTCCAAGTGGATCTACTAATGAAACCCGAGTGAGTCCACTAAGGACATGGCTCAAATGGGATTTTCACATTCATCCCATTTGTAAGCCACGGGCTACATTGTTCTCTGTACAACGCACACACGCAAGTACAAACGCACGTAGTACACACAATAGGACATATCTAATTAGGTTGTTTGTTCTGTCTCTGTTATCATCTCTTTGTTGTTTGCAATTCCTAAGTAATAATTAATAACTTTGTGAAATATAACACCCATGGGTTTCTTCAGATACATACTGGAGTGTGTGTGTGTGTGTGTGTGTGTATGTGTGTGTGTGTGTGTGGGGTGGGTGGGGGGGGGGGGTTGTGCTATTTAAATGTCACTGTGTTTTGCTAATCAGGGACATAGTGGCACATTGTTCCATCCAGTCTCATGGCGAACACGACCTTCTGTGAAGGTTATGAACGGCAGAAAGATAATGTAAAGATGGCATACGACTAAAGACCTTACCTCCTTATCGTCAAGTGCTTTTACCACCCACGTCAGGTAGCGTCGGTCATTTCTGCTCTGCCTGATCAGACCGGCCTGGTTATCCAGACCGTTATTAGGGAGTCTTACTACCTTTTGTTTCTCAAAGCAAATATACTTATCCGTTTTTGAGGTTCCTTAAGAATCTTGACGTCATGTCACCGTCTATTAACACGTCCACAATGCTCTTGTCCCTGTTTGTCCTTTCAAATTAAACCTGACCAGACACTCACCGGCGAAGGCAAGTTTTTTTTTTACAAACTTGTTTATTATCCTATTAAGCGACAATGGTTAATTATGCGTGGCAGATGTCTGCTTTTTTCCTTTAGCATAAGACACTGCCTCAAGCTAGTCAAGCTAGCAGCGGTCCCGAGTTAAATATCATATAACACTTGTTGGCATTCAGAAAGGGTCACCTTCTTAAATATGCACACACCAAAACACACACAAAGAAGCGCAATCACACACACGTGACATACATACTCCACGCATTGACGCACACATCAATGTGACAGCGCTTCAAATGCTTTCAATAGCATTTCTGTCTCATTAGCTGCTTGATTAAGCTTCTGACTGATGGTGTCTTCGATCAATAGATAAATTGGTGTGAAAAAAGCCCACTTTCCTCAATTATCATTGGACAGATCGATAGTGGTGAGCTGGTCCAAGACTGCTATTCTGAAAGGAGAAAATAATGGAATATGAACTGTGTGTGTGTGGGGGGCTGCAGGTTATGTTTTTACAACTGGTAAGGTGAATTAGCCTGGGTGGGTTTCACTTGTGGGAAGGATGTAAGGATGTGTCAACAGGTGATGCTGACCTCAGAGAGAGTAGGGGCTGGTTTAGCTTTGGACATTGATGCACTGAATAGTGTGCTTAAATATGCACACAGAAAACAGCCAGGCGTGCCCTCAAAACACACGCACACATACTTAAGCAACACACGTGCGCGCAACACACACACACACATAGTGTGCACACATACACACGCACACACACACAGATCATGCAGGATCAAGGCATATTCTCATTAGGACATATGCGAAGGGTCTAAAGACCCATGGGAGAATTCATTAGCGCTTTGTCAAGTCTGTGTTCTTTACTCAGTGCCCACAATGATGGTGTTTGCCTTGGCAGTCACAGGGCTACGACACCATATTAAAAATCGCCTGGAAGGACCCTCACACATGGCAGTGGGCTGATGAAGCAAAGCCTACTGCACACTGTCATTTAATCAATACCGATATTAGACGCAGGAGGTAACGCATGTTTGTAGAATGCATATCGCTATAGACACGATGGGGTCTCGCCCCGGTTCAGCCAGTTGATTGTAACACAGTGGGACTCTAGAACGATAGCAGGTCGATAGCGGAGCTCAAAGGTTCGTACACCTTTTTGAATGTACGGCCCTCTTTGACTCAACAGCTGCGAGCCTCTGTGTCGTACCGTCCTGTGATGTTATACCCGAGGTCCAACACTACATCACAACTGCAGCGAGGTGGGCCTTCCTTTGAGAAACTCTGGTTCAAACTAAGATAACACAGTAGTTGGTGTACTCGCTGGAAGGATCTGGTAACAAAGCGTTAGGGGGTGGGGGGGGGGGATTTTGGAGGTATTTGCGGCAAGAAAAATATCAGGGATCCGCCACCAGTCCTATTGTGGATCCAGACATTCAGTATAACATTATAATGCGGTCGTCCCAGTACCCCAGTAACAGTGCAGTAGTTGAGCTGCCACCAGACACAACGTATCTCGGGGTTATCCAAAATGCTCTCATCTACTGGGGAACAGAAGAGGGGACAGAACAGGACAGTCTGTGAGACTGGAGGGAATGAGCAGCTTGAATTTCCATTAGAAAGGAGGAGGGTAACAGAGGGAAGAACATTTCAACACAGCAGAGAAGGCGAGTAAGTGGACAAGGCCGCATGGCAAGACAAGGGACTCCATTTATGAATAAAGGGAGGTAGCGCCACTGTGTAAATTAATATGGTGGCAGGTATTATGGTATTCTAGCAACACTGGCAAGTCGGTGTTGGGCAGGGGTGGGTTTGACCGATCACGACACCAGATGTTGTTTGCAAAGCAGCTAAGGGAGAAGGGGTGAGATCTTGAACTAAATTATAATATCTCCCCTACTGGGGTTATTATGTCGATCTTTTAAATGCTGTTGTTCCGGGTGCTCCCTCGCCATGCTCTCTCTCTCGACACTCTCTCTTTAAGCAGACATCCTCACTGTTAAAACAGTTTAGTTAATGATAACTGATTCATTTCAGCTGTTTCCCCACCATAGATGCATCAGTTGCCGCTCATAATACTGATTGCCCTGTTGCATGCCCAAATATGGCCTTGCTCCAGGGTCCCGCTGTCGACCCTCTGTGAAGACGCTTGATGACACCGGGGCTCCTTATCTCTAAGCACACATTTTCATTCAGGGAAGCGCTTCAATTTAGAACCAAACGACTTGCGGAAAAAATAGTTGACTGCGATATCCATCCATGGACTGTGTTTCTGCTTGAAACGACAGGAGATATAGTTACCTTCCTTTGATCAGTGTCTTGGATGTTTATCTTTTCACACTTAAAACTCAGAAATAGTTCAGTTTAAACTCTGTTCACCTTCTTTATAATAACTCATTATTTGTGTTGATGGAGACACTCGTGTACAGATACCCTTTGGTTTATTCTTTATTTATTAGCGAGGGACTGAACCTAATTTTTTATCAGGGACTCTCATTAAGATGAAGATCTATTTTGTAGTCTTCTGCCATCATCCCTACTCATGTACACCTAACGTCAGGCCCGGCTAGCCATTATAAAGAGCTAAAGGGACCACTTCCTTCCACAACCATCTTTTTGAGCAGGAGCTTCAAAAAACTACATCCACAATCTTTGCTTTGCTGTCTGAGTTAATGCTAATTAACGTGGCGCCGTTATTAATTACCATAGGAGCAGCAGAATGGCTGGGTTGATGCCAGGGAACGGGTTGAAAGTGTTTGAGTGCAGTATTTTGCTGTCTTCTTTCACAGAGGAGAGGGAAATCAAAGCACTTTGAAGAGTTTGAACTCGGACCGATTGATTGAGCGATCAAGTGGTCCAATTAGGGCTGCAATCAAAGAAGGTGGAAGTGTTTTATATAAAACAGTGCGGGAACTTTTGGGGGAATTTTTGGTAGATGGAAGGATTTGGCCATGCATGTATTTAAAAGGGTCCTGTCATGTACATGAATGTCTCACTAATCATATTTTTGATCAATAATCTCAGGTCTGATAAAAGGCAAGCTAAAATCTGGGTGAACAGGGAGTCTTTTCATTAATTTTCATTCGCTTCATGTTTGTTTTGGCAAATCATTTTGGAAGAGTCCGGGATCTGTAAGCTCGTGATTGGCCAACAGTGAACACAAACTTGACCAGCACTGGTTAACTTTTCCCAGGAGGAAGAAAGGTGAAATCATTCTGTTCGGACTGTGTTCGAAAAAGTGTCCTCAAAGGTGTAGACAGGCCACTGTAGAAATATTTATTAAAATGGCTTTTAGAAAGCTTCATCCACTCCCACAAAGGAACAGGCTGTCTGCCAGAGGTTCTGCTACAGCAGAGTAAGATTGCTGGATCCAACATTATGAAAATGACTACATGACCGCACCCTTAGCGGTGCTGTGATTTTCCAGAAACCCACTCCAATAGGATGAGGATGTGCTAAACGTACTGCAGGAATGAAGGTAAAACCACAGCAGAAAGGGACTCTCTTGCTCATGTTGTTGAGCTCGGATATTTTGCGCTCTCATCGACCATAAAATATGTATCACATTTGAACAGGTTTTTTTTAAACACGTCCCGGTTATATTTGATTACGTAGGCATGTGTACATAAAAAAGAATCACGACTTGGCTGAATCGTCTATTTTTGGGTTTTGTAAGTTTGCGTCAGTTGTTTACTTTGCCTAAGATAAACAGCATAAACATGCATAAATGAAAGCTTGTTTATGTATGGCCTTCGAAGCCAAGCTTCAAGTTTCCTGTGGAAAAACGTTGAATACACTTCTTGCCTATCTACCTCCGTCCTTCAGAGGAGACGTAAAACCGAGGTCCTGACTCACTGAGGTCATAAAAGATCCC
>NC_136946.1:13337128-13364628 GCF_949987615.1 Pollachius pollachius | reverse complement strand
AGGCCCGTGTGTCTGTTGCTGAGACCACAAAGGACCGTTCACTGTGCACTTGCCGGCTCCCCGGGTTCCAAGGGAGAGACCCGCCATGCTTGTTCCATATTAGATGACACTTTAATCCAATTTGGTTTGGAAGTGTGCTCCTCTCTACTTCTGTTTCTCTCACACACACACATACACACATACACACTCCAACATTCCAACCCAACCCCCTTCTGTGGGTAGGGGTCTATGCATGTGTTGTGAGTGTGTGTCAAGTGTGCATGTGCAGACTGCTGCGCGTGTGTTGGCACTAAATGTATCTGTGCAGCTCGCATGATTGCTCGCAGATGTGAGGGTGACCATTGGTGTGTGTGTGTGTTTGCGTGCGTGCATAAGTGTTTGTGTTTGAGTGCATGAGCGAGTGCATGTCTGTTTGCATATGCAGGCTTGTGTGTGTTTGCATGGGTGTGGGTGCGTTTGTGTGTATTTACTTGTGTGTGTGTGTGTGTGTGTGTGTGTGTGTGTGTGTGTGTGTGTGTGTGTGTGTATTGGGATGTGTTTGCATATGTGTGCACATGTGTTTACCTACTTTGTGTGTGCGTGTGTGTGTGTGTGTTGGGTAAGTGTTTGCATGTGGGTGCATGTGCTTTTGCCTGGTTTGTGTGTGTGCTTTTTGTGTGTTTGCTTGTGTGTGTGTGTGTGTGCATGTCATGTATTTTGCACTGATTAGCTCTAGCAGCTGGAGGTCTCCCAGGAGTTGTGCCACAGTGTGCGTTCTGCTTGCCAAGCACGGTTAAGTCTGCACTCCAAACTCCCAGCCCGATGGCACGGTGGGAAAATGGGTTTTTCTCTGATGATTTGCTGTGAAAGAGAGCAAACACACTCTCCGCCATGGCGGTAGTCATGGTGGATGGCCTTAGCGTGTAGCTCACCTCAGGGACATCAATGAATAAGGTCATGAATATATAAGTAAATAAGAAAATAAATACAAGGTCAGTTTGGATTACAAGGCGCAAGCAAATTGCACAGGTGTCGATGTGTTGTGCTTTTCATGTTCACGTCACGCGTGTTGAGGATGTAATTGGTGTGGAATAAATGAATTAGAACCTAGAACCTGATGAATGGGCAAGAGAGATGGTTAATTGAAACACACACCAATGCAAAAGGATGAAAGACACCAAGATACTACTGCTCCCAGTGTGGGAGCTTTACTATAACACTGGGACACCGGTTTAGCAGCATGCAAATTAGAAAAAAAGTAAATTCTGGTTTTGAAAGAACATTAATTGCGAAACCAGAGGCCAAATCTATACCAATAACAACAAACCTTTTACAAATGTGTGTCACCCGGGGAGCTCAATTTGGTCTGACCTTTTCATGATTAAAAGCGTGATTCATGATTGACAGTGGTGGTGAGTCTCTCTGAATCATTTATGCTGAGGTCAACGTGCCCTAATGCCTTATTTTGATCAGTCAACTGTCATCTGTCTCACTCGGACTGGTGCCAATATTTACAACTATTCTTTAGAGAGAGAGAAAGAGAGATTTTTACGGCAAAGGGTGGAATAATGAGGTAATAAAAAGTGCCATAACACTGCTCTGTTTGCCGGTCTGATGAATACTTCTACAGGAGCGGGGCGAGCGAATACAATGCAAATCCATCAAACAAGAAAGCCAATTAGGTTTTCATTTATTTCTGCCACTTTTATTAAGCTCCTCACATGGCCCAAATTATTGAGTGGGTGTGACCTATTGTTTTGCCCTGATAGAGATGTCCAGGCAAAACAGCACAGATGTGGAAAGTAATTAGGATTAAACTAATTGTATACAATAACAAAACAATAAAAAACCAAAGGTGGGTTCTTACCTGTTACCACTCTAACAGTCATGTAGGTCAATCTGTTGTTGCCATTGTTCAGAGTTTTATCAGTGGAGCTCTAATGGTCAATTCCGGCCCACACGCAAGATACAAATAATTCTACTTTCATCTTGCCGTTGTGCTAAAATGGGTTTTATTTTAGCTCAAATAATCTTAACTCAGAGAACTATAATAATGGCATGAAGAATATAATAATGTCATCATTTGTTCTCTTATTGTTCTCTTTCTTTTTAATAATAGAATTCAAATATATTATGTAGCCTTTTCAACTTTGATGTTTGATTAGCCAAAGTAAAAGTGGACTAGTTAAGGGAAGTAGTCTGTTTTTGTATCACATAGTAAGGAGAGAAAATGATGAAATATTAATCAAATATGAATCAAATATTCATACTCAAGCTACAACAAGTAATGCTAATAAGAAAAGCCAATGATAACGATCCAAGTAATCCAAAATCTGCTGGTATTTTACAGCCAATATATCCTCCATTCCTGACAAGGCCCAGGTCAGAAAAGTTACAAGATTGCAGAGTTTGTAAATGTTGCAGATATGATTGAATTCTGTGTTAAATGACAAAAAAACATTCTGGTTAGTTCATTTTCAAGGAAATTCTGTTTAAAGGTGTATGTTTCATCTGAAAAATCGGTCAAATCAATGATTACTATAAAGCGACTACGCAATTTATTTCAACTTACTCACAGCGTAAAGAGTCACCATGAGTTATTTTACACATTAGCATTTTCATAGCACAGCTCTGAATTTTAACAATACTATTCTGCATATTTGCACAATACAGAAATATAACGATGCGGCAACAGAACGCAATGCCCAAACATTACCATGTTCTCCCATTTGTAAGTCATCATTTATCAAAAGTTTTCTATAAACACTTCCCCCTAACTTGACCGTGGTGAATAATAATTAATAAAGCAATCTGTTATCTCACAGTAATAATAGAACCGGCCCAATCACCACACACAATCATATTTTTCCGCTAAAAATAGTGCCAAGGCATTACAGTCCTGCCCCCTCTACCTCTTTTATTCCCAGCCATAATCTCTTGAGCGGATTATAATGCAATCCAATTATGGTCCATAATCTAAGCCAAGAAAGAAGCTGTATGGATCTCTGCATGGTGACTGTACTATGGACGTGGTGTTAAAGCAGCACCCTGTACAGTACTTGATGGAAGAGGCTCAGCCCGCGTGTCTGCAGTGAAATGAAGCATGCAGAATAGGCCAAAAGTAACCTGATGTCTTGTGCGGCATTCCCGGTGGAAAGTTGCCCTTGTGAACCTCAACCCACATGGGCATTCATGCTCACACAAGCATTACGCACTCACTCACGCACACACGCGTACACAAACGCACACACTCACATGCTCACACATTCTCTTACACACTCTCTCACACACATACAGACACCCAATGTGATAAAGCTATCTCAGTGCAGATGGAAAGAGTTTGACCTTTTACATGAAAAAGCGAAACACATTCTGATAACCAAACTATCCAGTAGGGATGAGGCAAAAGGAAACAAGTAAAGTCTTGAGATTTGAATCCATGCCCAAACTCAGACTACAGACATGTTGTGAGGGAAATGTGCAGTATGAACTCATAGGACCGCTAGCCATCACAGGAGCCGCCTAATCTCCCTTTAACATGGCTCCTTCTGCTCGGCAACTTTCAATCGATGTGTGTACTGCTGCTCCATAAAACCTGAAAAAACTCCTCCAGATGCTCGCCCAATCACGTCTTCTTCACTGTTATGTCCCACGGGACCCGAATCTCAAAATATTCCCTGATATATAAAGATTTGGGGTTTAATTAGTTGTCTTGGTATGCACCCAAAACAACAGAGCAGACTAAAATAAACGATTATCTGCACAGTTCTATCATTATCTCGGTCTCTCCCTCTCCCCCTCCCTCCCTCTCCCTCTCCTAACTTGACTCACTCTCATGTTGCGTCTAAATCTCTCCCTGCTTTTATCCCTGATCAAAAAGGATCGAGCAAGCACTTTTCAATGGCAGCTTCATCAACACTGCTGCCACTTTCTTGACTTTTTCAATGATGGGCAAGTTTAATAAATTAGCCTTGGTTGCCACGGGCGCTGGTAGCATCAGCATTTGTGGTTCTTTTAATCGCGTGAGGTCATCTTGCACACTCGCACACTTGCACAACACGCACACAAGCACAAACCGCACTTTATTCTTTTGGCCAGATACTCGGGCTCTCCATCTGTACTATATCCGTAGACTTCCTACTCGAGTCCACTGGTCTCTGGTTCTTTACGTTAGACCCCACCCCCCCATCCCGAAAAACATCTTTAACGAGGTCCCACTCTCTGTGAGCGGAACCTGGGCCTCTCCCAACCAATCAGGGCGCGTCTCTGGAACCCCCCGACCTATCGGGGAGCAGATTAAAGCAGCATGGCAGGGAAGGTTAGGGTGTGCCCCCTCCCCCCCCCCACTCCTCCTCCCGCAGAGCTGGTCATAATCTGGGTGAGGAGAGGAAGAGGAAGGGAAGGAGGGATGCTGAGTGCAGTTCTGTGTTTGTGTGTGTGTGTGTGTGTGTGTTTGCGTGCGTGCGTGCGTGTGTGTGCGCGCGCATGCGGCTGGGAGCTAGTGTCACAGGGGCTCTTCTTCAAAAGGCAGCTAAAAGACCAAAAGGTAGTGAGTGGTGGAAAAGTCAAAGTTAGAGGAGTAACATAACTCCTCCTGGTGGGGATGGATGCAGCGGTGAGGCGTGTCCAAAGGCAGCACACCGGCTCACCTTGCCTCTACCTCGACTGTACATAACGGCGCTTAACGGTGAGAGCGGCGGCGTTAGAACTGTTTAAAATCACTTGACATTCAGGCAGATTTAGTGTCAATGCACGTCGGGGAAGTGACGACATGATGCATCCATCGTAAGCCCTTATCCATGGCCTTTCCCACGTGCCTTTTTTTTAAAGAGCCGAAGGAAAAGATGAAGGCCACTGTCTTCGGTCTGCCTCGAGCGCGGGGGGGGGGGGGGTTGTGCTGGGATCAAAAGATCCTGGCCCAAAGAGTTAAGAGGTCAGTTGAGTGGATATGCGGTAGGGAGAACAGGGGGGCTGCGCACTGAAGTAGATGACGGCGACACCCGCAACGGCACAGGGGTATATTTCCCCCCTTCCAGCTCTCCACTCGCCCTTCCCCCCCCCCCCACCCTCGTCCGTCGGGCAATTGGCGGCAGAAAACCCTTTTCATGTATATTTCACGAGGCAGAAGACGACGCCCTCTCCATTATTGATGACCCGCTGGTCTGTTCCCTGTCTGCTCCTTCCGGGATCCCGGAGACGGAGAGTGAGTCAGGGGATGTTATTATGGGATACAATAGAGGGGATGGGGATTGTGGAGAGCTTTAGCCCGTGACACGTGCTGAGTTGTTGCGTTTTTCTGTTTTTTTTTCTGCTAATTTCCGGCGGTTCTTTTCCCGGAGAGTGGAGGGCGGTGCTGATGGACCGACGACAAATTCAAGTGGGTTTTCATCTCTTCACATGGGGTGTGAACCTCATCAGGCTTATTTGGAACCAATCAATGCATCAAAACGTCCCTCCGTTTGGGATTGATTGAGTCGTTAATTAAATCCCGAGTGAAACGCAGCGGTGCGTTTTGTATACTAATAATAACCAATAGTGTAACCCTGTGGGAATCCCATGAGGTTGAAGTGTAGTTTATTTACATTTGTAAATTGGGCTTAATGGGCTGTATGTATGCATTTAAGTAAAACGTTCATTTAGGTGTGTGTGTGTGTGTGTGTGTGTGTGTGTGTGTGTGTGTGTCTGTATGTGTGTGTGAGAGTGAGTGATTGGGTCTCAGACATGCAGAGAAAGGGGATATTCAGTTAAGAAGGGTCTTGCGTGGTGGTGTTGGAGGACTCAGATCAATGGGTGAACTGCTTTAATACAATGTGTTTTCCATGAGGGGTGGATGAGCCAGGATGTGGCTGAAGGCTTTATCCTTCAGCCCCTCATCATTGATCTGTGGGCCTGTTGAATGGACTGTGACCCCCTTGAGAAGGGGTTACACACTCCCAATCTCACTCATTCAAGCGCACACACAAACGCTCACAAACACCGAAAACACTTCCACTTGAAATTTGAATGTACAAGTCAAACGTACAATCAAAGTGCAACATGCATCTACAAAATACGTTTGTTGTTGTGTACAAGAAAAAATGAATGTGTCACTTTTTTGGGGAGGTTCGTCTACTTGCTGCTTTCCGCCTTTGCAGAGACTTTTGTCGTCAAACAGGGTGCACGCTAATACAGGCATCCACGGATGAAAAGCAAAACAAACAAACACAGCCTCCACCAGGCGTCTGGCTGAAAGCGTTCTCTCTGGAGCGATCACAGCGGGGACCCTATACTGTTCCTGCCTGTTGAAATACCCCCGAAATAACGACCGGGCGCTGTACGAAAAACGAGAACGACATTTGAACTGAGCCCTCATTTAGTTTCTCTGTTGCAACTCAAGAAATCCTTACCAACTGTCAGGCTGTGGGATATTATTCATGAATTCACTCAGAATATTCCGGGGCTTTTTTCTGTATAGAAACATCATGGCAAGACACAGACACTGGATATGTCTGGGTCCAATCAAAAAGTCTGTCCAATTTCATTATCTACTGTGGCACTAAGCCTTGGCTTATGAATCCCATTTACCGCCGTCACGCTAACAATGTTGTTATATTCAAATGAGTCATTTTTTGTATTGACGAGCGATACACCTTTCAGACAAGCTGACAATGAGTCATCCATTGATGAACAGATGGTGAGCATTATACAAGGATTGATGTAAGATTATTATAATTTTTTTGCAGATATCTGTTGGGATGTTGCATACGTTCACACACATGCTGATCACGCACAAATGCATACACATAAACACAAATATAATAGATGCACGCAAATGCACCCGGACACAAACACACAAATACAAAAACACACATGCACACACATACACTGACACAGACACACACACACACACACACAAACAGACACACACACACACGCACACACACAACAATACAATTTCCATCCAGTCCAACCTCTTTTATTTCCATGAATCTCTAAACTCTTTATTTCCCTTCCTTCCCTCAGCTCCGTGGCCCTAAATAAAGCTTTTGTACGAAGCGAGATATTTCGAAGGCACAATGGTGGCTCTGGAGTCATCCACAGTGTGTGTGCCCTCTCAAACTAAAGTGTTTCCTTCATTTTATTTTATAGGCCACCATTCCTTAACGCTCAGCCCCTCAATAGGAGTCGTCTGCCGGGGCCTCGCGCTCCGCTTGGCACCTCACACAACACCGCACCGGGAGTTTATGTCTGCATGGAAAAAGGTTAAAAAAAGGAAGGAAAATATATATGGGCCTCTCCTTTCAAAGCAGGGGCTGCCAACCGCCCCGATGCGGACTCATGCATTATTCATGTTCATTTACACAACCTCCCATCCATATAAGGCATTTATCGTCACCTAGGGTCCGTTGCACTTCCACTGCTGCTTAGTGTATGGTTAAGGAAGCACCGGTCGCCGTGCCGACACACATAGACATGCACTGCACGTCCGAGACAGGAATTGAATATTACGTAAAAGAAAAAGGGGAGAACCGCAATGAAAGGCGGTGAGTTTAATAGCACTGCCTGTATGCCATAGATTATTTGTGTGTGCGTGTCGTGTGTGCGTGTGTGTTTGTGGGGTTGTGTGTATGTGCGGGACAAGGGGATGAGAGGAGGCTACTGCATGGTTGTCAGAAATAATATGTTTAATGTCAAAGGGTAACAAAAAATATTTCATCACACATGTTGGTTCCATTACTCTTTTGGTGTGTGAGCGTAGGTATGAGTGTGCGTGTGTGTGTTTAGGGTTGAGGGGGTGTTTTTGTGTGTTCCGTTTCGGTTTTGGATGTGCCAAAAAATGTGTTACTCCAAAAACTATATTGTGAAGCAAATGCCACAGCCACGTTATGAGGACATCAAAGAACTAAATCAGGGTTCCAACCCGGTTCTTTTCATTCCCATGCATAGAAATGCTGCAGGTATTTCTCCGCACCACACGAGCGATGGCCTGAAAGCTTCCACTTTGATGCGCACGTTGCTCACAAAGATCCCCCCCACACACACACACACACACACACACACACACACACACACACACACACACACACACACACACACACACACACACACACACTTAATGGATTGTGTCGCCAAAGCAACTGTAATCATTCATTGTTTGACACTGTTCTGCTCACATTTCCTTTCCTTGTGTTGTTTGATTGTGCTTAAGCACAAAGGGAGGATACACTACACCCCTTTACACTCACACGCATGCCACAGAAACGCTTACAAAAACGCACACACAAACTATAACAGATAGTAAAACATGCACATCCAAGTCACACAAACACACACAAACACAGAAATCACCACATGACTACACATCCACTCATGCACCCACGTTGACACGTTTGTGTGCATTCCGGTTCTACAGACACACAATGGCATATACAGCAAAAAACGCGACAGACACACAACCACACACACACACTAGCATACTAGGGGGTTCTCAAGCACGTGTGGGTGTCAAGTGTTTGGACAAAGGATAAAACAGCGGAGCCCCGAAGAATAATAATGTTGACCGAGGTTGGCAGGTAAGTCGTCTCCTTGTCCCGCCTCCGCTAATTAAAGCCGGCACCGACGGGAGCGGCGAGAGAGGGGAGAACACGGGCTAATATGGCTGCGGGCGCCAGCAGATGCTAGCCTTTGATTAGCGCCACGGTCAGACGAACATAAAGCAGGCCGGGGTGGATGGATCCCTCGACGGAGGGGCGAAGGAACAGACAGACGGCCGGGAGGACAGACAGGCAGATGGACAAAAAAGGAGCGAGGAAAATGAGTGCGAGGATGGGCAGCGCGGTTTCACATCTTCGGCGTTGTTATGTGAATAATAGACATTGCTGCTGTATCGGTTACCAGGGAGATTAGTGTGAGATGGACGAGGTTCATCGGTGGCTGTGTTCCTCCCAACAGAGTGTTTGGTTCATAAACTGCAGAGGGAGAGAGACCAGGAGAAGAGAGAGAGAGAAAGAGGTAGGGAGACAGGGAGATTGAGGTGAAGAGAGAGAATATCAGGAGAGAACGGGAGAGGGTAGATATGAGAGAAAAGGAGAGCAAGATAGGGAGGAGCATTGTAATCTCTCTCTCTCTCTCTCTCTCTCTCTCTCTCTCTCTCCCTCCAATTAAGATCAATGAGGAGCTGTCTGATATCAAAGGAGGCGCACCAGCGTATGTGCGCGCCGCCTGTGAAGAGATCACGCAGGAGTTGATTTATTTGCACCCTTCCTTTGGTTCCTGCTTAAATTAAGAGACAGATGTGGAAAAGAAAGAATACAGCGGGCTTAATGAGATTCACAATCACAATTAAAAACCCTGCAAAAGCAGCACAATTATAAGGAACCCCAGCACTAATCAAAATTCGATTCTTCTTCCCCGAATAATTCTGATGTCTGCCGTGCGCCCCGTTCGATTGTTAACGAGACTGTTGTCGATACTGCACAGAAGCCCGCAAAACACACACGTGCCCTCACGCACACACACGCACACACGCACTTAGGCACACACACAAACATGAAGTACGAGGGCCCCCGTCTACTCTGGAGGACTCCAATTACCAGAGCCTCAATGATCCTCGGCAGGACCGCCCACTGACACTGTGCTAATTAAACGCATGCTAATTAAATATTCATTTTCCTAATCAGTACCATGGAGGGCAGGTCCCCAGGTCCATGATCTGCCGCGGTATGAATTGTGCATGAGTGTATGATTGCTGTGCATTGTGTTGCACTGTTCTTTTCCTCATGGCGTGTACACGTGGATGTGTGTTTTGCATGCCACGTAAGACCTTTAAAGACATTTTGTTGCGCTGTTATTTCGTAACTGCTTCCCCTGCGTTCCCTTTACCTGTTACCGTTCTCTCAGCCTCTCTTGCTCTCTCGCTCTCATTCTCTTTCATCGCTTAGTGCCACACACGCACACACACACGCACACACACACACATTTCCTGTCTATATCCGGTCCCTCTATCCTGCGGCTCAGTGATTGCATTTCATGTTTCCCGAGTGATACATTCGGAGGAAGTGGGGGAGGTGGTGGGTGGGGCTCAAAAGTGATCAAGCCACAGGGAGAATCATCGTGGAGATGATCATTAAGCCTCCATTAAATGCTTTATCCTCCCTAGAGGACAGGGGGCGGTATGCAGTCCCACCCGGTGGGCAATGGGAAGGTAGCGCCAGGCTGGCAGACACCAGCCTCTCCCTCCCGCTTCCACTGTGGGATGAGATGTTACCTTGGCAACCACATGTGAGCAGGGTAAGGGCATCTATGTTCGCATGCTGCATGACACACATCCACACCTAAAAAAGACACTTAGATGTACACGCAATCAAAGTCAACATATTATAATGTCTGTGTGTGTGTGTGTGTGTGTGTGTGTGTGTGTGTGTGTGGTGTACGCTTTAATTTAGAGGTAAGCTTTTGCATAGTCTAATCTGAGTTGTCAGCCCAGATCGATTGATCGTCAGATCATATATAATATATTTATCAGATGGGGCCATGGGGCTCAATTATGCCACATTTTTTTGGGACTGTTGTGTGGTTTGAATGCTTGAAAATAATCAGTGTGCCAAAAGCTGTCTTAGGGCAAGGCGAGCACCTCTGCTGAAAGACGAACCGCCTTTACAAACAAATGAACATTTCAATGTCTTGTTCATGTCAGCATCTGCTTTCAATTTGTCTAAAAATACAGGTTGCTATTAACCTTATATCGTATAATATAGCCTTATATAATGTATGCATTACATGGTGCCATGCATGGAACCTGCATGGATAAAGAGACTGTAGAAGCATTGATTAATCATTAAGAATACATAGGAATGAAGTTCCAGTGAATAGAAAAAATGCAACACCATTCAATTTAGCAGAAGAGCTAAAATGCAGTACAGAGTAGCAGTGGAGAATGATCCTCACCAGTGCAAGTGGTGTGATTTGACAGCTGCTGTTGACAAAGTTTGATTGTGACTTTTTTCGATCATCTTTAATGGATTTGAAATGCTGTCGAACTTTGTTTTTCTTCCTGATATCGTCAATCCTTCTAGACTAACGGTCTAGAATGTGCTGTGTTTTCCAAAAAGGAAATGATTAGATAGCGCAGCTGCCATTACACAGAGGGGTTATCATACAAACAAAAAGGACATTTATTGAAAACAAAACATAACACAGCAAATTGCTCAAAGAAGATTGAGTCAATCCCCAAACCCCCACAAAACAACATTGTATAACTTATAGGCTTATCCTTATAGAAGCAAAACAACGTTATGGTTTAACTCATTTAGCATCCTCATCCCCCCGATGGAAGATCCCGCTGTTACACACGCACAGTTTTCCTGTCAAGACGATGCAACTATTAAAGACGACGTTGACTTAATGTCTTTCTATTGAAGATCCAAAACGTTGTAGATTCAAGGTCACCTCTTCTCTTAAAATGTTTACTCTACTGCTGTAGGAGGGGTATGCATATAAACCTGTGTGTGTGTGTGTGTGTGTGTGTGTGTGTGTGTGTGTGTGTGTGTGTGTGTGTGTGTGTGTGTTTGTGTCTGTGCATGCTCACTTTCATTTCCACCTACATTTAGATGCCATTAACCACTACCACGCATTCATGCATGACAAGCGCGTCAGAACACAAGTTGTTCAAGGTATGAATGACGATGAATAACACAAACAGTATGGCCCAACATAGCCGTACGTTTATTGGACATTTATTGTTACATCTATTTACTAGTACACTGTTTAACATTTTAGATCCAAAGCGATTTACAGTGAATGCATTTTCTTTTATGTAAATCCCATTAATGACTAGGTATCTGTGATGCGTGTTGCTCGCCAAAGGCCATAGGTAGGCCTTGTGGACATGGGGGTTTGAAGCCAGATGCATTAGTCCGGGAGTCAAACACCGTAAGCACCAGACCGTCCCGATCTCAGTCCGATCGCTCTGTTTTTTGGGGATGCACTCGGATAGTTTCTGATGGCTTTGCCTGGTGCTTTACAAGCATGGCATTGCTGTTGTGAACCACCAGTTATTTGTTTTTTGTAAATTGGTGCAATCCCATCTGCTCATTGTTTTAATATTTTTGTCAGGCCAATTGGGTTTGTTTTTTCGGTTATACCACCAGCCACCCGACCAAAGTGGTGTGGGTAAATACGCAGCCATGCACGGACCTCCACTTACCGACACATTACAACATATTGTGTGTAAGCAACGGAAAAGTCTTCGATGTACAATCAATTGATGAATTATGTACGTTGCCTCAATTGTAGCCCTTCTTAGACACACACACACACACATACCCCAAAGCTGATCCCCAAAGCTACCCCAACATTTTTATTTTTATTTGGTGAATTGTTATTCATTTTCTACCATGCTTTTTATCAGCAGTCTGGTCTGCTCTGAGTCCCTGTAACAAAAAGCACTTGTTACAGTTGGCTAGCAAGAGCATAGCTTAAGGCAATAATACAGTGATCAGCCAACTACTGTAGCGACAGACCAGCCTGCTCGGCTAAAACTGCCATTGTAAACAACAGCGACTTGTTAAAATGTTCTTTTCACTCATTGTGCAGCCCTTCTTGCCTGCTGGTGTTGCTAATTTTTATGCAATTTTTATGCAGAATGCAATGCATTCTGGGGAATTTAATTTGCCCTTAAGGAATCAACTCTTCTTAGGGGGCCCAAACGCCAGCATGCTTTTGCCCACTGTGGAAATTTGACTTTATGCCTATAATACAAATCATTATACTTTTTACACACCTTATAATGTACGTTCTACTACGGCAGTGGTCCAAAAAGAGTGAGGTATGGTAAACCTCCTATCTGTCTTTCTCTCTATCACTCACTCACTTACCTCACTCACATATACTGTAACTACTCATATACTGTACAGACACATGCACAGACAGACACAGTAAGCTAACTTGACTTTTCAAGGATATCAAACATGGGCATTGTCAATCCTGTAGCAGCAGCAGGGGCACTGAGAGAGATAACACACTGATAAGAAAACAATGTGTTTTTCAGTATGGATGCTCGTCCAACCTCAAAAAACACACATAGCAGAGCAATAACAAAGGGGCTGAGCTTGTTAAAAGTTGGCTTTGGTAGAGAGATGGGAACTGTGTCACGTCGCTGAGGTTGCTTGTCGGGATAGATTTCATTACGATAAACTTCTCTGCAGGCTGCCAGAGTAAATGCATTGGAGATGATAAAAACGGTGGATCTTGTTCCTCAAAGTGTCTGTTTGCCTCAGAATCTGAATGAGAATGGGAGACGTATATGAGTGTGTCTTTGAGAGAGTGTGTGTGCGCATTGTCCATGTCTGTCCTGTCTTGATTATAATGGTATGACTGCACTTGGAACTGAAGACGAATATAGGCTGTTATAAAAGTCTTGGCGTATCTTGTAAATCCGGAGTCACGTTGTGCAGAACCCAATGACGCGTCGGGAAACGTCACTCTCTGTGATGTGGCTCTCCAGCAGCTAATTCAAGGGCAGGAAACTAACCATATAACTTAAGGGGGCACTTGAATAATCAACACACAGGTACAACTAATCAATATAATCAGTCAGCATTCGATTGCTTTGTCGAATGCTGACTGATTATATTGACTAGAAAAACCCTCCCGTTTTTCTAGTATTGCCTCTGGCAATGTGTGTATTCTGTGCTGTGTCTCTCTGCATATACATTCTCTCCAGTATGACCTTTTGTGTTTGTGTGGTCGGTTTGTGTGTGTGTGCGTGTGTGTGTGTGATCATCCACACATGTGTGAATGATACCCATTTGACTGCTGACTCACTGGCTATCTGTGTTGACGACGGAATGACAAGCTATTTTCCCTTTTTTAAGGTGCATCAGATTAGGGGCACCAAATGGCTCAAATTTAAGAATAAACAGAAAAAAAAAACATTAATCAAAAAAATACATTGCATTCTGGGATTTAGTTTCAACAGCCTTGAGAAAACATGATTGGAGAGGATGACATTCACACAAGATAGTCTGGTGGTAGGATATAGCTGCATACGGCATGGACAGAACATACACCATAACAAAAAGCTGAATTAATTAAATGTCCTTTTTTTCATGTATTCTATACTGTAGATGTCTTTTCACTCGTAGCTGGAGAGAAACGTGGGCCACCTAATAGCGAAGAGAAGAAGAATAGGAGGGATAACTGAAATACCGCTGAATGGAACAGTGGCCTGATGTGAAACCAAGGTTTGTTAAAAGCTGAGCGTGAAAAATAAATGTGTAAAAAAAACACAAAATTGGATGGTAAAATATAGCTCAGAGGGAGAGAAAGAGAGTTTCTAGAAAACAAACGCAGACAATGATGGAGGGAGGATGGGCACAGGTAGGGGGGCGTGGGCATAAAAAGATTATAAGAATGAGTTCCAACAGAATAGTGCAGGTGCATACTTTATTTTACTGTGAAAAAGGAAGGGTTTTTGATGCATTTGCTTTGTAGGTCTACCTATTCATTTATTACAATGCCCTGTTTTTATTATTGTGGATTTATTGTTTTACATGCAAATCTAACCAACGTTAATTCCTCTACACCGGAGTTCACCACATGCCTTTATATAAAATCTTCGATTACACATATTCACTCCCAGTATTTTAGGTTGTCTTTTTTCTTAACTTTGTTTGTTAAATTCTGAACGCATACTAGTTGTGTATGTTGTGGCACGATAGGCACTATACAAGTCAATTCTTTTTTTCTAAAGTCGCCTTTGCAGCTTTTTATTGTAGTATCTCCATTTTGATTGTATGCTCCGACTATTTGCATTCACGTACTTCAACCTTTGCAGAGATTCTCTGCATACTTCTGCATATTCAATGCAAATTTGATGTGTTAAAGGTGACATATTATACCACCAGGTGTGAGTGTTATTAGCCGTAACAAGCCATTTTGAAAATCTGCCTCTTCTGACATCACAAGTGGTCGTGTCAACCTAGATGTATGACGGATATATAAGCAACGTTTGCTACAGTCCACTGGATAGGCTGGTAGGCTGATCTATCCAGCACACATCTAGGTGGACACGCCCACTAGTCATGTTAGAAGAGGCAGATTTTCAAAATAGCTTGTAATGGCTAATCACATTCACACCTGGTGGTATAATATGTCGCCTTTAAACCATTATAAATGATCCGCTAATCCAGAGAGAGCACACAGGTGAACTGGGAGAGCGAGTGCAGCCTTAAGTCAGAGAACAGGCTAGACATCCAACCCAATGCAATAGTTAAAAAGTAAAAAGTTATCTGCAGTTCCCCCTTCCCGCGATGCCTTTTTCCCTCGCCGCCTTGCTTCAAGGTGCCCCTGAGCAAATGTAGCGGTAAGGTTAAGTGGTGGTAATTATTATTAGGAGACTGTTGTCGTACCCGGGATCATTTTCCCAGGTATGATTTACTGTGGTGTAATCCACATCAAGGGAGAGGAAGACACGGGGGGGGGGGGGGGGGGGGATAAAGAGAGAGGGAATACAGAGATAAAGAGAGAGGGAAATGTAGAGAGAAGGACAAAGACACAGGGAACGATAGAGAGGGAGCAAGGAGGACATTACGCATGGAGATGCCCCAGAGAGATGGACGGAGAGAGGGAGAGAGAGTGAGGGACAAGGGACCTAGAGGGGGAGATGGAGGGGATGGAGGGGGAGGAGGGGAGGGAAGAGTGCAGTTTGGAGGGCTGGGGACTGCCTAACTGTCTGTGTTCCGGAAACACGGGCAGCTGTGCGCCAGACCCGGGCCACTGGAGCCGAACTAACGAGAAAGTAATGGCCCCTCCACCAACTCTGGGCAGCGTGCCGACACGCGCACACACACACACACACACACACACACACACACACACACACACACACACACACACACACACACACACACACACACACACACTCGCACACGCACGCAGACAAGCGCAAATCACACGCAAATGCATACACATACACACGAATATAATGGATGCACGCAGATTAACCCAGACACACACACAAACACACTCCATACACACTCCATTGTTACTCACAAACACACCTGTCACAAGGCATTTTCTCCCATGCCTAAATAACCAAGAGCGGCCTATAGCTATGGACCAATGAGCTTTGCCCATGTGACTTATGGCTGTGGCTAGCATCTCTCCATGCATGTAACTGTAAGCCCGAGTTCAGCGCTGGAGTCCTCGCCGCTTGATGTGGCAAGGAAGGTGATTGATGCTTGCCAGAGTGGCAGATAGTAAAAGCAGAGTGCATGTTAAACTTTGCGGCAGCGGGAGGATTTAATTAGTACATCCTCGATGGCTCCACCACACTTTGGCGTTGCCAATTTGACTAATGCTGAGAGACCAGAGCTAATGGTCTTACACACACACGCACGCACGCACGCACCCACACACACACACACACCCACAAACACGTAGACACACGTACACACACACACACACAGTTCCTGATCCCAGGTTTAACCAACCACTGCAGAGGTAGTGGTGTTCAATGAGACGAGAATCAAGCAGAGCCAGGGAGTGATACGGCCCGTGATGTCGTTTGGTCCCAACTCGGACCACCCCCTAAAGTGGTTGGTTTTGCATTTATGCTTCGTCAGCCGCAAGATCACTTTAACCAAAGATCGAAACGATGAAGATAGGACAGTATCTGGCAGAAGGCCGGTCAGAGCCACCCTGAATTCCTGAACTGTGATTCATGGGTTCGTATTGTCTAGCAAACTAGAGTCAAAATTACAGTTAACCTTCAAAGCCCCTGCTGTTACTTGATTCCCCTCCAGGGGATGCATTACCTTGTTATTATTTTGCTCTGTCAAACAGGAAACTGATTCGCAGCAACATGGCGGTTCACTTTTATTGCAGTACATTTGACCGATGAATGTCGTCATAGTGACACGTACCCTGTACTGTGCTATACAATGTGTCGCCGTCCATACTTTGACACATAGAGCCAGACCGCCCACACTCCTGAAGATAATTAGGAAATGACTCACAGCTTAAAAGCCCTGAGATGCCACGAGACTAATAAAAGCAATCTGGCCCACTCCTAGTACTCCCCCACACTACCTTTAAAGGCATTACCTTTAAGGGCTGATACAAAGATAAATAAAAGGACGGGGAGACACGCAAGACACTTAATTTATCACCTGCTCAGCTAATTAAATGGCCTAAGATATATAGGGGAGGTGGGGAGGAGACAGCAGGCAAGAGAGAGAGAGGTATGGCGAGAGGGAGAGAGAGAGAGAGAGAGAGAGAGAGAGAGAGAGGTATGGCGAGAGAGAGGGAGAGAGAGAGAGAGAGAGAGAGGGTTGTGGTGTGGTGAGAGCGAGGGAGAGAGAGAGAGAGAGAGAGAGAGGGAGAATTTGAGGGCAATGGGAAAACAGAGATGACGACAGGAATGTGGGGCACAGTGCCCAATAAATCTTCGACCCCTTCTTGTCCCTATTGCTGAAAACACACACTCACACTACACACACTTGCACTACTCACACTCACACTAATCACACTACTACAGTGCGTGTAAATGCATCTTGATGAGCTTGTGTGTATGTGTGTGTGCGTGTGCATGTGTGTTGTTTGTGTGTGTTCTTTTTTTGTGTGCGTGTATTCAGAGACGCCTCAGGCCTATGAGTGGGGACCGAAAAGAGGCAGAGAGGGATTAATTAAAAGTGTGTCAGTGAGCTTTAATAAACTATAACTGTCAGACTCTCAGGTGCAAAAGGTATTTGTTAAGCGCAAAATTAAAGACAGTATTAGTATTCAAAACCACTCCAACGGAATCCATCAATGAACCGAGTCAAAATAAATAAAGCAAAGAATAATAATGAATACAAAATTAACTGGCACAGAAAGCTACAAACCCAATGCTTGCCGGATGTCTTTCTCCTGAGTTACCTGTAATGCGGCCATTGCTGATGCACTGGTGGGGCTCCCAGGTGGGGAAGGCTGTTCAGCTCTACAAGCTGTTTGGTCCAATTAGACACCACCAACAACACTGTAGGGCCGCTGTGGTTCAAGCGGTCCCTTCCGCCCGCGCTCTCCCGGACCATATTGCTTACAAGGTTAGTACTACGACGACTCCATGGCGAATGCCGTCCAAATTGTCAGGCTTGTATATTTTAAATTGCTTATCAGGGGAGGAAAGAAAATAAATGGAGAAAAAACTGGCAAGGGTTGGGGTGATCGGGTAATTTGTGGAGTCGTGCTACAACTCGGCCATAATGGCTTGATTAGGACCAGAGGATTCAATTGCTTACTGGCGACAGTCTTTCCGTTTTTTTCCTCTGTTTTTTATTCAATGCTTGTCGTCCTTTTAATTCAGATGGTCCCTTCAATTTCTTTCTCTCTTTCTGCCTCTTTCTCTCAATCTCGCTCCCACTCTCTTCTGCCTTTGCTCATTCTCTCTTTCTTTCCAGTCTTTTGATCTCAAACCAATCTCTTTCTCTATCTCCCTCTCCCTCACTCCTTCTCTATCTAAACTACTATAGGCTATTAGTGAACCTGTCTCTTCTCTTTTATCTTTCGCCCCGAAGCCAGACAACAGCTGACATTAACCCACGATAAAGTAGAGTGTGTTGAGTATGTATGTGTGTGTTTCTTTCTGTGTCTGTGTTTGTGTGTTTGTATATATGTAACAGTATGTGTATGTGTGTGTATTTATGTGCGTATACGCGTGGGTTTTTCTGTGTGTGTGTATGTTTGTTCGTGCATGTGTGTGTGTGTGTGTGTGTGTGTGTGTGTGTGTCGGGGGGGGGGGGGGGGGTGGGTGGCGTCTGTGTTAGCAAGTGTGTATGTGTGTCAGACACGCTTCAACATTTGGATGCTGACTGGCCCACTGGTAAGACACACTCAGCAGAGAGGCGGAGGAGGAATGAGAGCGGTGAAGATACAATAGCTCCTGGACAAATGTCAGCTCTGCTGCCCGCCTGTCTCTGGGCAGACACATCAGACACCTCCGCCTGGAGAGCCAGTGGGTGGACAGGCTTGAAATGATGTCCAACTAGAGATGGGCATTACTTTGTTTGTGAGTGTGTGTGTCGGTGTGTGTGTGTGTGTGCGTGTGTGTGTGTGTGTGTGTGTTTTTATGTCGGTGTTTGTAGGCATGTCTTTGGTCTGTGTGTGTCCGATGTGTGTTTTCATGTCTGTGCTTGTGTGTGTGTGTGTGTTGTTTTTTTTGGTCTGTTTATGTGTTTGTGTCATGCATTTGCATGTGTAGGCGTGTAGATGTCCACTTGCGGCCGCCCGTCTCTCGGAGGAAAAGCGGCCTAAACGTCCTGAAAACCACACAAACGAAACATAAACAACGAAGAGGACTGGTGGATTAGGTTCCTCGTGCACGGTTATCGTCAGGCTGCTCACGCCTCAGCCTGGCGGGACACTTCACGTTCACATCCCATAACGACCACTATCAACAATTAGCGAAAGGCCTTCTGATGATTGGAGACATAAATATTCATAGATGGATGAGGGCCGTAACAAAAGGTGAACTACCTCACTGAGACAAACTCATCGCAGTTCTCAACAGCCTTGTATCAGACCCAAGGTTTTATATTTTGATTAAATATATTGATATGTTCTGAATGCTTCATCGTCAGCACGTTGCCCTCCCAGTCTAACTGGTAGCTTTCGTTTACCAAGATAATTAGGGTCTTGTCAAGGATCGACATGTCAGTCCATAGAGAGAGTATGCAACATGTGTTCCTCTGCTTGCATGTCGAAGTAAATAAGTTGGACAATTTCGGTATGGAGGACCTTACTTTATACTGAAGGGAGGATTTAAGCCTTAAACCATTGAGTGAACCATCAAATAGTGGGGCTCCCCTGGTTGGCCAATCAGATGTCAATTTATTTATTTTTTGCCTTCGCGTGATTGGCCCAACAAAAATTAATTGATTCTGTAGCGCCAACCTTTATGTTAAAAACATATATCATCACCACCTCCACTGACACAACAACATGCAAATGAGCTGCAGCATTAATACTTATGCTTCTACTAATATTTTTATAGTATTTGCATATGTACTTACCGCTTTTTATTCAGCGATTACTCACTTTTCAGCCTCTTCGCAACTAACACAAGTAAACACAGTGTGTGGCGGAAGAGACACTAGAAAAAAAAAAGAGTTGGAGCAGGGGGCGCTGACATTTTTGTTCCCTGCCCCTCTCACCTCTTAACAATTATCAGTGTCATCTGCGGCGTGTTCACCCGTGTTTAACTCGTCGTGGGCTCTGCATGGCGTCAATAAAGTGGCCTGAGTAAATTTGGCTGTCAGTGACGCGAGAGGGTGTTAGTCAGACGCATGGAAACGGAGCGTTTAAGCAGCGTATAATTTGTGTGAAAGAGAGAGATATAGAGAGGGTGTCTTTTTTATGGGTGTGTATTTTTGTGTGTTCTATTGCTTGAAGTTGTATGTTTAGCATGATTGCTGTTATATTGGTTGTATCATGGTGACAAACTGCTATTCATCAAGGGTATGGAGTGGTCTAGTGGTATACGGTGTTTGAGCCTTAAGGTTCTGGGTTTGAATCCCAATGAACACACTTACAATAACTGCTTGTGAATGACTTCAAAAGTGTACACCTGTAAGTGTGATTCACCGTTGGATGAATAGTATAGTAGTCAGGGTATGGGTAAAGTGTATTCCAGAGTCCTTGCTTGTCCATGAAACTGCATGAATATTACAAAGTACACCTTTGAGCATGTTTGCATGTGTGTTTGTTTGAAAGGGTGTGACTTTTGAGTTAATATGCTATGCATGGCCATCAGTGGAATCAAGTTTATCTTGTATTCAGTTTAAAATGCTATTAAATTGCTATCAATGCTCATTATGAAGGGAATTAGGCTTGTCAACCCACAGCCAAAGTACCATGAGATGGTAAGATATTTAATTTGCAAATAAAAATGTTAATGTACTGGATAGAAGACTTAATGAAAAAAGGTCTTCACGATAATTAATTGACATTCCATAGGATAAAAATGTGGTCTAATAGTGTGTTCTTCAGATAAACAAAGACTATTTGAGCTTCTTTATTTGCATATAATAAGCTAACAGAGAAAAAAAATGCAGGTCACAACAATAAATCAGTTATTCTGAAGAACACTGTCATGGCAAAGCCCTGGTTTTCAATAACTAGCCCTATATAGGTGCAAACCCACTGTGCCATATATAATTGTATTAAAGCCATGTTAACCAGACTAGGCCTTCTTGCAGGGAAGACGGAGGTAGGATGATCATTAAAAACCCTTCACTATAAAGCACCTGTGCTAACACGCTCATGCTAATGGGCCCCGCAATGACAAATAGGTTTTACGGGAGTTGGGGTGTGTGTGTGTGTGGGGGGGGGGGGGGGGGGGGGGGGGGGGGGGGGTGATAGATGTGCTACTGGTGCAGATGAAGTGCTGCATCATAGGCCTGTTAATCTAGCCTTTCCTTTACTCTGCTGTTGAGCCCGTCAGAACACGAGGAAAAAGATGGAGTGGCTTCAAAAGCAAGCAGGTGGAGAGAGAGAGAGAGAGAGAGAGAGAGAGAGAGAGAGAGAGAGAGAGAGAGAATCGAAGATTACAAAAAGATGAAGATGGCAAGAAAAATAAAATGAAAGAAGCTTTTTATTCTTTTTTTTCCGTGTGTGTGTGAAACTGTCAGTGGACTCGGGGGGGCGAGAGTGATTCCAAGGAGATGCGGCGGAGGTAAAGACCTCAAATGACCGTCATGTTTGTACAAGCCAGCTCATTACCAGATGTTTTTCTCTTCTCTCTTTTTTTCCATCTTCCTCTTCATTGTCTGCCCTCCCTCCTAATTTCTTCATCAAGTCACCATTCTACATACACACACACACACACAAACTGTTTGCCTGGGACTTTAATGGCTTGCCTGCTCCTTTCACCTACTCACCTCTGATTGACAGACAGCGGACCCCCTGTTGTCAGGCTTGTTAAGGCAATTAAGGCTGGTAATCACCCATGCTCCCTAGGATTACGGTCTACACACACACACACACACACACACACACAAAATAGTAATGGATGTAACATGAGTCCCTTTCAGCTGGTCCACTGTTATCTAGAAGTGTGTACTTCATCCTCACAAAATAAAAGCAATTACACAAAGATATGCTGGATAGATAGATACTATAGGGACATGTATAGACGAAGAGATGGATCGATGGGTCGATATATCCAAAGATAGCTCAATCGATATATATACAGCACAAAAGAGCTTCCACACATTACCTTATTTTGTAATGCTGCCGAATGGAATTCATACCGATTATTTTCATGCAGGTGCATTATGAAAAGAAGTAGAAGCAATTGTCGTACCCAAAGGGGTATCTATTTTGTATATACTGCCTCTGACCACAGCTGGTTCACGCTCATACAAAAACTAACTATGTGCTGCCAGAGTATGCTTGATGCCGTCTGACCGTTTAATTAGCATAAGTACCACAGAGCCCGTTTTGTCTTGTGCATTATTGCCCCTTTTCCTATAATTACTGTTTTGCTGTCAAAGTGTTTCTAATGGCACTAAAACAGTAAAAGTGGTCTTACAGGGCCAATTCATTATCCAACTACACGTAATTTACTCGTAGACTTTTATACGCTGCTTTTCAGTGTTTAGCGACTGGGGTGCATTAGTCGTGGTAATGACCTGTTTATTCTTTCCTTCACCCTCCCGTCACCTCTGAGAGAGAGAGAGAGAGAGAGTATATATAGGGTCCATTTTTATGCAGTAGCTGAGAGTGTCTTTATGCACCCATGTGTTATTTCATGGGATATAAACAGTGCATTTGACCTTTTGGTTAACTTTATATCAACTAAACATGATAGTACTCTAGAGGTAGACCCTATGTGTTAAGGTGCACCATGCCTATTTCCTCGTCTCCTCGTTTTCTCCTGAATCATCACAGAGGATGATTCATCGAACATATTCTTCGAAAGGAGTAGGAGGGTAATTTGTGCCCCATCTCGTCCATGATTTTCTTTATCATCAGTGATCATATTGGCTGGCAGATTTTAGATTATGAAGGGTTTTATCGGGTTTGAACTTTTGTGACGCATGACTTAGCACTCTAAATGTCTCTTTTTCACATTGTGTTATTCTTTCATTGTGTCAGATACTCCATTTGGGGGGGGGGGGGGGGGCACAACCCCCCACCCCCACCATACACCACCACCACCTCCACAACCACCATCCACCACCACCACCCAACACCCAACACACACTACCTCCACCCAACACTCACCAACACTGCCCACAACACAGCCATCACCACCCCAGACCACAACCAACTCCACCACAAACACCCCACACCATCAGCCTCCAGCCACCACCAACCACCACCTTCACCACCCGACTTCACCTCCAGCCACAACACAGCACCACCTTCACCTCCCACCACTAACCACCACCTCCATCAACAACTCACCAGCACTGCCCACAACCACCCACCACCACCACCCACCGCCAGCTCCTCCACCACCACCCACCACCAGCACCTCCTCTAAACCCCCCACCACCAGCACCTCCATACCCGCCAAACACCGCCATAGTCGTTCAATGAGCCTGTAAATCCCATTCAGGACCAGAAGCAGTGATGGATCACAGCCGTCCCATTGACACGTCTACGAGAAGCGTGTTTATCGACGCATTTTATACCACCGGTTTAAATGTGTTTGTGTGTTTTAACGTAGGCCACGGATGTGAAAATATGGGCAGAGGGAAATTTCCAAAGACAGAACTCTCAACTCACTTATCGACGAGCAACAAACAAAAAAAACGAATTGCTTTGCACGCATTCGACAGACGCTTTGAGTCATTGCCAGAGCAGAGACACATTGTGTGGCTCAAGAGAAGTGGTGGTGGTGGTGGTAATGGTGGTGGGTTTGGGATGGGAGACACCGCAACAAAGGGTAGCAATGGAGTTTTTTATTCGCATCAGCCATGTGGGAGAGACAATGCAGAAACGTTGAGGAAAATGAATCGGGTGCTTTTCATTGTGAAGGGGAATTTAACTCCACAGCGCAGCGCAGACCACTCATAGCTTGGTCTGCGCTGCTACAATTACCTTTCCTCAGCCATTCTTAGTTATCACTGGACTGTGTGAAGCAGGGCAATACAATTCATTAGAGAAGCTAATTACAAATTCACATCCAAACAACAAAGTGTGCCGCACACCTTTTCTCCTCAAAAGGCCTGAATCCTCTTTTTTGGGGTATAGAATGAAAACCTTTATCAATCATTTGTGTTTAACATATTTTTTTACTCCAATTTAACTTCAAAGTACTTTTTTTTTACCAAAGGACAAACCTTTTTTTATTGATTCAATGAAGGGAATGTTTAAATGACTGCAAAATATTGATGGTGGCCAAATAAGTAGAGAAAGAAATAATTTGGCTGCTTCATTGAAGCACCATTTGATATGTCAGGATACAATCCTTTCTCCCTGTCATTGTTTAAAGGTATAAATGTGGGATATCAGCTTGTAATAGTTTTAAGCCAATTTTATCCTTAAGAGGCCAATTTTTTTGTAATCGCCATCAGTCAGCTACTTAATATACAAACAACCACAGTTTCAAATTGTATTACGAAGATTGGACAAATGCTAAAAGGACATTTGGAACACATTCAAATGTAAGAGGCCACAGCGCCGCCTGCCAGAATATTTCATTTAGAGCTGTGAATCTACGTTATTATGTACAACAGGAATCTAACTTTGAGAGACTTAAGCGGATTGGTCAGAGGGAAACCTTACATCTAAGATAAAATCGGCTACCCAATAATACCATTTGCCATTTGTTGTAATGGTTGTTAATTTATTTTAGAACTGGATTTTGAAACAGTTTATTATTTTCATTTTTATATAGCTACTAAATGGTATGGCTAGGGTAGTGCAAATCTCCCGACCAGAACAAAAAAGCACACGTAGGCTCACAAACAAACACAGATGCACACACACACACACACACACACACACACACACACACACACACACACACACACACACACACACACACACACACACACACAAACACATAAAACTGTTGTTTTTACCCTTTTATATAGTCACTAAAAAGTCCTGCATGGATTGCGTAAATCTTTGTACACACAATCCGACCAGTACACACACACACACACACACTCACACTCACACATACACACACAAATGTAAACAAGCATTCAGGCCAAAGCTCACACACAGTAAGCTGTAGGGCTTTCTTTTATTTGAATTTGAATCAATCACAGGTGACCTTGGGTTATGGCTAAGGGTTGGGAGAGGCCTCGATTACGACCGGCCCTGGCTTGTTATGGACTATAACTGCCTTTACTTTGCACCCCAAACACAGCGACACACCCATTAATCACAGCCGCATTACACAACTCACTCACACAAATCGACAGTACACAAAATACTTTTTTAAGTAACACACACACTGCATACACATACATGGATGCATTTTAAGCTACGCACGCATGCACACACGCACACACAAACGCATGCACGCATGCCAGCCTGTATGTGCGAATTTATATGTAAACACACACACAGGCAGCCGCACACACAAACCCTTATCAGGTAATATCAACCTGCCATTCAGTGCTGTTTGCGGTTGATATAAATATGATATGCCGCAATCATGCCTTATTCTTATTCCAGGCAGAGTGAAGGTTGGAGCCCTAACGCCCAGCCAGAACCACTAATGGATCCCCACAATGGAAAGCCTTGCACATTGGCATTCCAAAGTATAGACTATTTATACATATCTATGTATGCAGGCTTCTTATTCATACACATGCTGTATATGCTGGGAGGTGCAGGAGAGAAGAGAACATGGGGATCAGCACAGTCCATCCCAGTGGAAGGAATCAAACTTGTACAGATTTCTGACCCCCGCGTTGGAAATCTGTTATAGCCAGCTCAAGCTCTAGCTTTTAAAGCAGAATGAAAGTATAAAGAGAAAGAAACATAACACATTCGGAAGATCAATTCTTAAAAACACATGCTACCCACACTATCTCAGAGAGAGAGAGAGCGAGAGAGAGAGAGAGAGAGATCATTACACGTTTTTACTATGGCCTAATAACCTCAATTTGCCTTGAAATATTTTGTTTGTATTTTTTTCGTTACTTATGTGTCCTTTATGATGAGGTGAAGCCAAAATAAAAAAGGATACGGTTTGCTGTGAAAGTATTATGGAATTCCCAGTTTGTATAGTCGAAGGTTTATCATAGTGAGCACACCAGGGGCCGACACAAGGTCTATTCTTTCACGGAAAAATTACATTTTACGAGTGACTGAGTGAGGGAGCTTGTGTGTGTTTGTGTGTACACAAACACACACAAGCTCCCTCACTCAATCACTTACTCACTCTCACACACCCCACAGAGAACACAGTATTCATGACCTATATCCTTTTCATGCCCCGTCATTAATGACTGTAATGAGTGCTTGTGTAATTTACAGACATTTTGAAACGTGTGTGTCTGTGTGTGTAATCAGCCACAACAAATGAATGTGCATCATTTGTTTGGGAGCTGTACGGTACCCAGCAGCACATAGCAAGAACTGTTAGTAGTTTGGGGTAAAAAAGTTCATTTTGGAACTTTAGCATCATCCATGTTTGAATTAGTGTGTACGTGTGTGTGTATGCACATTTCTATTTGTTCGTATATTTGCGTGTGTGTCACTGTGTGCCTGTTTGCTTCTTATGTGTATCCATATGTGTATGTGTGCATGTATCTGTGTGTGAGTAGGCGTCTGCGCCTTGGTGTATCCATATATGTGTGTATCTGCGCCTGTGTAGGCTTCTATGCATGTGTGTTTGTGTTTGTGTGTGTGTGTATTTGCATGTATGCATAAGTGTGTGTGTGTGTGTGTGTGTGGACAAACCTACGTGTGTGTGTGTATATGCATGCATGCATTTGTGTGTCCATATACATATGTGTGTGTGTGTGTGTGTGTGTGTGTCCACCATGTGAGTGACAGGCAGAACACTGCCCCAGCTCCTCTGGGAGGACACGTGATGGGCCCGGTATGTCGGCTGCTTCACTGATCCAAGGCAAAGCTTTTTATTCTTTTCCTTTTTTTCTTTACGTCGGTTCCTTCCAGCCGCCCGTCTGTAGTGTTTGTCAGGTCAGCCCATCCCTCTGCTCACCCTACATGTGACCTACAACCCGAGCAAGCAGATGAGGAGAGAGAGAGCCCTATAGCCCCCCTCACACAGCTTGGGGGGGTGGTCTGTCCATTTTGTCAGCAACACAAACAACGTGTCGCCGGACGTCAAATCCTAATTGATCCTAATTGAACTATCTGGGAGACACTGTCACCCCGAAGCATCGTACGTTGCATCCGGACGCAGGCCCACCCCACACAAGATGTCTCTTGCGTGGTGTGTTTCTCAGAGGAGGCCCACGTCCAGGACTGTGGACGTTGGGGATCAAACCCAGAACACATTCTGCCAAACCTTTTAGCTGAGAGTCCAAAAGATCTCGGTTGTATTACACAACCCTGGTTCCCTGAGC